>NW_026638360.1:2500720-3125900 GCF_028554395.1 Pezoporus wallicus | reverse complement strand
AATAGCTACATTAATTCAGAAATACCACCGTGTAAGGCCTTGGCTCCAGTTTTTTACTACTTCAGAACAATCTCAGTATTTGATGACTCTGAACTTCACCTAGCTGAAGTTTTTGTTTTGACAAAGCCAATGTATCAGTTTTAAAAGGTTCTATGCTTTTAGTGTTAAAATTATTGTCTTTAAAAAAGCCACAATGCTTAACTTTCAGCTTTACAGGTATTTTGGTACTTTTGTGCCAAAAGGAATGCCATGCTGTCCTGGGTTCAGCAGTAGCAGTTAGCAGTCATGTTTCTCCTTCGTGGTAGCTGGTGCAGTGCTGTGTTTTGACTTCTAGCCTGGGAACAGTGCTGGTGATACCGATGTTTTCGGTTGTTGCTAAGTGATGTTTACCCTGACCAAGGACTTTCTGAGTCTCATGCTCTGCCACGGAGGAGGGGAAGCCGTGAGGAAGCAGAGACGGGGCGCCTGACCCAGGCTAGCCAAAGAAGTATTCCATACCACAGCATGCCATGCCTGGGGTGGGGGGTAACTGGGAGTTACCCGGAAGGACACGGGCTTCCGGGTGGGACTCACTTCTTGGCCGGTGGTATTGTATTCTCTTCCCTTGTTATTTTCTCTTATCATTGTTGTCATTGGTAGTAGCGGTAGCGGTGGTGCTTTGTGTTGTACATTGGTTGCTGGACTGTTCTTGTCTCAACCCGTGGGAGTTGCACTCTTTTGATCCTCCTCCCCATCCCTCTGGGAACAGGGAAGGGGAGAGCCCCAGGGGGGTGGGGGGGGGGGGTGGGGGGGTGGGGGAGCAGCCTCGATAGCTCTCAGCCCGGCACCACTCACTGGGAGTGAGTGAACAAGCTGTCTGGCTAGGGTTTAAACCACGACAGTTCTTTCTGGCACCCAACATGGGGCACGAGGGGTTGAGATACCGACAGATCTGACCGGATTAATAGTCAGTTGTCACAATGCTGATTTATTGGCTCTCAGGGTTGTTCCTCTTGATCTCACAGTTTCAGTATGTCGTATCTTACTTCCATCTGGTACTTGCTGTATTAGTGTTTTTCAAGTGTGGGGCTTGGGCTAAGGTTTTTGTCTCATTGTACTTTATGGTAATGACTTGTAATACAATAGAATCATTGATCATGAAACTGATCTGGCTTATGTTCCCAGTGTGGTCACCACCTTTATACTTTGGGAGGTATATAATAGAAGTGCTTAGCAATTACACATCTTTTTTCTCCTTCTCAGGTGCTCAGCCTGTGAAGGAGACATCCTTTTACCCTCCCAGTCCTCCCCCCAGACCATTTACATTTGAGAGTTTTGAAGTTTTTGGATGGCCTTTTAATGCTGTTGAGACTTGTTTGCTGATTGTGATGGGAATCACCATGCTAGCATGCATACAGAGTGTGTTTTGCCCACGACTGATTTCAAGAGTTAAGCAGAGTCAGGTTTGGGTCTTGTCTGGGGTCAAACGACAATGTAGGAGGACCAAGAGATTTTCCCTGAGGCTGGACAGTCATGAGTGGCAGGGTGTGTGGGATAGTATGGGCAAGTATCTAGGTCAGTGGGCCCCTCCAGTACTTTGGAATTTCACTACTGCAAACACAGTGTTTGCAAAAAAACTGCAAAATCCAGAAGATTAGTAAAACACTTAAATGAGGTGTGTTGTCATTCTGGTCATAGCAGAGAGGGACAAATCATGGCAACGTGCTGGGGCTTGGCCTATGCTTACAGGGCCTTGTTCAAGACTATCCAGCACCTTCAAAAGGAAAAGAATGTCGGTGGATCTGAGAGCAAAGCAACAGGCAGCACAGCTACTCCAGCTCCAGGCACAGCAGCTTCACCACCCCCAGCGACAAGTACAGTCGCTACTCAAACTTTGGCTGCAATGAACAGCTCAGCTACCCCAGTGGCAAGTACAGCAACTGCTCAAACTTTGACTGCAACAGACAGCGTGGTTACCCCAGCTCCAAGCACAGCAGCTACACCACCCCCAGCAACAAGTACAGTCGCTACTCAAACCACAGTGATAATCACTGCAGCCAAACCAGAGGACCAATTCATACCAATATCACTTGTCCCTGTATGCAAGAGAACAAGCAAAAAAGAGGCAAGAACGGTGAAGCAAGATGAAGAAACAATGAATTCACCACCCGGTCTAGCACTTGATCAGGAGTCATCATCACATGATGAAGAAGAGGTAACTTCTCGACCTCGGACCTCAACTGAGCTATGGAATATGCACAAAGATTTTGCCCATCAACCAGGGGAGCACATCATCACCTGGTTACTCCGATGCTGGGACAATGGGGCCGATGGTCACGAACTAGAAGGTACAGAAGCCAAGCAGCTGGGATCACTTGCTAGAGAAGGGGGAATTGACAAAGCAATTGCAAGAGAGAAAAAGTCCCCCAGTCTTTGGAGGCGGCTCTTGGCAGCTGTGAAAGAAAGGTTTCCATGCAAGGATGATGTTATGAGTCGTTCAGCCAAGTGAACTACTATAGACAAAGGCATCCAGTCTCTGAGGGAATCAGACATCGTAGAGATGATCTATCACATCAAGCCGAATAACGGGATGCACCCATAGATCCAGATGAAATCAAATGTACACAACCCATGTGGCGAAAACTTACACGGAATGCACCGTCATCATATGCCCATTCATTGGCAACAGTAACCTGGAATGACATAGTACCACTAACAGTGGATGAAATGGTTCATAAACTCCGAGAGTTCGAAGACAAACTCACCCCTTCCATCATCTCAGCTGTGGAAAAACTGTCCCAGACCTCAGACAATTGAGGGATGATCTATCTGATTTATCCACCTCCTCACGTGTACCAACACACGTCTCAGCTATTACAAAACATATCCTATTGTTCAAGAGAGGAGATACGGGAGGTAAACTCCACGGGGTACCCTATAGTTTTACCTGCTGGATCACGGAGAAGACATGACAAAGTGGGATGGAAAACCTACTTCAGCTTTGGAGGAACGGGTGAGTGAACTGCAGAGGGGAGCAAGGGCCAAGACTGATCATCCCATGAGAGCTACGGCTTCAGTCTCTGGTGAGCAGTTTCCCAGATGGAGAGGAAGAGCTGATTTTACTCCAGCTCCTGTGATAACGAAGAATAATCCCTTTTACCACGACTTAAGTGTCCAACGCTTTGATGACCATTAGAGGGGCCCTGCCTCCAGCCAGGTGGAGGTAGGGGACAATTGGGTTTACTGGACTGTGTGGATCAGATGGCCTGGCACGTCAGTCCCACAGAAGTATAAGGCTCTAGTAGATACGGGTGCACAGTGTACCCTGATGCCATCAAGCTGTCAAGGGGTGGAACCCATCTATATTTCTGGAGTGACAGGAGGATCCCAAGAGTTGACTGTGCTGAAGGCTGAAATCAGCCTGACTGGGAGGGAATGGCAAAAACACCCTATTGTGACTGGTCCAGAGGCTCCATGCATCCTCGGCATAGACTACCTCAAGAGAGGGTACTTCAAAGACCCAAAAGGGTACCGGTGGGCTTTTGGTATTGCTGCTTTGGAGACTGAGGAAATTGAGCAGCTGTCCACCTTGCCTGGTCTCTCAGAAGATCCCTCTGCTGTGGGGTTGCTGAAAGTTGAAGAACAACAAGTGCCAATTGCGACCACAACAGTGCACCGGCAGCAATATCGCACCAACCGAGACTCCCTGATTCCCATCCATCAGCTGATCCGTAGACTGGAGAGTCAGGGGGTGATCAGCAGGACCCGCTCACCCTTCAATAGCCCCATATGGCCAGTGCGAAAGTCTAATGGAGAATGGAGACTAACAGTAGACTATCGTGGCCTGAATGAAGTCACACCACCATTGAGAGCTGCCGTACCGGACATGCTAGAACTTCAGTATGAACTAGAGTCAAAGGCAGCCAAGTGGTATGCCACGATTGATATTGCCAATGCATTTTTCTCCATTCCTTTGGCAGCAGAGTGCAGGCCACAGTTTGCTTTTACTTGGAGGGGTGTCCAGTTCACTTGGAACCGACTGCCCCAGGGGTGGAAACACAGCCCTACCATTTGCCATGGACTGATCCAGACTGCACTGGAACAGGGGCAAGCTCCAGAACACCTGCAATACATTGATGACATTATTGTGTGGGGCGATACAGTGGAAGAAGTCTTTGAGAAAGGGAGGAAAATAATCCAAATCCTGCTGAAAGCCGGTTTTGCCATAAAACGGAGTAAGGTCAAGGGACCTGCACAGGAGATTCAGTTTTTGGGAATAAAATGGCAAGATGGACGCAGACAGATCCCCACAGATGTGATCAACAAGATAACAGCAATGTCTCCACCAACTAATAAGAAAGAAACACAAGCTTTCTTGGGTGCTGTGGGGTTCTGGAGAATGCACATCCCAAATTACAGTTCGATTGTAAGCCCTCTCTATCATGTGACCCAGAAAAAAAATGATTTTAAATGGGGCCCTGAGCAGCAACAAGCCTTTGAGCAAATTAAACAAGAGATAGTTCATGCAGTGGCCCTTGGACCTGTCCGGACCGAGCCAGATGTAAAAAATGTGCTGTACACTGCAGCTGGGGAGAATGGTCCTACCTGGAGCCTCTGGCAGAAAACTCCAGGGGAGACTGGAGGTGGACCCCTTGGCTTTTGGAGTCAGGGATACAAAGGATCTGAGGCCAGCTATACCCCAGCTGAAAAAGAGATACCAGCAACCTATGAAGGGGTTCGAGGTGCTTCAGAAGTGATTGGCACTCCTGGCACCCTGGCTGCCTGTGCTGAGTTGGATGTTCAAAAGCAGGGTCTCTTCTACACATCATGCAACTGATGCTACATGGAGTAAATGGGCTGCACTAATTTGACAATGAGCTCCAAGGAAATCTGAGTCATCCAGGCATTCTAGAAGTCATCATGGACTGACCAGAGGGCAAAGATTTTGGAATGTCACCAGAGGAGGAGGGGATGCGTGCTGAAGAGGCCCCACCATATAATAAACTGTCAGAAAGTGAAAAGCAGTATGCCTTGTTTACTGATGGTTCTTGCCGTATTGTGGGAAAGCGTTGGAGATGGAAGGCAGCTGTATGGAGTCCTGGACGACAAGTTGCAGAAACTGCTGAAGGAGAGGGTGAATCGAGTCAGTTTGCCGAGGTGAAAGCCATCCAGCTGGCCCTGGACATTGCTGAACGAGAAAAGTGGCCAGTACTTTATACTGACTCATGGATGGTGGCAAATGCCCTGTGGGGGTGGTTGCAGCAATGGAAGCAGAGCAACATGGCAACCCCATCTGGGCTGCTGCACTTTGGCAAGATATCGCTGCCTGGGTGCAGAACCTTGTGATGAAGATAAGCCATGTAGATACTCATGTACCCAAGAGTCATGCCACTGAGGAACACGAGGACAATCAACAGGTAGATAAAGCTAAGATTGAAGGGGCTCAGATGGACTTACATTGGCAACATAAGGGTGAATTATTTTTGGCCCAATGGGCCCGTGATACTTCAGGCCATCAATGCAGTGATGCAACATACAGATGGGCTCGTGATTGAGGGGTAGACTTAACAATGGACAGTATTGCCCAGGTTGTTTATGAGTGTGAAATATGTGCTGCAATTAAACAAGCCAAGTGGTTAAAGCCTCTTTGGTATGGAGGATGATGGCTGAAGTACAAATACAGGGAGGCCTGGCAGATTGACTATATCTCACTGCCGACAACCTGCCAAGGCAAGCGCCATGTGCTTACCATGGTGGAAGCAACCACCAGGTGGCTGGAAACATACGCTGTGCCCCATGCCACTGCCCGGAACACTATCCTGGGCCTTGAGAAACAGATTTTGCGGCGACACGGCACCCCAGAGAGAATTGAGTCAGACAATGGGACTCATTTCCGGAATAACCTTATAGATATTTGGGCCAAAGAGCCTTGCATTGAGTGGGTATATATCATAGCCCTACCACGCACCAGCCTCTGGGAAAATCAAACGGTACAATGGGCTGTTAAAAACTACACTGAGAGCAATGGGTGGGGGAACTTTCAAGCATTGGGATACACACTTACCAAAGGCCACCTGGTTGGTCAACACCAGAGAATCTGCCAACAGGGCTGGCCCAGCCCAGTCAGAACTTTTACATATTGTAGAGGGGGACAAAGTTCCCGTGGTGCATATGTGGAATTTACTGGGGAAGACAGTCTGGGTTATTCCTGCTTCAGGTAAAGGCAAACCCACTCGTGGGATTGCTTTTGCTCAGGGGCCTGGATATACTTGGTGGGTAATGCGGGAAGATGGGGAAGTCTGATGTGTACCTGAAGGGGATTTGATTTTAGGGGAAAACAGCCAATGAACTTAATTGTATGCTGTTGCCTGCTGTGTAATACTTTTATAGCTCATCAGCTAGATGTCTCCAGGTCACCAGTGACTAGCCCTGACTTCCCTCCAACCATCATCCCAACAGAGAATGAACTTTGATAGAACCAGATGAGTTCCGCAGTAAAGGAACGACCAGCATCAGCAGGCAACGATCCAATACTGCACACAGTCTTTCGTGCCCTGAAAGATTGTTACAAGAGATGGAACCTGACATCATGGACCGAATGGACTCGGCAGCATTATAGGGATTGGTCCATGCACTAAGAAAATGATCTTTTTCTTTTGGTCTGTGTGTATATGGATGTATATATGTGGGAGAGTGATGGTGTATTGAAAATGTGGGATCTGAGCATGACGTGAATGGTTTGGAATAAGGGGTGGATAATGTCCTGGGTTCAGCAGTAGCAGTCATGTTTCTCCTTTGTGGTAGCTGGTGCAGCGCTGTGTTTTGACTTCCAGCCTGGGAACAGTGCTGGTGATACCGATGTTTTCGGTTGTTGCTAAGTGATGTTTACCCTGACCAAGGACTTTGTGAGGCTCATGCTCTGCCAGGGAGGAGGGGAAGCCGTGAGGAAGCAGAGATGGGGCGCCTGACCCAGGCTAGCCAAAGAGGTATTCCATATCACAGGATGTCATGCCCGGGGTGGGGGGTAACTGGGAATTACCCGGAAGGACATGGGCTTCCGGGTGGGACTCGTTTCTTGGCCGTTATTGTTGTTGGTAGTAGCGGTGGTGCTTTGTGTTGTACATTGGTTGCTGGACTGTTCTTGTCTCAACCCGTGGGAGTTGCACTCTTTCGATCCTCCTCCCCGTTCCTCCAGGAGCGGGGAAGGGGAGAGCCGGGGGCGGGGGGGAGGCATCGATAGCTCTCAGCCCGGCACCACTCACTGGGAGTGAGTGAACAAGCTGTCTGGCTAGGGTTTAAACCATGACACATGCCTACCCAACAGTCTTTACAGTAATTCATTTACACTCAGCAGAAGTGCCACCTGAATGGAAAGAAGTTTACTCCAGTTATATGATTGTGGTTGCCCACTGAAGATTGTTTCTTAAACTTCTGTATTGATCAACCATTGATCGCTTGCACTGAAAAGCTTTTGGTGCAGAGTGATAGATGAATCACTCCTATGTAGAGCACTGACATGCCACACAGCTGCTAAAAGAGAAATAAACAGAGAACAGTTTGCTGTCTTACTGTTTTTCAAACCCATTTGACAGGAAACTCTGTTCCAAGTATTTCAGCTCCATCGACACAGTTTTCTGTAGCCTACATAAGATTGCTTGTTTACACTGCACAGTTAAGTGCAGTGCTTTCCAAGAAGATACTGACAGCCCTTGGTTTTAATGTGAGGTATTGGAACACTTCCCCACCCCTCCCGCCAGTAGTTTCTGATAAGAAGAATTACATAGAGTGGTTGAAGGCAGAAGGCACTCCGGAATAACATCTAGTCCAACCTCCTGCTCAAGCAGGGTCAGCCAGAGCAGGCTGACTGGGACCATGAATAGTCAGGTTCTGATTATCTCCATGTCTCCATTACATTTCAGGGGGAAAAAAAAAAAAAAAAGTGAAAGAAGGCGAACTAACACCAGATTGATTGAAAAACTGGAAAGCAAGCAGTTGCTGCCCAATCTAGGCATGTGCTTATGGGAAAAACAAGCAAACTGCTAAGCAACTTAGCATCATCACTCTGTCATGTTCCATTTTTTAGTAGTTCAGGGCAACTTCATTGTGTTTCAAGGATTCTGCAGACTACTATATGTGCCAGTTCTCAGGGAGGATTCCAGCTTAAGGCATTCATGTTGGTGTCTCATTAGTAACTGCTGCTTTGAGTTTCCTGCATTGAATCAAGTCTGTGAGCAGCCTTAAAGATGGATGCTGAAAGAAGACTTTCTGCCAGGATACTCAAGAACACGTGACTGGGACTAAAACAGCCATCAGAGCTATTGCAAACACATGACCAAGTTGTGTGGCTAATGGCTCTTGAGGAGTCCTTTGTATTACGAAATTGGAAGTTCTCTGTTATTCCCAGATACAGGGGTCAGAGGGGTCATCAGTTACTCCTTGTTCTTCAATTACAGATATATTTAGGGAAGACTAAGCAAAAGAGCACAGAACTGGCCACAGCTATGAAATGATGGCTCAAAGGGTCAAATGAGTCCTTGACACCACTCTGTCAGCACAGAGAAGCATCTGCCTGCCACCATCTTGTGAAAGGCATTCTCCCTTTCTGTGGTATGAGTAAACAGGCTGCACAGGGAGTTAAAAGATTTAGACTGTTTAACTAGCAAACTACTTAAATCATATGTGACTTCTAGATTTTGCTCTCATATACTTGGGGAATAAGATGTTTGTGTACTGAAGGGGTCAGTCTTTCCCCATGTTTTCCCTCAGGCAGTTGATGGTGTTGAATTACTTCATTTTAGGTGATGTTTGATCCAGAAATTGAGCTATATTGATGTGGTTATTTGATTAAATGTGTATTTTTTCAGCCTTATCAGGTTAACTGTGTTATGCAAAGTAACAGTGAGCAGCTTCCAGTCCCATTGCAGCTTCATTTCAATTGGAACCGACTGGCTGATGAGTTCTAAGTGAAGCTGTGTTTGTGAAGTTGCATGCACATGCTTTATCTGCCCAGAGGTAATGGTGATCCAGAAATTGAGCTGTATTGATGTGGTGCAAGTCAACATCTTTCCACTTTGAACCCAGGATAAATCTATAGCTAAACCATGAAGTACTGCTATTCAACAAACCTTGCTGCTGTTTTGGGCTGTGTAAAGACTCAGCCACTTACTACCTACTAAACATGCTGCATAACAAGGACCATCACTGGTTTGGTGTGGCAGGCAGGAAGAGGGCCTGTGCCATCACTGGTGGATATGCAGTAGGTCAAATGAATGATGTCTTTGGGGACTGCAGTGCTTGTGGAGCTCATTTAATCAGTCTAGCTACAGACCACCATGCAAGGATTGATACTGGAGTGGGCACATCTGAGGCAGTGCACTATCCATCTTTGTTACAGAAGATGGTAACGCTTGGTGTGGCTGCTCTCCTTCAGAGATCTTCTGATGCTGAATAATGTTTGATGTTCTGCACTGACAGACATCTGGCTATGAACCTAGTTTCATTAAATCACCCTGTTAATTTGGATCTTCGAGTTGCTGCAGGACTGTGCATCCTTTAGGCTTATTTCCTGGATTTTGTGCTTGTTTCTAGCTATTAATTTGAATGCTTTTGTGGTGAAAGAAGCTAGTTTGCAGTTTTTCCTCCCTTTTCTTTAGAATGTGTAATCATAGGTTGGTTATTTTCAGAATGCTGTTGTTTTTATAGTCTTCATATTTGCTGAAATGAGGCAGTAAAAATGACCCACAAAGCCATATTTTTTAGTCTAACACATATCCAGTGAAGGTAGCAATGAAGATTATAGAGGCTCTGGTGAAGTCTGCGCACGAGTGCTTGACTTCTTGACTGTATGGCAGCATATGTTTTTAGTGAGGCTGAGGTCTTTCAGATGGTCACCTTTGAGGTATCTCTCTGTTTCTATAAAAGTACAAACCACAGCAAGCAGTTACTTGGATAGTGTGAGTCAGCTGGTATTAGTTTCATTTTCAGGCTCTTGGATGCTCTTCTATGACCCTGTACTTGCTGAGTTTGGGTCCAAGCTGAATATTTCTCCTCACCTTTTTACTTCAAGCCATATCATTCGCTAGGGTTCTCAGTGGGTTTTAAAGGTTTGCTGGTGAACACGCCCATAAAGAAGTGTGCACATAACAGCAAAAAATGGTCACTTCTGAAATGTTACCTGTTTTCACTTTCCAGGCTGCATTGTATGTCCTTGTTATTCTTGAAGGTAAAAAATATATTTAGTGCTTAGTAATTCCCTAGTAGTAGCATGCTCTCATGCTAAACTGGGATGGAAAATCTGTTTTGGTGGGGATGTGTTCTTAGAGGTTTATTAGCTGCAGGACCAGCACAACATTTGAGTGTTGGGCTGAAACAAAATCATGTTGCCAAAGTGTTTCAGTTTGCTGCACTTGCTGCTGTTGAGTAGCTTCAGCTTGAAATTAATTCTACTGGGAAATAAAAGACCTCAGTTAATGGGATTACTTCAGTGTATTTGGAATATGAAAAAGCCAAGCTATTAAAAATTGAATATTAATTAATTAAGCTTTCCTCTGTTTGAGTGAGTGCTGTAATAAGCTCTAGCAAGATAATACTAATAAAACAAATATAATTTGACAGAGTTGGCTTATTAGATATTATTGAGCATCAGTTGTGAGCTGTGTCTTTGTATTTACAAAAAATAAAAATGGCTGATTCATTAGCTGTCAGGAATACTTTTTGACATGTATCAGGTTGTGACATTCGTGCCTTATCTCATCGAAAATCTTACACAAGATTTTAAAGAGATTTCTCACTTAAGCTTTGTGAAACTGCTCAGGAGGAAGACAAGTACAAAACCACCTTCGTGTAATCTATGGCACTTGGACAAGCCAGGGTTTAGTGATTAGTTTGAGACCAAACATTTCAGTTGCTGGATTTGGAAGTGAATCCTGATTTTCACTCTTAAATCACAGCTCCCAGGTGATGTTCTCAAACCATTGTCACGGCCAGAATTTCAGCCTGAAGACTGTAATTATGTTGAACTGTTTGGTAACAATATTTTCTGTGTGCACTGTGCTTTCAGATCACAGTGGTGGTACAACAACAGATGGGAGAGCGTGTGACTACATTATTTTTGACATTGACTATCCCCAGTTGAAGCAGCCTTTTTGGATCAGATGGCACAAGGGAAATGCATCCTTGCAGCGCTGAATGCGTGGCAACACTGGGCATGGCCAGTGTATTTGTGTCTTTCCTAATGGGACATTGGTGCTTCACGTGGTTGAGAAAGAGGATGCAGGGCAGTACACAGCCATAGTGTGCAATAGCTTTCAGTGTTGTCTCTGCCAAAAGGAAATTTCAGCTACATGTGCATGGTGGATGTAAATCCTTAGTTTGAAGTCCTTGTCTTTCTGTGTTGGGCTGCCTGGATCAGAAACTTACTTGATTATGTTATGATGCATAGATTATGTATTCATAGCAGCTTCTGCCTTTCTCTTTGAGTTCATGTGATGATCTAGGTGAGAACACTTGCATGTTATACTTTTGATTAAAGGTTTGTTACACTTGCAGTTAGCATCTACACTTGTATTACAAGTCTAAAACCAAGATGTTACAGTTTGACTTCTATACCCAATCATTTCAGCTCCTAAACGTGCTGAGCTCTTATTGAGCTTCCTTGTTTAGTTATCAGGTGCTAATTTTACACAGTTTCAAATCTTGTTTTTTCTGTCTCTTCATCCAGTGCTTGAATTTACCAGCTAGGAAAACTAAACCTTTATTTTGGAATCTGTGTTAACATAGCCATTGAAATCAAACCAGTCCAGCAAGGTTTACTGAAAGCTAGATTTAGCCTTCAGGAAGTCTGACCCACAGTGCTGATGAGGGCTCTCCTCCCTGTTCTGAGCACCACAGCCCTAGAGATGTTACAGTTCTTCAGGAGTACCATGGCGCAGGTTAGTCAGAGTTATGCATTGTTCTGCTTTCCTGCTTTTTCACTCTCAACACCACCCTCTGCTTTTGGTTTCAGGGCTGCCAGAGCATGCACAGCAATAAGTACTTGCTCTCTCTTCTGAATAACCCCCTGTCGCCTTTCATTCTAGTCCCTTTATTTTGTAGCCTGGAGTAGAGGATGAGAATGAGTTTTCTCCTTACGGTGCTCCCTTGATATTGTCAGTACCCAGCAAAGCACTCTGGCTGCCTGGCTGCCTTGCCTTCTTGCTGGAGATCCCTGAATGTTGAAGACAATCTCATCTGTTGTGCTTCAGTGACTTGAACGTGGCAGCTCTGACTTGAGCCAGAGCAATACAAGAACGTGGAATAGAAACCAGGCTCTGATGATACTGCTGTTTGAGGCCACCCATTTTTTGCACCTTTTAGTTAGTGCACTTCTGTCAGGTCGGAAATGAAGAGTTTTTTCCCTTTTTGTCCATTAGAATGGACAAACAAGTGGTTTTAGGCTGTTTGAGACGCATCTTGTCTTATTTTGAAATAACTAGGTGACTGAACTATGTTATGGCAGGTGGTTTCAATGTTGGTAGAATCTTTGCTTGTCATGGCAAAACAGTCTTTGCCCAGAAGCTGTTAGCTTTTTAGAAGCAAGCAGTTTGTGTGGGAGTTATTTTCATTCAGACTACAGTGATTTTCTAATTAACTTGGACATGCCAAATTCAACTTATGACAAAAGACATAGGATTTGTTTCTGCTTCTGACACAGCAGCTGTTTCAAATGTCAGGATCCAGTTTTGTAGGGAAACTGTTAAAACATTCTATTTGGGTTTTGGTTAGTATCAAAGACAGTATTTTTGATGTGTCCCTAGGCATTAATATATATGATGAATGCTGATTCTTTATACATTCTTGCTATGTTGTGTGGCCTCCCAGTAGGGTTCTCCCTTCCTAAATAAAATCGAAGTAAAATGCTTCCCAGCATGACATAGAAAGGGACCTTCTCATGGTTCTCAGGGAGCTGTTCAGGGACTTAATTAGGAATCTGCCTTCTTAAAAGTAAACTCTGCCTATATGCAGGTTCCTGGTAGATTAACTTGTAAGCCTGTGTGGAAATGCTTCCAAGGTAGTAAGAGATTTCAAAGAGCAAATATATATGATATCCTGTATGTCCCATAAGTAAATACACATGCTGTCATTCAACAGGGCACCTTGTCAGAGGGCTTGTAGGTGACTGTTACTTTTGATCTGAACTGCCTGCAATCAGCCAGGTACATCAAGGTCACATGGAGGAAAGACAACCTGCCAGTGGCCAAGATAAGACAGGAAGCGAATGTCTCTGTCATCTACTGCAGCAGCGCCCATGTGTTCCCCAATGGCAGCTTGAGCCGTTGCCCCATGCAATGGGACGATGAGGGAGAGTATGTGGCCGAAGTGTTTGATCAGAATGGTGTGTGTTTGCATCAGGAAACTTTTAACCTGAAACTTAGCAGTAAGTCTGAGCGTTCAATGCATGCATGTGTGATGATGTATGTTCTGGTGGCCTTGCAAATGGTGGCCTTGCAAATGGTGTCATTTTGGGTTGGGCTAATATTAGCCTTTTTACTGTGCAAGGGCCACATTTGAGAGAGAAAAATGATTAGTTAAATAAGTCACATTTCCTGATTGCCTCTTCTTTTAATGACAACAGCTCTTGTGTTCATGGGCCAGCGCAGCTCTGGGTAGTGAAATCATAGCTTCCCAATGAAATGGTGTGAGCACTGCTACCCTGGAACCCAAGGCTGATGTACCCTTTGGATTTTTCTGTAATACAGAGAGGCTTGCAAGAGTACCTGAGTATCAGACAGTCATATTAAAATGTGTGAGTATATCTCACCGCCTATTCTTGTCACACCTTACAAGTGTCTCAATGGTGTGAGGCAGAAAGAGCAGCCAGTGAGCCAGGCTGTTGGCTGAGGTCTGTCCCAGTGTCATGTGTTACAGGCTCCGTATTTGCTTTGTGGAAAGAGGCCCTTTGCTTGTAAAATCCTTAGAGAAAATGAAGGAGGCAGGCTTTAACTTTAGAAGTTGGCTTCTGACAACATCCTACTTACAGGATGTTATAAAAATAAAGATCAGTAAAGCTGACACAGGACAGCAGGATGAAGGTACTGTGTTTTCTTATAACTGAATTTTCTTTGTAGAACAAAAGGAGACGTTCAGAAGAGATGCTGTTTATGTACTGTTCTATATTCTCATAATATCACTAGGAGCTGTAATTACTACTGTCTCGATTGTGCTGATATGGCGTTTTCAGAAGCACAAAGAAAGGTCAGGTAAGATACCCTATTCAACACTTTCAAAATACAGAAACCCTATTTAAATAGCCAGTCACATGTAGATCCAGTTCTTTATATTTCAGGGAGTATTTGACAGTGCAGCTTCTCTTATGAGTTAGGTTAAAATGAGCAGGCTGCAGCTTTATGCGGTGGTTAGTGCTGGAGGCAGCATGTGGCTCAGCAGGGACTGGCTGATTGAAGCTTTTTGACATTGATGTGAGGACTTTCAGCCCTACCTGCTGCCAAGGCCATGTGCTGGGAGTGTCAGAGCTGGTCTTGTCTGCATGGTGGACTTGTGGCCTTACGAGGTCCCAGCAGCTGCCCTTTTCCTTGTCGTCTGCTGAGAGGCCTTGTCATCTGGAGGCAGGACGCTTAAGAAGTGTCTAAAGGAAGGCAGGCAGAAGTCAGCCCAGGAGCTGTCATCTGAACTCCCTCTTTGTTGTTGCCCACACTCTGAGTTTGTTTCCAATTAAATGTGGGGGGTTTTTCCTTCAAGAAAATTATGAAAATCTTGTGCAGGGACTAGGTGGTGCAAACCCTACTAAGCAAAGGAAGAAAGATTTGCTGAGAAGCAGCAAAGAAGCTAACCCAGCAACAGCTGACAAGCTGACATATTTTTCTGTCTCCAAATTCCAAGATAATCAGAATCAAAAGCAAGTAAACAAAGCAAAACCTGAATGAGAGTAAACTATCGTAGAATCACAGAGTGATTTGGGTTGGAAGGGACCTTAAAGATCATCTAGTTCCACCCCCGTGCCATGACTTTATTTCTGTATTCAGCCAATTCAATATGTATTTGCTTTCATGCTACAGGTCAAAGGGCCTCTTAAAGTCGTACGTGAATTAAGCAATTTTTCCAAGATTCCCCAGTATTGTGTTTGCAAGTGCAAGCATGAAGTGCTTCACAGGAGGGAGCTCTCAATAGCTGGAATTGGAGGGAGGGAGAATAATAATTTAATCTTTTCCACTTTAGAGATGGCTAAAATGTTAAGAACAATACAGCATTTTTGTGTAACGTAAAGGGAAGTTTGCTCATAATTTCAGTTTCTATAAAAGCATTAATTAACTGAGAGTAGATTTAGATTAGACATTAGGAAGAAATTCCTGAAATAAAGAAGAGCTTTAACAGAATTTCCCATTGAGTTGTTCAGTGAATGGGAAGCAAACTTCAGGTTGAGGCAGGGGACATGTTACTGCCCACACAGGGCTTCTGTGCTCAGGCTTAGGGCAGTGTGTTTGGTCTGTGCTTCCCTGTGCTGTGCTCAGTGACTGAGCTGCCAGTGGAGCTAAAGCTCAGATCCTTCCATACCTCTCATCATGCAGAGCTGCATTTAGCTCTACCCAGAATGCTTGGGTGGCTCTGCCCAGTGTTCCTGGCAGATGCCAGCACAGGAGTGAGCTGTTGGCCTGAAGCCCTGCTCCCACGAGCTGAACACAGAGGAGAAAGGGTGGCAGTGATGCCCTGGCTGTCCAGGTAGAAATATTCCCTGTTGTGCCACTTTCTACAAGAGGCTGCTCAGGCTGTACTTGTGGATGCCACCATGTCTTTCACACTTAGACCCACATCTTTTCCTGGGGGCTGTGGGAAAGGCCTGAGCTCTGGGGTTCTGAAGCTCTGAGCAAGAGCGAGCATCTGCTGGGGCTGTGCCCCTCTGCCCAGGGGGGTAGTGGGGGTTGAGGAAGATCCTGCAGGTCTGTGGGCAGCTTGTGCTGCACTTGAGCCCTGCTGTGACTACACACATCCTGCTTTGTGCAGGCAAGCGGCAGGAAGGGGTGGCTGATATGGAAGAGTTGCTGCAAGCACTCACATCCATTAGTGCTGTTCTGCAGGCCAGCACTGTGCCCTTGTAGCCAAGAAGGCCAATGGCATCCTGGGGTGTATTAGAAGGGGGGTGGTTAGTAGGTCGAGAGAGGTCCTCCTTCCCCTCTTCCTGGTGAGACCGCATCTGGAATATTGTGTCCAGTTCTGGGCCCCTCAGTTCAAGAAGGACAGGGACCTGCTGGAGAGAGTCCAGCGCAGGGCAACTAAGATGATTAAGGGAGTGGAGCATCTCCCTTACAAGGAAAGACTGAGGGTGCTGGGTCTCTATAGTTTAGAGGAGACTGAGGGGTGACCTTATTAGTGTATATAAATATATAAAGGGGTGTCCTGGGTTCAGCAGTAGCAGTCATTTTTCTCCTTCTTGGTAGCTGGTGCAGTGCAGTGTTTTGACTTTCAGCCTGGGAGCAGAGCTGATAGCGATGTTTTGGTTTGGCCAAGGACTTTGTGAGCCTCATGCTCTGCCAGGGAGGAGGGGAAGCCAGGAGGAAGCAGAGACAGGACACCTGACCCAAACTGACCAAAGAGGTATTCCATACCACAGCACGTCATGCCCAGGATGTAACTGGGAGTTAGCTGGAAGGGCTGGGAGTCTGCAGGGTTGGAGGAGGTATCAGTCAGAGCTTGGTCGGGCTGAGGGGGGTGAGTTATCGGTTGGCTGGTGGTGAGATGTTGTATTCTCTTCCCTTGTTATTTCCTTTATCATTGTTATTATTGGTGGTAGCAGTAGTGATTTGTGTTATACCTTAGTTACTAAAACTGTTCTTATCTCAACCCGTGGGAGTTGCATTCTTTTCGATTCTCCTCTCCATCCCTCCGGGAGTAGGGGGAGGGAAAGAAGGGGGGAAGTGAGTGAACGAGTTACCTGACTGGGTTTAGATCACAACAAGGGGGGTGTCACGAGGATGGAGCCAGGCTCTACTCAGTGGCAAACAATGATAGGACAAGGGGTAATGGGTACAAACTGGAACACAAGAGGTTCCACTTAAACTTGAGAAGAAACTTCTTCTCAGTGAGGGTGACGGAACACTGGAACAGGCTGCCCAGGGAGGTTGTGGAGTCTCCTTCCCTGGGGACATTCAAAACCCGCCTGGACACATTCCTGTGTAACATTATCTAGGTGTTCCTGCTCCGGCAGGGGGATTGGACTAGATAATCTTTTGAGGTCCCTTCCAATCTCTAGCATACTGTGATACTGTGATACTGTGGGTGTCTCTTCAGAGCAAACAGATGACTGTGACTACAGTCCCACTTCCTGATGGCCCTTCTTCATTGGGAAAAAACCCAAACCCAGCCCCTTTCTCATCTTGTTCTTGCATGGTCATTCTTGCTTTGCTGTGGAGTCTACAATGTGTCCCGTCCTTCTTTTGGTGTTCAAAACTGACCACAATATTTTTATTGAATTTTAAAGTAGTTGGGGTAATAACTCCCTGTTTTCGTAGCTCTTGCTCTTGCTCCTTCTACTTTGCTCAGAAAGGAAATGTATTTTATTGAAGGGAATCACCTGCTATCTCACATTGAGGCTTATCACAGAAATAATCTGTCTGAAGGCAAAATCCAGATTTACTTTCTAGTCTATGGCGTAAGTTTATGAGTCTTCAAGGTGAGAGAGCTCTTTAAACCATTATTGGGTTTAAGTTTATGGGGGAGAGGGGGGAAGCTGGTTGTGCTGTTGATCTGTGAGAATTCAGTGAGCATAGGCTTTGACTGAGAAACAGTCAAATCCCTGACTACTACTTCAGATTTGCTTCAATTCACAAAGTGCTGAGCTGTGGGAACTGTAGATGTGTACTGCACTAACCAGGTGACTTGGATTAGGAAAGGAAAGCTTCCAGGTGTCTGTCGTTCAGGTAAGAGGATACAACTGGTGTAAGTAAATGGAAACCACATCTCTGATGGAAAGAGTGTTTGTTAATGGTTGAAATTCCTCACCTTTCCATGTGTGTCATTACTCTAAAATGATAATCCTACATGTTTATTGCTAAAATATTCTGTGTTCTGGGTTTGCAACTAGCTTCTTCATGCTTTTAAGAGCAATCAGCAAGAAGCATGCAAGCTTCCTCAGGGTTTCAGTTGCATCCTTTCTCTCGCAGCTGAACACCAGACCTGCACCCGGAGCTGCACACAAGGTTATGTGGTGTGGGACAGCAAAGCTATGTCTTGGTTTGGCAGGGAGCATTGCTCTTTCTTGGTTGATGTCCAGGTGGCCTTGCACACTGGCCTGCGTAGGTATGCCTACTCTGTCTACCTGAGGGTAGATGCTTTTGCTGGTTTCTGTGATTAAAGTGGTAAATGCTGAGCTTAGTGTGCCAGATAACAGTTGTGAGAAGGAACTTTAGAGGTTTCAGAGAGGAGAATAGTAATGCACAGTAACTTGTTTGACAATCAAAGGGGAGCATCGGAATATCCTGTTGTCTTGGGTTCAGCAGCAGCAGTCATTTTTCTCCTTCTTAGTAGCTGGTGCAGTGCTGTGTTCCCAGACTTCCAGCCTGGGAACAGTGCTGATAAACCCAATGTTTTCAGTTGTTGCTCAGTAATGTTTACCCTGACCAAGGACTTTCTGAGTCTTATGCTCTGCCAGGGAGGAGGGGAAGCCGGGAGGAAGCAGAGACAGAACATCTGACAAAAACTAGCCAAAGAAGTATTCCATACCACAGCACGTCATGCCCACTATATAAACTGGGGGCAGTTACCCGGAAGGGCTAGATCACTGCCCAGGTTGGGCTGGGTATTGGTCGGCAGGTGGTGAGCAATTGTATTCTCTTCCCTTGTTATTTCCCTTATCATTATTATTATTGGTGTTAGCAGCAGTAGTTTGTTTTATACCTTAGTTACTGGACTGTTCTTTTCTCAACCCGTGGGAGTTACGTTCTTTCAATTCTCCTCCCCATCCCTCCAAGAGCTGGGGGGAGGAAGAGGGGGAGTGAGCGAGCGGCTGTGTGGCTGACTGGGCTTAAACCATGACAGTTCCTTCTGGCGCCCATCGTGGGGCATGAAGGGTTGAGATAACGATCGATCTGACCAGAGTGTGTCTAATCATATTTGTGCTAAGCACTCATTGTTTTGGATTAATAGTCAGTTGTCACAGTGCTGATTTATTGGCTCTCAAAGTTGTTGCTCTTGATCTCACAGTTTCAGCATGTCGTACCTTATTTACAGCCGGTATTTGCTGTGTTAGTGTTTATCGGCTGGGGGCCTTGGGCTAAGGTTCTTGTTTAATTGTTCTTTATGGTAATGACCTGTAATTCAATAGAATCATTGATCATGAAACTAATCTGGCTTGTGTTCCCAGTGTGGTCACCACCGCTATACTTTGGGAGGTATATAATGGAAGTGTTTAGCAATTAAACATCTTTTCCCCCCTCCTCGGATGGTCGACCCATGATGGAGGCATTCCCTTACGTTCCCACCTCCCCCACCAGGCTATTTACAGCATCATTTGAGAGTTCTGAAGGTTTTGAATGGCCTTTAGGTACCCTTGAGACCCGCCTGCTGATTGCGATGGGGATCACCATGCTGGCACATATACAGAGTGCATTTTACCCACAACCATTTTGTCTGTTCTCGAGAGTTAAGCAGAGTTGGGTTTTGGCCTTGTCTAGGGTTAGACGACGATATAGGAGGACCAAGAGATTTTCCCTAAGGCTGGACAGTCATGAGTGGCAGGGTGTGTGGGATAGTATGGGCAAGTATCTAGGCCAGTGGGCCCCTCCAGTGCTTTGGAACTTCACCACTGAACAAGTGCAAAATCCAGAAAAATTAGTAAAACACTTAAATGAGGTGTGTTGTCATTCTGGTCATACCAGCGAGGGACAAATCATGGCAACGTGCTGGGGCTTGGCCTATGCTTACAGAGCCCTGTTCAACACTATCCAGCACCTTCAAAAGGAAATAATGTTCCTGGATCTGATGGCAAAGCAAGAGGCAGCTCCAAACACAGCAGCTACACCAGCCCCAGCAACAAGTACAGCAGCTACCCAAACCCCGGCCGCAACAGACAGTGCAGCCGCTCCAACCACAGTGATAATCACTGCAGCTAAACCAGAGGACCAATTAGTGACAATATCGGTTGCCCGTGTATGCAAGGGGAAAGGCAAACAAAAGACAAGAAAGACGAAGAAACAAGATGAAGAAGCAATGGCAATGCACTTTCTACCAGGGACAGCATCTGATCAGGAGTCATCACCACATGAATCAGAGGAAAAAGAAGAACAGGTGACTTCTTGACCTCAGACCTCAACCGAGCTATGGAATATCCACAAAGATTATACCCGTCAACCAGGGGAGCATGTCATCACCTGATTGCTCTGATTCTGGGACAATGGGGCTGACGGTCACAAACTAGAATGTAGGGAAGCTAAGCATCTGGGATCACTTGTTAGGGAACGGGGAATTGACAAACCAATTGCAAGAGAGAAACAGTCCCTCAGCCTTTGAAAGTGGCTCTTGGCTGCTGTGAAAGAAAGGTTTCCATACAAGGACAATGTTATGAGTCGTTTGGCCAAGTGGACTACTTTAGAGAAAGGATCCAGTCTCTGAGGGAATCAGCTGTTGTAGAGATGATCTATCACATCAAGCCGAATAACAGGGCTGCACCCATAGATCCAGATGAAGTCGAATGTACACGACCCATGTGGCAGAAATTTACATGGAATGCACCATCATCATATGCCCATTCATTGGCAACAGTAACCTGGGATGACATAGTACGACTAACAGTGGATGAAATGGTTCATAAACTCCGAGAGTTCGAAGACAATCTCACCCCTTCCATCATTTCAGCTGTGGAAAAACTGTCCCAGGAGTTCAAACAATTGAGAGACGATCTATCTGATCTATCGAGCTCCCCACGTGTACCAACATATGTCTCAGCTTTTTTTTTTTTTTTTAACAAAACGCTTTCTACTGCTCGAGAGAGAAGATATAGAAGGTACGTGCCGTGGGCTACCCTCTGGTTTTACCTGTGGGATCACAGAGAAGACATGAGCAAGTGGGATGGAAAACCTACCTCAGCACTGGAGGAATGGGTGCGTGAATTGAACAGGAGAACAAAGGTCAAGGATGATCATCCCATGAAAGCTGTGGCTTCAGTCTTTGGTGAGCAGTTTCCCAGATGGAGTGAAAGAGCTGATTTTACTCCAGCTACTGTGATAAAGAACAACAGTCCCTTTCTACAAGACTTAAGTGTCCAGTGTTGTGATGACCATTAGAGGGGCCCTGCCTCCAGCCAGGTGGAGGTAGGGGACAATCGGATTTACTGGACTGTGTGGATCAGATGGCCTGGCACGTCAGTCCCACAGAAGTATAAGGCTCTAGTAGATACGGGTGCACAGTGTACCCTGATGCCATCAAGCTGTCAAGGGGTGGAACCCATCTATATTTCTGGAGGGACAGGAGGATCCCAAGAGTCGACTGTACTGGAGGCTGAAATCAGCCTAACTGGGATGGAATGGCAAAAGCACCCCATTGTGACTGGTTCAGAGGCTCCATGCAGCCTCAGCATAGACTACCTCAGGAGAGGGTACTTCAAAGACCCAAAAGGGTACAGTGCACTGGCAGCAATATCGCACCAACCGAGACTCCCTGATTCCCATCCGTCAGCTGATCCGTAGACTGGAGAGTCAGGGGGTGATCAGCAGGACCCGCTCACTCTTCAATAGCCCCATATGGCCAGTGCGAAAGTCTAATGGAGAATGGAGACTTAACAGTGGACTGTCGTGGCCTGAATGAAGTCACACCACCATTGAGTGCTGCCATACTGGACATGCTAGAACTTCAGTATGAAATAGAGTCAAAGGCAGCCAAGTTGTGGTATGCCACAACTGATACTGCCAATGCATTTTTCTCCATTCCTTTGGCAGCAGAGTGCATGCTACAGTTTGCTTTTACTTGGAGGGGCGTCCAGCACACTTGGATCCGACCGCCCCAAGGGTGGAAACACAGCCCTACCATCTGCCATGGACTGAACCAGACTGCACTGGAACAGAGGCAAGCTCCAGAACACCTGCAGTACATTGATGACATTATTGCGTGGGGCGATACAGTGGAAGAAGTCTTTGAGAAAGGGAGGAAAATAATCCAAAGCCTGCTGAAAGCCGGTTTTGCCATAAAACGGCGTAAGGTCAAGGACCTGCACAGGAGATTCAGTTTTTGGGAATAAAACGGTAAGAAGGACATCACCAGATTCCCACAGATGTGATCAACAAGATAACAGCAATGTCTCCACCAACTAATAAGAAAGAAACACAAGGTTTCTTGGGTGCTGTGGGGTTCCGGAGAATGCACATCCCAAATTACAGTTCGATTGTAAGCCCTCTCTATCACGTGACCCAGAAAAAAAATGATTTTACGTGGGGCCCTGAGCAACAACAAGCCTTTGAGCAAATTAAACAAGAGGCAGTTCATGCAGTGGCCCTTGGACCTGTCCGGACCGAGCCAGATGTAAAAAATGCACTGTACACCTCAGCCGGGGAGAATGGTCCTACCTGGAGCCTCTGGCAGAAAACTCCAGGGGAGACTGGAGGTGGACCCCTTGGCTTTTGGAGTCGGGGATACAAAGGATCTGAGGCCAGCTATACCCCAGCTGAAAAAGAGATACCAGCAACCTATGAAGGGGTTCGAGGTGCTTCAGAAGTGATTGGCACTGAAGCACAGCTCCTCCTGGCACCCTGGCTGCCTGTGCTGGGCTGGATGTTCAAAAGCAGGGTCTCTTCTACACATCATGCAACTGATGCTACATGGAGTAAATGGGCTGCACTAATTCGACAATGAGCTCCAAGGAAATCTGAGTCATCCAGGCATTCTAGAAGTCATCATGGACTGACCAGAGGGCAAAGATTTTGGAATGTCACCAGAGGAGGAGGGGATGCGTGCTGAAGAGGCCCCACCATATAATAAACTGTCAGAAAGTGAAAAGCAGTATGCCTTGTTTACTGATGGCTCTTGCCGTATTGTGGGAAAGCATCGGAGATGGAAGGCAGCTGTATGGAGTCCTGGACGACAAGTTGCAGAAACTGCTGAAGGAGAGGGTGAATCGAGTCAGTTTGCCGAGGTGAAAGCCATCCAGCTGGCCCTGGACATTGCTGAACGAGAAAAGTGGCCAGTACTTTATACTGACTCATGGATGGTGGCAAATGCCCTGTGGGGGTGGTTGCAGCAATGGAAGCAGAGCAACATGGCAACCCCATCTGGGTTGCTGCACTTTGGCAAGATATCGCTGCCTGGGTGCAGAACCTGGTGATGAAGATAAGCCATGTAGATACTCATGTTCCCAAGAGTCATGCCACTGAGGAACACGAGGACAATCAACAGGTAGATAAAGCTAAGATTGAAGGGGCTCAGATGGACTTATATTGGCAACATAAGGGTGAATTATTTTTGGCCCAATGGGCCCATGATACTTCAGGCCATCAGGGCAATGATGCAACATACAGATGGGCTCATGATTGAGGGGTGGA
Source organism: Pezoporus wallicus (assembly GCF_028554395.1). Taxonomy (NCBI): domain Eukaryota; kingdom Metazoa; phylum Chordata; class Aves; order Psittaciformes; family Psittacidae; genus Pezoporus; species Pezoporus wallicus. Next base: position 3,102,405 of record NW_026638360.1, on the reverse strand, counting down.
CTTAACAATGGACAGTATTGCCCAGGTTGTTTATGAGTGTGAAATATGTGCTGCAATTAAACAAGCCAAGTGGTTAAAGCCTCTTTGGTATGGAGGATGATGGCTGAAGTACAAATACAGGGAGGCCTGGCAGATTGATTATATCACACTCCCACCAATCCACCAAGGCAAGTGTCATGTGCTTACCATGGTGGAAGCAACCACCAGGTGGCTGGAAACATACGCTGTGCCCCATGCCACTGCCCGGAACACTATCCTGGGCCTTGAGAAACAGATTTTGTGGCGACACGGCACCCCAGAGTGAATTGAGTCAGACAATGGGACTCATTTCCGGAATAACCTTATAGATATTTGGGCCAAAGAGCCTTGCATTGAGTGGGTATATATCATAGCCCTACCACGCACCAGCCTCTGGGAAAATCAAACGGTACAATGGGCTGTTAAAAACTACACTGAGAGCAATGGGTGGGGGAACTTTCAAGCATTGGGATACACACTTACCAAAGGCCACCTGGTTGGTCAACACCAGAGAATCTGCCAACAGGGCTGGCCCAGCCCAGTCAGAACTTTTACATATTGTAGAGGGGGACAAAGTTCCTGTGGTGCATATGTGGAATTTACTGGGGAAGACAGTCTGGGTTATTCCTGCTTCAGGTAAAGGCAAACCCACTCGTGGGATTGCTTTTGCTCAGGGGCCTGGATATACTTGGTGGGTAATGCGGGAAGATGGGGAAGTCTGATGTGTACCTCAAGGGGATTTGATTTTAGGGGAAAACAGCCAATGAACTCAATTATATGCTATTGCCTGCTATGTAGCACTTTTATAGCCCACCAACTAGATGTCTTTCTCTCTATCTCTCTCTGTGGATGCATATATATGAGATAAGTGTGATGGTATATTGAAAATGTGGGATCTGAGCATGACGTGAATGGTATGGAATAAGGGATGGATGCTGTCCTGGGTTCATCAGTAGTAGTCATTTTTCTCCTTCTTAGTAGCTGGTGCAGAGCTGTGTTTTTGACTTTCCCCCTGGGAATAGCGCTGATAACACCGAAGTTTTTAGTTGTTGCTCAGTAATGTTTACCCTGACCAAGGACTTTCTGAGTCTCATGCTCTGCCAGGGAGGAGGGGAAGCCGGGAGGAAGCAGAGGCAGGACACCTGAGCCGAACTGACCAAAGAGGTATTCCATACCATTGCACATCATGCTCACTATATAAACTGAGGGCAGTTACCCGCAAGGTTAGATTGCTGCTCAGGTGGGCTGTGTATCGGTTGGCGGGTGGTCAGCGGTTGCATTCTCTTCCCATGTTATTTCCTTTATCATTATTATTATTGGTGGCAGCAGTAGTGATTTATGTTATACCTTAGTTACTGGACTGTCCTTATCTCAACCCGTGGGAGTTATATTCTTTCAGTTCTCCTCCCCTTCCCTTCAGGAGTGGTGGGGGAAGAAAGGGGGGGAGTGAGTGAGCGGGGCGGCTGTGTGGCTGACTTGGGCTTAAACCACGACACCTGTGTTAATGGCCAGGTGGCAGAGGCAGCACAATATTGGATGTCTGAGAGTACTTCAAAGGTCCTGAGCATGATGGGAGAGGGCAAATGTGTCTGTGTGTTATTGGGTGATTATGCTTAGCCTTTCCTTTCAAGTTGTATCTAAACTCCTTGAAAATTCCTTTGGACACCTTCCTTCTTTACGGAGGAGGTGTCTTAGGATCGTGAAATAAACCTTTTGTAGTTTTACCCCCATCCCTTTCTTCGATTGATAAATATCCCAAATCACTTTTACAACAGAATTTGTAGCCCAGATGGGACCCTCTCATCTACTGGTCAACTCTGGTGCCTCTTTGGGATGTTTTGATCCACAGACTGGCTGACCTCATTTGTTTCTGTCAGTTTCTGTCATGGAGTGCCCTGGGACCAACCAGAAAAAGGTGAGGTGCTGGTGAGTTGGATTTCTGTAATTGTACGTAATTCTTTTAATTTGGTAATGGGACATTCCATTCTGCCCCCATGCAGACCTGACTCCATCCTTCTTGCCATGAACAGAGCCTTCAGACCAGGAGACCACATCTGCTCCCAATGAGTGTGGGAGAAACATTTATCAGCATTCTGGCATTGCCAAACACATAGGAGAAACACATAGAATAAAAGCTTATTTCAGATTTTCAGGATATGCAGGTGTTTAGTCTGAAAAAGCCATATTGATTTGTTGCCTCGGCCTCAGCCAGGGCTACTTGTTAAAGAGTGTTGTGACCAAGGACTTTTCCACCTGCCTTTTAAGTTCTAGCTGGCATGTTGAAGCCTTGTTTCCATTTTTGATCCTATAAAACACTGCTTTTCAGCTTTTTCCAGTTTGTGGACCTCTCCATTTTTTTTTTTTTTTCAGTGGAGTTGTGATCCCCGTACAATGACTGACTTGTCTGCTGACAAGACAACTGGTTTTCTGAATACCTTAGTCTGTTTGCTAAGCACTTCTAGTAAGCAATACAAAGTTAGATGAGCTGGGTTTTTTTTCTTTTCTCCCTGATCAAAGAGTATGTCTGTTACCCTTAAAAGAAGCTTCTTAAAGCTCTTAAATGCTCTAATTTACTGCAGGAACCAGCAGCTGCAGTTTCTTGTCTCTGGTAACAAAGCTTCAGCAAAAGGAAACGTGATTTTTGCTGCTTTTTCAAGTCTTCTGATTGTCACATTAGGTTGTCCATGGTGCTAAATCGTGACAACGGGGATTTTGCCAAACTGATTTTCCCTCACCAAAGGCACAGCAAGGAGAAACCACAAGATGAACAAGATGGTTTGGTGCTTGAGGAGCTGGGTGGGTGGGTGGCTGCAGAAAAATCCTGCTTGGAAGAAGCTGAAAATCTCTGATAATTTTGGCTGCTTGCGTCTCAGTTTTGGCAGGCTAGGCGAAGAACAGTGAGCTGGGGGCGCTAGTGGCAGAGTTACATGGTGGCAGGCTCTGAGGTGAAACTGGTTGGGGCTGAAATTAATTTGAGACATTCATTAGAAATGAAGGCAAAAAAGCATGGTTGACCTGCACCAACCTGTGGCTGATTGGATCTTAACTTGGCTTCTCCTTGCATTGTCCACTCACGCAAGCAGATTTTCCTGGCCAAAGCCTGTAGGCTGTAGGCATTGTACTTGCTGTCCTTGATGCAGTCCTTCAGTTAAGCTCTGTTCAGGTAACACCATGATTTAACCCATAAATCTGAATAGCTCTGTAATAATAAGGCAGGGTGTTTTTTTTTGTTTTTTTGTTTGTTTTTTTTTTTTCCCAAAGCAAATGCAAAGCATTTCACAGTGGTGCAAAATAGAAGTTGTGTTGTTTCTAGCAGTTATTCCATATATGGACTTTCTTTTTCTCTTGTCATCATGGGCCAAACTAGGAGAGCTATGTCACAGAAACTCTATGTGATTGGTGTGCTTGCCCTGGACAGCTGGGATCTTTATGTTCTTGTCCTCTGGACTTGCTTCAACAGTGTTATGTTGAGGGGTCCAGAGCTGAACACAGAACTACAGGTAGGGAACAGCAGCATCTGGTCCCAGATAACTTCAGCATCACAGAGCAAAAGCAACGGCTGAGGCAGGAAGCATGAGTCGAGAACCAGTGGTGTGTGTCTCACCAGAGAGGTGTCTGAGGCACAGCATACCTCATCTGGGAGGTCTCCTGGATTCTGCTTTGTCTGCATCAGAGTGGGTATCCACACAGGTTTTCCTTGTATCAGCCCTGTTGCTAGGCCCCCAACATAATTCATCCATGTCCTCCTCCATGTTTGAAGGATCTCAGATGTTCCTTCCACATCTTGGCAAGAGAAAGCTTAAAATATCCATGGATGTTCTGAAGAAAGAGAGAGCATGCCCATGGGCTCTGTCACAGGAGCTCCAGAAATCCTGGCCCTGACTCCTGCAAGTACATCTCTGAGGTACTACAGGCTGGAGAAACCACAGGTACTTTGTCCTGGGCCCAGAGCCTTTCTGTAGCACTTCCTGATATCAGCATGTTTCTGCAACATGCTTTTTATAATTTGTGGGTTCCTTTAAATGTCTTTGTCACAGAGATAGCATCTCTCATTGAGGCTGACATCAACTATGTTTGGAGAAAGGCTAATGGCTGAGGTGAACTTTTAATCTGAGTTAGAACAGTCTTTTTTATGGTCTCTTTGTACTCGAATCTGGAAAAACAGTGTGGCAATGTGTCTCCTTCACTCTCTCCTTCACTCACAGTGGCCTGATTAAATCTCATGTTGTGCAGTTGGTTAGTGGGTGTGGGGTGTCTTGGGGAAGATGACCAGCCCCATGGAAGTTGGATGGATTGAGCTGGAAGGGGGATCACCTGCAGGTTATCTCTTGAGGCAGAGGTAAGAGGAATGAGAATAAAAATCTCATTCAGTATCCATGTGAGAGCTGGTCAGGAGAAATGCCCCACGTGCAACTTTCTGTGGAAACCATGGCAAATGGGAGATTTCAGGAGTTGGAGAACAGCATCCATGATCTGTGTCTGGCCTTTCTGCTTTCTTAAGACGTGACAGGAGACGGTCTGGTCCTTGTGGTGAGGAAGAGCCTCTCCTCTGTCAGACATGCTGGTAGACAGCGCCATGTGCATCCATTGAGGTGAGTGGCAAGTGTACTTAGGGTGTGGGTTATCTTGGAGAATGGACTGCTGTTGGTACAAGTATGTCTATCCACAGCTGCAATGCAGCCTCTTGTTTTTTCTGCCCCTCTAGGGCCATGCAAGCCACCTGCAGCTGGCTGGACATCCAGACTGACAGGCTGTTCCTGGTGTGTTGGGTCCCAGGCAGCAGTGCTGTGGTGCTGTATCACAAACGTATGAACTGAAAGTGCTACAGGACAACTTATGGGACAAGGGCCAGTGGAGCAGGTCTCATGCAGAGCATATGGTATTTGGCAGGTCTGTACTGTGGGGCTACCTGGGAAGTCTGTTCATGTCCATGTCCTTGTTGTCTGTAACTGGGAGTCTGCAGGTTTATTTCCATTTTACAGATCTATGTGGGGCTATAGAGTCCCTGACTCGAGGGGGCCTTCATCTATGACCAGAAGTCCTGGTCACTCTTCTTACTGTGCAAGTACAACCTATTTTGTCCAAAGGTCACTTGCTCTGAACGTGATTTACATGAACATGATTTACAGGAGTACTCTGATTATATGTGTCTGATTCCTAAGTAAGCTGTAAAATAACTAATTTCCCAACTTTGCTGTTGGAGAGAAAAAGTGCATGACAGTCTCTTTATCACCATGTAAGTGTATACATTTTTATGTATACTCTTCTATTTTTTGCTTGTTATTACTGTTTCTTTGATCAAGAAAGAGTCAGCATTCAAGAATAGCTCTCTGCCTAGTTCCATTTAGCAAAGAATTCATATTCTTATAAACATAAATCTCTATCAGTCTCTGCAAGTTCAGCCTCTGGCATCCTGCTGACCCCACATAGAAGCATCTTGAAAGCTTGACCGCCATTCCTGCTTTGTGGCTGCACAGCCAAACCCTCCTCAGAGCCACTCAAAACATGTTTAATTAAAAACAGTCTCATGCATGAGTAGCTGTAGGCGTGGATTGGACAGGTAAGTTAACATGACTGCAAGCCTCTCCCTCCTCCCAGTGCTGCAGAAACCAGGTTGTACGTGCCCTGGCAGCCTGTGGTGTAGCCATGGCCATGCTGTAGCCAGGAGCTGGTGCTGGGGCAGGGAGGCCTCAGCAGCCTGCAGAGCTGCCTCCATGCATTGCTGGAGCTGTGGGCTCATTTTCTGTTTCCACACACTGAGTTTCTAACATCTGGCTCTGCTGCCTTCCTCCATGTTAAGACAGGCCTGTGTATTTCCCCAGGTAATGCTGACAGGCATTAATGACAGTAAAAACAGGTACGCTGCTAACCCCAGCCTATTTAAAAGAAGATGTGCAGCGTTAGTGTGTACAAATTTCTCTGTAATACTTCACAGCTTACTTCCTGCTTTACTTGCTAGCTCAGGTTTTCCAATCTCCTGTGTTCTATCAGTGCCTCATGTCATGTAAGGAATGAATCGCTATTCTCCTTTTGTGATGCTGTTGGAGGCTAAATGAACAAAATAATCCTGTGAGCTTGCAACTCACCATGTAAAAAGATTTTTAGTTCACCTTCCAGCTACAAGTTCTTACGGAAACATAGAATGAGTTAGATTGGAAGAGACCTTAAATCTTATCCAGTTCCAACCTCCTGCCATGGACAGGGACACCTTCCTCTATACTAGGTCACTCTAAGCCCCGTCCCACCTGGTCTTGAACACTGCCAGGGATGGGGCAGCCACAGCTTCTCTGGGCACCTGTGCCAGCGCCTCAGCACCCTCACAGGGAAGAATTCCTTCCTAATGTCTGATCTAAGTCTCCCATCTTTCAGTTTAAAGCCATTCCCCCTTCTCCTATCACTACTTGCCCTTGTAAAAAGTCCCTCTCCAGATTTCGTGTAGCCCCCCCGCCTTTAGATACTGGAAGGCTGCTGTGAAGTCTCTTCTTCAGGCTGAACAACCTCAAGTCTCTCAGCCTGTATCCATAGATAAGTGCTCTAGCTTTCTGGCCCTCCTCTGGACTCAATCAAGCAGCAACACATCCCTCTTGTGTTAGGGGCTCCAGGGCTGAATGCAGTACTGCAGGTGGGGGTCTCAGCAGAGTAGAGGGGCAGGATCACCTCCCTGTACCATGCCCTTATTTCCCCCCCCCCCCCCCGCCTTCTACTTGTAGTTTCTGTTAAGCCTCACAAGGTGTTTTCTATCTGCAACATTCACACAAAACTTTATGTCTTTGTATAAAAAAGGGAAGTGAAATTTCAGCCAAGGGTGTTGTGAGCATTTATTAGCCAATGTTAGAAATTAGTGTCTAATCTCATCAAAGAAATTCATTATACATGTAATTTGAGAGGGTTGCTCTTAAGAGGAGGCTGCTGATGGATGACAACACAGGCTGTGCATGTGCTGTCATCTTCATCCTGGCTGTGAGGTTTTTTTCTTAGCTAGTGAGGCTGTGAGGGACAGAAGGAACCTAATGGGACTTCACATACCATGTGATGTATGGGGCACTTTCAGTCAAGAAATATTGAACTCATAAATGTACTCATTTGTCCTGGAGTTGCTGAGAGGGAAACTAAATACAGGACACTGCAATGTCACAGTCATGCAGTCACTTTTGGAACAACAGAGCTACACTAGAAAGGCCATATTTTCCTTAGATTTTACTGCAAATCTTTAAATGAGCTCTGTGACGCTGCTGTCATTGGCTGGAGGAGAAGTGAACATTTGCTGGATGTGGCTGTATGCAGACCCCTTTTGCATTTTGTTGTTTTTCTCTAACTCTGAACATTTTGGAGTGCTATTTTGAAGTGACCCTGCACATGCTGTCTGTTCTGTCTTGTGCCTCCACCACAGCACTGCAACCCTCAGCTCTACCAGCTTGCCCTTCACGCATGAAGGTGAAATGAAGTTGAACGTGCACATCTAAGGCAGGTAGTTAGCCCCAGTCTTGCAGCGATATTTGAGAAAGATTTTCTTCATGCCATTTCAGCGGCACAGAAGGGAATGAAAGTGTTTCTTACTTACTGTAAATACTTTTCTTTCTACCCCTTCCTCTACACTGTTGCGTCTGAAGACTTGCTTCACAGCTTTTCTCAGAGAAGGCTATTTCTGGCACATCTTAGATCAATTTAGACCTGTCCTATGCATGTATGATAAAGACAGGATGATGCTGTGGTAGCCTTGAACAAACCTGTAAATTTTGGACACTGGGTGTAGGAGATGAGATGTAATTGTCATTACTGAGAAGTCAGAGGGACCAAAACAGTGGCTGAAATGTGGAATTATCAAGCAGAGACAGATTCTTTGAAAAATAGTGTGGACCACAACACAAGGGGTTTAATCATTTCTCAGAAATGTTTATACATGTAATTCCACAGTATGGAGCTTCTTTAACAGGCTGTGTTTGTGCTGTTTTTCTGGACACAGACATAAAAGTGTAAGATTGCCAGCTGCATTCTGAACAGTTGTTCCCTAGTACATCTGCTAAGTGCATCTAAAAAATTCCAGATGTTGGCTCTAGTGTTATGGAAGTTTAGTTCCTCCAGTGAGTGAGATGGTTTCTGATGTGTTGCTTGTGTAATCAATCCACCTTGGTACTCAGTACGAAATGCCAGTGTGCTTTAAGCCATCTCAATGAATGTGAACAAAGTGTCTGGGCCTGTATGACCTTGTAGATAACTGGTTCACTGTGGTTCTTAAAAGACTGTCTTTTTGGTCTCGTCTCTAGGATCTGCACTACAGACAGAGCCAGGGTGGCTTCTGGGTGCATTCTGTCCAGTTTTGCAATGCAACTTCCCATAACCTTTATTCTGTGCCTGGGGTGGTTGTATGGAGCCCTTTCCCGCATGGCAGGTGCTATTCAGAAGAGCCCAGCAAAGTTCAGGCTGGCAATGTACCTTTGCATACAGAGGGAAAGCCTTCTCCCACCTGTGCTGCTGGTAAGACTCTCTGTAACTGATTGTTGTTCGTATCTCAGCTGGTGTGCATGTGCAATGTTTTATCTGACTGGACTGATTTTTCTCCCTGGGTGGGGATACAGTACTTCAAAAACTAGAAAAGGATTAAAAAAAAGTGTCTCACCTTTGCCTGCTCTCGGTGTTGGCATCTTCCTAAACAGGGTGAGCTGACCAGGAGATATTTTTGCCTTTCCTTACCACTCAGCCCTATTCTCACACTTGCAGCTGGCACCAAGGTGGAGGACTTTGCAGAGCACATTGTGGCTTGCATTTATTCAGCCTGAGTTCAGTCACCCAAAACCTTGCAGGTCTATTTTGAAACATTATTCAGTCTCTGGAGTTTCTTTTTTTTTTTTTCCTTCTCTTACTTCTGACATCATTTCCTGAGTGCTATATTCACCGAGCTCTGTAGCCAGATCGTCTTCTCAGCATATGGTGCAAGGAGGTCTTTAAAATGGATTTCAGCTCTCCTTTTACTCTGCAGTGCTTGCTGGTGATAATAACTGTTACTCATGGTAAGTGGGATTTTTCTTTATGAAGTTGGCACAGATTGCCTAAATCGGCAGACACCTTAATTTTGCTCCAAGGTCTCTTAATAACTCTACCAGGTTTGGGGAGATGTCAAATAGCGTAAGTACCAATACATGAAAGGGGTAGTCAGACTAAAGTAAGACAGATTTTTTTTTTAGTAAACGAATGATAATTAACAATAGAATGCTTTCTCAGTGTACTGCATCTGTCGAAGCATTTCAGAAGAGAACGTAAGGTCCTTGTAGGCAGAACGCTGGCTGGAGGGGCTAGGGAGGATGTGGTCCCGCTCCTAATGCTTGGTGTGACCTCAGGTTAGTCCCCGAGCTGCTGCTGCCCTGCCATTTACCCACCTCTGATTTGTGTACAGCAACTTCACAGCATGCAGGATTACTGTAAGACTTGTTAAAGTTAAAGCTGCCACCATACTCTTTGTGTAAAAGTAGCTGTGCAGGCAGCAGTTGGTTTTGCTTTCCTCTGTAAAAGATCCATGGCATCGATGCCCAGAGTATCTGCCTGCACAGTCTTGCAGTTCTGAGGGTTGGCTGGGAGATGTTCGTGTCAAGTTTGAGGAGAGAAAAAATGAGGTGCTCAGCCTTTTGTAATGTGTGTGTGGTATGAACACCACTCCCGTGTCACAGGGTGGGGGGAAGTTTGCCTTTATGCAAGGCTTCCCACTCCTCTGACTTCCAATTACAGTCTGTCACTAGGGGTGGGTCTGTGCCTCTTGAGGTCTCACCTGTGCATTTGCCTGTCTGGGAGGCAGCTGAGAGGGGATGGATGGACACCACAAGCTTGCTGCCCACACTCTGCATCTCTCCTTTAGGCTCTATCACCTGGACCAGTGTGCTCAGTGGCAGCTCAGCAGTCTTCTCTGTGGGAATTCAGAGCCTGCAGAACCTCTCCAGTATGAGCAAGAGGGACATGAGATGCTTGACAAGTGTCTCGAGTGATACTTTGCTGGCTAAGTGTGGCACTTCTGCCCCCAGATGCCTGAACTTCTGGAATGGCTCTCTAGTGCTGAAGACTGTGGAGAAAGAGGACGAAGGAAAATATGAGTTTGTTTTTCACAACACCACCAGAGTTTTTACAGTGCAAGTATTTGGTAAGTAGCCTACTTATCAACAAATAACATTTGAACTTGTGAGCCTGGCTGGAAGCTGGTGCCTTGAAATTCTTCCTAAGTGACCACTTCAGCTTGCGGGAGCTATAGGTGCCTCTGGAACAGCTTTGTAAGATTCTGACACCTCAGGGAACAGTAATGGTGAGTGTAAATAAAGGATGCTTGTTGCATCTGTGTTGTCAGTCTCTCCTGTCTGTTGAGCCTTGAAGTAGCCAGTCAGTTGAGCAATGTGCTGGTTTTCCTGCTGTAAGAGATAACAGCACGAATTTTTTGTGAAGTTGAGCCTACAGTATGTAGACCTGTAGCTGGAATGGACTTCAGTCCATTTCTAGAGTACTCTTTCTGATGGCTCTCACAAAATCTCTCACTGACCGAACAGCATTTTTGTTGCCTGTGCACACACTTCCTTAAGGAGTTAACTCTACCTTGCTTGGCTCTGGAAACTGAACTGGCCTTGTGCGCGTCTGGGTTGAGGTGTGCTGGGTTATTCTCCTGCTTCGTGCAGCTGAGGGAAGGTGCTAAACAAATCCAGGTATGACTTTCTGATTTTTAGGTGCCTCTGAGCAGCTTGGAGGTCAGTACCTTCTGGGTCTGTTCAGAGACCAGCTATAGGTTTCTTGCCATGCCAGTATCCCTGCTGTCCTCCCTGTGGCCTCAGAATTGCTGCTCCCCTTTGTGTGCCTGCTCATCCATCTGTGGAGTGAGAAGACAGATGCAAAATCACTTCTGTACCAGATCCAGCTCATTGCTTGTATTAATATGAAGAAGGCTTAAATGGGTTTGCCCCCTGCTGAATAGTGCTCCAGAAAGTCAGCGAACGTTGTTCTGGTCCTCATCTCCACCATTCCTTTTGCAGGGCTTTCACTTAAAAAAGCTTCTAAGGGAGATTGAAGCGTATGAAATTGTAATGAAAATGTCTGAGCAAACTGGTCTTAGTGAAGACAAATGAATCTTTAAACCTTTTGTGCGCAAACAGGCGGAACTGCCATGGAGAGTAGATCAAAGATGTGACTCCTTGGCATGAAGATCAGGGACTTAGACTGGAAGTAGGCAAAGACTGCAGAAGTGTCCTGGATTTAACCTCCATTTCAGTGAATTTGCTTTGGGAACTTCTGTCTCCTCCTTCTTTTCTGTTGCCACACCTAAGTCAAGGAAACAATTTCACAGCAAAGATAGTCCTGAGGGCAGTGAATTTTAGCTGAAGGTAATGTCCTAGTTGAACAAAGTGATTTCTGAGCTTATTTACATGGATGTTTACATCAACATTCTCAGAGTTACTCTTACTGTCTTAAAACCATATTATTTCTCTGTGTAGTCTGTATTTGCAAAGTGGCAAATTTAGGAAATAGGCTGGCTCCTTGTAGTAGACAGAAAGAGAGAAATTCAGAAAAATGTAGTAAGATCGATGAATCATAACTTCATTTCAAACTGGCCTAGTCTGGGTCATCCTATCTACCTGCAGGTGTCTGGTACCTATGTTGGACATGATTTGTACCAATTGCTCTCTAAAATAGAAGAAGAGGCACAGTGATAACAAAAGTACAAACCTCTGGGGGAGGAGAGGGCTGAGTCTCTGAAGCTGGTTACCTGTTGATTACAGAGGAAGCCCCTGGATGGCATATGCTTTGGGTGTTTGCACCATCCTTTCAGATCAGGGGCTTTTATATATCATGTTTTCAATTTCAGTAAGGAAAATGAAGAAACACCAGATTTTCATGGCATCCCCGAAATAGGTACCAGGAGTCACCAGCAGGGTTGGATGGGCACTGCTAACCATTTCAGGGCTGGGGGTAGGCACTTAGGAGTCTGGTTGTTTACTTCTGTGCTCCCTGGCAGTAAATGTGGTGGTAGTAAGGGGAGCTCCTGTCCAGCTCCTGTTCACTGCTGAGTTGGTTCCTCACCTCTTTTTTTCCTTCCTGTTCCCATTGCCCTGTGCTGTGTGTGACCAGAGCCAGCCATTGGTATCCAGTGCTTTCCTAATGGGACTGGAGAGTTGTCTTGCAACGTGAACAGCAACGAGAGCGCCAGCTTTCGGTGGCTGCTGAATGGCACCGTGATGAGTGCCCCTGAGGCTTGTGTTAAGGATGGCGGGAAGAAGGTTCGCCTGGACAAAACCGGTCCTGGGGAGTTTGTATGTGAGGTTTACCATGGGAACAGTGTCACCAGGACCAGGCCTGTTTTGCTCTCTTGTAGCTATGGTGAGTAATGGTGTCTCCAGAAAACCTCTCTTTTGGTCTCTTGCAGCAGAAAACTAATGAGTTGTTGCTGTCAGAATAATACCGAACTCTTCTGTCATCTGGCAGCTGCCTTCCCACGTCCTCCCTTTTAGGAAATTTCCCCTTGACTTCCTCCTCCCTCCTGTGTCTTGGGATGACATAGCCTACAACCACAGAAAGGATGAAAATTTGTTCAGGAGGTCCTTTTACCCAGCCCTACAGCAAGGATGGATTGCCATCTGTCCATTTTCCTACTTCCCAGTGATGGAGACCTTGCACCCTCCTGTGCACCAATCCTCTATGCCAGTTTAGAAACATGAGCTGCTATCTACCTGACATTACCTGACATTACCCAGACAGCTTTCCAGTTTCTGCAACATCCCTGTAAAAACATGTCCACTTGTTCAGCCCTGTTGCTGCTGGGTTCAGCTGAGGAAAAACCTGCCTTGTCTTTTTTCTCCTTATTTAGGCCAGCTGCACAAAGATTTACCAGTCTATACAAATGTCTCTCCAACAGCCCTACACCATCAGAGGTGTGGTAAAGAGACAGTTCATTTAGTTATGAAATGTAGTGGATTTTCTCTCTGTGTCTCCGCTCAGATATGTAGTTCTGTGATAAGGCTATGACTTCATCCATTGACAAGCTATCCATATATGCTGAGTACTCTGCTGGAATGAGGCCATGATTTAATGGGACAGAAAATCAAGATCCTAGGACTGATCAAAACTGCCAGAACTGCATGATGCATGTGTTATAAGCTCACATTCAAACAAACAAATTATTAGATAACCTTGGGTGTGCACACCAGCATTGATGGTTTTTCTCCTCTCTGGCAGTGAAGATGATCAACAAAACCACATCAAAATAGCATAATTCTTTATCTATAAGATTTTGACAAATTTAGGTGTAATTAATTTAATCATCTTTGCTACTAAAGAAATTGTACTGTGCAATAGCACTTAGCATTTTAGAAACTGAGGCATTCCAGGTCCATAGCAGCTACTGTCTTTTTTTTTTTTTTTTCTATAGTTGGCATACAGTTGGTGTGAAAGCAAAATTACTGACATAAACCCTATTTCATGTGTACTGGCATTCAGCGGAAATGCCGGGGGCTCTTCAAGCCTGATCATGTTGGCACCACTGGCCAGTCTGTGTAGGTTTGGCACTTGTGATTGTGGAAAATGACCTTCATTTTGTCTGGTTAAACTGGTCAGAGGTAGTGTAGTCAGACCCAAGTGGGTTGTGGCACTGGAAAATGAGGATGTGAATATCCACAAGCTGTTCAGTCAAGCCCTGTGATAAAACATGCAAGTGCTGGCAGTTACCATTGTTTGTTCTGGGTGGCTGCCCAGTCCCCGGGTGTGATATCAGTTCCCCATTTTCTTTTGAAAAGCCCACAGGGGAAATTAGTGATAGGTCTGTTGGGATGGACACATGCATGAACACAGATTTGAAAGGGTCTGAGAGCAAGAGCACAGCAGAGATTCAAGTTTTTAGTCACTAGACGCAATTCTGAATACTAGTAAAGTGACTTGAAGAGAGAAACAAGTTCAGTTAAAGATTAACAGATTATTTTTGTTGGTTATTATTTCTCCAGGCAAAGTGCTGAATATAGTTTTGCACTGTAGGTATGAAATGTATGTAAAAACAGTTATTTAGGCAACCTCTTGGCTGCTGAAATTGATTTTGAATAACAGCTTAAAACAATTTGACAGAAATACTGTAAACTGATCAGGCACCAAAGGACTCTGACCACCGGGATCTAAAGCAGAGGTTTCAGAATATAACAAGTCAACATACATAAAAGGCTTTTATCGGTTCATTACTTTTTTTATTACTTGTTTATTATAGATTTTTAGCGCGATATTTTATCTCAAAAAGACCTTTTTAACAAATGGCAGTTTTTTAGGAAAAAACAGAAAAAAAATCCAACATATATTTATACTTCTGACAATATGCTCTAAGATTTTATCAAAAAAGGAAATGAAATTGTTAGGGAAATTATTTTTCATTTGCTGAAAGTTTAATTGTAAGTATAGATTTTTTTTGAACTTGGTAACTGTTCCTAAAGAGGCTGGAACAAGCACTCCAAAAATACTGAGTATGTGTGGTTTCACACACAGGAGGAGCTGTGTACCCTTGTTTTTACTGTCCTGGTGAGTGTGTGAACTGTAACAGTGTGTAGTATGTCCTGGAACATTTGAAACACTTCCCAGCCTCTGGGGATATGCAGCAATTTGTGCATATGGGGTCTTGAAAACAGGCTCTATGTGAGCCCAGTGGTTTCTGCAGTGTGATGCTATACAGGGGTGCATGCAGCCAAAAAGAAGCCAAATGATTAAAAAATGGACTGTGTAAGCTCACCTAAGAAGTTTTAAGGACTCTGCATTATGGTGATAATTGAGCTGTATGGGGTTGTTTTTTTTTTTTTTTTTCATGTGGGAAGAAGAGTTTTCCTTCTGGCTGCCCCAGGTTGGAATAAATTGTTTTAGAGAGGGAGCTAATCTGGGATAATCTCTCTTCTGCAAGTCTGTGATGCCCTCTACCCGCTTCCTTGCTCAGCAGCAACATATGTGCAAGGCTGACCCATCAAAGCAACCCTGAGCAAGGGACTCTGAGCTGGGCAGTAATTACCACTGACTTGTGTGTGGCCTTCTGCTCAGCCATCTGTAGCTTTTGCCTCCTGCTAGGTGTTTTGAATGATCTTGGTTGGGAAGGGCAATAAAGAGAAATCCTTCCCCAGGCGGCAGTGAAGCTGGTTTATTAAAGCTCTGACTCGGGTGGCTGAAGTCTGTGGTAGCTGAGAAAGTGATCTTTTATCAGACTTGCTTTGAGTTTGGTGTAGTCATTACATGGTTGTTATAAGTGGGTTCTCTGGGCCCTAGCACAAGCTCTGAGGGTGGATTCTGCAGCTTTTCTTTCTGCAGGAGATGCTACCTTAGGTAACTATCGTTTTCTCAGCTGTCAGTTTTCATAAACCTTGTTGAAATGTAGTATCTTTCAAATCACCACCTTTCTTGTTAAATTTGTTTAAAACTTATGAATTATCTTAGATGTTACTGGTCAGAGTAGGTCGAAACAAACGTGCATAGCTTAACCAAGCAAGTCTCTTAATAAACAATCCCATACTATAATTAAATGATGTGACATAAGTCACGATGTGCCACGGTTCACAGGATCAGCTCCCCGCATCCAAACCAAAGCAACACTAATGTCCACATGCTCTAACCTGGCTGCAGGATTTCCCCCCTTTGGAGGAAGTAGCTTGTCTGCCCTGGTAACTAACAGTGCCATGTTCTTCTTGCAGGAGACCTGCTGCAGTATCCGTGGTTCATCTACATCCTTGCAGGGTGTGCAGGGGGTGCAGTTATCATGGTGGTGCTTGTATCCTCAGTCATATGTTGCTGCATGAAAAGGAAACACAAGTTCATCCCAGTGCCTTCAGGTGAGTGGAGAATGCTGTTTCCCCCTGGAATGAGCCTCAGTGTAGCCTGAGGTTAAAATAGCCTCAGCATAAACGGGTCTCAGCTGGGTCACTGCTTGTCTTCTAGCCAGTCCTCCCTTGTCCTGGTGGAGCAGAAAGCTGCATGCCGATGGGCAACTATTGTGACCAGCAGGGTGTGGAATTAAACCTTGCTTTTCCTTTTTTCACCTCACGCTTGCCACCATGTGCTCCTGAAAAGAAAGAAACAACAGAATCTCTTCTATGGGCAAGAAAATTGAGCCTCATTCATATGTAATCCTGAAATGACCTGTAGGCTTCTGATGGTAGTCCTTTGCCAACACCAGTCCCTGACTGCAATCTGCCCGTGCCCAGTGACGTCACCTCAAGCTGTGATCCTGCCAGCCTGCCCAAGCTGGTCTCTGACAGGTTGCTGTTGACCCACTGTACACAGCATCCGTCTGCTCTGGGAATGGAGCCAGTGCCGCATGAGGAGGGGATACAAGCATGTATTGGTGGTCTGGCCTTGCAATGGATGTGCTGAGGCTGCTGGGATGTGCGGGACCTCTGTTTCAAGTTTCCGGTTTTGGTTTTGCAGAGGAGGAGAAAGATGACAGACTAACAATGTCCATGATCTCCAGTGAAAGTGTGAAGAGCCCCCCCAGTGGAGACCAAGTTGAGGCTCAAGCTGCCCAAATTGACTATCCTCCAAAGCCTGGTGGGTCCAGTGACTTGATTTAAGTTGGACAGATAGCTTGTTTAGGAGGGTGAAGGACAAAAGGGATGTGTGTGGCTGATAGGGTAGGAGCTGACTATTGAGAGGGGCCTGGGACTCACTTGGTGAGTACATGCTTGGAAGGTGCTACATTTTGTCCAGACAACAGGAGTTGCAGCAGGTCATTTATCAGTACGTTACTCATGCTTGGCTTCTACACAGGTGTGGCTCTTGCCCTCACCCAGCTGTGAGTTGTAATGGCAGCCATCCCAGAAGCATCCCACACAGGGTACGCTGGCAGCCTACAGACTGTTCCAGTACCTCATGTGCTAAAATACGCATCTCAAAAACAGCACCCCCCTCAAAACTTAGCACATTTCCTGCAATTTTATCATGCCTCCTTCCCGTTACTTCTCATCAGTAACATTTTAGAAGGCTCAGCATTGTTTTTGTAAGCAGTCATCTTCAGGAAAGTGTCCACCAATATGCTGATCTGTAAAGACAGCTAAATCCCATTAAAGTTGGAGGTTCATGTATTTCATGGAATCATAGAATGGATTGGGTTGGAGGGGACCTTAAAGCTCATCCAGTTCCAACCCCTGCCATGGGCAGGGCCACCTTCCACTAGAGCAGGTTGCTCAAAGCCCCGTCCAACCTGGCCTTGAACACTGCCAGAGATGGGGCAGCCGCAGCTTCTCTGGGCAACCTGTGCCAGTGCCTCAGCACCCTCACAGGGAAGAGTTCCTTCCTAATATCTAATCTAAACCTGCCTTCTTTCAGTTAAAGCCATTTCCCCTTGTCCTGTCACTACATGCTATTGTAAAAAGCCCCTCTCCAGATTTCTTGTAAACCCCCTTTAGGTACTGGAAGGCTGCTGTAAGGTCTCCCCTGAGTCTTTTTTTCAGGCTGAACAACCCCAGCTCTCTCAGCTTGTCTCCGTAAGAGAGGTGCTCCAGCCCTCAGATCATCTTCATGGCCCTCTTGTGGACTCACAGGTTCATGTTCTTGTCCTGGGGGCCCCAGAGCTGAATGCAGGGCTGCGGGTGGGGTATCACAAGAGTGGCATAGAGGGGGAAAATCACCTTGACCTGCTGCTCATGCTCCTCTTGATGAGGCACAGGACATGCTTGGTTTCTGGGCTGTGAGCACACACTGAAGCTGACTCATGTTGAACTTTTCATCAGCCAACACCCCCAAGTCCTTCTCCTTAGTCTGCTCTCAACCGTTCTCCTCCCAGCCTGTGTTAGTGCTTGGGATTGCTCTGACCCAGCTGCAGGACCTTGGGACCTTGCACTTGGCCTTGTTGAAACTCATGAGGTTCGTTAATTTGGGACTACAGTGGGAATACAATCATGTTTTATATCCTTCAAAGGAATAAAAACTAAAATCCCACGACTTTAGCACGTGTATGGTCAAGAAAGTGCAGTGGTAAAAACCTTTCAGAAATCTCCTGTTCTGTAAGTGCTTGATGTTAATACTCCACTTTTTGCGTTATGTTTCCCTCAATTTTTTTTCACAAATGTGTATGCTGGCAGCTATCATCACCTGAAGTAGGCCTAGCAGAGACATCATGAACTGGAGGTCATAGCATTGTCTCAGTACTACTGTCTCCAATTCTGGTGTCTTTCACTGTACCAAGCGCATCCTCTCAGCAGCTCAGCTATGTTTTATGTCTAACCTTGGATGCTGCTTTGCTGTGCTTTCAAAATATTAAATACTGCTCATGGATATATTGCAAGAAAGAAAAAAAAGTAATTCAGGTCATTGTTTAATATTATTCTTAAACTGTAGAACTTTTTTTTAGCAAAAGATTTACACATTGTCAGCGTGACTGACAAAGTATCTCACATTAAAGTTTTCTACAAATAAGTAGAAAGCAGAGGTGTGTATTTAAAGTGTTCAGGTGAGAATATATTAAATGTATGCTGTTTCCCAGCTTTAATTACTCAGATGTAACTGTGTATATTTGGCTTTAGTATTTTTATATATTTGGGACACCAAAGTGTCTAAAGCTATAATGGACAACTCAATAAGTGAGTACTTACAAAGAAGACTGAAATTTTGCTTGCAGACACCTGGGTAGAGGGGACTGAGCGGGTTAGGCAGCCAGCAGCATCAGGGGCTGGGGAAGGGTTTCCACAAGGGTGAGCATAGTGCAGGCATTTAAACCACCTCTCACTTCTTCTCCAGATGCTGCCCAGACTGATCAAGATGTTGAGCCTCAGCCACTTGTGGAAGAAAACTTGGCAGTGGAGGTGGAGGCTGAGGAAATGCCAGACCCAGAGGTCATAGTTGATGTGGAAAGCCAGGAAAATCCCTCAGACTGTTTCCCAGATCCAACCGATGACTGATCTGGCATGCTTGCTGTTCTACCCTGCCTTGAAGCCTACAACACCCATCCTTTGCGTCCCATAGTCCCACTATGTGTAAGAATTAGTCCAGGAAATTTTGGCAGGGGAAAGGCATGAGGTGTCAGGCCTGCTAACTTCATTTAAAAAGATAAATACGTATACAAGGAAAAGCAGATTCTTGGCTTGAAGGCCACACTGCTGTGGGCTGCCAAGTTCTCTAACAAACAAAACTGGGCAGCTCGTTGATGCTTTGCCTCTTAATAGACCTGCAGCTAAACTGTGGAGCCCTAGAGGACAGCCTGAAATAAGACGGGCAGCTCCTCTGCTTCCTGCCACCTTATGCCTTGCCATGTCTCTCACAGCCAGCAGCTCCTGCAAGGGGCAGGCATGGCAGGCAGGTTGGGATGGCCTTCCAGTCCCAGACAGAAACAAGAACTTGCCCGAGATTTCCTGAGAAAGCCCCCTCCTTCAGAGATTTCAAGGCATTTTTCACAGGCCCTCAGAAAAAAGCTCAATGGAGATCTCTGTGTGCTTGGTTTCTATCTGAATCACTCCTCTGAGCTCCAGCCCCTTTATGATTTGTTCACCACTTGCTGTTTGGGACCAAGAGTGGTGGTGGTGGCGGCAGGGACTGCTGTGTGCAGACCCTAGGAGGTGATGGCTTGCTTGCCTTTTGATGCCCTGTAATGGCTTTCACCAGAACCTCACTGCTCAGGTTGTGAGTTAAACCAGCTCCATCACTAGCTTGCTTGCTTGCAGCAGGAGGGGGCCTGGGGTGTGTAATTTTGTCAAAAACGCTGATTATAACACTGAGATCATTTGTCAGTGCAAGCATTAGTGCCTTTAGTGTAATGATTTAGCTACTGCAAGCTCATAAAGCAGGCCATCTACCTGTACATGTAGGCTTTTTCAGTGCTGTGTTACTTGGACAGGCAGGAGCCATTCACAGACTCTCTTAGGCAAGTCTTACTGCTATGCAAGTCCTGTTCTGCTCAGGAGAGGTTTGCAAGTAGAGTAGCTGGGGTAGACTTGCAGGGAAGAAGGATGAGGTCAGGAGAGGGCAAAGATTCTATCCCAGGCAGCAGGTAACTGAGTCTCTGGCAAGCTGCCCGGGGCTGCAGGGTTCTCGAGGCACAAGGAGTACTGCAGATGCACTGCCAGAGCAAGGTATTTACTGTACAAGTGCATTTTGGTAGCTGGAAGTGAGACATGTTGGTGTTAACCTAGCCCTGTGGGCTAGAAAGGCATGGTAGAGTGAAGAGAGAGATGGTACAGGTTGAGGCTGAAAGGAGCGGGGAAGTGTGTGTTGCATTCCTCTCTTCCCTTCTTTCATCCCTCTCTTTCCTTTTGTTCTTCTTTTATATTGTGCTGATATTGTGCCATGAATCCCTTGGAAACAGATTTGAGGTATGCCTTGTAAATGTCACTCAACAAGGTCTGCGAGTACCCCAACAAAGTAAAAACCAAGCTGAAGCCACTTCTCTCCCAGGCAGGGAGCTGGTGGGACTGCTGCATGCTCACCTGAAGTCTGCATGTCTGTGACCATGGCAAAGCTCTGCACCTGTGACGCCCAGCCATAGGTGGTTGTTCTTGTTGTTTCCTTGTCTTGTGACTCTGTTTAGAAGATATTTGGATCTTGTGTGCTGTGTTGGTGGTGATTCAGCCTCTCCGCTTTTTAAGGCTGCTGTAGGAATCAGATTTTCCACACTAAAAGGAAGATAGTATTTCTTTTCCTCATGGTGCTGTTCTAGCTCATTTCAGTGCAAACATTCCTCAAAGGCTGTGAGTTGAATGACAAAAATATGACGCCAAGTGCTTGGGGTGGCAAGTGCCTGTAAGCAGCACAGTGGCAGTGAGTGATGCTGGGTGAACAGGAGCTGCTGTCACCAAAATGGGAGGACAGTCAGCTTTGCATCTCTTCTGCACTTTCTGCCAGGGGCAGACAGGGGACAGTCGACTCCAGTACGTGCTTCGAAGGGGGGACATTTCTTTGGGCTGCTCTGAAGTAGAAGCCAGCAGTGTTCTGGGTGCTGCGGGTGGCAGAGTAGGGCCACCCTTGTCCTGCTGGGCTGGTGCATCCAGACTTCAGCTTTTCCTAGTGCTGCCTTGCTTCTGTCAGCCCTGGGAGGGCTGGGGTGCCCTATTAGCACCACCATTTTACCACTATTAGTGTAACCCCAGTCCAGGAAGCATTTTTCCCATTGAGACAGGAATCTGAAACTCAAGATGGCTTATGGGGCACATGGCTTTATGAGGCATATGTCTATGATGACATGGCTGGTTTTCTGTCCTTCCTTGCTGAAGATGCAGGCAAAGGTTTCTGTTACCGTGAGGTGAGAAGTCCACCCTGCGCTCTTCCTTTAACTGTATGTGTTCATGTCCAGCTATTGTTCTTTTTTGATGGCTTTGTTGTCCCCATTATGCTTTTGTTCCTAATAAAGAGATCTGTTTTCTAACTTCTTTTGGAAATGTTTAAGTTCTGTTATTTAAGAATTGTTTTTTTATGGGTTTCACTGAAAGTACAGTCTAGTTTCCAAAGTTTCACCCAGCCAACTGAAGGAAAGGTGGTAACAAGTTACTGCTGCCTTGGGTAGTGTGGAGAACAGAGATCATAAGGACATTTGTCACAAAGAGATCACAAGAAGAGGCTGTAGGACAATAGCATGCAACTAGTCCCTGATGGAGTGTGTGGGCTAATGTGTCTGCACATCTGAGTGCATCGGCAGCTCACCAAACACTGCTCTGGTGCCTTGCCCAAAGTGTGAGGTGCAGGGAAGGGACTCAGGGAGATGGTCTTGTTTTTCCCATCTTTATCCACCTGTGTTTGCGACACCTAAGACACCTTAGCTGTGAGAGAGGATGCTTGACTGCATAGCTCCTTTTGAAAAGAGTGTGGTGGTTTAAGCCCAGCCAGCAATCTAGGACCACACAGCTGCCCCCCCACTCGCCCTCTTCCTCCCCCCGCTCCTGGAAGTATGGGGAGGAGAATCGAAAGAACTTCCACAGGTTGAGATAAGAGCAGTCCAGTAACTAAGGTATAAAACAAACCACTGCTGCTGCCACCAATTAATAATAATGATAAGGGAAATAACAAGGGAAGAGAATACAACTGCTCACCACCTGCCAACCAATACCCAGCCCAACCTGGGCAGTGATCTAGCCCTTCTGGGTAACTGCCCCCAGTTTATATAGTGGGCATGACGTGCTGTGGTATGGAATACTTCTTTGGCTAGTTTTTGTCAGATGTTCTGTCTCTGCTTCCTCCCGGCTTCCTCTCCTCCCTGGCAGAGCATGAGCCTCACAAAGTCCTTGGTCAGGGTAAACATTACTGAGCAACAACTAAAAACATTGGTGTTATCAGCATTTTTCTCAGGCTGAAAGTCAAAACCACAGCACTGCACCAGCTACTAAGAAGGAGAAAAATGACTGCTACTGCTGAATCCAGGACAGTAGCAGTCATGCTCATCCTTAGATAAGTGGGCCCAGATGGTACATAAAAACAATGTCCTGGTGGTTTGTGATCATATAAATCCGTTAACTTTACCAGTACAGGGTTAGCCCTGGAACAGTGGTGGGACTTGACATGGGTGATTGTGTTTTGCAGCCTGTGAACCCAGCACCTCAAGGAACCTCCTGCCTGAATTTGCAGTTGTTTTCAGCCTGACTATGGTGCTGCATCACCAAAGGCAATAGTGAGATACTTCCATCAGAAAGTATCTGGCAGAATAATGGGTATGGACATATACAGGGCTGTCAGGAATTTGACCAGAAACAGATGTCTCTGCTGCTTTTCTGGGACTTCTAGTGGCCCAGATGATGCTGTGCCATGCCAGCCCTACACTTGCTGGTTTGCTGAGGCAGCCCTTGGTGCCAGGGTGTCCCCAGGGATCTGTGGCCTCCTGTGGGGAGCTGGTTCCACAGATAGCTGACAGTCACACTGTCCTCTCTGGCCACTTGTCCTGGTTGGAAAGACTGGGAGTAGGGCAGAGCCCATCCTTCTGCTCAGAGGGCTGGCAGGAGAAGGGGAGCTCCATTCTGCAGGAAATGAGGATGATTTGGGATATGTTTTTTTACCACCTGGAAAAAACCACCAGTGGTTTATAGTACTGGGCAGAATTGATGTTTAGCTTTGTATCCATGTCACTGTTTTGTGGTAGGAAGAGAAAAATTTCCCGCTGCATGCAGCAAATGCTCAGCAACAAATGACACAAAATGCAATTCATAGTGTTTTCATTGCAGTTTGTGAATATAAAAAGAGACAGAGGATGATCTTATTTGACATATGACATAGGTGAAAGCAAAAGCTGAAAAAAGATGTGGTGTATAACAGGAGCAGAGAGAGGGAAATGATCCCTTCAGATTTTTTTAACATTCAGGATGAATTTCTACCAACAAAATTCTCACGTCAGTAAAGCTCCCCATCCTAGTTATGAAACAGTTTGTGCCCTTCTTTCCAGCCTTGACCCCAGGCTGCTGTGCCTGATGTCCTGGTGGCTGTGTATGTAGCCCTTGGAGTCCTACCTCCAGGCAGGGTGGAGTGAGGTGCCCCATAGACTTCCATAGGTAAGCACACAGAATCAGTAACAGAAGTGGGCAGGAAGAGCAGCATCACCTACGTCTGTCTGAGATGGAAGCAGAATTTGGTGATGTGTCATCACAGAGGCTTGGATTAGCATTTGGGTATTGTTTGTGCCTTCATCCAGGTTGCTTAGTGCTGGGGTGCAATCAAACCCTGCCTGTACAAGGCTAGCGATGGTGAAGTTCTTGAGCATATGCGATACTCCCCTCTTGTCCTCTGGTGTAAAACAGGCTGGGAAACAACATCATTGCCCAGTGGGGACCCTGTGACCTTTGACAACCAGTGACTGCATCGGTTTTGTTCACAATGAGCACTGTGTTTCCTTTCTGCAAGGAAGGTATGTGACTCATCTCTTAGGCAACGGATGTGGCTGGAGACAGTAGGGGAGGCTTTACCAAGAACCTAGAAGGTCCTTAGATGAAGCCCTTCTAAATACTTGTACTTTTGCAGCAAGCAAATGGAGGTAGGCATTGTGTTAATTATATCAAGATTAATTTAACTTTGGTATGACCAGTTAAGACATCTCTTTGGGCTATGCAGGACCACTGGGAAATGTGGGTTCTTTCTAGCTGGCCTCCCTCAGACACCACTTGTGTGGCTCCAGGCTTGCTGATGGGCTCAAGTGGAGCTCTTGTCCAGCTCTGGGACTGAGAGACTCTTCCAGCCATCTTGATCACCAGCAAGAAACGTGGCTGAATCACACAGCCATCCACTGTTGATAGGGAATAAAGAAACTGCCTGTATCAAAGCAGACTGACTACAGAGCAACAGATGTTGAATGACAAGGCAGATGGGGTGTGGGGGAGGAGGGATGCAGAGACACCCCTCCCTAAAGTGTTCAAATATGGGTAAACCCCTCAGAAGCTAGACAGCAATTGCATTCAAATATCATGTGAACAGCCTGGGGCAGTTCTGCCCATGCAAGCCAATAGCATCATGGGCACCTTCATGAAGGAGTTTCTCACCTCAGCCAGGAGGTCAGATTTCAGCCCCAACAGCTCCTTGTTCCTGGGGTTCCCCCACCCTCCCATCAGCCATGAGGGAATGAAGGGCCTGACTTCAGAAAATCATACATTATGTTTAGGTACCTGACTATGTCCCTTACCTCTCAACACACCTACAGATGTGTGCCTGGCACATTGGCTCCTCCCCCAGGAGCTAATGTTGCCATCTTTGGTCTGCATCTTCCATTGTCTTCAAGCTTTGCTCAGAGAAGGGGCCATTGGCCAGCACCATGTCTCCTCTTCACTGAGGGAGCTGGGTTCAGACTCACTGGGCTGCCACCCAGTGATACGCCTGATACCTCATCTGGAGCTGGCCGTGGAGCTGCAGGCAGTGAGTGGGGTGATTCATGGTTTCCCCTTCACTCTTCGTGTGGTCCCTGGGGGCTGGAGGGGTGGGTGTTGTGAGGATAAGTGAGTCTCTGCCTCCTGGGAGACGGGAACCCTTGGCCTGTGTCCACTATTTTACGGGCATTTTAGGGCAGGGACTGGTGCTGGTGCATGGGGAGACATCTCTAGCCTGCTCATTGTGTTGCTGTATCAAACACTGATGGTAAGGACAGGTTCCCATCTGTAGAGGTAGCAAATATGGGTGACTATTATCCTTTTATTTTTAATTGAATTATTTTTTTGGTTAGCATATTCCATGTCACATTTAGCCAACATACATGATGAAATACTGGATGGGGCTACAGTATAAGCTGTGTATTTAATATTGTATATTAATAATATCTGTGTAGTCAAAATTAACTGTGTAGTTAATATTAGGTATGAGGGGAAAAAGCAAAACTTGGAACCTGAATTCCATGCAGAATTTTTAAAACCCACCTAAATTGATAACAACTACTGATAGTTTTAGTATTGACTAATGCTATAGAAGCTAATGTATTGCAGACCAGTGATTACTTGGAGGCAATTTTCTGCAAATCTTTTGGAATTGTAAATACAGTACATTAAAGAGAATTATTATCTGCTCCTGTACTATATGCAAATGGATAAAGAAATACTGTTCAGTGGCTATCCTCTTGCCAGCATTGCTATCTCAGCTTTGGTTATACAAGTTCTTTTTGGAGAAAAAACCATATTTTCCCAACACTAGTGACAGAAGCAGTTATAAAAGTTTTTTTTATATACTGGAAATCACATAATAAGAAATCTTAAAAAAAAAAATAAAAGAAAAAGATGTGATGATGCTTTTGTCTATGTGAAAAGAATCGCAATAGTGACTTTGAATGCATAACTTGTAGCAAAGGGTATTAAGAGTTTATGTTGCATTCCTGGGAAAGCTTTCCATCACAGAGCAGTGGGCATCAGAGATTTCTCCTCTAAAACACAGACAAACCTATAGTTAGGGGATTTGGGACAGCAGGGATGTGACCTACATGAATGGCACCGTCAACTGCCTGTCAGTCTTCATTCACCTGAAGCAGAATAGAGAAGGTGGGGTGGATGAAAGCTTTTCTAAGGTGTGACATGGAGCCTGGAGCAGGAGCTGCCTGCTGGGTGGATGTCTCTGTTGTCAAAGGACAAACAGTGACAGACTGAGAGCAGGAGGAGGATGCAGAGAGCAGAGTCACCACTGTGGGAGATCCACAAGGAAGAAAGGGCACAGGGGTGAATGCCTGAGGGTACAGAAGTGATGCTGAATAATGGCAGTCACAGATGCTGTTTCTTCACTCAAATGGGTGGGGAGGCTGCAGGGGTCTCAATCAAGGTCTGTCCTCCATCATCCTGCCAGCTCTTTAGGCAGTGTAAAGTATTGCCCTTCAGAAAGCTGTAGTCACTGTTGCTTCCTCCTTGCTCCCACTCTCCCTGACATTTGGCATGACTTGCGTTCTGTAGATGAATGCGCTTCTCTCCAGGTAGTAGATTACAGCTCCCCAAGTCTCTCTGATGATCTTAGCCTGGGAAACTGGGGAGGCCTCTCTGCCTTTCTCATGAGCCATTTGCATGGAATGTGCTGTGCTAGTTTTGATAAGCCCAAGAAAGGAGTAAACAGAAATCTTCTCATAGCAGCAAACGGGAGACACCTTTTCTTTTTTTTTATTCTGCCCCCCAGTCCTTCTCTAGTTTGAGCCAGCTCTTTCATGATTTTTCTCCTGCCTTCACTTTCTTGTATGGGTTTTGCCAAATGAGATGGGAGAAGAATGGTAGGCAGGCAGGAGCCCCACCAGCTTTTTAGGTACCCTGAATACAGGTAAGAACATGCCTGTTGCCTTTCCTTGCTGTGCACAATCTGGGTCAGGATTTCTGTTGTTGCCATAGGAGGCCACGGTGAAAAGCTGTGTAACTTAAGCTTCTGTTTGTACATATTCCTGCCAAGCTGTGGAAGATTTGGAGTTCTTTTTCTTCAGGTGATCCATTTTCTGGTAAAGAGTTTTGTTTCCTTATCTTTTGTTGAGAGTTTAAAGCTTTGTAATTTGGAAAATACAAAAGCCTGTTGATAGCTTTCTCTGGAGAACCAGTTGTAGGAGAGGTTCTTTGCTGGAGAGAAGATCTGTAGGAGTCAACATTGCCATGAATTTAATCTCTATCTTGAAAAAAAAAACCAGTGTTTAAACAGCCTCAGTGTGAAAGGAAAGTAGATGTCTGTGTTTATACTGCATTACCGTTGCTGCAGAGCTTAAAAGAACTTCCAAGATAACTCAAATAACCACTATACCTGTTTTTCCAACCCAGTGCATCTTATCTGTGTGGGCACAAGGCATGCACAGTAACTTTCCATCGAGGCTGTGCTGCAAAGCAGCCACTGAAAGTCGTGTATGTACAGGACATGAAAAGAACATTGTCAAGAAAAAGCCCACTTTTCCATGATGTAAACAAAAAGGGTGGCTGAAAAGAATGGTGACACCATCATGTACCTGACCAGTGAGACCTTGTTTGTGGCAATAGAGGGTCTGAATGGAAGGTGCTTTTAGATGGTGCTTTGCAGGCAGGTAGTTGGGAGTCTGGGGTTTGGGTCATGGGAGCATCTGGTTTCCTTTGTTGTCCTTCTTTGGACTGGCTGGCTGACCTTAGCAAATCATTTACCCCTCTGCCTCATTTCCCCACCTGTAATACTGTGATGATCACATAGGACTCCTCCGTAAAATGGGTTTAAGCCTTGCTGATACACAGCAGCACCTCATACCTGTGTGTTGGTTTGGCTGAGAGCTGGGAAGCCCTGTGGGGTGCTGCATGCAGAGGTCTTGCATGTGAGCAGTATGGTCCGGCTGCCACAGGATGTCTGACTGCCCAGGATGCGAAGGAAGAGGTTTACCAAAGCTGCTATGGTGGGCAACATCTCTCTTGTTAGCTTTGCTGGCTTGTGAGGTGCTGGTTTCCTTCTGTCCCTCAGGAGTGTGACAGGGAGCTGGTAGATGTATTACCTTCTTGGAAATACTGTGAAAAGCCGCAGCTTGTGTCCACTCCCTGTCAGATGCGTAACATAGACCATCCCTTACCTGCCTTACTGAGCTCTAAAACCCCAGAAATACTCAGAAGCACAACGACACAGCACATCAGCCATTACCCTTCCTGGCTGACAAGAGGAGCCGTGGGCTGTAAATGTTCAGAAACATGGGCAGCTTTGTGCCTGTATTTTCCCCTGCTGTGCAAAGGCCCACTCTTTGCTAACACTTGCTTAGCTCTCCGCTGTAGCCACCCAGCATTTCCTGTGCATGTCAGCAGCAGAGCCCAGCCTGGTCGGGATGGGGTGAGCCTGACCTGCTGCCCTGTTGTCCCTGCACACCGAGAAGCTGCCCACCTGGGTCTGCTGCTACTTGTGTGCAGCCTTCATGCGTGGCTGGGTCACGCTGATGAGAAATGTGTGTGCCTCGTCTGGCCAGGCCAAGTTCTGGTACTGGTGTGCCATGTTCGCTTGCTCAGGTCTGCCAGGCAGAGCAGGGTGTCATGCCACACCAACAGGCCAAAACCTCACTGTCTTGCCATGGAAAGGGTCTCAGCTCCTGTTTTCTGCCTCACATGCTGTCCTCACAGCTTGCTAGATGAGCTGGTGTATTGAAATAGCCATATGTAGGAGCAGACAGACATCAGAGCAGTCAAAACAAGCTCACAGGGAACAGGAAACTTCTGGGACCAGAGAAGAAGCAAGGGAAACTGAGCTGCCAAGTTGAGGTCCATACTGAGCAGCAAAAGGGCTTGTATGCTGCACTGGACCTCATGGCCCTAGGTGTACCTGGTGCAAAGAGCATCTGTATAAGTTATGTGAAAGACACCAGGATGCTTTCTCTTGCTTCAGTGTGCAGCAGCAAGTCTGGGCTTACAGGTCACTCAGGTGTTTATGAGAAGTTTACCTCCTAATTTACTGGTGATAAGGGCCAAATCTCCTTATGTATATGTACAGTGCCACATAATGGGCTTTTGTTTGCTATCATAGATCCAGTATCTAATAAGTAAATTACAGTCACAGATGACAGCAATTTTGGGATCCACAGTGACAATTCAGAGAGGCTTATCCAAGCTCTTCTAGGACAAAGGACATTCTATGGCTGCCTACCTGCATCCCAGGGCTGCACTGGTAGGGCAAATCCCTACAGTGACTTTGCAGGGTATTAAGAGAGTTGTGCTGATGGCTTGCAGTTGAAGTTAAGACCTTCCTTTGTGTGTGGGAACTGTATAAAGGCCCCTTCCTAGGAATAAATGCTTTTAATACTAAAATGTATTACCCAGTTGTTTGTACTCAGTCTCTCAAATCAGTTCTCATCCTCCCACCTACTCGTTTTGGACTGTCCCTCACTCCTCTTTGCTGTTATAATAGTATAATAAGTATAACATTGTACAAGACCTGGGTTATTAGTGCACTTCTTAAGCTGATGATTTCTGGAGAGCATCAGATCTTGACCAAAACATTTCTTAGATAGTAGTAGCAAATTGTCTTTCCTGGATGAATTTCAAAGAGAAGCTGTTAATCTTCCTTGGGTAGCTAGTCCATCCCCTCTCTGGTGATGAAGTGTCATATTGTAGCTAATACAGGTCTCTGTGTATTTATCACTGCTAAAACTAGAAGAGGCTGTTCTGTTTATCTGTCTGGCTTCGTGTGTAAGACAGATTAATTGCATCATGCCAGCAAACTTTTGCTTGGACTGCAGCATGTTCTGCAGCAGTAGTAATGTCACTGAAATTACTAGAATAAGATGCTGAAAGTTACATTCTAGATCTAGGATCATTATAGATGATGGAAATCAATGTCAGATAAGCAAGACTGAAATGCACCATCTACAGGAATAACTGTCTGATGGGATGATGACAGCTGCTGTACCCTCAGTCATTTTGAACCACATATTGTCAGACTGTTCTGTCTAAGGAGGTTACATTCCTTCAGACTATACTGAAACCTTAAACTGGGTGCTTTTTCATGAGGTTTAGCTGTTGACTCATTGCTACAGGTGGAAAAGAAGAAAACAAGTTTGAGAGAGAGAACACCCGAGGCTGATGATATGTTGTTAGAGACATCACAAGGGAACAATTTCTCTTTGAATTGTCATCTGAGGGCTATTCTGCACTAGTCACGGTTTGTAAGCTTCCATTTACTATTTTTAGAGAAGGATAAAAAAGATTCTGCAGCAGCCATTGCATTACTGACAGGGTGTGTCACTATTTTTGGAATATTTCCGTGGCACATAGGCAAAGCAGTGCTTTCAGTTTGCATGTAACTGCTTCCAAGCCGCCGAGTCAGCATCCCCACTAAACCCTTGGCCAAAGCTTTCTTTTTGAGTTCTTAGTTTTCATATTTGTAGTGCTTCATTCAAGCTGAATTCCTTTCTTAGCTTTGTATAAGGCAGAAGTGAAGAGGAGCTGGTATGTGGCCTTCATCAGTCAAAGAGCTGAAAATGTGTGTGAAAGCCAGCAGTTCCTTGGCATTTCACAGTGCAGGGGCAGCTCCCACTGCCAGAGCTGACTTTGCTTCTTCCCCACTCCAGCCACTGCCCACATTCCCCCGTCCTCCAAAAAGCTACAGTAGAGGGGAAGGGAATGTGCCATCACAAAACCTGCAGTTACCATCCAGGGCAGCCCAGATGGAGCCCAGGCTAGGGTGCAGACCCAGGAATGCTCCCAAGAATAAGGTTAGGCTTAGCCAAAGTTTCCTCTGCACATGGTATTGCTCATCTGGTGTTCCAGTCAATATCACATTAGCTCTTCTCCTCACAAACTGAGCCTGTCATTGTGAGAAGTTGAGAGATATGAATTTGCAGTGCTCATCATTTTTCATGGTGTGGGTCCCGATGTGGTGGTGGGTGCAGGTTGTCTGACTTTTCCCAGGGAAGAGTATTGCACGCAAATACCACTTAATACAACCTAAACTTCAATCCAGAGGAGATGGTGGACTACAAACCCACCCTGGCTTATTGCACCCTGACTTTCCCGAGAACATGCTAAGTGTACTTGTACTCTTATGAAGGAAGAGTACAAGTACACTTCTACTTTAGTAGATCTAATAAAATTATATCTCTTTTTAAAATTTATTTATTTTAATAAGCCTCAGGCATGAATGTTTATTGGCTCATCATTAAGTTGAAGACTTAGAGGTGGGAACGTCTATATATTGTCTCTTGAGATGTTGCCTTCAGGTGTGTGGGAGTCTGCCACCTTTACATGTAAATGTAAGTATGATACATTCCCTGTGAGGAAACATCTTAGTGTAACACAGTGAACGGAAGAGTATATGGGAGCAAGCAACAAAAGCAAATGCATATGACTACAGTACTTTGTGGCTTTTGCAGTGGAAACAATACCACAGAGACAGCAGTGACTGCAAAGACATAGCCCATTGTCACAGCTGCACTTCACTCCTCTGCTCTGCTGTCTGTCATAAGACAGAGATGTCTTGCAATTTGATGGGCCAAGCATCCTTAGCCTAAATGAAAGAGCCTTAAGCATCACAGGCCTAACTGAAGACAGGTCCAACACCACCATACTGGGAGACATTTACTTTTCTATCGATGCCCTATTTTTCTACCTGGCTTGCATTTAGCCCAGAAGTATTACTTCCTGTGTAATGGGTATGAGAGAGTCTCTGCAGCAAGCAGGAGAGCATGAGGGCATAGTTATCTGCAGGCCTGGCAGATCTCACCTCATCCTGCTCAGCTGGGGGTTGGTGTTTGGGCTGTGGCATGACACAGCTACCAGCAACAGCTCTTGCTATATCCTTGGGGGGCATTGCCAGTCAATGTGGGGCTGCCTTACCGGTGTTCTCTGCTGTAGCTGTTTTCATGACATGTGTCCCATGTCACACTGTTGAAGGTACATGCTGGCCTTCAGAGCTCCTCTGTGGCAGTAGCTCAAAGCTGCTGTGCTTCCCAGAGGTACCATCAGATACCCTCTCCTTAATGCCTTACTTGTAGGAAACTGGAGACATCAGTGCAGAAAATTCCAGTGTTTCCTCTCAGTAACATGAAGAAAATCCCTTCCTTCTAAACTGGGTAGCCAAGACTACAACACAACATTGTCTTGCTCGTCAAGAGATGGAGAGTAAAGCTGAAAGGTTATTGCCATTTCTCCATTTCTCATCTGGCAGGAAGGCTGAGGTTAGAGACATGGGTTGCTTTCCCCTTGTCCAGCTGGGAGTGATGGTGTAGGACTTTTCTGATGCTGGTTGGGAAAGGGGCCATTTGGTGGAATGGACCATGCACACACCAGGATTTCATGGGGAATCCTTGCTACAGGTGGGTGGTGTGCCCCTTTGCTGGATCAGCTGTGCTTTTGTTACACAAAATCTCTAAGCAAGTTGATTTTGTGCACACACTCCAAGTACTCAAATACAAAGGTTTGGGGTGACATTTGTGGTGAACAGTGGACAGGGGACATCAACTACGGTGTCCTCACCACCTCTCTCGAGGGCCTCTTCACTGTTCACAGCAAACTCATTTTTGAACGCACTTTTTATGTCTTTTAGGAGTGGTGTCTTTTCCTGTCTACCTGTTGCTCTAAGAGGAAAAATGGATGCCACGCTTGATGTGCTATATAACTGGTTAGCTGCAGCATAGGGGCTTCCAGTCTGCGTCATTTCAGCTGTGCTTTTACAAATGCATGGGCATCTCTGCATGGCAAGTTTGATTAACTGGAAGTAGTGACCTTACTAGTACAGGGCATCCTTTGTAAGCCTTGTTCTGCTGCTATCAATCTTTGACTCTCTTTCACCTTTCCACACATACGTGTCTTTCTATTTGTACTTCATTTGTACCAATCCCCATTTCTGCCTGCAGCTCTGCAGCATCCAGTGAGCAGGACGGCACCAAGCAGGCTCGGTGTGTGTATGGAGCAGGATGATAGTCCCTGCCCCTCTGTGTTGGCAATCTGGCAAACAAAGTGCAGAGGTATCTCGAAGCAGGTGGTGGCTTTGAGGGATTTTGCCTTGAGAAATAACCAAGACAAGGATGAGCAGAGTGTGGGGAGTGGTTTCAGTGTGTCAGGGGCCTCCCCCTCCTCTATGCCTCATGGACCCAGCAGGAGAAATTGGGGTTGCTGCCTTTGCCCAAAGCCTTGTAGGCACTGAGGCTGGGGCTGGAAGCTGATGTGTCCAAGTGTGCAGACCTTGCATGTCCTTGCCAGTGTGGCTGGGGTAAGAGGTCCTCAAAACCCCCTGGGGCTGGCGCTGCTGGCACAGTGTGCCTAGCTGGAGAGATGCCTGGGCACAGTAGCCTCTGCCCTCAGCTCGCTCTTCTCCACAAAGTGAGGTTGGACACAGAAATATTATCTTGCTGCTGCCTCCTCTCTCCTTTTGTGTGTGCCTCTTTTGTGTGTTCTTTGTAAGGAAACAGTAACAGAAGGAAGAAAAGCTAGGCTTTCCTGTGCTGTGCAGAGGACGCAATACTGTGACCACAGCATGTTTCACCTCAGGTAACTTTTCCTCCTTTTATTCCAAAAGGGGTAGTTTTTACCGGCATTAGTACCAGTTAAAAGATGATAAAGCCAGAGAAGGGGAGGTGTCTTACCAGGTCTTCTTATAACTTCAAGGAAGAATAATGACATGAACGAATGAAAAAGGTTCATCTAATATTGCACATCTCCGGTGACACAGCTTTTTTTTCTTTTGCTGTTGTCTTTCTTGATCTACATCAGCAACAAAATCTTGGAAGATTTCAGTGGCCACTGTAGCAGAGGGATTGTGCTGGGATGATATGATTCCAAATCCTCACCACCGCATCTGTTTGATATTGGAATCAGGAATAAAGATTTTATAAGCTTCTCACGTGTTTTTAGAGCTAACTCCCATGCCTCCTCCCAGCTTCTTTTATGAACATCTTTCCCACACCAACCAGCTTCAGGGCTGGTTTCTGCCCAGACACAAGGCAGTGTTTTCATCCCCTGATTTCTCAGCTTGCTCAAACTGTGCCTGCAGGGCCCCTTTCTGTGGCACTAGCCAGCCTTTCATAGATCAGACATTGATGTGAAGCTGATACTGATGGTTTCCAAGGGAAGTGTATCTCCTTTCTACACATTGTCCAACCACCACTGGCTACCTGCTCCCCACTGGGGGTCCTGGGCTTGTTGTCCCCTTGCTGCTGCTGAAGCTGTGGGGGAGCAGAAGAATTCCCTTCACCTTTACCACAAAAATGAATCCATCCCACTAGGATGGATGTAGGTGCTGGAGTTGAACTCTTTGGGTGAACACTGAAGAGGATGAGGGCCTCCAGCTGGGTAGATGGGTTTCAGGGGTGTTCTACATTTTAGTGGGCATTTTCCTTGTTGCTGCATGTTGTCCGCATCCTGATAGAATGCTGCATTGAGAGGTGCTTCTGCCCGTGGTTTTTGTGCCTGTGCTAGAAATGAGAAGTGGTGGGGTGAGAGCGGGAGGAGGGGAGGAGGGCACGAGGGCTGTGCCGACACGTCCCACCACTGCCTGCTCACAGCAGAAAATCCTTCCACCTTCTAGGAGCTATCATTAGACAAGGGGACATTGGATTTTTCTGACCTGAAAATGAACTTTAGGAGAATTTTTCTAATCAAGAGCCTGCTGCTTTTGTTTCCGAGTGTAAAATGTGAGTTTTTCTTATCCTTTTCCTGCTCAGGCTAGCATTGTTAAACTTGCATTTTAAACCATTTACAATGGTAGGATGTTAGTGATAAGAAAACAGTTCCACTTTTCCAGTGAGTGAACACCTTTGGGTTATTATTTGATTTAATTTTCAGCTTGGGGAGGGCAGGATCTGAGTTTCCTATTCCAGTTATAATAATAAGCTCTAAGCAGTTTTGTCTTTAAGTTAATGAGTCTTATTTTGACACATGTATAACGAGAAATGTCATCATGTAGTTTTCTCTCTGCCCTCGAGGTAGCTTGTACTACATTAGAGAGCCAGTTCACTGTACATTATCGCAGGTAATTTCCTTTTCTTATCAAAGATGAATGAATTTTTTGAAAGTGCAAATTATATTCTTCCATAAATATTAACAGAAAGTGATATATCTCAGTGTCTTCAGTGGAGTTGAAGTAGTCTAAGATGTGAAAACAGAAAGCACATACATACATCTTTTATATTTTGCATATTATTGCTCTCATTTTTAAAAGTATTAATCTAAAAACTCATAGATTAGAGAAATGTACGAGGGATGCGGACAATACAATCATACACGGATGTTGTTTTTCTCTGTTCATTCCACTACAGATTGCATGTATGGTTGTTTAATGCTCTTTTCCTCCGGAACAGAATTAATAGTTAAATATTTTTGCTTGTTTGGTATGTGATATATGAAATGTCTTCCCCAGCAGAAATCATGATTATTTCCTTGAATGGAAAATTCTTTTCAAAGACTTCTTTAGTTCTCTAAAGTTACTAGAGGAGCTTTTCATTTTAACTCTTTCTTGTGACTGCAAGTGAGCTGACAGTTGGGTCTTTCTGCCCCTTGGAGCACATTTCAGTTGGCATTAGCAGAAACGCTGTTACTTTAGCTAAAGGGATTTCTAGTATCATACGTGTGGAATAATCAGCTTTCTATTAGCAAGACTATGGAGATCAGATAAACATGCAGAGATATGTCCAGGTGGTCTATCCATAGAGATGCCATTAAATTATCCTTGAAAGCTTTTTTTCTGTATTTCCAGAAAGAAGAAATGATAGTATCTGTTATTCAAAGAATTCCTATTACTAGGTCTAAGTACCAGCGCATGACTGAGCAGAAAGAAGTATCATAATTCATATATTTGGGTGTAATCTGCAGTGACATCTGTGTAGAGGATAGCTGCTTCCAAGGCTGGTTGATAGCTTTATTTCAGAACCTTTCATTAGATGCTTCAAATATGTTGTAAAAAATGCCATAGTGAAATAACAGCCCTTCCTTAGATGGGGGTCAATTGCTGGAAGCACTTCAGTATTAATGTTCTTGTTGCAGAGGTGCACTGTTTTAGTTCTTTGATTATCTGTAGTATTGTTGATTTCATGAAATGGCAACTGGGTTTTAGTTTCCTCTCTGTGACATAGTTTAGCATTGTCCTAGATACCATGAATGAAGGACTGTAATGAAAATATCCATAACCATAGTTTCTCTATGTGGGCAAAAAAGTGCTTAAAATATATAAAATTAGAGCAGAATCAGCTTTATCTGGTGATATGAAGGGAAATCCCCTCATGCAGACTGGCTTTATCCTATAAATTGAAGAGGAATGAACATAAGAAAATGACAAAAGAAATAAGCAGTGGCTCTGAGCGCCTGTTTGGTTGTCAGTGAGTTTATAGGACCTGACACTTGTGAACACTCCTTTACATCCTTCTGCAAAGGAGGCATGGAGAGAATTCCTTGAAGTGCCCTCCAGCAAACTTTGTGCTCCAAAAGAACTGGCTCACTGGAGATGGGCCTTGCAAGGGCTGAGAAGGAGCCTGGAGGGGAGAGGGCAGGCAGCCCCAGCACAGCCCCAAGAGTACATCATCTCCATGGGTAGTAACATGATGTTTGGCAGCCTTGGCTTTCCTGAGTATGCCCTTCAGCAGCCACATGCCAGGTGCTGCCCAGGTAGCACTTCATCAAAGGACACCTGCAAAGAGAAAAGATTTATTTGGCCTTTACTTCTCTTATAATGTCCCCAGTGCCTGATCAGTTCACAGGATATGGTTAGCTGTCTGTTTCTACATGCCTTACTTGCCACATTGCGATCCTGTGCTAGAAAAATCAAGTGGAAATATTCCACTGGAGCAGGGTGTCCATGATAGGTGAGGCGGGGGCACTGCAACCTGGCAGTACTGTGTCTGCCTCTGGTTCTGTGCCTTACACTCACTCACTGCTTGACAAGGGCTATGATTATTATTATTACCATCACTGTCATTGATGAACTGATCCTAATGTCCATGGCCACTACTAGTTTGTGTTCTTGCTGTCCACAGTAACGTTTGCAGTGATGGGTGCTCTGAGTACCATCCTGTGCCATGTGCAAGCCCAAAATGACCTTATTTTCAGGAAGAGTTAGGGCTGGGGTTAAGTTCATGGGCAGCCATTAATTTTATCATCCAAAATCATGCCAAATAAGTTGGCCAGAGTATAAGGCCAGCTTTTGAAAGCTGGACTCAGCTTCCTTGGCTATCAGTTAAATTGTGCACTGACATATATCTAATGAATGATCAAGAGGTGCTTTAGACCAGGGGAAGAAGACAGCATCAGTAATGCAAAGAGGCTGAGGTAACTCGAGGTGTGTGTGTGGGGGCTGGGTAGCAAATGAAGACCTTTTGGGTCACCGCTGTGTACTAGAGTCAATGCTGCTGGAGTCACATTGGCAGGCTGGTTGTGCTTCCCTTTACAGGCTCTGTCACCAACTGGTTTTATGTGGCAGTGAATGAGTCGGCTCTTCTCAGTGTCACTGCTGCTGGGAGTGTATATGATGCAACATGGATGAAAGACAGAAAAAGGTTGCTTCAGATAAAAGACAGGAAAGTTAAGTACTATGTGAACAAGGAGCAGTGCAGGTGCAAGATATTCCTAAATGGGACTCTGCAGATAGAGCAGGCAGTGAAAGAGGACAGTGGAAATTACACGGTGACTGTTTATGAGCAGGATGGGAAACGGAAGGCAGAAGAACATACA
Source organism: Pezoporus wallicus (assembly GCF_028554395.1). Classification (NCBI taxonomy): domain Eukaryota; kingdom Metazoa; phylum Chordata; class Aves; order Psittaciformes; family Psittacidae; genus Pezoporus; species Pezoporus wallicus. The sequence continues at coordinate 3,064,930 of NW_026638360.1, read as the reverse complement.
GTGTTCATCGTTCAGGGTGAGTTTTTGCTCTTCCCATACAATTCTTATCATAGCTGAATCAGACTTGGTATTTCCTCTCTATCCTACAGCCTTTCCTGTTCACTGTCACCCTTTCTGCTTTTTCTGTGGGGAGGGAACTTCTGTGAGATGCACCTCCTTCCTTCTGCCACTGACAGCAATCTGGATCTCTTCCTCCTTTCCTTGCTTCTGTTGATGCCCTCTGGTCCCCTGCTTCTTTCTGGCTCCCCTCCTTGCTGGCCACCATGTTTTCACATGTGCCCAAGAAAGCAACCATGAGCACATCAGGGTGAGTGTGGTCAACCCCACTACAGCACCTCAGGCAGTACCTTGATGGGGCCTGAGCTGGGTTATCACTGTGCAGGTGGGGCTGTGCTCCCAGCAGCACCCTGCTTCCAGAAACCTCCTGTGGGAGCAGAGCAAGAACTTATGGTGTTATTTGATGGGTAGTGAGCTATGACTTTTGGTGTCCAGCCAGTGCTCTAGGTAGGTGAGCACCTTGCACTGCATCTGCCAGTTCCTGAGAAGTGCTCAGGAGCTCAGGTGGCACTAAATGCCTGTATTTATGCAATGCAGTCCCACTGAATTTTTGCTCTAACATAAAAAATAGCCAGCAATCACTTCCTCTGACAAACAGCACAATAGTTGAATTTCCAGAGACAGAAGACTTCTCTACCCTATCCTTGCATCACATAACACCACAAATATAAAGATTGCTCTGTTTGAAGCACACTTAAGCACCTGCCTGGGGATTTCAGCTATGAGGGCTCCAAGCATGAAGACATCCTCCAATCCTGTGCTGTATCTTGTCTTGAATGATGTCTTGAATGGTAGCAGTCCAAGGCTTTTGGGATGAGTAAGAAAGGTGGGATGGCTATTCTGCTCTCTTATGGATGCTCTCACCTTTCCAGACCTCTGAACTGTGGGGCATCATGGTTTGTTTTTTTTTTTTCCAGCAATGGAATGATTTTGCTCTTCCTTCTTCAGCCAGGGTGCATGCTTCTGCCAGCCTCTAGAGTTTGTGGGCACCAGCTGGCACTCTGGAAGTGTTGCCTTGATAAGGCAGCAACGACATCTGGAATAGTTTTAGCAGGGTTTCTGCAGTGTGAAGCTCTGTGGCTAATGAACTGCTGAGCAGCAAGGGTGTCTCACTCCTTTGGGAATTACTATTGCAAATGGCCTGCAGATTCAGGAAGTCATCAGGGCCTCATGATATTTACTCATGCTTTAAGCCACTGAGCTGTCATTGGGGTTCAATTTCAGGTTAAGGTTCCAACCCAGGTATGTGCTGCATCATTTCATCATTTTCATCTGTTGTGCAGCAGAGAGGTTTCCTTACCTCCAACACACAGCTTTAGAAGTAAAGTCCTTTAGTAACTGTTGGGTACTAGAGCCATTTGTCAGTCAGATTATACTTTGATACAAACCTAATAGCCCTTATTGGCTTTAAAATGTTTGATCTCAATAACTTATACTGCCTGTAACTAGAGGTGACCCTGGCATGGATTTGTTTACCTGGTCTAAAGGGTAGAAATTAACTTTTTTCCCAGTTGATATCCCTGCCAGTTTGCTTTTCTGCCTCTTTCAGTGCCACCAGTGATAGAGAATCTGGAACCAAAACGCAGTTAGCTGTTTGTGGGACGTAAAAAGAGACAGAAATCAGTTCTTTCTGTCATAGCCTCATTGAGAGCTAAGAAGTGTCTCTGTTTTGTGTTTTCTATTCTGTTTTGATGGGTTTTCATGTTGCTGCCGCTGTGCTAGTTGGGTGCTGTTGGTAGTACATAACCATCACAAGCAGATTTTAGTCCTGCCTTAGAAGAAGTCTCTTCTGATGGCCACAGACAGATTAGAACCAACTTCATTAGCATCAAAACATTGGAGTGTTGGAGGGGGCTGTGGCTCTGACTCCCTCCCATCCATTGTCTCCCCTGAAAACAACTTCCTCTCTTTCTCCCCGTCTGCCTTGCTGGCTGTGGGCCATGCTCAGCCTGAAAGTAGTCCTGCCGTGGTGGCACAGCTCTGCTTTGCCAGGCTAAAATATGTAGGCTAATATACTGTATTGTCTTTATTATGGCCACGTTACTTCTCTAGTAGAGGTCTAATTTGTTCTATATTCTTCTCTGGTCTCATTAGCTGGTGTTACTTGCTGCTTATTGGGCACTAATACTCTGTTCTGCTTAATAATGGAGGTTTTCAAAAGGAGAACCATCTCAGATGTGCCTGTGCCTTCTCTTCTTTTTCAGGGCCTGTCCCTCAGCCAATCCTCAGTGCTGAATGCATGAACAAAACTATATTTGTCAAGTGTGAAGTGAAGCAGAAGACTAAAGATGAAACATTTATAATAGAACTGACTCAAGATAAAAGCAAAAAGATACATAAGAATGCAACAAGTTTGGAATTGCACACACGGCATTCTGGAACGTTCAGATGTGTTGTTAAGAACCAAGTCAGCGAAAAAATAGTTGAAAAAGTAGCTAAGTGCTCAGGTAAAAACTCTGGTTTTGCCAGAATCTACTAAAGTAGACCCACAAAGCATGTCCCAGTTGTATGTATCTGTAGGACTGGTCCAGGTGTCACAAGCATCAGTGGTTCCAGGTACCCAGCAGTGCAAGTCTAACACTGCTGCAGTTACTGGCAGCTGATGCTGCTGTGGTAGCAGTGATGTGAGTCATGCTTCCTGCTTAGCATTCCCTGGCCCTGTTGCATCTCCACCTTCTCCACCCTGCTGCTGCCAGCCTCATTGCTACCCTTACAGCATCCCTGCTTTAACAGCAGAAAGCCCAAGCTGGGGGCAGTGGGATGTGAGGTGGGCCATGCTCCTTCTCTTCTCCTGTGGCTAGTGGTGTTTTTCCCCATCCTCTGAGAGGCCTAGGGCTCACTGGAAGAGGGAGAGAGTTTTTTCTGGAGTCAAGAGCCTTGTGGATGGCAGAGAGGCTCTCGGAGCACACTGCAATGCTGTTTTCCACTGGAAGTGGTCTCCTGGGTAAACTAGCCCAAACATGTTGTCTTAATGAGGAAATGCTGTCTAATGGTGGCCATCCCAGGGCACAAGACAGGCAAGCATGGGCCTGCCTTCATTTCTAGTATAGCCAGACATTAGCCATCAGCTAAATACTTGACTTCACTTCTCACCCTTCAGAAATGCTCTTCCTTCACAGGGTGAGTTGGGAGGAAGAGCTTGTTTTTTCTCACATCATTAACAGAGAAATAAAAGGTTTGCCACACTGATCTTCAAAATGCAAATACAGCATTTCTAAGACACACACACAAAAAAACCCACAGGAAAATCTGTAGGACTACCCTTCCTACTCAAACAAAACCCCCTCAAACCTTTCTGTGTGGTGGCAGGATTCTGCCAGCTCCATAGTAGATTACAAATCCCTCAGCTTGCAACTAAACCTCTTTCCAACCCTGCTGCCCTTCATGAACTTCTGGTCCTGCATTCGGGGCCTATCACCTTGAATTTTGACCTTTAGCAGGCAAGGCATATTTCAGATGGGCTTCAGCTCAGTTGACTGCATTTAAGCATGAACCATGTGTGAATCTGCCAGGGCTCACCTTAAAGTCAGCTGGGAGAAACAGGCACGGAAATGGCAAAATACACCTCTGTGTAACACTGGCAGCTAAAAAAGTTGAAAACAACCACATTAGTGAGGGTACTTGTCTTTTTTTTTTCCACTGGGGCAGCCCAGGCTGATGGTGGTCTTTATACTGTAGACATAGAATCATAGATTTATGGAATGGTTTGGGTTGGAAAGGACCTTCAAGATCATCCGGTTCCAACCTCCCTGCCATGGATCACCCTAGATCATGTTGCCCAAGATTCTGTCCAGCCTGGCCTCGAACACTGCCAGGGATGGAGCATTCACAGCTTCCTTGGGCAACCTGTTCCAGTGTGTGACCACCCTCACAGGAAAGAACTTTTCCTTAAATTGTTTGTGCCATCTCTCTCTGCTCTGCACTCTCTGCTCTCCATATGCATGCCCAGTGAATGTTAACAGTGATACCAGTGGTGTTGTCCTTTTTGGAACTTTGTCCCCCAAGGAGGATGCACTTCTGCTGGGTTCACTCCACAGCACGTGTGCTCGAGCATGAACACTAGATGTCAGAAGGACAGCCCAAGCAGGAAATGGTGGAGGAAGGCCAGCATCCAGCAAACCTCACTGGCGAGAATAAGGAACTGTCATAAAAATTTTTTCTCACTGGGCAAACTGAACTCTCATTTTGAGATTGGGATACTTGGTTATGTTCTTTTCACTGTTTTTTAAAATTTGCCTACAGCCAAAAATTGAAGAGGAAGTAGCAAAATACCCTGAAGAGAGCTAGTCTCAGTGTTTCCAGCTCAGTAGGAAGTACTTTGAAAGTCTAGTTTTGTTAGATGCTGTGCACTGCCTGCATGCTCATTGTCCCTAGAAGTATCCGTTGCTAGCAGGAACAGGGCATTTGTGGTAATTTAAATCAAATGAGCAGGCTCACATGAATGGTTTCAATTTTCTGCAGAACTTAGATCTATCAGGGAGCAATCAAAATTTTCCACAATGAGGACCAGCAACTTTATGCTGTCTACAGAGAAAAGGCAAAGGATGGGCTCTCTCACTGGGGCTGCCTTTATGGTTGACAGAAGAAAACAGTAACTCTAGGCAGATGTTGTGCAAGTTATTTCTTTCTCTCTAAAATCCTCTTCCATTCCCTTAACTAGGCCAGCTGGACCTTTATCTCATCTTAAGCATAGCAGGAGGTGCAGTCTTCTTTGTCATCTTCATGATTTTACTTATTTATTGTATCAGGAGGAAGAAAGCAGAAAGGCTGGAAGATGATGGTAAGTGGTTAAGAGGCTTTATGTTGCTAACCAGCCACCTAAAATCTTAGAGCTTCATGCTGACAGTGAGCCCTGTGGGCAGGAGTATGCTCTCTACTTTGGTATGAGCAACAACAGGGTTTTGGCATATGGTGAATCTCAGCAGATCCGCTGGCATTGCCAGTCTTGTTTTCTGATACACTGCTTTGAACAAAAGACTTCTTGTTGTCAAGCCGTTTTTTTAGTCGTGGTGAAAGAATTGCTCCTCTAAAGCTTGGCTAAGGCCATCAGTGATGAACATCTGTGGGGCTAAAATATACAGTTAGGTATCCCATCAGCAGATTTTTTGACAAATTTATATGGTGCAAAATTGAAATCATTAGCCACTTTTGGAAATACTGCAGACAGTGAAAATGGGCAAGAAGAGCTCAGCTTTTCTGTGAATTTCCTCAGGCATCTCACGGAACTTGCTCTCTCTACAGAACAATGTCCTTGGAGGTCTGTCAACACTGGTGGCCCCACCTGGGGCACTTTAAAGAGTTGAGGTTTTCAGGGTGGGCAGGTATTTCAAATGTTGTCCAAAATTCATGGCTCCTTAAGACCATGGGAAATGCTCTGCCAGTGGTCTCTGAGAGTGGGCCCTTGGTCTTATCAGAGAGGTTGCCTTGAATTTACAACTTGGGCATTGCTGCTAGTTTTGGTGGACAGAAGACACTAAGCTGCCACACAAGAAGAGTTGTCTTGCCCACTTCTAGGTTGGGAAGCTAAAGCAGGAGGGAGGTTGCCCTGTCAGGGCTTGTTCAAAGGCTTATTTCCCAGTCCTGCCCCCACACCGTGTATCAGGCTTCCTGTGTGGTCTCAAACAACAGTTACTCTCTGTGTGAGTCAGTTCATGAGTTACAAAATGGGAGTAAAAGCTCCTTTGTACACAACAGGCATCTCTGTCAAGATGCCTGAAAGAAACCTCAGCTGCTGTCTCAAAGGTGCCCATGGCCAGGCTGACAAGAAGGGTGAGCATGACAAGTCCTGCGGCTGAGGGGAGTGCAACCTCACTACACCTGAGTGTGGGTAACTTGCCATTACCCTCCTGCTTCCCCCAAAGTTATGATGATGAAGAATAGGCAAGAGCTTTCCCCATTCACTGGGAGAGCTCACCACATTGCAACCACAGGGTGTCATTTCAGAAGGCTTGCCATAGCTCATGAGTATAATGATGGTGTGAGCCATCTGAGTGTTACTCTGCATTATAGCTGTTCTTATTTGAGTGAGATACGTTACTTCCTCAACTGCACATTAATAGCATGCCCTCAGTTCTTGGGTCTGGATTCAGTAAGAATGAAGAAAAAGAGAAGCCTGGGAAAATGAGAACTAATATAAGAGAGTGACTAGCCTCTTTGAAACAGTTTTGTGTGTTCTTAAGGCCATTTCAGTGTCCCAAGTGACTCAACCCCTAAACTAAGCTGACTGATGTTACAGAAATGATAAGGCAGTGATGAAGAGTCAGCTGGCATGAATTTACTTCTGCACATGGGGAAATCAGTGCTGTCAAAATGGGCCTCTGGCTTCCAGCACTGATACTGGCAGGGCAGAGTGCTTTGATACTGATTGCTTCCTGTGATTGCATCTCACTTTGCTTTCAGTGTCCTGTTTTCAACACAGTTCAGAGCAGCTCAGGCTGGGGCTGTCCACTGGTGACTGGTGGTTCCCCCAGCACAGACAGGGGAGAGCTGCCTCAAATGCCCCCAGGTACCTTGACCTCAGCCAGGCAGCCAAGAAAAGCTTTTGGGTTTGCCTGGGATGTGCAAGCAGAGGTGATTTTGGTTGTTGACTGGAGTAGCAGGAACACCTGAGAGTGACAGCAGTCTTAGGTAAGACCAACATTGGCTTTTTCTTGCTTGGCCCCAGTACTTTCTGCTCTGTCCCACTTCTGCTCAGGCTGTGCCTGACTGCGGGGTGCTCGTGTCGTTGCAGGAGAGGAGCACTTGACTCAGGCGCGCCCCATGGACAGTGAGATGATGGTGAGGGAGCTCCGGCAGCCGCCGTGTAATCCCACCCCGAGGCAGCAGCGTGTGCAGCGGCGGCCGCTGCCGCAACCCCAGGTACAGCAGCAAGCACTGCCTCCACGGCCCCGACCCCGCACTCAGCCGCGGACTCCAAACCACCCCACAGAGAGACCTTGAACATCTGCCCCGGGAGGGACAGCGGTCTCTGTGCTCCACGGTGCACTAGGAAAAGAAAGCTTCCAACAGTCAGGAATCCCTCCCTCCCAACCTTGCGTAACGCTCAGCTATGAAATGGCAGCTTTTGTTGCAGAAAATTAGAGAGAACCTCAAATGGAGATGAAGAGACCCAGTGGAGGAGATTCAAGGTGATGGGCATTCATCCCTGTGGCCATTTTTCATCAAAGGTGTCTCTCCATGGTAGGGTATGGAGCACTGAGCCTTGAAATCTGTGTGTTTCTGTGGTTCACTTGTTTTTACCATACCTTGTTGTCTTTGTGCCTCTTGGATGGATTATACCAAGAAGAAGCTAAAGCCCTACTGAGACAATATGGGCCTAAGGATCTTACTGGGTTTTGTCACATATCTTCTGTTTCTCCTGCCACACATTAGGACAGCCCCATGGCTTCAGGATCAAATGCATGACTGCCTGGGTTAAAAAATAATTGTATGTAATTAAATGCTTGTCTGAAGCTGATAGAATTGGTGTCATCAAACACAGAGAAGAAGATACTGAAGGGAGATGTGGGAGCTTTGAAGGACATCCGTGTGTAGAAAAATGCAAGTGAGAAAGGAGTAAACTTTTCACGATCTCTACCATGGCTTAAGTTGCAGGGAGGGTTAAGTCAGGTGTGTTTTTTTGTTTGGTTTGGTTTTTTTTTTTGTTCCAAATGAAGTACTGAAATAGATTTCTGGGAGAGGATTTCCAGCACTGGGGGTTTCAAACAGCGGATTAAGCATTCTCATCCTGCTGAGGCCCAGGGAACATGCTGCATGGCCTCTTCAAGGAATATTTCAGCTCAGTTTTCTGTGACTCCTTGCTAAAAAAATAAAATTAAACTTTATTGTCAGGATAGGTCCGTTTGGCTATCCAAACATTTATTTTGTCATAGAAGAAGTCTGGTAATCATTAGCTTATAACACAAGTGTTACAGACTTCCAAGCAGTCTGATCACTAGTGTTATTGTCTGAATTGTAATGGCTTTCCATTGTAGGGCCTCCTCCTGATGGTGAGGGACCAGGACCCTTTGCTGGTAAGCACCTCATATATAACAAGGTGATGATAGAGAACTGCTGAGAGATCTCCCTCCCAAAGAGAGAAAGAGGTTGGACTGCAATAACTGCACCTGTATCACCGCACATGTGCTGGACAAACACTACTTGCTCTTTTGGTCCTTGGAGATGTTCACAACTGTCTCTTTGGGACAGCTAGGGAGACAAGAGAGCAATGTCTAAACGGTTACACTGGCCTACCTGGTGTAAGGGGAAGCACAAGTGGAGAAGGAGGGAGCTGCAAGAGCCACAGAGCACAAGACATCCGCTCAGCATGTTCCATTAGGCAGAACATATAGTACCTCTTTTAGATTTGACTATCTTTTAGATTTGACTATCCTACACATATCAGGGGAGAAAAAACAGCCATCCTTTGTTTCTTCCCAGGAATATGACTATTTTTATCTTCTGGCACAAGGACAGAGAAGTAACTTATCAGGGACAAGGTCTCTACCTCCGCCAGAGCTTGGTCAGTGCTTGAACTCCCATGTCAGACACAGCCCTGGGAGCATCACCTTGGCTTTATGCAGCTTGTTTTAGGGCTTTTGCTATTGAAAGTTGCATCTGATAAACACTTTATGGTTTATTCTGTAACATACGCTATATCCCTGTAGAGAATTAATAAACATAAGAGTGGGTGGAAAGGATCTCAGTTCACCCCTGTGCTGGTACTTCAGTATCTGGATCTCACTTTGGTATGAAGGAGGCAAAAAAAACATGTTGGTCCCTTAGCCATGGAAACAGGGATGCAGCAGGTTTCACACTGATGCCCAGCTGATGGGCTCAGTCTGGCACAGGTGAGCACAGCTACTGTACACACCTGCCTGCTGTGGCAGCATGCTCTGGCTGTCCTATGTGGCTGGAGCTTTATCACCACCCTCTTCTGAGCAAGTAGATGAGCTGGGAATTCTCTGTGGTTACATGGTTACAGGAGAGCCCGTCCTTCCTGGGAGAGAGAGGAGAGTTACTGGGACCTGAGGAGAAGGATGGGCTCCTCCTGTGATGCCCTGACACTGGTTAGTGTTCTCTGTGTCTTGGGCTTAACAGCTGCAGAAATGCTTTGGAGATGCTTCTTCCCCATGGCTGAGGATTGGTGAGCTTCTGTCAACCCTCTGAGAGACCCTTCTGGGCTTCCGACCAGCCTGGGCTTTGGTGCAGGTCCTTGCAGTGGAGCACCAGCGCCTGCATAAGGTGGTGCCAGGGTGACTCCAGCCCAGCAGAGAAGTGTGCTCACTCTTCTGGCAAGGAACTGCAGCCTGAATCTAAGGATGAGCCCAGGATAACAACAGGAGGCAAGAAGCTTTCATACTGTTGGTCATAAAGTGGGTCCAAACCTGTGCCCAAGACTGGGCTTGAGACCACCATGTGAACTGGGGAAACCTCTGTTGTCTCAGGTATGTGACGGCTGAACACACCCAAAAGCTGCCCTCAGATCCCTTTCCTGGGGAGCAGGGCTACCAGCAGGCACCCTGACTTCAGGGCAGGGCAGAGGCCACAACAGTGGGCATGAATGAAGCGTGGAGGTACATGTTTTAATACTGCCCTACAACTGGCTGCTGTAACCATGGGCTGAGAGAAACACTCTCAGCCTCAGCCAACTCAGTGAGGTCTCCTCTGAGGTACTAGTCTCTTTTCAGCTAGATGTTTCAGCTAGATGTTTCTTTTTTATGTGCCAAGAGGCTCAAAGCTAAGTAAAGAGAGATTAATTTAGCCCTGTTCTGTGGAATTGCACCAAAACACAGTCCTCCACCAGGCAAACAAGCAAATACTAAGAGCACAGAGTACCCTGCAGAAGGGGAGTCTTATCAGAACAATGCTTATTTTTGATTGACACCTGTTTTTTGATAGTCACCATTATTTTGTCAGTCTCATGTTTGTTCATGATGCACTGCAACGGATGATACTTGTACAGTCCCCAGTTCTACTTGGTGCCTGCTTGAAAAGTCAGCAATTCTTCTGAATGTGTGTCATGGAGCATTCGAATCTCAGGGGTTTATGCTGTAGAGGATGTTTTAGTTCTGAAAAACAAGCTGACAGTGTGACCTAAGAAATAAGAGGAAGCGATGGGCTCTAGTGATACTCATTGCAACCTTTCTTGGTTCTTCTTTCATAGATGCATCTATCAGTGAGTCACACAAAGTGAAGTGTTTTTCCTCATTCTTCTTAAAGGGGATGAGATGGCAGGGCTGACATGCTGAGCCGTGCTCTGTAAGGACGCTGCTTTGTCCTCTCTGACTGGGGAGATGTAGTTGATGTTGCCTGGGTGCTAGCAGGGCTCAGTTTCACTTTGTGATGTTCTGCAGAGCCAGTGCTGAGAGAATGGGAGGAAAGTGCAGTCTAGTGACCCAAGCAGGTCTGTAGTCATGCTGTGGTCCTGCAGCACTCACCAGTTGTGCACCCAAAAGAGCAATGGTTGGTTGTATATGAGTTACAAATCTTCTATCTCACTCTTGATCTGTGTGACATCAGCAGCATTTGCTGCCCAAACATGGCCTTTCTAGTAGAAGAGACCTGCTTGTATGTCAGCCAGATCTTCAGCAGTCCAGGGGAGGCTCTCTCACTCCTGGCACAGGCAGTGCTGGAGCCAGATAGATCATGTAATTTCTAAAATAAAACTCTGAGCCTATAAAAGGACAAGTAGGAAACGTTGCCTAGTTCAAATGTCTTCATTGGGATGCTTGACAGAATGATGCTATGGGGAAAAGACACAGGTTTCATCCTTATTCTGCAAAAAAAAAAGTCAGGCTCTGATAAGGAAATAAACCCCAGCTGGAACTGTGTTGCCTCCCAGCTCCCTTCTCCATTCTGACAGACCTCAAGTTCTGACAGACCTCAAGACATTATCACCTCAAGTTTTCCTCCTTGGCAAAGGGAGCTGCTCTCTCCCCAGGAACAGCAGGGACTTGAGCGAATGAGCCTTCCCAAAGCCTGTGGCAGAGCACCATGACATCGCTGCTGCTCCCCTTGACCTTCTGGTGCAGAGAGGAGCAGGTGCATGAGGAGCTACGTCATGTCAGGATCAGCTGGGTATCTGCCAGCTACTGCTCAGGGCTTCCCAGCTGGGGTTTGGGGTAGAGGAGGAGGGCAGGTACTAGCTGAGCTGGCCAGCAGATAGGTCAGGCTCTGTGCATGTAGCACACTGGACAACAGGGCAGCTACAATGGGATGGGAAGGCACACAAACAGCTGCCTAAGACAAGCTGGACAGCCAAGAATCAGGATTTGAGTTGTGTATTTTATGTTCACAGTCCTGGGATGTGGCTTCTCTTTCTTGGAAAGCATACATCTGAGCTGCAATTTACCCTTTGGGCAGGGGGCATGCATTGGATGCCTTGCTGGGCCTCCTGCTTCCTCCTCTTTTTCAATCCCATGGACAGTTGCCTTGTTCTCACCTCCTGTGACACTTCCCCAGGCCACACTGCTACAGCATTAACTTCTATTCTAGCTTTCCTTCCTATGAAATGATGTCCTGGGTTCAGCAGTAGCAGTCATTTTTTCTCCTTCTTGGTAGCTGGTGCAGTGCAGTGTTTTGACTTTCAGCTCGGGAACAGAGCTGATAACAATGATGTTTTGGTTTGGCCAAGGACTTTGTGAGCCTCATGCTCTGCCAGGGAGGAGGGGAAGCCAGGAGGAAGCAGAGACAGGACACCTGACCCAAACTGACCAAAGAGGTATTCCATACCACAGCACGTCATGCCCAGGATGTAACTGGGAGTTAGCCGGAAGGGCTGGGAGACTGCAGGGTTGGAGGAGGTATCGGTCGGAGCTTGGTCGGGCTTGGGGGGCGAGTTATCGGTCAGCGGGTGGTGAGGTGTTGTATTCTCTTCCCTTGTTATTTCCTTTATCATTATTATTATTGGTGGTAGCAGTAGTGATTTGTGTTATACCTTAGTTACTAAACTGTTCTCATCTCAACCCGTGGGAGTTGCATTCTTTTCGATTCTCCTCTCCGTCCCTCCGAGAGCAGGGGGAGGGAAAGAAGGGGGTAGTGAGTGAACGAGTTACCTGACTGGGTTTAAACCATGACAAATGCCCACTCTGGTTGGCTTATTTTTCCTCTGTCAGCACTCGGCACTCCACCTATACACATGTCAACTTCAGGGCAGTACGGCTGCCAAGGTGCTCCTTTGGCTTCAGAGCACAGTTTCTCTTCATCATGCATGCCCTGGGAAGACCTGCTCGAGGTTGCTTTGCTGCTGTCAGCAGTCTGGCATGATCCCTGTCTCAGAAAGGATGGAAGAGGGATACACCTCTTTGCTTGTCGCCTGGCTGATGGTGAGTCCACTTTCTCCAAGTCTTGCTGGGCATGCATTGAGCCCCATCTGCTCAGAGCCTGTGGTGCCAGCAGGCCCTGCTCTCCCCACCTTGACACGTCATCGCTGCTGTAAAAGTTGCTGGTTCAATTGAAGTATATGTGGAGGGAAGGAGAGGGCAAAGACTAGAGCAGAGAAATAATTAAGGTGTTTGGCTCTGCCAACCTGCCTGTCAGCAGCACTGATCTCAACATGGTTCTGATGCCTTGTGTGCCTTTGTTTTGGGTGATATTGTTAGACAGTTTCTGCCTTTGGTGCCTCTGAAATGTAGTTTTTGAGATAACAGGAAGAGATAACCCCACAACAGAGGTGCTGTCTGTGCAGTCATTCTCACTGGTTGCACTTCCCATGCGCTTTCTCTGGCTACATAACAATAGCGGGCAAACATTTTGAGTTGCTGCCTGGCCTCCCATACAAATACTCGCTTTCATTTTCAGCTCTCTTGGGTGGCATGGGGCAGGTGAGTGAGCATGGGGCAAAGGCAGAGGGGTGTGAGTAGAGATATGCATGGCACAGGCACTGCTGGCAGCCAGAGGGAACAGCTCTGAAACAAAACTGTCTGCAGGTGTCCCAGAAATGCAGTCCTGTGCTTACAGCTCCCTGGCTGAACAGCAGTGAAATGGGGACACTCAGTAAGGCTGGTGCATTAGGGCAGCTAAAGCTTGAAGAGACTCATATCGAAGTGTGATGCCTGCTGGGACAGTCTGGGACTGCTGCTGTTAGCAACCAGAGTCAGACCAACCCCTCTTCCTGTGATAGTGTCCTGGGTTCAGCAGTAGCAGTCATTTTTCTCCTTCTTAGTAGCTGGTGCAGTGCTGTGGTTTTGACTTTCAGCCTGGGAGCAGAGCTGATAACACCGATGTTTTTAGTTGTTGCTAAGTAATGTTTACTCTGACCAAGGACTTTCTGAGTCTCGTGCTCTGACAGGGAGGAGGGGAAGCCAGGAGGAAGCAGAGACAGGACACCTGACCAAAACTAACCAAAGAAGTATTCCATACCACAGCACGTCATGCCCACTATATAAACTGGGGGCAGTTACCCGGAAGGGCTAGTTCATTTCTCGGGTCGGGCTGGGTATTGGTCGGCAGGTGGTGAGCAGTTGTATTCTCTTCCCTTGTTATTTCCCTTATCATTATTATTATTGGTGTTAGCAGCAGTGATTTGTGTTATACCTTAGTTACTGGACTGCTCTTATCTCAACCCATGGTAGTTACATTCTTTCAATTCTCCTTCCCATCCCTCCAGGAGTGGGAGGGAGGAAGGGGGGGAATGAGTGAGCGCCTGCGTGGTTCTTGCTGCCAGCTGGGCTTAAACCACAACATAGAGGGAAGGTGAGGTTTCCTGTGAAGAGTGGGAATGAAGTAAAGGGACACTTGTTTGCCAGTGAGTTCCTACGCAAGGGTGCTTGGCTTTCTAGCTTTTCTTCCACAAAATATGTGTGCACCTCACTTGTTTCTATGATGGGCTCTTCCCAAAGCCTGCTTCAGTGCCTTCTCCATTTGGCTGGGTGCCCCAGAGCTGCCTCTGTTTTCTGTGAGCTTCACTGAAGGGCTTTGCTAGGCAGAAACTTGCTAAGCTCCCAGCTCTGTGCCAGGGGACTGTGGGATTGCCCTGCTTTGCTCTTACTCCTGACCTCTCATCTCACACTGATGGTGTGTCCTGTCCCTTGGTGGCTGTCCCTGCCCTGAGCACTAGGCAGATGGTGAAACCTGGGAGGGCGGTCTGTAGGCTTGGGATGCTCCTGCAATGCTCCTGGCCGTATTCCTGCTCAGGACAGGGTCCTGAATTCCCCTTTTGTCTGAGAAGGGAGTACTTGTAGGTATTGGTTTGTGCTGGTATCAATGTTTTATCCCATTTCTGCTTTCCTGGAGATTTTACAGCTTTTAAACACACCACCTGAGGGAGCTGTGTTTCTGGGAATGGCTGTACAACACTGGACACTATGAATGGCTGTACAGCCAACAGGCTGCACAACACTAGGGCGACTGCAAGGCCTGAGTGCTGCTGGCACACTGGTCACTATAGTAGCCAAAACTTCAGTTTTTGTCTGCTTCAGTGTGATTTCAGTAGCCAGAGCCAGTGCGAGCGAATGGCAGAATGAGGATGTGGATCCTATTACAGGGGAAGTGCCTTTATCTCAAGCCCAAAACTCAACCAGCAAAACCTCCAACACCCTTGTGCTGAGCTTACAATTTCTATAGACTCTGTTTCTCTTTTTAGCCATTTAAAAAAGGGACCAGCTTAGCCAGAAACTAGCCACTGCAGAAGAGAAAATAAGTAACATAATTTTCTTTTTAAAAAGCACAGACAGGAAAGAAATGTCTGCACAGCAAGTGACTTGTAGGAGCCTTTAGCCCCTGTAGGGGAAGTTAAATCCTGAGTGTTGGAGGAGTTGCTGGGAGTCCGAGGTGTACCAAAGGAAGGTCCATTTAACAAGGATAAAAGGGTGAAAATAAATGTCGTCCTCACCCTATTTATGTATTGGACATCTTACTTTGCCTAGGAATTTAGGCCACACATGGACCACATTCAGGCCACATAGTTTCATGCTGCTGAGAACAACAAATATGTTCCTGGCTATTGCTGCCAAAGTACTCCCCCTTATCAGGCTCATTCTTGCAGCAATTCCTTGGCATCCCTGTACCCCAGGGAGAGCTTTCCTGGGGTGTGTTCTAGGGAAAAGGGTTTGTATATTTATGTCTCTGAATATCAAATGTTGTCTGTTGATGTTGAGAACATCACATCATGAAAACTGGGTTAGCTTTAGGAAAACCACCAAACTGCAGCTCTGGAGAGCCACAGATGGTGCCAGGGTTAGATGGGGTGTTGACAAGCAAGGAGAGGTGTTCCAAGAAGGCAACTGTAGAAGCAGCTGTGAATCTTCTTTCTCTCAGAGCATCTGTGCTAGAGAAGAACACATGTGACAGAGCACCTGAAGCAAATGCAAGCATGATGTCTTATCTAGAGATGAAAAACTGCACCACTACTGGAGGCCACCAAAGCAGCTGTCTCAACAAATGTACGCATACGTTAAACAGTGAGAACTGTTGGTCCTCTCCCTCTCCTGTATTTTGAAGGACATGTGCTTCTGAAGCCCAGTGAGAAACAGCATAGAGGAATGATTTACAGGCCTAGGTTGATCAGAAGGAAAGCAAAAGTTCTGCTTCTTCAAGGTATAAAAAAGAAGATGCTGAATCCTTTTGAAAAAAAATCCTGCTGCAGGAAGGTGGGATGGAAGAAGTGATACAGATGGTTCTCCATGGGACTGGTGAGGCTTAGCCCAGCAGTGCTTTGCACCTTCTCCCAGCTCCAAGTGTTGTGCAGCTGTGTGATACAAGTAGATGGTCTCATGGGGCAGGTGCATCCTGGAGTCTGGATTTTCAGGGAGGAACCCAGGCCATGGATCCTTGCCATGGGTCTCTTGGTAGCTTTGGTAAGCTGGACTTGTAGTTACCACCACTTCAGTTAGGTATAACCCAGAGTGAGCCAGGATGGAAGCCCTACTTGAACCATGCCACTGAAAACATTCCCTGGGGAAGTTGTGTGCATAAAGCATGGGAATTTCGTGCTATGCTTGTTTTAGACCCTGAACTGTCTCTTTCCAGTGGCCCTGCCTTAATGTTTCTACCTTGAGTGATGAATAGCATAGCTGAAGAAGGCGGCACAAAGCCAGACCTATGCTCAAGGATCAGCTTGATTCCCACTGCTGCTCAGGGAACTAGTGGCTGCTTGGTCTCACTAGAGGAGAAGAGGAATTTGTGTGCTGGCCATACAATGGCCAAAACACTTTAGGAATGCTGTATGTAAGCACAGCACCTTTTAGTCAGCTTCTGGCACACACCTTTATGGAGGGAAGGCAATTTACAGCACAGAACTACCCAACAACTTCTGTACAAAGCCCTGTCCTGCAGGATTTGACCTGAGAGCTTTGTTCAGCTATGGTATCAGGACAAGAAGTGGCAGCAGCAAGTGCCAGTCTGCAGCAGCCAGCTTGGTGCTGGTGGGAGAGTGGGGTGTGCAAGAACATGTTGGTGCTGTCATCTAGTGGGACAACACCAGCACAATCCAGCCATGGCTCTGTGCCCTTCCTCCCATGCCTTTTACTCCTCTCTTGTGCTAATTTACATCCTGACTAATAGGCTTGGGAGTATTTGGGAGCCATAAAGCTTTCTCCTAGAACAGGCAGCGGAAAAGTTGTTATTGTCACAAGCTTCATGAGCTAATCCAAACTCGTGAACTCAGTGGGCCCGCACGTACCTCTCCCCAGTAAAGTGTATTTTGTGCCTGTAAGAAAGATTAGCCCAATGCACAAATAGAATAATGGACCATCTAATTTAGATCATGTTATGCACCCAAGAAGATCTGAATAGTCAAGGCTAGAGATTTTTCTTAAACACTTGATTTCTGTTATTTGTATTCCAAACACAACATCGGTCACTAGTTTCTGTTTGTGATCTCCACTACAATCAAGTTCAAGTTTTGGTTCCTCTTCCAGCTGCTCAGACATGTTCTGCCACTTACACAGCACATGGCAAATGTCCCCATGGTACACTGAGATGACTTGTCTTCTGGAAGACAAAAAGCAGCTTTGAAGGGTCAGAATCTGGGATGTGCTCAAGGCTGAGTGGCAATGGAAGGGCAGAGGTGGGAGTAGGGCCTTGCAGCTCATTTTATGTCTTTCCCAGCCTCTAATGGCTTTGTCCTGTAAGTGCCTCCTCTTTCCTCACACAGCAGAAGGAGTGCTGGAAAATCTGATGATGCTAATTCTGGCAGAGGAACTGGAATGCAAACCACAGCCTGGGCAGGGGGCAACAGGGAACTGAAAGCAGCCTCCCAAATCAGACACACTGGCATGGTTTTGTTCTTAGAGATGCCAGGATTTCTTCACCATGTTTTAAATAGAACTGTAGAACAGTTGGAAGGGACCTCAGAGATCATGTGGTCCAACCCTTCACAGTAAAGGGAACCTAGGTGAGATTATCTGGCACCCTGTCCAGCTGTGTCATGCAAACCTCCAGAGAGGACTGGGGACTCCACCACATCCCTGGGTAGGTTGTGCCAGTTGTTCTCACAGTAAAAAAATTATACCAAGTTGAAGCCTCTCCCAGTACAATTTGTCTAACACTGCCCTTTGTCTACTTCATGGGTCCCCTTACGGTTTAGATCAAAATCCTTCATCTTTCCACCCCTGAAATGCTTCTCTTCATGTGTGATGGAGTGATCTTGGCTGGCATCCTGAAGGAAATATAGTTATGAAAGTATGTGTCTCTGTTGGTTCCCATTCATGCTGTCCTCTTCCACCCTTCCTTCCTACCCTTCTCCTTGTCTTTTATAGGAAGCACATTAACCTGCAGGGTTACATCTGCTTAAGTACAGTAAGTGTTCAGTTTCTAAAGGACTCCTGGCTTAATTTATCTTATTCTTTCCTGCTGTGTAAAGCACTCCTTTCTCTGGTTAACTATTTTGGCTCACGGTGTCAACTGCAGCGGCTGCAGCAGCTCAGAGGTGTGACCTGATGGTGAGTAGAGGAAGGTCCCGGCAGGATTCCTTTTCCACACATGAGGATGAGATAGGGTGAGGGGAAAACAAGCCAAAACAAAACATAAAAACCAAAACCCAGACACATTTGCACATAGAAGACAGGGTTTTGGGGTCCGGAGCTCTGGCTTGATCGAGGAGAAACCCCAGCACGGCCAGAAGAGGGCACCTGAAAACAACTGTTTTGTGCTAGGCCGTGCCTGCTGCTGCTGGGCTCTTCCCTCTCCTTTTTTTCTGTTCCCAGCCACCCCCTTCCTTTCCTTCACACAAACCCGTTTTCATCTTCCTGGGAATGTGCTGCTTGAAAATGTGGCTTGAAAGGAGAGCACAAAGCTCCACTCGGTGTGCAGGCAGCAGCAGGCTGTGCCTCTCCCATCTGCATCCAGCCCCTCTTCCTGTGCCCCCAGTCCTTCTCCATACGCATGCCCATACCAGTGCCCAGCAATATGCACATCTACAACACATGCAAGTCTATTGTAACCACACAGTGATTCAGGGCTCAAAATCAGATTAGCATTTTTTTTTCTTTTTTTTTTTTTCCCCTGAAAAGTGCCTCGAAATATGAAGATTTCAGTAAAACATCACCTGTGCTCAAACCACAGTGGGGCTTGGAGAAAGGAACAAACCACCCCACCTCAGCAAGCAAGAATGGCAAGCTGAAAGCATGTCTTTTTGAAACGCCACTTCACGCGGGCCCTCTTTGCTGATTGGATGGTGCTCCCTGAAAAGCCTGCTTTTCCAAAGGCTGAAACATTTTAGCCAGAAATCCTGCCCATCACAATCCAAATCAGAGGCATCAGGCCTGAGAAATGTACAGAGCCCATCTGCAGTGAGGGGTGGCTGGGTGCAACACCAATATCAGACAGATTATAAAACTCCCAGCATGTGTTTGGGGTGAATTTTAACACAGGCAGTCACAGTGCAGCATCCCTGCTATGCTTCCCTTCTGGGAATGTGAGCATCCCGTGGTCTTCCCTCTCTCACATGTGCAGAACTGCACTCTTTTTACCCCCAACCCCAAATACACGCTGTTTCCTCCTCGCTTCCATGGGTGCTTGCAGATTCAAGTGTGAAACTCTACCAAAAAGTGCTTTTTACATGCTCTGCTATGAAGCCTCGCTGTATACACTTATACCCTAACTGCATCACTTTTCTGCAATTCCTTTCCTCAGGCTAGCACCTCTCTCGATGCATGCACACAATAAGCATTTCATGCTCTATAGCTGTGCCCAGAGAGCCCACATATAACTCACACTTATATGTACGTCTCCATTTTCTAAGCACAGAGACATTATCTTCTCTGTAATAAAATATTACAACAAACTGTGTGTAGATAGGCACCTTTTCAACAACTTCAAGTATAAATATACTCCTTTTCTTTGTACAGATACCTATGCACACACTTACTTTCCTTTCTCCACAACAGACAAGCCTTTGTTGTCAGGCTGTCTCTGCTCCTCTGGTCTTTCTTTCCTGCCTTGTTTCTGACTTGTTTTCCCTAATGCCTGTCTCTCCTGCTTGTTCAGGCTGTCAACTAAGCTGCAAGGTGCTGCAGATGAGCTGCTTGAAATCACATTTGTCCAAAGGCTTTTCCTGCAGTGACGTGTGACTTGTTAAAATGGGCTCCATGAGTGCTCTCTCGATGAATCCTTTGCCCCATTTCAAGTGTACAAAATGAATCATTCTGATGGAGCACTTTCCCCTGTGAGGTGCTCTGTGCTATAGTGCCAAGGAACTGGGCTCCTCCTCAGGGAGGTGCAATATTCTTCCATTGTTGTTGCAATAGCAAAACTCCTGCTCTTGCCAGGACAGGCTGGGCAGCCATATCCAACCTGCACAGGCTTGCTTGCACACATTGCCCTGGGCAGTATGCTGCCATTGCCACTTTTTTCATTTGACAGGTAGGTTGCTCATATGCTGGAGCTGAGGGAGCAGTGGAAAGCCAGAATGCAACAGGTGGTGAGTGTTGGTGGTGAATGTTGGTGCTTGGCTGTCCAGGAGGGGCTTTGAGGTGGCTCACTGGTGTCAGCAAAGGCTTGTGGCTTTTGGGAGGGCACCGCTTGTGCGGTGTAGGGGATCCCTGTTGCTGGAATGGGAGGTGGCCAGGCTGTGCTGCAGCACTGGGAAAGGGGAGGTGGTGTGGGTCTCCTCTCACCTCCATCCTGAGCACTCGGTACTGCCCTTTGGCCATTCTTGGAGAGGTTTCTTGCATCACTGCTGCCTGGTTTGTCCAGGGCTGTTAAGGACCAGTCTTGATGGAGCATTTACAAGGGGTGCAGTGTCCCTGCTCTGGGCTGCCAGCCTCTTCACAAGCACAGCCTGAGCCCTGAGGAAAGGGCTATAGCCCCAGCCAGATTTCAGGTGTTTTTCCAGCTGCATTCTGCAGTTAAATTACAGCTTCCTGCTGCTTGGAGTGAATCACCTCTGATTGAGACGGGCTGTAAGGAGGTCTAGGAATGACACTGAGAAGTGTTGGCTTTATGGGATTTGCTTGGTGCAAAACCAGCTTCTGCCTTTGCACACCTGGATGCTAATGGTGTCCTGTTCCAGTGCCAAGGCAATGTGCAGCAAAAGGAACTGTGCTAAATGTCTCTGTCCCTCTTCCCTGTCTGCACTGACCCTAAATGCATCCACCTCTTGTGGGAGGCTCTGCTGAAGCAGGATGAATAGATGCCAACTCACCTGAAAGGGATGCGGTGTACTGTGATGTGGTATGGGAGGGAGCTTTGCATTTGAACATGCCTCTTTGACTCCACTGGGAAAGGCACAGCCAGGCTCTGACAGTGAGTAGTATCTTGTGCTAAGCAGCATTTTTGTTATGAGGGTGACAGCGGTGGAAGACTCTCAGGTGAAACAGATTCAAAGACACACTGAGAAGCTGGCCTCCACTGCCTTTTCCTTGCAGTGCTGTGCCAGCAGCCCCCTTGGTATTGGACCCAATTCCCCTCCTCTACTGGCCTCAGTCTGCTGGGTCTCTCACTGAGTTAGAGTCCTAAATTGGTCTTCATTTTGTTTCCTTTTCTTATTTATTTCTTCTATTCAGAACAGACATGATGCAGGAAGCAATGTTCAGCAGATGTACTGCCTGGCCTGCATGGTTTCCTTGGGACAGCCTGGCTCCTCAGAGCGGTGGCACTGGTACTTCCATTTTTCATCCCTTCATCTCAACCATGCGTTGAGTCACAACAGTTATGTCTTACAGAGCCAGATTTCACATAAGTTACTGTATTTTTCATCAAGCTCTCTGATCTGCTCAGTCAGGGGATGGCAGCTGGTGCTGCGATGGCAGGGAGGATCTCCAGCTTGTTTTGCTCTGCTGCTGCATTTGCCTCCTGCACAGGGTTCCCAGCCAAACCAAAGACAGGACACAAATGTCTCTCACATACAGTAAAGCAATGGCTCCAGCTCTGCCAGCTCCAGTGGCTCGCTGACCTGAGACCTCTGGGCATAAACAAAGTGCAGTGTTAGTGGAAAACTGGTGCAGCTCCCAGATGGTCCCTAGGAAACATGTGAGCCCAGATTGAGCCAGCTGTTCTGTGTGGGAAGGCAAGAGGTTAGCCCAGATGACGCAGAGGAGAAAGGCGAGCCAGAGCTGGAGCACATTATTTGTCTTGTGGCTGAGAAGATGAGTGCATTGGGCTGGATGTGGGTGAATGGTGCTTGGCCACATTTTGAGGAGTGACTCCCAAGGCAAGCTGGAAGAGCCATAGACGTCAGCTGTTGTGAAAAGGATGTTGGAAACCCCACAGCCCTGGCAGGCTGATAGGGCAGTGTATTTCTGTTTGTAACCATTAGCTCAGTCTTTGCACAAGCTTACTGTAGCCTGCAGTTTTCACAGTGAGAGGCGCAAACCCAGTAAGTGGGTAGCTGGGCGGCCTATCTGATGCACAGCTCCTCCCTTTTCTTCTGGACTGAGATTATATCACTGATAATCATCCAGACTGCCAAAGGAGACAAAGTCTCTTCCCTATGACTCCTTGCATCCTTGAGGAGGTGATTCAGGTTGAAAAGGTCATTTCAAACACAATCTGTGTTCTGGGTACTGGGCTGGATGTGACTATGATACTGTGAAATGTGTGTGTTAATCAGGGTGATTTCTTGGTGCTGTGGAGAAGCCACAGCTTTTTAACCACCTTTTGAAATACAGTTGGGCTCTGCATGTGTGTTGAGGGTAATCCGGGCTCACAGACTGAAAGACCTCCTTCATACCGCTGCCATGGTTTCAAGACTCAAAGCAGAGTGTGAGGCAGCATCCTCTTTGTGCAGTGAGTTGAAATGATCCAGTTTTCCTTCAGAAGTTTCTGGGTGATCAGACATGTTAACACAGCTGCAGCTGTGTCTCCACAGGAATGTTGTTTTTTCAAGCTGAAACCGACAACAATTCCCTCAAAGATGCACTGAAGATGAAAGTGATTATTCTGTAAGGAGCAGTACTGTCACTTGAGTGGTGGTTTGGCTCAGACCTCTCAAAATTGGAGAACTGTAGGGTCAAGGCTTAATTTAGGCTGGAAGGGACCCTCCTGGAGACTATATAGTGCAAGGCCAAATGAATCCTGTAATGAAGCAGGTAGATTGTGAGGCATTGTAGCATTGCTGAGTAGAGAAACTGGAGATAAGTCTTGGCTTAGTGGGATTCAGGGGGTCTTTTGTGGTGATGTAAGAGGGGTCAGATCTGTGGATCACATCCAGACACTTGGATGCTCATATCACCCTCCAGAAGGGTAAGGGTGCTGGTCCAAGCACGATCCTTCGCTTCATTATAGGATGCCTTCCCCATTTCCTGTGTTAGCTGGCTGTGATAGTGTGCTTCTGCACCCATCATCATGGTTGTGCTCTCCTTGCTTTGGCTGGGTAAATAATGGCTTCTTTTCCCCTCTGCACTGACTATATGTCAGTGCAGTGGTGGAAGCACAAGGGCTACATGACACATTGCTTTGACTCCCCAGTGAAAGGATGGTAGGAGCATAGCTTGTGGATGTAGCAGGTATGCATGGACCCAGAAGCAGAGCAGCTGGGAGGAAACCACCTTAGATGTCCTACAGCTTCATGCAGGTGCTGTTTTTGCCTTGCTGCTGCTGCTGCTCCTTCTTCCTGTTGGTGTTCTATGCTCCTTCCCTTCCACCCTATCGCAGCCCGGGGAAGCAAGGAAGGTGCTTAGAAACCTGCCTCGTTAGAAAGCAAATATTCCTGCTAGCTAGCAGCAGTCATGCCCTGCCTTATCCTTGGTAGGAGTTGTATCTTGTTTCACAGAAGGTTAATGCATCTGGTGTTTCTGCTCCCTGAGTCTCTGAGCACATGCTCTTGGGTGCCCAAACCATTCCCCAGGTTTGCATGAGTTTGCAGCTCTGCTTCCTGCTACTGGTTGGTGTGGACATAAAAAGGGAACAAATGATGGATTATTTAGCACTTCAGTCAGGTTGTGCTGCAGCCAGGAAGCTCAATAGTTCATAATGGAGAACATGTGGGATCTCATGCAAACACCCTCACTTGCTCTGCCCTTGCTTCCCTGCCTGTGAAATGGGACTAGTAATTCAGTGCCTCAAAGAAGAGCTGTGGGGCTTACTTAGCAAATTAAGATTTGTGAAATGCTTGCAGACCTTCACCCAGAAGGGGTGGCAGGAGGCTGTTGTGTTTTAAGTGCAGGAGCATTGCCAGTCTGCTTCCCTTGCATCTGATGGAGATGCTGGTGGCCTATTTGAATAGCAGGCTATGGTGCAAGGCCTTACCACAAGGGAACTTCTGGGGTCCTGTTGTACTGGATGGGGACATAGCATGATGGCCACCCCACATACCTTGTGGCAACAGTAACTTGAGTTGAGATCAGTCCCACTTTGGGAGGTGTTGGATGGTTTCTCTGGCCCTGACATCCTTGTAGCCATCTGGGTCTGTTTCTCACTGCTTATGGAGGAAACTGGTACCCTCCCATGGAGCTGTCCTTGCACAAGTGTGCTCTATATCAAATGCTGACTCCAACAGCAGTAGCACTGAAAAAGTCCCAAACAATAAGAATATATCACCAGATAGTAAATAAAGTACAAGTTAAGGCAGTATATTTTCCCCTTCCTCCACCTCCTTCTGCTTTAAGGTGAGGCTTTTTATTTTGACTTTAAGGAAAGCAGTAATTTATCTTAGAGCTGGTTTTAAAAAATCATTTTCCTATTCCATACTGACCTTTCTCAGGCAAATGAAAGGAACAACCTTTAAAGAAGAGAGCTGAGTAAGGCAGAAACCCTTCCTCTTCCTCCTCCTCATTCAAGGCACTGTATCCTCGCTTCTTCCATCCAATGCTCTTGGCATTGGTTTCTAGGTGGGGAGGACATTGGCTCCATTCTGTTTCCTGACTGACAGGCTCTGACATATACACACACACACACACACACAGGTATGTTGGTTGATATTTTCTTGGTCTGTTTGCTCCTCCCGAGCCCAACACACTGAAGTGATGAGCCTGAGGCTCAAGAGCTTTCAAGAGTGAAAGTCTGGGCTCCCCTAACAGGATGTCCTCTCCAGTTTTCTGTGGCAGGGGTTGTAAGAAGTCCTCCTGGTCCCCAAAGTCACCTGAGAAGCAGGGTGACTGAGCTGCACTGTAACCAGCGGTGTTTGTGTTTGGTCAGGGCAAGACTGTGTCTCCCAGCATTTAGTGGCCTGAAAACCTGTAAGATTGAGCACACAGCATGAAGAAATTGCCCCTGAAACTCCAGTTGCCACTACCTGGCCAGGACAGAAATCCAACAGCTGGCAGAGCTCCAGGGGTCGATGTCGCCAAAGAGGTATCTGCCCAAAAGGCAGGGAAAGAGCTGGCATTGTTACTGGGCCAAGGACTCATCCTGGCAATCCGATGTAGGAGGTGGTGAAAATCTGTCCAAGCTGAGATGCACTGAGCACACCAACTCGCCAGTAAATGAAGTGGCATTTCTGCCAGAGAAATTTTTGCTCAGCAGAAACTACGCAGCTGCATCTGATATGGACTCTGTAAATGGCCATTAGCCTGTTCCAGATGAGAGCAACATTATCGAATTTAAGGAAAAGGTTTAGGAGGGAATAAACTTTTTCTTTTGAATAGTTTCCCAGAAACTCTTTTTACTTTTTCTCTCCACAGGATAGCTGAAAATGTTGATAGGTTGCAGCTAATACACGGAGACAAAAAAAAAAGAACCAGGGGAGGGCAAATGAGAAGGAAAACTAGGGATGTCCATCTTCACTAGAGCTGGGTGCATGTAGCAATAAACGTTCACAAAATGTGCTTGTGAATAGAACATTCAGCCTGTCTTCCTTAGCGATTGTGACCCATTTTGTTCCCAAACACTGCTGAAAAAAAAAGATTCCTACCCACAAAGATGTTCATGAAAGCAAGCTATCTTTTAGAGTAATGTGAATAAATATAATTGAATGCTCAGGCTGGCATTATTCTCAAAACCATTTTGAAGAGCCCTATCAGTTGCATAATAGGCTCATGGCACAATTCAGCATGATTGCAAATAACTCTCAATGAGAGGATGCTTTTGCTGTGTATGAAGCATGGTGCCTAGCTAGAAGTGATACAGGATGACTTATATGACCAATGGCAGAATGTAAAACAGTGAGTGAGGAGTAGGATATTTACAGCAAAAGGGGTCCCAACTAAACCATATGTTAGAATGCCTTCACGCAAACCGCTTGTCACAGCCACCTGAAAAGCAGACCCATATGGAAGTAGACAGGCTACTGGCTGATAATTCAGGGACAAGATAACAGGGCTGCGTTTGTCAGAGGCTTTATCTGTAGTGAGCAATTTAATCAGCTTTAATCATATGTGACAGCAATGTGTAGTGTAAAGTTGTGGTCAATCAGTTTAAATTAATCCCTCCATCAATGTCACTGAACTGAAGATCAGGGCAAGTTGGTGTCATTTTCTGGCTCAGCACATCACCAAGAGAAATGGTTCTCCCCACCTGCAGGTATCCCCACATTTCCTGCACTGGCCTACATTCCCCTTTGTGAGCTTTCCCTGCCTGTGGTATCAAAGGCAGGGATGGAAACGAGCTATTGGTTCATTCACCTCTGGCTGTTGCAAAGTCCTCTCCAGTGGGTTTTTCATTTTTTCCTGTGTGTAGCAGCAAGTTGCATTTCATATGTCCAAAACGTCTGGGCTTCCTGGCATCTCCCGGCTGGCTATTACACATTAAACTGTAATTACACTGTCAGGGAGTTTTCCCTTCTGATGGCCTGCCAACATGCTCCCTTTAAAAAAATTATATCTATCAACGTTAGCAGCTTGGGCAGGAAATAATCCAGACAAATGCAGGCTGCCCCATCTTTGGGCCAATTAATCTGAAACAGATATCCAGTGAGAGGGTGATAGAGGAAATGCTAAATGAGATCTGCCGGGAGCGGACAGCAATTTAGCCAGGCTGTAAACTTGCAATTCAAATGCTGGCAGTGGTGCTCAGTGATTATGGGCTATAGAGAGGGTGGAGGACGACTCTGCTGCAGTGGGCACTGGATGGTACATTTACGGGCAGCAGCTACAATGCTAAGCACTTCAGGCACCCCAGGGCCAGCTCCATATTGCTGGGTGTTTCTAGAAGAAAGAGCCAGCAAAGCTGCTAGGCTAGAATAGCATTCTGGTGGAGATAACAGGTTAGTAAAGTGCAGGAGAAAAGTCTGCATTGCTCAAACCTCTACCCACGAAACAGTTTTCTGTGCAGCACAGCAAAGGTAAAGAGCTTCCCCATGCAGGGGCCAGGTCTTGGTACTGCAGAGAGCACCCATGGAAAATTAAGAGCACCACTTTTTGAGCAGAAGTACTTGTAGAAAACTGGGTGACTGCATGAATGGGGCAGTGTGGACTGCAGCAGAGCCCAAGGGTAGGTGTCCTGGGTTTAGCTGTAGCAGTCATTTTTCTCCTTCTTAGTAGCTGGTGCAGTGCTATGGAAACAGTGCTGATAACACTGATGTTTTTAGTTGTGGCTCAATAATGTTTACTCTGATCAAGGACTTTTCAGTCTCATGATCTGCCACTGGGGAGGGTCACGGGAAGCCAGGAGGAAGCAGAGACAGGACACCTGACCCAAACTAGTCAAAGGGGTATTCATACCACAACACATCATGCCCAGTATAGAAACTGAGGGGAGTCACCCGGGAGGCCCAGATCACTGCTTGGGTCAGGCTGGGTATCAGTTGCAGGTGGTGAGAGGTTGTATTCTCTACCCTTCTTTTTCATTATCATTACTGGTGGTAGCAGTAGTGGTTTGTGTTATACCTTAGTTACTAGACTGTTCTTACCCCAACCTGTAGGAGTTATTTTCTTTCCATTGTCCTCATCCCTCCAGGAGTAGTGGGGGAAGAAGTTGGGAAGTGAATGAGCAGCTGCATGGTTCTGAGTTACTGGCTGGGCTTAAACCATGACAGTAGGGAAGTTGTGAGCACCTTGTTCCTTCACTCTAGAAACTCAGCAGAGTCTGCTGCAGCAGGCAGCTCCCAGCAACCTCAAGAAAGAACCACAAATGGAGAAAACATGAACGAACTTAAAACATGGCAAAACAAAGAGGAAGAGTTGTGCATTTAATAGTCTTTATTCTGTCTATGAGGATTTGAGACTTTTTTGGCGTAGAAAGAAATGAAAAATTGTTCTGAGTGCTTCATTTTGACAATACTGAAATGAAAACTTTTGGTTGGTGACTCCCTTTTTTTTTCCTTTTTTTTTTTCCTTTTTTGGGGTTTTGGTTTGGTTTTTTTTTTTGTGCCATCAGATTCATAGAGTCATAGAATGGTTTGGGTTGGCAGAGACCTTAAAGATCGTTTAATTCCAACCCATGCCATGGGCACCTTCCACTCGACCAGGCTGCTCAAAGCCCCATCCAACCTGGCCTTGAACACTGCCAGGGAGGGAGCATATATGGGAATTATATATATACCCATACTAGATATTGCTCCTGTTATCCTTCAGAAAAATATTCTAAAGAGGAAATCTGAATCTGTGTTGGAAAAAGCATTACCAGTTTTATTCAGGTGCAGTATCATCAGTCTGTCACCTGAAAAAGGGAGAGCCATGTGATGGGGCATGAATTTCCTCAAGGAGTGCCATGAAGTCTGTGATAAGATTAGTAGCAATCTGATGAACATTAACCAATGGGGGAGGATGTGTCTAGGAAAAGTTTGATAGCAATGTCTAATAGGAGATTAGCCTGAAATAATGAAAATGACTTTGCACTACAAATTGATTGGGAAGAAAGAAGTTTTCACTTATTCTCTCTTCCCCATTTGATTCATAGTTATAATGCAAATAACACAATATCCATGAACCTTGTCTCAGAAGCTCTTCTTCCATTCCTGACCCTACCTTAAGAAAAAAAAACAAAGCAACAGAAAACCTTAGATAAAAATGTTCAGGAATGGGGAGCATGCAATATATTTTGTATAGATTTCAGTGCTGCTAGCTTTCCTATTTGAGAATGAATTGGATGCAGCAGGGAGGTCAGCACAAGTTGTTGTTAATAGCCATTCTCTTTCAAGATACATATAAAAAAAACCCAAACACATTCCCTTTATGAAATATATAGCTAAAATGACAGGAGCTGCTACCCAAATCACAAGCAGTACAAAAGGCTGGTCAGCTATTTGAGCTATAGGGGGAGATTGTGACTAGAGAAGAGAGTAATTGAGTGTAAGTGCAGGAGGCTAGCTGTATAATTTTGTGCAGAATAGCCACCAAAATGTCACAGAAGCAGATAAAGGAGGGTGTAAGCAAACACCAAAGCAGGGAAATGAGCCTGAAATAGTGAATGGGAAATCTCTCCTTTGTTTACCTTCTGTCTTCAGGAAAGCAGGCTTTACCCTTGCTTGCATCCTCAGTTCTTCTTCCAAGGAGGTGGAGATGTCCCCTGTAAGCAGCTCACTTCCTGCCCTGCTGCAGGACATGGCATGGCAACACAGGGAGGTTGAGGGGCAGCCACGGCACTTGTTTTCTCTCTAAACCCCTGGTCCCTCATTGCTCAAAATGTTCATCTTTCAAGCAGCAGTCACTGTTGCAGCCTGGGTCTGTGCAGAAAATGGGAAGAAATGTGGTTTGACTGATTCTTAGGAAGAAAATAAGAATGTTCTTCATGGTCTTTTTGCCGAAACCCAGGAGAATAAAAAGCTGAAATTAGGCAGGAAAGTAACCTCTGCTAGAAAGAGCTCTCTCAGCTTAGGTCTGCAAAGTTGGCTTTCCTTTGAGCACATTTTGATTGCTTTAAAGTCATGTACTGTGCATATATGGCACTTTTTGTGTGGCTAAGCTAAGCTCTCAAAGTGAGCAGCTGAACAAGGCTTTGCAGACTGCATGAGTGGCTTATTTCCCTGGTTTGGTTAAATGAGCCCCTGTCTGACCCTCTGCAAAGCTTGGAAAGAGCAGAAGACCCTGTGCTGCAGCTTCTTGGTGTTTGTCAGAGGCAAAGTGCAGCTGAAATGACTGGCAAGAGAATAGGGGAAGATGTCCTTCCCTAGGGCTTGAAGAGCCCTGCAGCTGCTAATGGTCCTGGAGAACTTCTAGACCTTTCAGGGAAAATGAGGTGGACAAGAGAGATAAAAGCCAGAGCTCTGGGAGATGGAAATGCATGTGGGCTATTCTGCTTTTTGGGTAAGCAGCTATTTCTGGTAGACAGCAGTGCTTCAGGGACCTGCAGAATGAAACTCCTATTTTCTTTCTGTTTGCCTTTAAAGGCAAAAATAACACAAGCCTTTCCTTCCTCAAGAGCTAAGAAAAACTGTAGAAAGGGACATTGAGGGGAATGGCTACCTTCTCTGGGATGGGAGGCAGGTTTTCTAGCTGGGGTGAGTGGGGAGAAGCCATAAGGTACAAGCAACTTGCTTGAGCTACAGCATGCTGCTGGCTCCTTGCTCTCATGCTGTCCATCTCCCCACACTGCCTCCTCTCACCCCATGTGTCAGCATCTGCCGCAGGTGTTAAATCCATTAGCCCCTGAGCACCCCCTGGGCTGCTGGATGCTGATCCCCTGCAGACAGCAGCTTTGTGCACGCAGCCATCACCAGTCCCCCAGGTAAAGAGAAGGGGCTCAAGCCCAGCATGGGGGTTTCTGGGTGCAGCACTGGGGACAAGCAGAAATGGGGCTGAGGCCAGAGGTGAGCGGCAAGGGGAAGAAATGAATCTGTCCCACTCTTGGGTGTGTGAGGAGGGAAAGTGGATGCCCTCCAGTGTCCCCCAAAAGCTGCTCCACATTTTTCCTGCCCAACAAGTTTGCTCAGAAATCTCTACTAGGGCCAGTCCTTTTGGACCACTTCACTGCTGCTTCCCTCCACAGACTGCTGCATCCTCTTTCCCCCATGGGAAGCTGCGCAGTATCCTCAGAGGGCTGGGTAGCACCTTGAGATCCTCGGGAGCTCAGTCTGGGGGCTTCTGTTATGCGCTGCAGTCCTAGTGTGCCTGGAAGACAGGACAGTTAACGGGACCTGGCAGTGCTGTGTCTGGCATCCCTTGGGATGAGAAGCTCAGCCTGAACCAAAGGGGCCATTTAGCATTGTGAATTATTGAGTATTTAGCAACGCGGAGGAGCTGAGTGAGTCAGCTTTCAGAAACACTGCCTGAGCAGGGGGGCAAACTCACACCTGCAGTCCAGCAAAACTGTGGTGGGCAGGCTGGAGCCCCTTGCAGTGAGGTGGGGATGTGGAGGCAATGCTGAGGGTCTTGCTGATGGCAAGCCAGGCATTGGGAGCACCTCTGGGGCTGGGGAAAGCAGGCTGAGCAGTGAGCTGCCAGTGCTTCATATCTATTAATAACTTGGAAAAGTGGGGGAAGCAGCAAGATTTGCAGATGGCATGAGATTATTTAGGTTAGAGCAGATGGTGTAGGCACCCAGCAAGACTTACTCAAGTAGGCAAAGGGGCAGGCAAACTTCGCTGTTTACAAACACGGTGGTGAAGGCGGGCTCTGTGGCGCTGCTGCCACCTTGCTGGGTTCTCAATAGACTGCAGCCGCCTGGCTGACGACTGGGGGAGTCTGGGTGTCACCTCGCACAGTTCAGTAGGAACATCTGCTCAGTCTGCAGCAGCAATCTCAAAAGAGAACAAAATGGCTGGCTATATAAAGAACAGGATTAAAAAAACCCCACACTGAAAATACTGCCTTTCTGCTGTCTAAGAACGGCAGGTGAATTACGGGTTGGAGTAATCCTCTTGTTGCATGAGTAATGAATGAGGAAGAAAAATGGGCAAAGAAAATGCGGATGCAGAGAAACTGAAAATAGTAACTGTCTTTTTCCCACCTGTATGAGGAGGGCATATAAAGACAAATAAGTTTATCCTCTTAAATTAGCCACAATCAGACATCCGTTGACACTGATGGACAAAATGTCTAATATGGGCAGAAGGATGGACTCTTTCAAGCCATGTATCATTACCCCAGGGGAAGCAATGGTGCAAGATACATCATGCACACCAGAAGTCCAACATGATTCAGGGTAGGACTGTAGGTGTAAGTGAATCACAAAGCCATTCATGTTTTGTGATGGGGCTAGGAGTTGGTGTGGCAGGTACTAAGGTGCAGCTCCTGATAGCTGCCCTTGAGGCCAAAGTGCACAGGTGGTGCTGAGCTGGGCAGGCTGCTGAGTGGCCCCCAGCAGTGCAAGGCCATTGGCCAGCGTACGGGAACCATCACCACCTCTTCATGAAAGAGGACATAGACAGTGGGCTGTGCCACCAACATAGCTGAGGAGAAGTGGAAGAACTCCTGCTCATCCTTGCCTCTTTGCCTACACATCAGCACCCAGGACAGAGGTTCAGTTTTCTCCCTGCACCAAGATGGCAGCATCTCTTGGCGTGGGGCTTTCACTGCCTGGTGCAGATAGCTGTGAGAAAAACACATCATACAAAGGCTGGATATTGGTAGCTAATGAAGAAAATGTGAGCTGGAAATAGCTTGTCTCTGAGATACATATATTCATAACACTGAAGAGGAGCTGTTTCTCACCTAGGATTTTGAAGCAGTGGGATGGTAAACAGCATTTGGTCCCTTGCACAGGTCTTTTTTACTCTTCCAGAGCAAGGCAAGGGGAGTAATCACTCATCACCATTTTATAATGTTCTTCTAGGGTGGCTAAATCACTTATGCAGGACAAGCCTTTGCCTCCAATACGGTTAGGAAATATGACCTAGTTAAGCCCAGCCGTTTTTGAGTACAATGAAATGGAAGCAAGTAGTGCTTGCTGAAGCTGGACACTACAAATAGGGCATTCGTTGCTCTCCTGGCCAGCAGAGCCAGCAAGCCCCAGCCCATGGTGTGTGCAGGTGGGTGCACAGGGAGCACCCTGCTGCAGCAACCCCATCCCAATCCTGCTAATCCGCAGCACTGCGGCTGCCCTGGCAGGCACCGAGGACCCCTGCAGCCCTGGCCCTCCCCACTCTGTGCCTCGCTCTCCTCCATGAAATGCAATTAAAGACTGAAATGAATTTCAGAGTCACTGCTAGGGGCTGGGAAATGTCCATGTGCAAGGGAGGGGGAAAGGCCAGTCTGCTGGTGTTGAAGCAGCAGGGAACTGGCTCTGGTCTTGTTTTAAGCCCAGCCCCACTGAAAAGCTGCTGCCGCAGCTGCAAGAAAATGATAAACACAGCATGCAATAATATTATCACTTTGATGGATGCTGTAAGGGCTTTGAGTGCTTTTTTTCTTTCCTTCCTTTTACACTGTGGCCTTGTACTTTGCAGCCTCCCTTGCTGCAATGTGCTGGTTTCTTTTGTAACTCAAATCCTGCCCCTTTCTCTCTCCCTCTTTCAATGGGTGGAATACCTTTGTTTGCTGCCTCTTTCCTGTAGGAAAAGAGAAATGCTCTACCATTTGAGGGAAAAAGCCTTTCTTCACTCCCCTCACTGTTCCCAGGGAAGTGTAAGCCTCTCCAACACTGATTAGCACAGTGGTGACCAGAAAGGAGCTCCAGCACAGGTTGCTCAAGTGCATGGAGCTCCTTTCTTGGAGAGACTCGCCTTGTAGGGACTGCAGGCTTCTCTGGATGAGAAAGAAACTTCTTGGTCCTGAAAATCACTGGTTTTGGCATTTTCTTCCTCAGAAATAGTTTTCCTTTTGACAGTGTTGTGCTTGAGGCGGTCCACTTAAATGCACCACTGATGTCTTGGACCCTCCAAGAGTGAGGGTGAGTATGAGAGCTTGGGTGTGCACCATGGAGATGTAACCTCCATTTGCCACTTAGGAGTGCTGAGCAAACAGCTGGGCTGGCTGATGCAATGGGTCCTTTCCCAGAAGGATCCCCTCCATCCTTCCCCACTTCTCAGCAGCTTTCCTTCATCCCTCCCTTCCTCTCCCATGCTTTCCCCTGTGCATCCTCAGGTTATGGAGCTCACTGCTGCCAGTTAGGAATAGAGGCCAAAAGCACACAGGGGTTTGCAAAGCAATTAGGTTCAGAGGAGAAAAGGTCCCTGAAGGCTACTAAAATTGCAGGCACAGCCCCTGGCTAAAACAGATGCTATGGTGTGGACTGCCAGAGGCTGGGAGTCCTCTGGGGAGTCACACTCTATGCCTGTCCTTTCTCCTCTCTTCCCTTAAAAATATCAGCCTGGATTCCCATCAGGCTGGTGAAGTATGGTCATTCTTGTGTCCTGCTCTCCTGCAGTTTTCTGACTTTGTTCACCCTCCTTCTTCTGTCTCTCTGGCTGTTTCTCTGCTAGGATGACTTCTTTTTCCGACTCTGCTGTGGCTCTGTTCTCACCTCACACAATTTGTTTCAGCATTCAGCCCTTGCTTGGCTTCGGGTGTGGGTGACTCACTCACTGTGCCTCGCCTTGATCCCACCTCTTGGCTGTCTCTTAGACATCTGCTCTGTGCTGCATCATTCAAAGATAGCACGCATGGAAACCAGGCCCTGCTCTGTGCCCTGACACAGCCCCATTACAGCAAAAACTTGCCTTCCCTGGGGAGCTGAGGCTTCTCCAAGGTCACAGTGGGCTCCCAGTGGATAGCATCAACAAGAAGGCATTAGTACAGTCCTCTCCTCCTATCCCCAGCCTAAACATAACTTTATCTCCCAGTCGGCTTGGAGTCACAAGAGCAGTGCGATCAGGCTCTACCTGGGTACTCAGTTAAGGGGATTTTCGAGGCTTATTGGTTGCAAGGAGCCACTCACAGCCTGCTTGTACTGCTGCCCCATGGCTCCCTCCCTGCTCCTGGACCAATGTCCTGAACATGCCCTGCTCAGCATGCTCTGCTTTGCCTGCCTCTTATTGCCTGCCCTGCTGAAGGGCTGCACAATCTCTCTGTTGAATTCCACCTCATGAGAAGAGAGGAACGGAGAGAGCTACTTTGTGCTACCCGAGGCCCTGCTGAGAAGAAGGGCTCCCCCGTCCCTGTTCGTTTCACAAATTAGAACCTCAGAGACCTCAGTTCTGCAGGAGCACTGAGCACAGGGAGCTCACTGCAGAAGGACGCATTTGTACCCAAAAAGGTGGAGTAGCAGTATAATTTCTTTTGGTCTTACTTCCATATTTGCTTCCACGTAGAGCTTTGGAGTAAGATGTAGCTGATCAGAAAGGGTATAAAATCTAACAAAAATAGAAAGTTGAGTTTCGGGCCAGTATCAGTCTAGAGAAAACTTAATGAATGTGTTTTCTTTCTTCCCTCCTCTCCTTAAATGAATGCAGACCAGGCCAGTGTTTCCTTCTTGGTTAGGGATTGCTGAGCTTCTGACTATGGAAAATGTGACTGGCATGGGTGTGCGGCCAATTTTTGAAGATGGTATTTGTTGAGGGTTTGCTCAGTGCTTGGAACATAAAACTGAACTGAACATACACATTCAGTTGCTGTGCTAGGACTAAGGGCTTTCTCTGTGTACTGTCCAAACACGCAGGAAGGGATCTGCTGCTGGAAGCGCAAACCCACTGGCCAAATTAAATACAGAGGTATGCACTTAAAAAAATCCTGTGCAGATTTGCAGTTGAATAACATCTGTGCTATGAAGAGACAAAACCCAGGTGTATTTCCGAGTGAAGACTTCCACAGCTTCTTAATGTCAACAGAAAGTTCTTTTATAGGTGCCTTTCACCTTGAAGCATCTCCAAATGCTTTGTAGATCTGTGTGCATATATGATTGTCTGCTGAGCAATGAATGGGAGGCTTTGGGGTGTGATGTAGCAGCCATTCTGTGTTATGTACAGTGCCCTTGGGCTCCTCCTAGTTCCAGAGCCCTGCAGTGCACAGGCAGTGTTAGCTCTCTCCAACTTCCTCCTCCAGCCTCCTTTCCCTGCACGTCTCTGGGCTTTCTCCATATCTATCCTTGCATCCTTTGCTCCCACTCTTGCCATTCTGTGCTGCGGTTTTTGTGCCTGGACAGCCCATCCTGCTTTCGCCTGTGCACACACTATTCCTCTTCCTTAGCAGTCCTCTGCATACTGTACTCCTGAAGCACTCCCCCGTTCTATCTCCTCTTACAGACTCCTCTGTATTTGAACTCTAACTTTCAGTTGAATTTGCATGCCATGCCTGTTTCAGCTTGCATGCCACCTGGGACAGCAAAGATGTTTTATCTGCAGTGACAAATTGCTGCTTAAAGTTACAGTGCTACATGGAAAGAACAACCATCCTAATGGTATTGCAACCTGATGGCCATGATATGCCAGGGAGAAGGTTAAAGAAAACAAAGGTTGGTGCCAATATATTAGGTCTGAAAGCAAAGAAACATACTTAAAAGGTTTGCTTACCTAATGTTTTGCATCTAGACACTTTCTGAGATCATCTGTCAATTAGCAGAGTCTCCTGTTACAGGCAGAGAAAGTACAAACTTCCTTGCACCTCAGGGGTGGTCAGAGCGCACTCATCTGAAGAGCCATCTGGTAAACCTCCACCACGCTGGGGTTCCCAGATTTCAATTTTCCAATGGTACCATTTGAATTGTCTCAAGTGATGACTCCAATGCCATGAGCCCCACTCAGCCCGTACCGCCTGATCCTCTGCCATACCTGTTCTTAATTTTTTCTTCTGGACTGAGTTTATTTAGGATTTCAGATGACTTTACAAGAGTGTGGGCTGCATAAGTGCCGGCCAGTTGGCAAGCAAACTGCCCTGAGCTGCTGCTCATCATCTACCTGGCACTTGCAAATTATATTTTAGTACCCTTCTCCATGCCTTTGTCCCAAGTCTAGCTCTTCAACACAGAGAGTCATTTATGATGTGCTAGCACTGCAGGAGTGAGGTCTCTATGTACGTTGGTGGTAATGGTTGGATAATAAGTGAAGTCACTCCATCCTAGGCAGGAGCAGAGCTTGTCTTAGTGCACCAGGCAGCTTGGAGTCTTTGGCCTATTCCCCCATCAGAAACAGGCTTGGGATTATCCTTACCAATTTCCACAAAAAATGGGCTGTAAAGTAGCCAGGGGACAGTACCAGGCCTCAGCTGTGAGTTCTTCTAGTCAGGAAAACAAGGAAAACCAGATAGCTTTGACAGCCCAAAGGTAATTGAATACCACAGGTGGAAAACCTTAGGTTGTTAAATGAGATAGCCACATGAGGATAGTGGACAATAGGACTGAAGGGGACCTTCTGTACCATACTGACCAATTGCCTGTTGTTTAGGGTAGCTGTGGTATCTGTAAAGAGCTGCCTCATCTCTGTGTTAAAAAGAGTCAGGATTGTTGTCACAATAAAATCTTCTGGAGATCAATCCCAGAAATGCATTTCATGGGCAGTCCGGACATTCTTCTAATTTCCAGCTCAAATGTAGTGTGGCAAGTTTATAGGCACTTGTCCTTGTGCCAGTGCTGCCCTTCCACTCAAACAGCTCTTCTCTCTTCTTGGTGTTTCCCACCAGGGTATTTGTAAGCAACAAATATATCTTTTTCCAGCCTGAATTTTGCTAGACTCAAGAAACCAAGCTCATTTAGTCTCTTCTTGTAGAAGAAAGCTCTCTCCTGCCCTGGTCATTCTAAGAGAGAAAGACACAGAAAATGCAGTTTTATATTAATTCACATTTTACATGGACATACAATATTCTGTACTTTTGCAATGGCATTAAAATCTTGCTGCTTCTGTTAGAAATCCCTCATCTGACATGTCTTAGGTTTGCATTTGTCCTTCTCACATCTGCATGCTATTGACAGTTTACAGACATTTGAATGGCTAGTGTGCTTGGATCTTTCTCCTCCTCTGTCAATTCCAAACTGATGAACTCCCAGCTGGTAGCGGAAATTCTCATTATTACTCCCTCAGGGCACAGCCTTGCATTTTGTACTATTAAATTTGATTCCATCTCTATTGCTTCTGTCCCTTTTTCATAGGAAAGCTGCTCTGATTAGTCACCGTATAATGCATTAGGAACCTAGAGACATACTCACTATATTTTTATTTTTAGAAACTGTTTGCTGTTTCCATATTTTCATTCAGTGAATGATGCTGAAGTCTCTCTGTATTACCGCATCTTTCTAACAGAAACTCCGGGCTGATGTGGAGAAGGGCAGGGGGAAATTGCCTTGCAGATGAAACATATTGCAAGAACAGGTAGATTTCCAAACAGTTTCAAGGAAGTAATTAAGTTATTTGTCACTCTGCTGCATGAAATGATCAGATTCACTGTCCAATCAACAGCAAACCAGACATGTACAGGTATGAAAATATTCTGTTTTACCTAACTAATTGTTTTCCAAAGTGATCCACTGCTGCAGCGAGTGAACTTACTTCATCTTGCTTCTGGGATGTAGCTCTCATCTACAGAGCTGTCACAGTGATGACTCCCAGCACTCTGGGTTTTAACCATTAAGACTGTTTTTTTGATACTAAGAATACTTCAGAAACAACTTGCTTTATTGCTTAATTGTTGCGTTCAGTTACCGTGGCAGTGGGCAGCTTATGAAGATCTGCAGTGGTGATGAGAATTCATTTATTGTAACGCCTCTCAATTACAAATAATGCTATGTAGAGATCATTTTACTCAGAGAAAGTCTGATGTAATTCAAAACAACCTCCCTGTCCTCAAGATGCTGCAGCAGCTCTGAAGAATGTCTGGTGCTGCTGGTACATTGCAAGGTGACACCTTTGCGTGCTGAAGAAAATTGCCACTGCAAGAGGTATTTAATGGAAAAAAATGTTTTCAGAAAACAGCTGGGGAGAGGTGCACACAACACTGCTGCGGAATTTTATGTCCCATATCTGAATTGTCTACTATATGTTTGTGAGGTGTTTATAGGGCTCTGAGCTCTTTACTGGCTTTGTAGGTGTTTGAGCAGCACCTAAAGCAATGGGACACCCCGCCCTGAGGCCACCTCTGCAAAATCCATCTCTGCAAATGAGTATCGAGGTTACTTTGACTGCTTGCGAACCAGAAAAGGCTCATGCGTGTAGGCAGCTGTAGTATTGACATGGTATTAAAATCAAAGGTGGTTTCAATTTGTTCTCACTTATGCAAATGTGGCATATCCCACAGGCACATGGCAATATGCCATGGTGGTCC
Organism: Pezoporus wallicus; assembly: GCF_028554395.1. Classification (NCBI taxonomy): domain Eukaryota; kingdom Metazoa; phylum Chordata; class Aves; order Psittaciformes; family Psittacidae; genus Pezoporus; species Pezoporus wallicus. The sequence continues at coordinate 3,026,573 of NW_026638360.1, read as the reverse complement.
CTAGGAAAAATTCAGTTCTCATGAAAGAATCAAATTTTCTTTCCACACTGTGTTCTTCATATGCTCTGAGGATCCCTCATGTTGGGATGATGTGGGGATGGGTGTCTGAGGGGAAGATGCTTGCTGTGTGCCCATGTGACAGGCTCTGCTAGCACCTCAACACCCTGCTCAAAGCATCAGAAGGGCAGGATATCTGTGCACCTTCCAAGCTGTGAGTCATGGGTTTTTGCCAGCAAAGCCCATACTTCCTGCTTTGTCCAGACATGCTAACAAGGTACCATGACATCTGACAGAGCATACCTACAGAGATGTGAAAGAAAACAGCAGGGCAGGGAAGGTGAAATATCATTTTGAAAGCATGAGAACTTCTGAAACATTAATCTGGTGAATAACTCCCTGCCAACAAAATTTCACTAAACCACTGATGTGAATCATGTTGCAGATGGCATCATCTTCCAAAGTGCTAGCAAAACACAGGGCTCAACCTTCAGTGGCCATGCATTGCTATTTCTGATCCAGCATAACAACACACCTGTAAAAGACAGAGCTTGTAATAATTGCAGTTCAGGAAAAAAACCACCAACCAACCTGTTTGAGATTTGAATACCTGGCTTGCAGAAGGAGAATTGCCCATTTTTCTCAATGCAACAGTGAAGTTGGGCTCATAGGATAAAGAGCACTGCATGCTCTAGTAGACTGAGAGATCTGCATTGATGCTTTTTTCTAAGAAGTGTAAAATCCTGTCATTTTTTGAGTGGAAGGTGAAGGTGATAGGCTTGGTAAAGTAGGACCAGTCACGGCACAAGTGGAAGGAGGAAGAAGAGATTGCATGTCAGCAGGGAACCTCTGCTTATGTTATTTCATGGGTGCAGGAAGATTGCTTCTAACATTGTTTTAAATACTAAAACCAGCGTGACCTGATATCAGGATGGATAAATAGTAGTGCTCTTGGGCATGTGATCTCTTGTATACAAGCTACATCTGTTTTATCTCAGCCTAAGGTCTTTTTGGCACTCGAATTTAGAGCCCATCCTCAGCTTTTCAGTAAGAAAAGATTAAAGGTCCCCATCCCCCTACACCTGATTTCCATGCAGGAGGACATGCTGACTCCAGATGAGAGCTGCAGTTGCTCTGAGTGGGTGCTCATTCGCGTGGCCAGGACCCTGAGAAGAGCCATAGCACATATCCAAGGCAATTCTAAAATGAGAGCACCTCTCCCAAGTGGCTGGGGTCTGGGCAGCCTCATCTCAGATGGAGTTTCAAAGGAAGGAGAACTGAGGTTTCCACCACCCTGGTTTCCTGAGGAGGGACAGCCCTCCCAGGGACACTGGTACCTGTGTCCTAGGCTTTACCTTGCCACCCAGCCCAGAGCTGAGAAGTCCTCACAAAAGTTGGCCATCCTTTGCATACACTCCCCTACCCAATGATGTTAAAAGAACGATGCTGAGGATTTCGAAAACAGGCCCTCCTCAAGCAGGGAGACAATGGAAGAGAGCCAAAATAATGGCTGCCTTGAGCAAGCTTATTTTGGGCTCCATGAGTGTCTAACTCACCTGCTGTTTTAGTGACTGGAGCCTTGCCTTTCTTAGTGCACAGACTGCAGCTGCAGAGGAGCTGAACAGCAAAGCATGTTCAGCTTTGGATGGAGGAGGCTACTGCTAGTTAACCTTTTTGTTGGAGAAACTGGAAGGATGTAGTAGTTGAGGTGGAGGCTGAAGGAAGACACCGTCTCACCAGCAAGACCCTGGACTGCTGTCCTAAAGAGCTGGACTTTCTCCTTGCCTGTGCTGCTATGTACCTGTGGGATATCACAGACATCACTTCAACCAGGTAAGGTATTCACTGACTGAGCGTTTTCAATGACCAGTGCCCATCTTGAAATCCTAGGGTGCTGCTCTCTGCAGTGACAGAGATCAGCAAGAGTCCTGCTCTCAACCTGTGCATGCTATGGGAACATGGTGGTCCCTGGGTAGGCAGACCCTAGGCAGCTCAAAGAGGGTATCAGAAATTACTGACTCTTCCCATCAGGTGGTGAGCTGGTGATAATAAACACAGGAGTTGCTGTAAGCACTTCAGCATTGTAATGGTGTTATAGAACAACTTGAGAGGAAATTAATAGGGCCAGAGTAATGGGACTTGAATAGCATGTAGTACAAAAGGCTGAGGAATTCGTGAGCCCTAGGCAAGACCCCTCACAGAAATGTCAGCCCAGCCAGTTAAAATCAGGAAGCATTAGAAGACACTGAATATAATGCCAAGCTGCATAATAGACACTGCTACCAGCTATCACAGGAATGAAATTTCATAAAGAAAAGCCCATCTTGGTGTTTCCAGAAGGATTTCCTGTAGCAGACAGCTGAGAACTTGGGCTGATTAAAACACAGATAAAAGTCTGAGTAACTGGAACAGCCTATCATGTTTTAATGCACCCTGGCAGTTCCAGCTAAAAGAGATGTAGCAAACACATCCAGACCATTTTTAGCTCATCTCTGAATGTATACACACTGTGAGATAACTCACCATTTAATCCCTGCGATGTAGTGCAACACAGGGTCCATTAGCAGTCCTTCCATGGGAATGGGCACCCTGCTCAGTTCCCAGGGATGGGAATAGAATCTTGCAGCCTCTGCCATGAGACAGCAAGAAGCAAAATGCATAGATTTGCTCACACCCCATCTTGCAGGCTAACGGAGAAAAGAAGGAAAATGGCACTTTCTCTTGGTTAGAGAGGACTAGTCTCCTCTGTACTAGAGAAGGACCTGAAAGCAGCAGCTAGCCATGAGTCTTTCCGTGTTTGGCTCCACACACAGTACAGCTGTGATGCTTCATGGCTGGCCAGAGCTGCAGGCACAGCTCCACTGCTTTGAGCAATATGTTGGTGAGGTTCTTATACCTCTTTGCTGGTTTGAAAATTAGCTGCTGCCAGTTTCAGTTAAAGCACTCCCAGCTGGAGTTGAGGCTATACTTCTGATTTTGATCTGTGATTGCCTGGTGACTTGTCAAAAGCAGTAAGTCATCAAGAAAAGAGCTGGGGTGAAACCTTGCAGACACTGAGCTTGTAGGCAGGGAGATCCTCAGACCTTGTTTTCCCCCACAGAAAGGTTTTGTTTGACTCTCAGAGTGATCTGGGTCCCAGTTCACTTCCTCAGGACCCCACTGCCTCCCTGACAAATGATACCACCACTAGTGGCTTCTAGCACTAAGCTTTGTGAAATGTCCTACTTTACACCCAGAGGTATAGCAATGGAGAGTCAATCTAGTGAAAAGAAAGGGACAGTGCAATTAAGTGAAGGGGAGCCAAAGTCAAGAAAGTTTTAGATTTGCTCCTTATCAATCTTTGTAAAGCTGGGACTGAGGCAAGGCCATGAGTCCTTAAACCCAGCACCTGGAAGCCACTGGCAGGCTCACAGCACAGGCAGATGGGATGTTTCTGTTACTGGTATTACCATCAGCAGTACTACTAACCAAGTGATGATAGAAAAACTATCATCCAACGAACAGTGTACACCCTCCATTTCTGCACAATATGGCTTTAATTACACTCAAAGGCTCTAATATAACAAATTAGGGCTTAGTCAGTGTCCTTTGAAGTCAACAAAAAGATTCTTGTTGACTTGAGTGGGTATTTGCTGAGGACCACACGCTGCAGAAATAAGTCTGAATTGCTGTGGCCCCATACAGGACTCTACTAAGGGATGGCTTTGCCTCCGTGAAAAGCCACTGATGTCAGAGCCAGCAGAACTGAGACCCCATGACTGGCAAAATCAGGAGAGTGGATTTATTAAAGCCCGCTTGCTGTGCTGTTCTCACTGACTTATGAGCTGTAGAGGAGTTGCATGCTGGTCCATAACTCTCACCACTTACCCACACACCATCCAGTCCTAGGGAGTCACCCTTCTAGGACTACTATTTTCCTAGTTGAAAAATGAGACTAGGTCATCAGCTCAGGCACCAGCTCAGAATCTGACCTCTTTTTTGTTTCTCTTCATCCAAGAGAATTGGCAATCCACACTAATTTTTAAAACTGGCAGAGCTACCAAATCAGATTCGATTAGGTTCTTTCCACCCCTTGCACATGCTTGAAATAAAGCTTCTGTTATTGGAGTTTAGCTAACAAAGCTTTGTGTGAGAAAGGAAAGGCTCCAGCTAGTTTTTTTCTGTAACTAAAGCCATATGGACTTGAAACTTGTTGAATCAATAATGAAACATGTCTGCGTCACAGAGCAGTTTTGATTCCAAGACATACAATTGACTGCAAAGTCACATTGCTGGTTAAAACTACTTTTTGTTTGTTTGTTTGTTTGTTTCAATTTGACAAATAATTTAGGGACTCCGCTGCTTGGGAGGATATGGTCTAGCTGACTGCCTGACAAAGCTTTAAAAAGTCCCCAAACCAGCCTGAGGTTCTCTGTTGACTCATTTTCATAAGACATTTAACTACACTGTGGCAAATGCTTGCCAGCCATTTAGGCTAGTTGCTTACGACATGCCAAGATACATGAAGAGTAAAAATGATTTCAACCTTCTAATATCCCGTCCATCCTTCCCAACACATACATGGTAGCTGCACTAAGAAGCAGGTGAGTTGCTAATGCAGATTAAGCTGTCCTTTGAGGAGCTACAGCAATTAATCCACCCAGTAACTACTGAACAAATAAATATTTTTGTGACACATCAGTGTTTCCAGATTTGGAAAAGACTTGACAAATGCCTAACTGAACTTGCCCAGCAAGTGAACTGTGGTGGAGAACAGAGTGTGCAGCCTCTGGAATGGCTGAGGGTGCTACTTGCTCAATGGTAGCATTTATTTTGTTTTATTTAGGTGCTTGAAGTGAAGGAGGAGGTTGGAGGATGCCAGAAGTGCTTCAGCAAAGCTTGCCAGTGTCAAGAATGTTCATCGCTTTCACATAGCCTGCTCTTAGCCACCTGAAGTCCATCCACACAATATGAGGTATTCCCCTTCATTTTGGTTCTTGGCCTCAGCGTCAAATGGCTTTGTAATAAGGATCTAAAACAGCATTTTGTGGTACTCAAAAAGCTTTGGTAATTCTTTTCAGAAAGCTGAGCTTTTCTTAATTTCCTTTCTCATAGGCCCTGAGAATACTCCGCTTCATAACCTCTTGGTTCCTACTGGTCCTCAGACAAGCATAAGATCCCCATGCTTTATGAGCAGGAGGAGCCATGTGTTGCATGGTGGTGGACTCCAGGCTGTCAACTTGGGTCTCCTCCTCAAGGACTGTGGGAGCAGATGCCTTGGAGCTTGGTTTTCCCTGGGTTTTCTCTTTCTATTCTGATTCTATGTGAGGTAATTAAGGACTGAAAGGTTGCCTTAAGTGCAGCCTTGGGAATTGTATTTTACTGCAGACAGTGTTCCCTCTTATCAGTTATTGGATTATAACAAGGCCTAAAAATCCAGTGCACATATGATTCTTTCTTGGAAAGGTTTAGTATTGAAAAACATTAACCATGGAGGCAGATAAAAGGATACCTGCGATTATGGTGCACTGTGGCACTGTAAATGGAGGTAACTGAAGCCAGTGTGTGCTGGAAAGAGGCAGGTGCTGCTGGCAAATTGCTCAAATTCCAGTTCACTGGAGTCCTGGAGCAAGGGAATGGAAACACCATAGGGGACAAAATTGTTACTAACCAAAATAGCTGACATCATCTGTCCTTGCATGGGAACCTGCCTGTCGATAGGGATATATCTCAATTTCCTGGTGTGAATTTTTCATAGTAATTTATAACTTTGGTAAAAATAAAAACCCAAACAAATAAAGTGAAAAAACAAAAGACTGCAATGTCTCATATTAAGCTCTCTCTGCTGTGGCAGCAGCTCCAGTTTCTCTTCTCAGATTTCTTTTCTGCTATTACTCAGAAAGAATCAGCAGCTGCTTAGGAAATATTCCAGAAAGATTCATTGAGAAGTTCCTGGTTGTTTTTCACATACTAATCTGACAGAAGTAACGTCTTCAAGGAAGGCACTGGTTCTCCTGGTTTTTGTCTGGTCCTCATAAATTAGTGGCTTCTGACAACATGGTTATCTAAAAGGAAGCAACAGCAGGGAGAGTGCAGGTCCAGGTGATGGGAGACAAGTACATTTTTTATGTCACAGAGGGGGAGTGAGAATTGCTTAGATTATTATAACGATCAAGTTTGCATCTTTTCAAACACTTTTGCTCAACCAAACTGCTTTCCAAGTGGGTGTATCTGGAGGCAACACCCATAAGAAGGATCATTTGGAAAAGATGCAGCACAGGCTCCTCTAAAAGTATCATGCCTTCAGGACATACTAACTCTGGAGTTATTTTGGTGCTGTTATTGTGCTCTGTGCTTTAGGGCCGGAGTATTCAGAGCCTGTCCAGAGAAGCTGTTGAGGTGGAGCTAAGCGCTCCAAATCAGTGCCTCTGAACAGGCACTCCTATTAATGAGCTTTGCTGTTCTTTCTTGTGCGCCTTCTTTTAGCTGGGACACCTGCTTGACAAGAGCATTTCTCCCCATAATGAGGATGCCTCACAAGAGTTAGAGCTGATGCCCAACCCCAGTCAGGGAGATGGAAATTAGTGATTGTTAAAAAGGTCAGGGGGTAGAGGTGAGCAATAGTGTCAAGGCTCAGAGTTCCTCCAAACTGTGGCTGGAAGCTGCCACCCTGAGCCTTTCCCCTGCCGTTGGCCCCTGATTATAAAATGAATCACATTCCTATTTCCAGGTCTCTGGTGCACCAGAGATGTTTGCCCATCATTCAAAATCAAAGCCTGTTTGCCCTTCCCCTGTCCTTCTGTGTTACAGGCAGCCCTGCCCCTGAGTGCACTCCAGGCAAAATCTAAAGCTCCCACTGGCATCCACAAGTGGAGACATGAAGTCTTCACAGAGCCAATATGGAGCCTCCAAAGCTCTCAAGACCATGAATCTTGCTGCATGAAGAATTAAATGTAAAAGTTGCTTCTTCCTCTTCTGCTGTCACTAGAGGAAAAAAATGCAAGCAAACAAAAAAAAAACCAAAATCCTGGGTAAAAGCAGTTTGGATCTGTGATGTCCAGTGCTGCAAAACACTGTCCACTGAACTATACAAACTCTCAGGAATGTGGAACACATAACTGGGGCTTAATAGAGCTTTTACTGCTGGCTGCTTGGCCAATTATTCCTCTGGAAAAATTCTGTCTCTTTCCCTTTATTGGAGTGAGTTCATGATCATCTGTACAAAAGAAAGCTGTATTCTGAGAACACATACTCATTTGCATACGGATGGTGTTCTCTAGAAAATTATTTGAATAAAAATAAAAGAAGAATGAAAACAGGAGTTTTCACTCAAGGGAAAAGTTAATGAACTCACTTCTCTTTCTTTCACTCCCTGATTAAATATTATGTTACCATTTTATCTTTGTGCATGAAGAATAAAGCACCATTCTGTATTTTGCCAGTTTCATTCATGAGGCTTTGTATTATTTTTATTGCAATAAAAAATTAAAAATTACTCTCTCCATATGAGAGCAGAATGGAGAAGAGCAGTAATTCCCTGCAGTATGGAGGAAGGAGAAAGACTAGATAGCCCCTTTTGTTTGTCTGAATAAGCATGAGATGTGCTCCAATATGTGCTATCTTCTTCAACCAGTTGGAGAAGACTGGCTACAGAAGCTCAACAAGAAATGCAAAAGGCATTACCTACTATGTGAGACCTTCCTTTCCGAAGAATGTTTTCTTTTTAATGCTCGTTATTTCAGCGAGCCTGTGGGCTCAGAAGCAGATTGCAGGGATGTTTTAAAGTTGACTGCTTGGTCATTCTAATTCAGTTCCTGTGTATTTTCAGTGTTGGTAACTAGTGGATCTTCAGTTGGACCAGCTAAGTACCATTGGAATTCTTGTTCTGCAGTGGTCAGGTAGCTCAGCTGAACTTGTTTTACTCACATAGGGCACCATCTAAAAAGGCAGCAGCAGAAGCATTGGCAACATTCAGATAAGTAAGTCCAGAAGTCATTTGTATGGCCAAAGATTACTGGACATTTTCCAGTGACTTTATATTCAGACACTGCTTTCTCAGAGAGAACCAAAATTTGTCCTCTTCTGAAGTCTCAGTGGTCTACATTAGCAAGACCTTTATATATTGTGATTTGAGTCTGAATGTGTTTCCTTGCTCGCAGTCCCTGTGGTCAGAGAGTAGGCAAGGATACTTTGTGCTGTAGTTTACTTTGTGGGGGGTTTTGTTTTTTGTTTTTTGCTATCCTGGTGAGCCACAGTCCCTGTGTTGCCAATAGAGAAGCACCTTCTAAAAGTGAACATCTTCAAGTTTGCAAGGTTTGCAAAGGCACAGATGTATGGAGCATTGTCCTAGAAGGTAACAGGAGCCCCCATCTGAAGGTCTGGGGTGAGGTATAGCTTCTCTGAGAAGTCTGAATCTGAGTTTCCTCCCTGACCATTATCCAAGAGTCACAGAAGTGCTCAATGAGTTTATGAGCCTTTTGTACTGCAGATACCCTCAAAATGCTACAGGGTCAACAGCAAAGTGCCAAATCAGAATCAACAAGGCTTTAGTAGACACTCAGGAGTAACAAGCCAACCAATGGATTTACAGACAAACTGTAACAGCTTGTTATCTGTTGCCCCTGGGCATGAACACTGAGACATCTGCAGGTTTTGACCTGTTTTTTTTCTCTGCTGGCTCAATAGCTAGTTAGCTGGTCATCCAATGTGAAAACAAAACAGATGGGATAAGACAGCAAATTGCAATAGGCAGAAGATGGTGGACTACTAGGATGCCAACAGGACTGGAAATGAAATGCACAGGTTGCTTTGCTCTTCTTTATTATTTGTGTATCAAGATCTCAGATGTTTTGTTTCTGGAACTCTGTTAAAAGAAGAAGTTTCAGTTTGCCAGTTGTCATTGAACTTTTATGTTGGTTTTATTTTGCATATATTTTACACCTCTAATCTCTTTGCTTGACACGGCAAATTAGAAATGAACGTGAAAAACACACACTGAAACTTCACTGACTTTCACTGGTTTTTATCTGAGAACACAAAGCTCTTTTCATATCATCTCCTCCAGTCCCACCAGAGGAAGGGAAGACCTCCCCAGAAGACTGACTTTTGGATAGTCCTTTGGACTGAGATCTCTGCTCCTTGGGATGCAGTGACTGTGCTAGTTTATATCATGCCTCTCCTGTTTCTAGACTCTCGTTAATAAAGTGTGTGCCCAGATTGTCAGATGGGGTCAGTATCAGCAGCCCCAGCCTAATCTCTTAATTAGCCCCTGTTAATGTAAATGAACTCAAAAAGATTCTTTTAGCCTCAGTGTTGATTCTTTTAGCCTCAAGTCCTCTTTTGACAAGACAGCATGTTTCTTCTTTCATGGTTAGGTATAGCAACAACACTGTCTTGCTGTATGAGAAGGACCTGACACATCCTATGGTGCTCACTTTTCATCCCTGGATTATAGATTATTTTAAATCAACTCAGGATAATAGGTGACAGCTCAGTGTATGTTACATGTAGCATTTCAGTTTTGTGTAGGCAAGACACCTCCTGGCTTTTTGTTTCCATAATTTCCATGTTTCAAATGGCCTGAATATTGGGTTATTTGCCTTGTGTAGTAGAAGGTAACACTATGTGAGATTCTGGGACTTGTCAGAGATATGCACTGTTACTGTTTCTGTTTTAATCTGATTTATCCTCATCGCATATATGTCCTACTCATTACAATCAAGGTCAGAAAAGGATTTGAGCCTGTTTCTGATGTGGGAAGACAGCAGTCTCACAGGTAAAAAACACAAAGAAGAGCTAAGCTCAGACTGACCTTAGTGAATAAAGCGAACTCTCAAAATGGAGTGTAACTGGACTATTTCGAGAGAGTGAATTTGAAGCAGTGTAAGAAATTGTACCTGCTCATGTTAAAAGCAGCCTCTTCTCTCCCTTGTGACTTCAATTTTGCCTAGGAGAATCTGTATAAAAACAAACAAAATGCCAACAGAAATGCTTCTATTGTTTTCCTCCTCTGTTTCTAATGAAAACTGTTCTTTTAAAGCAGAGCAATCTGCTCCCCTATGATTTTTGCAGTCACAATGCAGAAAGAGAGAAAACCTGAAAGGAAAATTGACGCATTTTGATTTTTCCTTGCTCAAGACAGGAAACATGCCAGTGGGAAAGAGAACAAAAATCATGTTCAGTAAATCTGGATTTTAAACTGCCTCTAATGATCAACAGCAATCATACAAATATTTATTTCTGGTTTTAACAGTTTATTTGTGTTTAAGCTGACAGCTGATCTTTAATTTGATACTCCATTTCCTTTACATAAATATATATATCTTTTAGATCGGTTCTTTAATTACACGCTTTCGTAGGCGTTCAGACAGCAACTTGTTGGGGAATGATTTTATCACATACACATGCATAGCATGCACTTTCTGTTCACTAATTCTTTGGTTGCTGATATTCAATTCAGTACTTGCAGTCAAATACTGTTTGCGCTGAAGCTGACAAGAAAATGTCCAATAGTTTCAACAGGGTGCTGATTTTATCCTTAACATTCATACCACAGTGGGAGCTGTCATTGACATCTAAAACAAAATTTTTAATATCTATCTAGTGCTTTGAAGTGCAGCTCCTCACACTGGATAGTAAGCATTCACAGTTTCAACCAAAAAACCATGGAGGGACTGCACCCCTGCTGCTGGAAGTGCGAAAGAGAGGCATGAAGTAGGAGGACGTCTAATTTATGGCGTAACAGTTTGGATAACTTTTTTGTGTGTGGCTTGCTCATGTGGCATCATTAACATGGATTGTGCAACCCACAGCCACAAACAGGTCTCTGCAACCTGCCTCTTTCCTAGTTATGTCTCCAACCTGTAGACCATCTAGACCACCTTGCTGCAGGCAAGCATCTAGAGATACGCTGCTACATCTGTATGTATGCAAGGAAATATCATGACACATGGGTTTTTCTACTTGCGTGTTTAGTCCTGAAAAATGCCATCAAATTCAACAAGAGCTCAGCATGTAACATAAAGCAACTGCTTATGAATGCTTAAATAGTTAGGAACCAAACTTCAGGTAGCCAGATTTGAAAAATGTAGGCAGTCTTTGAAAGATGTGCTGTATTGAAAGGAGACTAGTCTAAAACTGCCCATGAAGTCTAAGAGTTTATGATGTAAAGAAACCTGTAGCTTGCAGTGTGTGCTTCCTACTTTTCCTGGATTTCATTATGCCTTCCTGCCTGACAGAACAGCTGTAACATTAAACCTACTGAAATTTGTAAAGTGCTTAGAGACTCACTGAAAGGAGGCAGTAGAGGAGTAAAAGGTACTCAATTTTCATTGCTATTTTATCAGGAAAGATAGTTTCCAGAGTGTCTTCATAATATGTAAGAATAAATAACTGCAAATGTAGAATCTGTTCTTTGTTCATTAATGGGTATCTTTGGGCCTGTGGTTGAGGAGAATCTCCTTTAAGTAGAAGATGAATATAGATTTGAAGATTTGAATTAATATTTCAATACCTTTCATAGGGCCATGGCTTGAACTGGTGTGCTTTACTACTGCATGAACACTATACAAATCTACTGGCACTTAAATAATAGTGGCAAATTGTTTGACTATTTTCTCCTGTCAAATTTCAAGTAGGTTTTCCAATAAATCATTGATTGATGCTTTTTTCTTCATTATTTGGTTAGCTCAATAGCCAGCTGAACAATATTCATCAAACAAATTACTTACTTTTCCCCCATCAATCTGCAAATAATTTATTCACAAATACTTTTTACATGAGGCAGCCAGCTCTAGCCAGGACAAATCAAGGTAATTTCCTACTCTTTTGATCAAATGCCAGTAAGACTTTATCTTGGACAGCTCAATAGAGGCGGGTTTTAATGCATAATACATAATGGGTAAGCTGAGGTTTTCACAGTACTTTGTGAGCTCTCTGCTATTGCCCATATTTCTCAGTAGTTCAACTGAGAGAGGAATGACAGGGGGACATTTATTTTCCATCCAGGAATGCTCAGACACATTTCACAAAGCCAGCTCTACAGCTCTGAGGGTGCAGGGCTCACCTCAGCCACAACCATGATGGGGCAGCTCCTTGGCTGGAAAACGCAAACTGCTTAACAGAGCAGGAGTCGAGGAGAGGAAATGAAGATGAGTATTGTGCCCACTCCAAAACACAAACAAAACTTAGAGGCAGAATAAAATCAAACAATGTGGAATTTGACCAGTACGCTGAGGATAATGGCTCTAGCTCTTGAGAAAAGAGTCTTTAATGAGTAGCCAAGACACAAGACGGCACATCCCCATGTAGATTTCTCCAGGACAACATTTACACTGTGGTTCCTTTTCCCCAGGGTTCTCATGCAAGCAGTTTGGAAGCCACTGACAGTCCCTTACCGCCCTTAGTGGCTGTCATATTGCTGACAGAGCTGATGAGCATAGCCTTATCCGCCTCTATGCCTACCCCTCTCTTTTGTTGGGGAGAGATTAAGGCTGCTACACACCAGCAGCAAGGAGACTCAAGTAAATAGGGCAATGGGGCCAAAAGATTTCTCCCCTGCTTAAGGCTTGCAGCCAGCAATCTGCACTGCATGTTAGCAGTGCTTTTGCAGCCTCTGCCCCTGAACACGGTGCTGGATCCTCATCAGGGTGGGTCCTTCTGCTATTGGTTGGAGATGTAAAGGGCTTCTGAATGCAGTTTACCTTTGCACTCCATGCTGCATGCAGGCCTGCTATGCAGTCGTCTAACCTTTGTCTTCTGCTGCTCAGGAAACAAAGAAGTGGGGAGAACAAGAGTCATTTATCCATGTTTGTAAAGAGTGAAACTTTGCAACAGCAAGCAAATATATATTGGAGGAGTGGCACAAAAAGGGAGTGGTTGTATATGGGTTTCTGTAGGATCAGTGTGCATTCATGCACATATGTGCATGTATAATAATATGTCTAATACAACACTTCAATCTTGATCCTTCCTTGAGTTTCAGTTGGTTAATCTAGTTACTCCCAAATGAGAGATGCCTTCACCCTTTGCATTATGCAGAAATCTAGGCATGATGAAATGCAGGCAAATATTTCTGCAGCATCATCAATAAATGAATTATATGTGGTATCTACTCGAAAAAACAACATGCTAAACACTGAAAGTCAAATGGGATGCCTTTCTGAGAAACCAACAACTGACCACATATTTACTCTGCATCTCACGAATAAACAAGGTGAAAGCAGAAAACCAGAGGAAAATATTTATCCTGACTTTATACTTGGAGAAAGCTTTTGACTCAGTCTGGCTCTTGTAGCTGAGCTATGCAAAATGGAATTGGCAAGGGGAAAAAATGACATAATCACATACATGTAACAATCCATTGAAAGTAGGACACACAAAAAAGAAGAAAACAGGTTTTAAAGGAGAAGGTAGACTAACACAGTGGCCAGCTTCATGCCTGCTCTTTCTGTCATCTATGCTGGAGATTTATCAGCCTCAGAGAAACAGTTCTCAAACTGAATGAGGGATCTCAAGCACCTGCTTAAATTGTCACAATACTACGAAACGTATTTTAGCACACCCTGCTTCAAGGCCATGTAGCGAGGAAGGAAGAACGTTGGTGATGGCAGGATAAAGATGCTCTCTTAGAAAACACAGATGCAGAGAGAGAGTTGGAGATTCAACATGGGTAATGAACTCCACAAGGTTTTTGTGCAGTGTAGGCTGTTAATGGTCTAATTCCATTTTTAGAGATGTGAGAGAGGGAAACCAAACGACGACTGAGAGATGATTTTTACTTTGTGCACAGCATGTGTGTATAGAACACAATGACACTGTATCTAGGGTGGGTGCCTGTGAGTTAAAAAGCACTTAGAAACATTGGAGAGTGAAAAATGCTTCAGTGGCTGAAACTGAATCTTACAGTGTGAGGCTTCAAAGGAAACACTCTATTCAGTTTAACAAGCAGAAGTGGTACGATCACCATGTATGGTTACTTACCCATGAAAATGGGTGGGTTACAGTTTTTAGACAAAGGCATAACAAGTCCTGATGTCTCGAAGTTGGATAAATTCAGCCTTAAAGGAAGCATTTTCCTGGCAGCAAGAATAATTACATTGGAATAAATTAGTAAGTAGAGTGAGGCACTTGCCGTTACTTGGGGTCTAAGACAAAGATGTGCTGTCTTTCAAACTCACTTTGATACAGCTGCTGGGAAAGAAAAAATCTATGGCTTGCGTGTATGGGTCAGATTAACAGGTACAGTGGTCCCTTCTGGCACTTGTTGAGAACACCACACACCATAGCTCAGAATAGCACGGATTTACCTGTTCTTTTCACCAGTGTAACTAACTGCGGAGCAGTGGTGAAGTAGATGCTGGTATCTAGCAGTTACAGTAAGAGCAATAGGGTATTCAAAATGGGACAATCATGAGAAAATTTTTTCCAAGGACATAATGAAAATCATCAGGTCACTGCTGTACTTTTCAGCAGGGTAATTCATGTCCTGGATCAGTGTTCCTCAACTAGCAACAGAGCACAGGAAATAAGAAGTACAAAGCAAATGTGGACTAGGGGTCTGCAAAATAAGTGGCCTTGTGCACACAGTAAACTTTGCATTCATGACTGCATCCATGTATATGTATCAGGATCACTGCTGCCAGGCTTAAGAGGCACAAGGGGATGTATTTTCAGCATGAGAGTTTGATGAAGTTGCAGCAGTTTAACCAGCATAATGGAAGGTGATCAGTGAGAGATGCTCTAACCTGTTTTCTAAATTTTGTGTAAGGGACACGGCTTAGTTTACAGAAGTGATGTTTTTCAGTGAAGGAAAGATGTATTTGAATTCTGGCCAAAGAAGGAGGTAGAGCAGAAAGATTGGAAAGAGGCAGCAAGAACAAACAGGCACAGGAGGGTATTGTAAACATAGGTGAAAAGAGTCTTGTTTTGTTTGGGCAGCCCTTTCTCAGTCACGCTTATGGATTCAGCCTCATTTGCAGTTTGGGAGCTAGGAGAACTTCAGTGTGGACAGGACTAAGTGGCCCCCAGGTACCTCATGGCTGCAGTTCTGCAAAGAGATCTACTGTGTACAGGAATTCGGGTAATTGTGGTTGGAGGGTAAAAGTTCTCATCATCAGTTTTAGGAGGGTCTTTTTTCATTCCTACAAGGCAACCCTCTCTACTGTAAAGCATTACAGAATGAGTAACAAAGGCCAAACTAAAATCCAATCTGATAACCATGCTCAGTTATGAACACAGCACACACTTCCTGCTAGTGGAAGTAAACAACCTCACCCAAGTCAAGGCATGCTCAAGACCAAAGTGCGACAAAGACACTAGAATAAATCCTAAACCAGCCATTTTGTGTGGGAGCAGCGGCTCAAAACTGCATAGGCTCTGGAGATTCCCCACTCACAGAAACAGTGTAACACAGACTCAGCTCCATCACCAACAAAAGAACTGATAGCCTGAAGGGAGCCTAGGCAGCAAAGTGCACAACGCACATGAGAAGAGCGCTGATTTACAGTTAAGGGGAATGAAGCAGCAGATAACTGGCTGAGTTACTAGAGAGAAGGCCAGTGCCTCAGTTCTTTGTTTTTACAAACAGGAAATTAAATCCCTGAGCAAACAAAAATCCTTTGTCAGCAGGCCGGGAAAAAAGGTGGTGGAGTGGTGGCAAGAATCCCGTGTGGCAGCCGCCCTTTGTTGAGTTAACGTTGGGAAGGCAAGAAGGGGAAAAGAAACTTTGTCCTAAACAGGGCAGCGCAGCTTGTGTGCAAGAGTGACCCTATCCCCTGCTTGGAGCAGAGGGCATCCATGCTGCCCCCTACGCTCCCTGTCCTAACCCAGGCTGTGCAGGGCAGGGACGAAAGTGGACCCCATCCCACAGGTGGGTTTTGAGTCTATGCCTGCGTGAGTGGGGGGGACACGAGAGGACCCTCCAGTTAGGGCTGTGAGACAACATGTAGGGAACCTCCGTGTTTGGGCTGTGCTCGGATCAGCGGGCAGCTCTCGGCCTCGGTTTGCGTGGAGATAGAGATGGGGGTGACCCCCCATGCCTGTGTTGTGGTTCAGTGTGGGGGAACACTGGGCTGCGGATGCGTCCGTGAGGAAAGGGGCCCTCAGCCGATCCCTGCGCTGGGGATACCCGCTTGGGGTGGGGGGCACAGCGGACACGAGGAGACCTCACCCCGGCGCGGCGCGGGCGGGGAAGAGTGCAGCAGGGCAGGAGCGGCGCCATGGAGGCCCCGCGCGCTCGCAGGGCCCAACGGCTGTTCCCGGGCGGCAGCAGCAGGGAGTCTAGCTCCAAGACCTCTCCCCTTCCCCGCGCCCGGGCACGGGGCCTGTCCCGGGCCACGTGTGCGTGGTAGCTCCTGGAGGCCGGGAGACGCGGCCCCGCTGTGTGAGGAGCCCTCCGCACAGCAGAGCCTGGTCTCCTCCCCTCTCAGGGTGTGTAGGCTAGACCGGGCCGGACCCCCGCGCCTCCCCCAGTACCTGCAGGAGGGGGCGGGCGCTGGAGAAAGTTTGTCTCTGTGGTTGGCTGCGCCGCGCGGCACGGCCGGTCGGGGCGGGCGGGCGGCTCCGTGTGCTCGCAGGGCAGCGGGAGGCGAGCTGTTGGCCGAGGAGCAAGCTGCCGGCGGTCTTGCTCGCGCAGGAAGAGGCATCCGCGTAACCCTGCCAGCATGGGGCACCGCGGGCTCAAGGCGTCCTGCCTGCCTCTCTTCGTTCTCCTGCTGCTGCTCGGTGAGCCCGCAGGCTGCGCGACCGGGGCAGCAGGGAGGGCGGCGGGGGGAGGGGCAGGTTGTGCTCGGACACCTTCCCCCCAGGTAGTGGGGGAGACCCAGGCCCGCGGGCACGGGCCCCTTGGCGCTGGGCGGGGGACCGCCCGCCGTGCTGTGCCCGCCTGAGGCGCGGCGGAGCGCAGCCGGGCGCTGCCCTCCGAGGGGCGGCGAAGCCGGGCTCAGCCGTGCCCAGCCTCGCTGGCCGGGCCGCCGCCTTCACGCTCTCTTGACGCGCCCGGTGGCGTTAACGGCCGGCGCAGCCCTAACGGCTCCGCGTTCCCTCGGCTCCCGGTGCTCCTTCCAAGGCCGGAGCGCGGACTGCTGCCGCGTATCTCCCCGGAACTTCAAGGGGGATGGGGCGCGGGGCATGCTGCTTGCCGCTTTTCCCCGGTGAGAGGGGTTTCCACAGGCGGCCGGAGTGACGTGACGGTGTGGCCGTAGCTGCTCTTACGCGACCCGGTGCATGGGCTGTGGTCGCTGCAAGGTAAGGGCAGTGAAATTTCACCTCGCAGTTCGTGAAGTGTCTCGTTTCAGGGCCGAGGGGGAGATCATTTTCCTGTCTTCCTCCCGGCCTCGAGGGAAGCTGCAGGATGGGCCCCCACAGCTGGCAACGGGAGCCCGGGTTCTTGGGGCACTCCGGTGTTGAGGGGGAAAGAAATACTTGTGCACCCTCCCTTCCTGGCTCTTGGGGTTTGCTGCCTCTGCTGTGAAGTTCTGCGGAGAGATAATGAGTAATTGTGTAGATGATGTTTTATGGCGTGTTCACATAATTGTGTAGCTGTCGTTAGTTTAATGTGGCATTATTCCTTACTGGTGTTAATGCCAGGCAGGTGGTGTGCGGAAATAAAGACACTGTAGCAAGAACGACACAAAAGGGTAAATGGTGGGTTTTGTTTTCTAGCTCTTCACTTTCCTCACACACATACTACCCCCTTTTTCCAACACTGACTTGTAGCATTGTTGTTAACAGTGTTACTGAAGTAGCAGTATGTTTAACTAGAGAACCAGAAGGTTGTTCAGGTAGCGTAGTTATGTGTAGTACTTCAGCAGTTCTGTGTGGTCAGGAGTACTTCAGGTGCTGGTGAGCAAGCATGCCCCACAAATTAGTACACGCAGTTCTTGATTCAGCACTTGCAGGTAGTAAGTGGGAGCCTTTTCCAGATTTAGGGCGGAATGGGTAACAGTGCCCTAGCCCCATGCTGCAATGCTTTTCAAACAAAACTGTATTTACTGACTTAGTTTCTGCTTGTATAACTATATAACTAATTCTTGTTTTAAAGTCTGCCAGAGCACTTTCCTCATGGTTTGGCTGTTGAGTCTTTCATAGCCAGGTCTGCAAAGCAGATAGTTACAGTTGAAAAGTCAGTTTCCTAAAGCTAGCTCATCCTAGTCTCTTCGCTGAGGCTGCTCGCAGGCAGTGAGGCAATTGGGGCAGATGGGTGTCTATCTACAAGTCAAGGTCCTACCACATGAAGGTGTCCACTGTGCTTTCTTTTACTTGCAGCTATCAGTCATCTCATTTATCTGTACAATACAGGCTTTTTGCCAGCTGGGGAAACAGTGAAGAACTATAGAGAGCACCTTTAGTGTTTCTGTTTAGAAACAGAAAAGGAATACTTTTTTTTTTTTTTTTCAAGAGAATAGTTTAGTAGGACAAGCGGAAAATCAGAGCTCTCAGGTACTTAAGGTCATGCAGCAAAAACTAAAAACCATTAAAGGATGATGTGCAGCAGGAAAGTTGTTACCTTATTAATTCCAGGTAAAATAATTAGAAGAACTTAAACTGTGCATGCACAGATATCTGAACACTGTTCATGATATGGTTTGTCTGGGTGTTCTGAGTTGCCTTTTGGGGATATATGAAACCTGTGCTGTTAAAATTGAAAGTGCTTTTGTGTGCAGGAGAAAAGAAAAACAACCTAAACTTTTCAGTCTTACTTGTGGTGAGGCTATCTTTATGATACCATTACTTGGTAGCTTCTGTGAGGTATTCAAAGGGTTAAGAGGTTGGGAAAATAGTGTTCTTCTCACTCTGGATGTGAAAAGTATGCTTCTGTGAACATGTGTTTTCTAGGAGCTTTTTAATAGAGAGACATGTTGGAGCTTTTTCTTAACTAATGTGCTGCAAGTGTTGAATTCTTGTATAAAGGGTGGTGGAGGGAAGGAGTTGAAGCATAGAAGACTTAGTCCCTTGTGTATACTTAGACTTGATTGTTTTGTTCAGATCTTTATGAAATAACCCAGCAAAAGGATGCAAATGGCTGAAGTATCTGTCTGTGACAAATAAGAATACTTTCTCATCCTTTTTCCTGGATCCAGTACAGTTATAATCTGCTTGGTAAAGAGATTACGTATCCTGAGATTAAGTCTTGATCTAGACTCTTTTTTTTCCCCTCCTCTGGTGTGGTTAGATCCTGAGAAGAAAGGGCAGCCTGAGATCATTTTTGTACTGCCATTGCTTGTTTTTTATGTAATTTCATTCTGCAGTCAGTGTGTGTTATCCTGTGAAATGCTCTGGAAACCAAAACAACCCTTCCAGGACAAAGCATCCAAAAACCAAAGCAGGTATCTGGTGGTTACCAAGTCTCAGACTCTAAAGTAAAGAGGAAGCCCTACAGCTACTGGATTATCCCCTACCTCCCCCCCCCCCCCCCTCCCCCTCCAGGTTCTTGCTTGAGATTTGAAGTAAGAATTTCAGTGTATCTGAAAAAAGCTTTGTTTTTAAAGTGCTGTGGGGCTTGAGGAGAGCAGGCACTCAGTAGATCCTGGTGGAAAACCATTGAATATGAGTTTCCCAGAGGTGGCCTTTTCCTTACTACTGTTTAGACCTGTGTGACACTTGCTGTCCACTGTGATGATCCCCAGGAGTCTTGTGTTTACATGAATAGAGTTCTTTCCTACAACTCATCTGAAATTCTTTGTTGTTTTTGTGTTTTCTCTTTTTTTCTTGTCCCCAGAAGCTGCAACATTTAGGCCTTTGAATCAAGGTTTAATTCAAGCTCTAAAATAGAAAGCTTTTGGTAATTAGTATAAGTTATTGTGATCAGGAACTTCAAGGAAAAGCGTGCATTTGCAGCTGGAGTGAAAGCATTAGAAAATGGGAGATCCTCAAGGTTTAGGGCAATGGGCTGGTAGCCCAAGGTGTGTTAGAGGGGAATTTTTTTCCTGTTCCCTTGCTGGTGCTTGCTCCCTTGCCCATGAATCCAGGACTGATGCTGGTGGCCTATGCCTTCTGTTGGAAGAAGGCAGGCTCAGATCCTCACTGACACTCAGAGGAAAAGCTGTCAGCTAGGCCTGCCTATCTCTGTTGTAGCTTTAAAAGTGGTTAAAAAGGCTCCCAAAGGCGAAATACCAGCAAGCCTGTCCTGTTCTTAACAGCTGTGGACTGCTAAGGCACTATAAGCATATATTGAGTGTTGGAACTAGGTTGGTGAGGCACTGAAGGGCAGGTGGTGTTGCTGAGGAGCAAGCGCTTTCCATGTCGTTTTGCTATACTGATGTATTTCTTAGTATGTTGTCTGTGGGAAGATGTGGGAACCAAAGGGAGAGTAATGTCGCAACTGTTTTTCCTTGTATCCTGTGTTCTTTTGGGTTGGCAAATGATAGCTTAGTCACCTTTTCAGGCTCTCTTGCTTATTTGTAGGTTCTTTTTCAGGGTTCCTTTTTAGGGAGTCTGAGTGCTTTTCCTGAAATCCTTCTACCTTTTCTCCAGGTTTCTCAGTTCTTATGTTTCAGCATAGCAACAGCTTGCTCTCTTTAGGTAGCCTCTGTTGTATTTGGCTGTAATCCCTGAACTGTGGTACAAACCTGCCTGAACAAGATCTGAAGTAAGCGGTAGGGGTCATTTAAAAATGCAGCCATATGCTTGATTAGAGGGAAATGTACTTAAGAAATAATATATGTCCATCCACCTAGCTATATAAACAAACATTCAGGGACATTTGAGATTTCAGCTTTCACATCTAATAAGTTCATGAGTTGATTTACTTTTGTGCAATTGTTTTATTTGTTGTTGGGTTGTTTTTTCCAGTCTCCATAATCCTTGTCAAACAATTCCCTGCAAAACAGACCTGTATATTCAATAGGGAAAAGGTTACATATCTCAATAAGATAATTTTAGAATGTGAATATTTAAATTGCCTGGTTTTAGATGCCTTTCACTGATACATATTTTTGTGTGTGTTTGTAGATCTGTGTTTTAAAAGTAAGGAAAACAGACACATTATCTGCAAATGGAAATTCTTTTTGGTTATGTATATATATGTATATATCAGTCACTTGAAAGTTAAGTTGGAAAGAACTTCAGGGAGACATTACTGATATGAGTTGGGTCAAAGCAGGGGTTATGCCAGTTTCTATCAAAGTTTCTAGTAGTTTCAAAAGAAAAATATTAGGTGGTGTGTAAAGTAAGTACCTATATCATAATGCAAAGAAAAATATTTTTAATACTTTGCTTTTGACATTTATTGGAGATGTTCAAGTTAAGTCCCAGGCCCCTGCTCAACACCCTGCTTTCTTAGAAGTACTGCAGTAGTAAGCAGTAAGTTTCAGACCAAACTGCTTTTGGGATAGGATGATATGAAAAATAGCTGCTCGAATGCCAGCAGACTTGAATAATGTCTTTCCAGATCATTGGCATTTCTGGAATAAGAAGCAAGATGGAAAGTATGGAACTTTTAAGAAGTTTCTTCATATTTTGAGCTTTGTAACAGAAACTGGCTTATTCATTTACATTACATTACATAATTCTAAAGCATAACTAAATTCTTATAACTGAGACAGAAAAAATGGATGGTCTTTTTTTTTAACTCTGGAGTTGGAAGACGTTTCAAAGCTGGGTTTCCAGTGGAAATCGTTATCACTTAAACTTAGTCAGAATGTTCAGTTAAAAGTGAGCTAGATGGAAGGTAGAACCAGCATTGCTAAATACCTTTGCTGAGTCTTGTGAAGCTGTAAAGGAGTATGGTAATGCCAGTAGATTTGAGTAGATATAATTGACATGGGGACTGCTTGAAACTCGTGGTAGGGTGTTGCAGTTAGTGCTCTTTTTCATTACACTATATGAGGCAAGTTGCATGGAAAGTCTTATGTGACAGGGTCTGAAGAAACAGCCTGAAGATGTAGCAATGGCAAAATACTGCTGCAGAAATATGGAGAATAGTTGAAGCGAGGTAGAGAATTTGACTAGTGTCAATCTCTGTGGGCAGCTGGAATTTGTAGGGATGCTCTACAGGATCGGAACTGTTAGCTGAGCTACAGGAAGAATAGGTAAGTGAGTAAGACACTGAGTCCTGGGTAGGATTTTAAAAAAGAATCTAAGGATGGTTTTTGGCGTTAATTGACTTATGAACTTCAGGAATGAGAGCTAATTAAAGAGTGGAGCTGCCAGGCAAGCTGTCACAGCTGCTGATGGCAGGACTGCCAGCAATGCCTGGAGTCTATCTGCTTGATACTCTCTGTTAGGAGGGACGTCTCTTGAATTGTTTGTTATTCAGCAAAATTTTAGGCATTCATGCTGAAATTTTCTGGGCTGTGTGTCTACCACACATTGACTTATTTTTTTTTCTAGGAAATATCCTCTGCCCTGAAAAGCTCCAGTATTTCCAACTGTTACACTTGGGGAGAAGTAGGAAGATTTTTGTTTCTTCTTCTTTTTAATTAGCACGTGTTCTGGCCAATTTTCCATCCTCACTCTTGAACAAATAATCATCTCAGCTGCCAAGCTGCAAAGGTCTATCACCTCTAGAGCAAGAGCTGGAAATTTGGCTGGACTTAACTGTGCATCAAAAATGTGGCTTTTGCTGTTCTTATGGAAAATGTCCAAATTTGGCCACACTGTAAAACTTGGAAAAGCATTGGTTTTTAAGTGCTGGGTAGGGAATCAGTCTTGGGTGCCTAGAAGAAGCACTGTGTCATTGCCTTTAAGGTGTCAAAGGATTACAGCTGGAATTGGGGGCGGAGAAGTGGAAGCCTTCTTTTTAGTCCAGTTTCAGATTTCTGTAAATGTGAAATCGTGCTCCAGCACCTCCCCCCCCCCCCCCCCCCCCCCCCCTTATTTTTTTTTGGTGGGTTTTTTTTTTTAATCCTCTCTTGTCCTTCTGCCAAATTGGCCAATAGTGGAGTAGCGTGCTTGTCTTGTGTAGGTCACTGATCATATCTGCTGTGGGAGGCTGCTGCTTGTAGCACACAAAGTATATATATCACCTTTCTTATGTGTGGATTTAAGAGAAAAAAAAAAATCGGTGTAAGCTTTATGTGTGGTTTCTAACTTGTTCTCTGGCTTCAGCTCTTCTCTGAAGCTTTTTCCCAGGTGCCCCCCATTGTCCTTTACTTCATGCTGGTTGTAAAACAACTGCTGCTATAGTTGTTGCTCACTCTCAAAAAAAAAAAAGAACTTATGCCACTCTTTCTGTTTAACAGGCTTGGTTAGTCTGGACTTGCCTTTCTGCCGGCTTTCCTAAAGATGTGCTTTAGCTATGCTGCTTAGTGATGGCTTAATGACTGCAATTTGCATGCTTTCATACTTTTTAGAGTCACTCTTTTCTTGCCATATCAGTAGCCATTCTAAAGAGTTTGGTGGAACCATTACTGGGGGTCATGTTGGTTAGCCAGGGTCCAGTTCTGACAAAAGCTAGCTCTGCTTAGGTTTGCCAGTCTTAAAAAGAATAATTACCAATGTAAAGGACTTTGTTTCCATGCAGGTTCCGCTGTTAGCTCCAACTGCAGAGATTTAGCTTCATGTTTCAGCCGGTCTTCGATGCAATGTGGCTGTGGGGAGTCTTTGAGCAGGCTGTAACTGCGTTGTTTTCCTACAGGCATTAAAATGCTTGTTGCAGGAGGCATCCACGGGGACCAATGCCAGCTTCTTATTGATGTGTTCAGTTTCATCTATTGACACACTACCCTTCATTATTACACAGTGAATCCTGTGGCAGTGGAATTTGCTATTAAATCTGCTGGGCAAAAGGGAATTGGCAGAAGCTACTTTAAAAGCAGTGTGCCCACTGTGTTTGCAAAGAATAGCTTCTAAATGTGAAACAGATGCTGAGCTAATAGAGGACACTTCCTAAATTTTCAGGGTACCAAACATAATAATTTTGAGGAAAAAAATCGGAATTCACTTCATTTGTGGATAATCATTCAAGTTTTAATGCCCTTTTCCCCAGAAACTGATTAGATACTGTCTAATCAGTACATGTATCTATTTGTGCTTGAATACAGCAAGTAACACTGAGGTGAAGACAGGCAATTATTTGTTATTGGATACTATTAGAATAAGGGGCAAGGTGTTAGCCTTTCCATCTGTGCTCTAATCCTCTTCTGAGTGCTAGAAGGTGGGAGAGGTGGTGCGTCTTCCTTTGCTTTTTGATACTGCCGCAGACTATTTTGTGCTTTCAGAGCACCACCTATAACATTTACCCAGATGTTACGACCTCCACCATCTCCCAAAAGAAGCGTTGTGTCCTTTAGAAGCCCAGTGACATACTGTGTACTGGGAGGTGGTGTCAGTGGGTAGAATTTATGTCTATGCAAAGAGCTTTTATGTTGTATGTAGAATGGGCTTGTTCATATTCGGTTCGTATGGAGTTTTAAATTAATGCAGAGTAGTAAGTCTATTGCATCAACCTTGTTCCCTTTGATCTCTGGGTTTGGTTCTAGACAAGGCATGCTGTACCTTTTAAGTGCTTGAAGCAGGTTTCATTAGCAAGAAAATAAAAGAGCATGACAGCATCACTCTATGCTTGTCTGGGGGTGGAAGGTAGCAAGGTAAGGCTGGGTCTTTCATGTCTATCACAAAGCGGGGTTGAATGGACACTAAAGCTATTGACTAAGCCCTGGTTGCTAGCAACTGTATTGATAGGCAGCTGTCAATAGCTGTAAAGCTGCTGGCATCCATAGGTTTGTGGGTTTGTTTATTATTAAATAAATAAATTGAGAAAATAACATGTATAGCCTGGGGTCAGTGAGCACAGAAGTGTGGCTGTTGCTAGAGATGGGGGAAGGAGGGTGAAGAGAGAGCACTGGAGCAAGACACACTTTCCAGAGAGAAAGGGAAGTGGGTGAATAGCTTGTTTAAAATGGAAAAATGAACATCTGCATGAGATGGTGATGCTGGGGCAGTTATCACCACAAATCAGCCTTGGTAAAAACGACAAGTTACTCAAAGCTCTGCAAACAAATCTTGAAATACCCTAGTTTTCCAAGCAGTTTTTTGCTTACCACTGACAGATAAGTAGAATATCTAATCGAGGATTCCTGCAAGAGTTTAAAGCAAGGGCTGAAGTGAGCAAAGCAGCAGCAGGTACTGGCTGGCATCCTAGTCATGGTGACTTTGGTACCCAGTTTCCCATACAAAACAGCCAGATGTGTGTTGGTTGTGGCTGACACATGCATGTGGAGGCTGTTGAAGGGACAGCCCTGTTTGCTCACCCACACAAGTAAGACAGTCAAGAACTTTGGCCTTCAAAGTTATTTGAGTACTTCTCAGTACTATTTAGCATCACCAGCTCCCCATCAATTGCTGGTTTTACATGCATTATAAATCTGAAAGGCTCATGAACTGATGATTGCTTTAAGTACATACAGCCAAGGGGATGTTTAACTTGGAATTAATGCTCTGCCTTTAAACCTAGGACTACAAGGAGGTCTTATGCCACCAGATTATGATAGGAAATATCCTGTTGATTGTTCCTCTCTGTTTAGTAAGACTCCTAAATTCCTCACAGGCAATTGCATGTACCCACTTTCTTGTAATTTGGTCTAAAATTTGCTCCCGATTGTTACATTTATCTTGTTTAAAACAGCTCTCTAGTACTCCCTCAGAGACAGTAATGTGTATGGCTAAGTCATGCTGGGTTTGAGCACTTATTTCTAAAGATGTGTGAAACGGAGCAAGTGTGGCTACCTGTGTTCTTGTTTTGTTGTGTCATTCTTTGGGGATGGCAGGTTCATACACTGAGTGTAGCTTGGGCAGTTTCTGGGAGCGTGCAGGGACCTGTGGCTCTGCTTCAGTAGTCTCTGCTACAGGAGCCTGAGACTGTCTCCTAGCTAATCTGCCTCTACTGAGGTGACTTTCTGAAAGGGCAGTGAATACCTGCTGGGAAATTTGAAAAGCACTCATTTGGACAGAGTTCTGCCTGTCTGGTGGTATACATTGTTGGTGTTTCTAGGATAATGGAATCTTTCTTGCCCTCTTTCAGAACATCTGAACTTCCTGCCACCATCACTCATGCTCCAGTCGTTCCTCTTTGGTACTTTGTGAAGCAAACTGTTTGATCCTTGCCCCCTTAATTGCTCCCTAGAAAAAGTGCACGTGAAAGGGATAGACCTGGCTGCTGTGGAAGGAAGTAGTGAGTTTGTCAGTCTCTGGTCTGCTGAAGATACCTGATGATTTCATATACTGAAATAGGAATTTTACTCACTAGCTAATTTTCATAAGTGAGCCAGGATGTATGTAGTAATCTTTTGCATGTCTTTTCATCCATTTGAATCCACTTCTACTTAAACAGCCTTCTCTGTAGTATCAGAAGTATGAATGCTAGCGAGGGGTTTGTCAGGTCATCTTGGGTGTTTTGTTCTGCAGGGAAATCACTATAGGTAGAAGCATGGGAGTGTATACTTCTGATAGGGCAGAATTGTGAGAGGTCATGGGACTTGAACTCAGCTGATTGTGAGTTAATTGATGAAGAATAATAGCAAAGGTGTAACTGTGCATGTGAAACTTTACAGAGGTTTCTCACTGCATCTGTCTTGGAAGAAGGACCCTTATGTCATTTCTTCTGACTATCAGCTGGTCTAATGAGAGATCTCTTAAGAATATTGCCTTAGATCACTGTGGTTACATAAATACAGCTATTTGATTATACAGCTATTCTGTGACTTGAAGTTGTAATTCTTTTAATGATTTCTGGCACATGCATGCTGAATTATGTATTGCATGGAAGCTCCTGTCACAAGTCCCAAGTAATAATAAAACTGGAATTTAAAACCAACTGAGTCAAAAAATGAAAGGTTGCAGAACATTCTTTGAATTTATGGTGACAGTCATATAGAAGTTCCACTGTCCGTTTCTGGATCCCCTCTCACCATCGTATGACTCAGATTGTTATGCAAGGTTTTATCTTTTTTTTTATGTTGAGATAGAAACTAATTGGAATGAATTAGTGTTTTCTTTCTCTGCCCTTTGACATTTCTGGCACTTAAGGAGGAAATAGGGACAAACATTTAATGGAGTGACATCCAGGCCTAGCAGGAGCTTATGAAATGAAGCTGAGGAAGTCTCTCCTTTTTCATTCCCTTTTACCGACAGAAGTTAAGGAGCTTCATTTTGAAATTTTCCTGCAGCATGTTCTTCCAGTGCTCATGGTGTTAGGCTGGCTTTGAGGTCTGCAATTCAATATTCAACTGTTGTGCATTTCCACAAAAATATATAAATGCTGAAACAGTCCACAATAGTGATGTTAGATATGTTGATGTTCAAGGACACTGCTTTTACTTCCGTTGTTTCAGGCTCTCCACAGATAATTTATAGCTTGGCTTGCAGTATATCTGTTTGGGTTGGTTCCACTCAAAGTCTGGGCTAAACAGTGTATATAAATATGTATCCTTCCTGTGGAAAATAGGGTTCTCTCTGATTATGGTCTCAGATGATTTCTGCTTAATGATCTGATGATCATTACAGATAACTGGTTGACTGACCATGCCTGTAACTTTTCCGTAGCAGTCAGCTATATGACATACCCTGTCTTCAAGTGTTTATCAGCCAAGAATAAGAAGTGCTTTTGATTACAGCACCATGCCCGAGAGCTTTCTTTTTCCACAGATTTTGTAATTTGATTAATGTGATGTGAGTACAGATGTATTAGAATTGTAAACTCCCATAATGATTAGAAAGGAAGAATACACCCACCAGAAGGATTAATGAAGATGGTTCTTTTCATCAGTAGAGAGATGTTTTTCCATATGATCTCAGAATTCTGGGAGATCTTACTGATTGTACTGAGCAACTGTAGGTGATGGACAGGTAGTGACTTTCTGACATTGAACTGCTAGTAGATGGAAGTGCAATAGTGTGAATGGGGCAGGCAAAATTACAAATACTTTAAAACTTAGTGCCCAGGGAAGATAATTACTCAAGTGTTAAACTGGTTGTTTTTTTAAAACCAGTTTTCTCTGGCAGAGGATCTCCTTTCACAATAAATGCAAAGAGTGCTTCTTTCAAATTTAGGGACATGCTGTGCTTTAAGACTTCATAGCAATCCCTTGTCCAGTGCTTGCTTATTTCTTGTGAAGGGGACAAAGGTCTTGAAATAATCTGTTTTTCTGGGGAAAGGTAAAATCTGATCTAGCTGTGTGCTTTGTACCCTCCATTTGGAGTCCTGGTAGGTTTAGGCTATAAAATTGCAAACAGTGGAGGCACTTGTAGGCTGCTCTTGCATTGCATTACGATGGGTGCTCTTCTGCTTGAATTCTTTGAAATGTCTTAATTTGATGTTTGGTTTTTAACTGATTTAAGCTCCTGGGAAATGCTCCTCACAGCATTCATCTCTAAAAAAGTGTTCTTTTTTTCTGAAAAATTAAGTTGGGAAGCAGGGGTGAAGTGACAGGACAGGTGTGTGGTTAACTAGAGCTCTGTAAATGCTTCTAAACCTTCTCTTTAGGTCTTTCATAGCACCAGGAGTGCCTTCTAGGTACTTTGCTACTTTCTCCTTCTTAGTAGCTGGTGCAGTGCTGTGTTTTTGACTTTCAGCCTGGGAACAGTGCTGATAACACCGATGTTTTTAGTTTTTGCTAATTAATGTTTACTCTGACCAAGGACTTTCTGAGTCTCATGCTCTGCCAGGGAGGAGGGGAAGGCAGGAAGAAGTAGGGACGGGACACCTGACCCAAACTAACCAAAGGGGTATTCCATACCACAGAACATCATGTCCACGATGTAGAACAGCGGCAGTTACCTGGAAGGGCTAGATCTCTGCTCAGGTTGGGCTGGGTATCAGTTGGCAGGTGGTGAGCAGTTGTATTCTCTTCCCTTGTTATTTCCCTCATCATTATTATCATTGGTGGTAGCAGTAGTGATTTGTGTTATACCTTAGTTACTGAACTGTTCTTATCTCAACCCGTGGGAGTTATATTGTTACATTCTTTCAATTCTCCTCCCCATCCCTCCGGGAGTAGGGGAAGGAAGAAGAGGAGTGAGTGAGTGGCTGCATGGTTCTGAGTTACCGGCTGGGCTTAGACCACAACAGTTCTTTGTGGTGTCCAGTGTGGGGCATGAAGGGTTGAGATAACGACAGATCTGACCAGAATGTGTCTAATTGTATTTGTGATAAGCATTTACTGTTTCAGATTAGTAGTCCCTCATCACCATGCAGATATATTTGCTCTCAGAGTTGTTGCTCTTGATCACAGAGTTTCAGCATGTTGTACCTCACAGCCCGTATTTGCTGTTTTAATGTTTATCATCTGGGGGGCTTGGGCTAACGTTCTTGTTTCACTGTACTTTATGGTAATGACTTGTAATACAATAGACTCATTGATCATGAAAATGATCTGGCTTGTGTTCCCAGGGTGGTCATCACCTCTATACTTTGGGAGGTATATAATGGAAGTGTTTAGCAATTACACATCTTTTTTTCCCTCCTTGGGTGGTCAGTCTATGAAGGAGACATTCTCTTATGCTCCCACCTCCCCCACCAGGCTATTTACAGCATCATTTGAGAGCTCTGAAGGTTTTAAGTGGTCTTTGAGTACTGTTGAGACCTGCTTGCCGATTGTGATGGGGATCACCATGTTGGCACACACACAGAGTGTGTTTAACCCACGACCAATTTGTCTGATCTTGAAAGTTAAGCAGAGTTGGGTTTTGGCCTTGTCTAGGGTTAGACAACGATATAGGAGGACCAAGAAATTTTCCCAAAGGCTGTACAGTCATGAGTGACAGGGTGTGCGGGGTAGTATGGGCAAGTATCTAGGCCAGTGGACCCCTCCAGTGCTTTGGAACTTCACCACTGAACAAGTGCAAAATTCGGGAAAAAACTAGTAAAATACTTAAATGAGGTGTGTTGTCATTCTGGTCATACCAGAGAGGAACAAATCATGGCAATGTGCTGGGGCTTAGCATATGCTTACAGAGCCCTGTTCAACACTGTCCAGCACCTTCAAAGGGAAAAAGATGTCTGTTGCTTTGCCATCAGATCCAGAGACAACGTAGCTCCAAATACAGCAGCTACACCAACCCCAGTGACAAGTACAGCAGGTACTCCAACTCTGACTACAACAGGTAACGCAGCTACTCCAAGTACAGCAACTACACCAACCCCAGTGACAAATACAGTAGATACTCAAACCCCAACAGCAACAGACAGCTCCTGTCTATTTCCAGGGAGAAAAATAATCTAAATCCTGCTGAAAGCTGGTTTTGCCATTAAACAGAGTAAGGTCAAGGGACCTGCACAGGAGATTCAATTTTTGGGAATAAAAGGGCAAGAAAGACGTCACCAGATCCCCACAGATGTGATCAACAAGATAACAGCAATGTCTCCACCAACTAATAAGAAAGAAACACAAGCTTTCTTGGGTGCTGTGGGGTTCTGGAGAATGCACATCCTAAATTACAGTCTGATTGTAAACCCTCTCTGTCATGTGACCCAGAAGAAAAATGATTTTAAATGGGGCCCTGAGCAACAACAAGCCTTTGAGCAAATTAAACAAGAGGCAGTTCATGCAGTGGCCCTTGGACCAGTCCGGACCGGGCCAGATGTAAAAAATGAACTGTACACCTCAGCCGGGGAGAATGGTCCTACCTGGAGCCTCTGGCAGAAAACTCCAGGGGAGACTGGAGGTCGACCCCTCGGCTTTTGGAGTTGGGGATACAAAGGATCTGAGGCCAGCTATACCCCAGCTGAAAAAGAGATACTGGCAACCTATGAAGGGGTTCGTGGTGCTTCAGAAGTGATTGGCACTGAAGCACAGCTCCTCCTGGCACCCCGGCTGCCCGTGCTGGGCTGGATGTTCAAAAGCAGGGTCTCTTCTACACATCATGCAATCAATGCTACATGGAGTAAGTGAGCTGCACTAATTCCACAATGAGCTCCAATAGGAAATCCCAGTCGTCCAGGAATTCTAGAGGTCATCATGGACTGGCCAGAGGGCAAAGATTTTGGAATGTCACCAGAGGAGGAGGTGACGCTTGCTGAAGAGGCCCCACCATATAATAAACTGTCAGAAAGTGAAAAGCAGTATGCCTTGTTTACTGATGGTTCTTGCTGTGTTGTGGGAAAGCATCGGAAATGGATGGCAGCTGTGTGGAGTCCCCGACAACAAGTTGCAGAAACTGCTGAAGGACGGGGTGCATGGAGTCAGTTTGCCAAGGTGAAAGCCATCCAGCTGGCCCTGGACATTGCTGAATGAGAAAAGTGGCCAGTACTTTATACTGACTCATGGATGGCGGCAAATGCCCTGTGGGGGTGGTTACAGTAATGGAAGCAGAGCAACTGGCAACACAGATGTAAACCCATCTGGGCTGCTGCACTGTGGCAAGATATCGCTGCCTGGGTGCAGAACCTGGTGATGAAGGTATGAATTTAACACTGAACACTACTGGCTAGGTTATTCACGACTGTGAAACATGCTGCAGTTAAGCAAGCTAAACGGTTAAAGCCTCTTTGGTATGGAAGATGATGGTTGAAGTACAAATACAGGGAAGCCTGGCAGATTGACTATATCACACTCCCAGCAACCCTCCAAGGGAAGCGCCATGTGCTTACCATGGTGGAAGCAACCACCGAATGGCTGGAAACATACGCTGTGCCCCATGCCACTGCTCGGAACACTGTCCTAGGCCTTGAGAAACAGATTTTGTGGTGACACGGCACCCCAGAGAGAATTGACTCAGACAAGGGGACTCATTTCTGGAACAACCTTATAGACACTTGGGCCAAAGAGCATGGCATTGAGTGGGTATATCACACCCCTACCATGCACCAGCCTCTGGGAAAATCGAGCAGTACAATGGGCTGTTAAAGACTACACTGAGAGTAATGGATAGTGGGACTTTCAAACACTGGGATACACGTTTACCAAAAGCCACCTGGTTGGTCAACACCAGAGGATCTGCCAACAGGGCTGGCCCAGCCCAGTCAGAACTTTTACATACTGTAGAAGGGGATAAAGTTCCTGTGGTGCACACAAAGAATATGCTGGGGAAGACAGTCTGGGTTATTCCTGCTTCAGGTAAAGGAAGCACCTGTGGGATTGCTTTTGCTCAGGGACCTGGATGTACTTGGTGGGTAATGCGGGAAGATGGGGAAGTCTGATGTGTACCTTAAGGGGATTTGATTTTAGGGGAAAAGAGCCAATGAACTCAATTATATGCTATTGCCTGCTATGTAGCACTTTAATAGCCTACCAACCGGATGTCTTCAGGTCACCAGTGACTGGGCCTGACTTCCCTCTGACCGTCATCTCAAGAAAGAATGACAAATCCAGACGAGCTCAGCAGTGACCAGACGAGTTCCGCAGTGTCATCAGCAGGCAGCAGTCTAACATTGCATACAGTCTTTTCCTGCTCTGAGAGACTGTTACAAGAGATGGAGCCTGACATCATGGACTGAATGAACTCAGCAGCTTTACAGGGATTGTTCTATGCACTAAGGAGTGATATCTCTGTGTGTGTGTGTGTGTGTGTATATATATATATATATATATATATGAGATAAGAGTGATAGTATATTGAAAAATGTGGGATCTGAGCATGATGTGAATGGTATGGACGTATGGAATAAGGGATGGATACCGTCCTGGGTTCATCAGTAGCAGTCATTTTTCTCCTTCTTAGTAGCTGGTGCAGTGCTGTGTTTTTAACTTTCAGCCTGGAAACAAAGCTGATAACACTGATGTTTTCAGTTGTTGCTCAGTAATGTTTACTCCGACCAAGGACTTTCTGAGTCTCATGCTCTTCCAGGGAGGAGGGGAAGCTGGGAGGAAACAGAGACAGGACACCTGAGCCAAACTAACCAAAGAGGTATTCCATACCACAGCACGTCATGCCCACTATATAAACTGGGGGCAGTTACCCAGAAGGGCTAGGTCACTTCTTGGGTCAGGCTGGGTATTGGTCAGCAGGTGGTGAACAGTTGTATTCTCTTCCCTTGTTATTTCCCTTATCATTATTATTACCGGTGTTAGCAGCAGTGGTTTGTGTTATACCTTAGTTACTAGACTGTTCTTATCTCATCCTGTGGGAGTTACATTCTTTCCATTCTCCTCCTTATCCCTCAGGGAGCTCTGGGAGGAAGAAGGGGGGGGAGGGAGGGGGGGAGGAGTGAGCGAGCGACTGTGTGGTTCTGAGCTACCTGCTGGGCTTAAACCACGACACTTTCTTACGACACTTGTAATACTGATTACTCTCTGCAAAACTTACAGAATAGTGGTGTTAACATGATTTGACGGCCATACCAACAAGTGAACTAAGCTCAGGGGATTTAGTGATGTACTAAAATAAAAAGTGAATAGGGAGTTTAAATAGTGCTTTGGAGCTTCAAAGTGTGAATTTACAAACAATGAAGAAATTTAAAGAAGAATTCAGAGTTTTGATGTATTTATGTATGAAAGGCTTGTCTGTCTTTTTGTTATGGTTCTTTAGTGTATTGCTGTCAGGTCATGGCTACATGCAGAGCTGGGAGGATCCTTTATATTTAAACCATCCATTGACAGTTCTGACAACATGCATACAACATCTCTTTCTGAGTATTAATAAGGGCATGACTCTTTTTCATTTGCCCACTGGGGCTTAGATATAACACTGACTTTTTCAAGCAATTTTATCTTCAGATGTTATGAAGCATAAGAGTAAAGGGAATTTCCTGATATTGCACAGCATTCAGGGCCTTTCTTGCTTATCGCTTTTTTCGTTAATGTTTGAATTCAGATTTTCTGTAGCCCAAGTTCAAGGCGTAAGTGCCAAGAGCATCTCTTGGGTATAGGTTGATATGGTATGAGTGTATTTCACATTTCTATTGTTTTTTTTCTGTTTTCTTACATATGGGTGTGTGTTTTGTGTCTGCATTCTGAAGGATATGTCAGTTCATATCATCTCTGGTGCTAAGGCTGGATGAACAGGACATGGCTTCCAGGATATTTTCTGGTAAAGAAATTGGGGCTTGCTCTGGACATTTGACAGCAATGTTTAGGCCCAGAAAACTGGACCATGAATCAGAAGTACCTTTGGGAAATATTGGCTCTCCCTGTGCACTGAGTATGTCACCTTTGTAACCCAAGGGCTGTTTGCCCTCAAGTGAAGAGGGCAGTTCAGGGAGACACCTGTTAGCTGGAAATCTTAAAGGTACTTAAAATGTACTACTGAGAATATCCTCTCACAGTTTAAAGGTGTGAACTGCTAATCCTAGTGTCTGTGGCCAAGTCCATCTACAGCTTTCCAGGGGAATTTTAACACCTTCGACTTTCTAAATTGGTGGTGTACTTTCCACTTCTATTCTTATGCTGCTTTATATTGTTATGTTGTTAGCTGCTGTCTTTGCAGCCAGGCATAATTTATTTGAAGTTGATGTGAAAATTGTGTTGCTGTGTTAATGCAGTGACTGGTAGAGACTTTTGAGACTTGGTTTGCAGAGCACTGTTGCCACTGAAATGGGTATTTGCAACTTGCAATGTTGTCTTTAGTTCTTATGCTGGATGCGTGTATCCATTCAGGATCCAGAAAATGGCTGGCATGCTCTCTGTTGGGATGAAGTTTGGCTGTTGAGCAATGTACTATAGGGCATAACTGTTCTTAGCATACCAAATGTGAGGATGCCTAGGGTGAATGCAATCTGCTTTCTGTAACAGTGTAAGTTGATTATAAGTGATAGTGAATAATTTCAGGATATTTCAAAGTTCACACAAATATTACAGCAACTTATTTTGTACGTAGGTTGCCTTATTAAATAGTGTAACCTAGGGCAGCTCTGCAAGGAGACGAGCAGAAAAGAAGCAATTAAGCATTTTCCCTCTGGGTATCTTTCAAAACCAGTATTCTCCTCCTCCTGGTGTTTTAATGTCCTGTTGGTTCTCTACCCACCTTTCTCTTGTTTCATGCTCAAAAGGATTCCCTCTCTTCTGATTTTTAAGAGTTACTTGAAAATTCTGTGTTCTTTTATTTTTTTTTTTTGTCTCTCTTCTCACTGCTGGGCACCAAGTGGTCACCAGCTTTGGTGTCACTGAGGTGCAGCAGCAGTAGTAAAAGGTGTTTCTTCCAAGCTCCTTCTTCCTAAAGACATAGAAAGAGAGGGAAGGCCGACACCAAAGATCCATTCAGCCTCATGTTTTGCCTCTTGACAGTGGCCAAGAGCAGATGCCTAGGGAAGAGTGAGCACACCCCGTTACTATCCTAGTGTTTTGTCTCATGATCATAGAATCGTAGAATAGTTAGGGTTGGAAAGGACCTTAAGATTATCAAGTTCCAACACCCCTGCCATGGGCAGGGACACCACACACTAAACCGTATCGCCCAAGGCCTCGTCCAACCTGGTCTTGAACACTGCCAGGGATGGAGCATTCACAACCTCCCTGGGCAACCCATTCCAATGCCTCACCACCCTAACAGGAAAGAATTCCCTCCTTATATCCAGTCTAAACTTCCCCTGTTTAAGTTTTAACCGGTTACCCCTTGTCCTATCAGTACAGTCCCTAATGAAGAGTCCCTCCCCAGCATCCCTATAGGCCCCCTTCAGATACTGGAAGGCTGCTATGAGGTCTCCATGCAGCCTTCTCTTCTCCAGGCTGAACAGCCCCAACTTTCTCAGCCTATCTTCATGTGGGAGGTGCTCCAGTCCCCTGATCATCCTCGTGGCCCTTCTCTGGGCTTGTTCCAACAGTTCCATGTCCTTTTTATGCTGAGGACACCAGAACTGCACACAATACTCCAGGTGAGGTCTCGCAAGAGCAGAGTAGAGGGGCAGGATCACCTCCTTCGACCTGCTGGTCACGCTCCTTTTGATGCAACCCAGGATACGGTTGGCTTTCTGGGCTGCAAGCGCACACTGCCTGCTCATGTTCATTTTCTCATCAACCAACACCCCCAAATCTTTCTCTGCAGGGCTGCTCTGAATCTCTTCTCTGCCCAACCTGTAGCTGTGCCTGGGATTGCTCTGACCCAGCTGTAGGACTTTGCACTTGGCATGGTTAAACTTCATGAGGTTGACATCTCACATCCATAGCTTGGAGTTAAGTTGGTGGTAGTGCCCTCATGTTTAACTTTGGATACTTCCTCCAAGAATTAGCTGGCTCATGGGTGTTGTATTTGGCTACCTCTGAAGCTTCATCTTCTGAAATGTGCAGGGTGATGATTCATATTGGCTGATCTCCACATGTTAATTTTCCCTTCCTCTTTTATCACCTGTGGTGTTGACCTTCCTATACACAGAATGCCAGTGACAGCAGCTAAGTACAATACATCTGAGGTACATTTCTTAAGAGTGGGAATAACAAGAAACATTTTAAGATGTGTATTTAGGTATGCTTATCTGAAAATCAGCAGCTAATGGCTGAATGCCAAGCTCTACTTGACTCCAAGCAGTGATATGATGTGATACAGTCTCTTATTACATGGCTACAAGTGGGTTTTGTCATGTCTAATGGCATGCATACCCTCCAAAGTTTAAATGTGTGTCACATTCTGTAGCGCTGTGTGTTACTCTGTATACCAGGGGAGGCTATTCAGTGTTGGCTGTAGGGGTAAGAGTAGATGCTGCTGCAAGTGGTGTGACTTAATCAAAACAGGTAACAGTGAAAACTTGCTGGCATGTAATCTAAAGGGAGAAAAGAGTTTCAGTTTGTGATGGGAACATGAGAAAACTAATGGACTTCTACAGCCAGAATAGCTTGCTATTCTGCTACTGGAGATAAAATCCCTGTATTGAATACAGGCAAGGTTTTCAGAGGTGATAGAAAGGCCTGAGGGCTGTGAGCCTGAAATGTTACAGAGACTTGCTTCCCCAGAAGGTTAATGCACAGGGTTTTTTGAAAATGGAACCTCTTAGTTTCTTGAACTGTCTAACTTTGGTTACAAGAGGGGAGGGTTTCTTACTTCTGCTTGATCTTGAAGGTGTAAGTACAGAGGAGTTTGTTTCTCTTCCAGGACTGCAGTAACTGGGAGTAGAGTTGTACCAGGCGTATGTATTGCATGAGGTAGTTGAGTGCTCTGCTGGTTTACGAATGTCCTGTATGTTGCTCACATGCACTTACCTGCCCTCCTATTCCAGAAGAACTCTTCCTTTTGTGCAGTAAAATTAATCTTCTGGTAAACTGAACAGCAGCTGCATGCAATACCACTTATTTTCATGTGTGAGAATTGCTTTCTGGAGGTAGAATTTAGGGGCATGGACAGGTAATTACACAGCTAATTTGCCTTTAAGCTTCTGGCGGCCAGGATTGCCAGCAAATTTTTGACTCTTGCACGCTTTTTTTACATTTTGGCTGTTAAATTTGTTGATCAGGGATAAGCAACACTGCAAAGTGTGAGTGGATTTCATATACTGGACATACACTTGTTCATGGCTCAGTTTACATTTGTGATTTAGGGAAGAATTCCCATTTCCACACTGAAGTTAAAGTGAAGTGTGAGCAGCCCTTTAAGTATCCTTGAAGAGCATGCAGGTTGCATTTTCATTACCATATTACTTGGGGTGAGGATTGAATTTCTGAGATGAATCTCCTGACTGTCCCACTTTCTGCACATTGCTGTTTACTGGGAAGCAATCTGAGTGTGTAATTAGGATTTCTCTGGATGTAAATGAACCAGACGTGTCACTGTGGAAGTGTATCTTCTGTGCTTTAGGTGCCCTTGGGTCTTTAGCCTGTGGAACCAGACCTCGTCCAATACAAACTCCCAGACATGCATAGGGAGATTCTAGAGGCCTTAGAACCAGCTGCCCCCTATAGCCTTTTCTCCTTTTGGACTGTGCCAGGTGCTAAAGTAGACAGTTGTGCTAGTCTTAAATTTTTATGTGATGGGGGTTAAGGTTTTTTGCTTTTTAAACATCAGTGAAGTAAATAGGTAAGCCCTCTTCAGTTCCATCTACTGATCTAATACCTTATTCTCATTTTTCAGAATTCTTAATGCAATCAACCAGATAGATTTGAATGTTGTTTGTGAAGCTGTGTTTCCAGAACTGTCCATGTTGGTATTTGATTTCTTTAAATAATGAAGAGGGCTGCAGCATGCCTATTTTAAAGCCAGCTGTTTTGCAGACCCATGTGGGTGTAATTTTATTTAATTGCCTGTATAGGTTACACTCTTTGTACCTTCTAGATGGCATTTAATGTCCATGGCCTCTCATCTTTTTCTTACCTGGACCTCTTTCCTCCTTTTGCCCCTCCGAACTGCTGATCCTCCCCTTTGCAAGAGGGAAACAAATATGTAATGAAAAATGTTCTTTCCTGAAACAGAAGTAATTTCACGTGCCTGCTTTTTCTTTTTTTTTTTTTTTATGCCAGAGACCAGGCTTGCTGCCTTTTCAAGGTTAAGAGAGCTTCTCATTGTTCAGCACCATAGCAAATAATAAAAGCTCAGCAGCAACAAATACTTGTAAATACCTTGCAGTCCTGTTCTCAGTTACAGAATTAGTTATGTAAATCTTGTATTAAATGAGGAAGAGCCCTGATGTCTCCTAGGTCATATTCTGTGTGTGCACGCATGTGTACAATTCCTTCTTGTCTAGGAGGAAAATATCTCTGCTCCTAACACGCAGGCTACGTAGAGATTAGCATACTAAACAGTATTGCTCTGTATGACCTGAAATTGGCTTTTGAGTGCTAATTGGATCTATGGGCTTTGAGAGGAGGGGTCAGGCAACTCTGGCTTCTGGTTTTCTAGGTTGCAGGTAGCAGTATGAATATAGTGGTGGTGTAGGTGCCTTGGTAAAGACCTCATGGGGGCTCCTGAGCTACAGGGGTACCAGCTGATAGGGCCCAAGCTAAACTGTCTGCTTTGCATTTGCTTATGCCTTTTTTCTGGCTGTACGTATCTTTCTGTTTTCATCTTAATATAAAGAAACAGTGTGACAAAGTGAAATGAGCACTAAGCCTGACAACAGGAATGCCTGTGGTGTGTTCCTAATTGCTCTTGCTCCTACTGTATGAGTTTGGTCTAGTTGGTTAATTTGTCCAAGCTGGCAGTAGGTGTGCTACTGCACTTAATCTCTGTGTGCACAGGCACTCATTTTCATGCTGTAACACCCATTCTGTGTGCATCTGTTGTTGGCATTTTTAATGTGGCTGTTTGCTTGGAGATTATTTGGTGAAATATTATACAGTGAAGGTAGGACTGTTAGATAATTAAATTACAGATGAAAAGGATTACTCTATAAACACTGAGATCCATCCCTCCACTGGCTCCTATGGCTACAAATCAATTGTCAAGCATGGAGCTAAGGTGGGCCAGTGCCATATGCTGCCTTGTTCAGCAGTTCCAGCAGCCTTGCTGCCCAGCCACCTCCGTCCATAATCTCCTACCACAGACAGGCTGAAGCTGCCTTTCAGGATTTACATCAGAAAGTGTGAGAGCCCAATATGTGTGTCAGGTTGTTCAGCATTGTGGCTGCTGACGTTTGTAATCAGGCTTCCCTCTGTTGCTGTTTTTGCTGAACCCTGCTTGATGCCTTTGTTCATCCACTGGAATGCTTGCTGGAAAACTTGTATCTGCGTACTGAGATTTGAAATGATCCCCAAAACCAATTTTTGAGGAGGTGGAGGTTAAGATTTTAATAATATCTGGATTATGAAAGCATATGGCTTTTTTTTTTTTTAAATCTCATCTTCTGATCCCTTTGAGATTTAACTTGGCTTTAAACAGGACTATGTTTGGTATGGATGGTGTGTTAAGTTAAATTGCAGTGGATGAGTGCTACCGAATTTAAGCAGGTAAAAAAAAACTCAAAAAAACACTACCAGCAGGAAACCGAACAAACGCCCCTCCCCCCAAACAAAAATAAAATCCCAAACCACAACCCCTCAAAACCCCCTGCACCCCTCAAAAAACCAACCAACCAAAAAAAACCCCCACCAAAACTCAAAGCAAAACAATGACCCTGCAAAAACATCACACAAAACCCCCACTTGTTTTTGTTTTCTTTGCTTTTTTGTTTCAGTATAATTGTCAATAAAAAGTAAAAGACTTCTTATTGGATTCAGCACTTCCTATATTTGAAAGCATTTTGAGCAATGAAAATGGTTAGTCTCTGCCCAGAAGAAATGGCAGTATAAAGTGAATGGATTTGGACAGCTCTGCACAGTTCCAACTGCTTTGGTAAAGATTTAAGAGAACAGATAAATGCAAGTTAATGATGTTTCAGAACAGCACTTATTTTAATTCCATATATTCCAGTTTGAGGACTTTTTTAAAATTGGTAAATGTTTTCACTCCTCTTGAGTTGGAATTAGTGTTACAGCTTTTAAACTGTGTCTTCCTCCCCACTAAAGAAAGCGTGAAGATACTTTAGATACAGCATTTCTGCAAGTATTTACAGCTTCCAACTGTGCTAGCTCTTCAGCTTTGAGTTGTGGTCCTTACTGCTTTGTCAACTGTTTTCCTTAGAATGTAACATATTGAACGTCTCCTCTGGCAGCACAAATTACTTCCGAGGCAAAAAAAAAAAACCCAAAAAATCACCTGTCTTGCATGGAGGTCTAAATGCCATCTCTAGAGGCCCTGGACTTTTTGGTCAGATGTCACCAGGTAACCTAAATGGGTTTCTCTGCCAGAGTAGGGTAAAAATGGAGTTTTGTGAGACTATTTGGAGGTAAGTAAATGAAAGTCGTTAGCAGAGACAGGTATTCCAGATGAGGCCCAGGAAGAAGCAGCATATTGACTCTTGTATTTCATTGCTTTTTTTTCTTCTTCCCTTTTTATTCTCGGCTATTCTGGGGGCTTATCAAAAGTAGTTCTTTTGATACAGCCTTTTATCTTCAACTGTCAGTCAGTGGTAGGGAAGGGAAATAGAGATGGAGTTGTTTGACTCTCAGAGGAATCTAAAACACAATCTTTACTGTTATCTCTGTGTCTGCTAGATGTTTGTTCTGTTTGGACCAGTGGTGCCACAGTTCTCTGCCTGCCAGGGGCTGCTCTGTTTGACAAACTAGCCTTCTGCTTTGCACAGCTGGGAAAGTTTTAGATGGCTTATCCTTTCCCCTCTGCCTGCTGTATGC
The DNA here is from genome assembly GCF_028554395.1 of Pezoporus wallicus. Lineage (NCBI taxonomy): Eukaryota > Metazoa > Chordata > Aves > Psittaciformes > Psittacidae > Pezoporus > Pezoporus wallicus. The sequence goes on along the minus strand of NW_026638360.1, from coordinate 2,985,636 downwards.
CTTGCTTTACCTTCCAGTAGCATACCTGTCCCAGTGACTGGGAAAAAGTGGTGCACAGTGGGATCTGTGCTGTCAACAGCTGGCAGTGGTGTTTTAAATTCTAATTAGTACTGCATAGGGAACATGGTTACTGCCTTACAAGCTCCCACTGTAGTTTATGGTCTCCTTTTATTGTAGCAGGTATAATCCACAGAAACACTTACAGTAAATTCCCATAGCTCATTTTGGCAGAGAATTGAAATGGCTTGCATGCTTTGGTGGAAGAGGTCTTCAAAAGGGTGGAGCTGTACAATTCTTTATTCCCAATAGCCCAAGAGATGGCAAGAGAAGCAATTCTACCTGTTGCATTTGCCTTAGCAGTGAGACATGGCAAAGGAAGGCCTTCCTTCTTATGAGGCAGTTCAGTGAAGTTTTTCCAAAACAATTATATTTGGGCAGTGATCAGATGATCTGCTGAATATCTGCAGTGATACAGTGTTTTATATGGTGAAGTACTGTTCTCTTACTATCCTTGTCTTTTTAGATAAGGCCTTCTGTCTGCTGTTTTCAGATCTGAACTAGCCAATTACTATGTAGTTATCCAAAGCAATATGGTCCAAACAGTTCTGTTGGGCAGAACAGATCAGATCAGACTTGATAGATGTTAATCTGGCCCAACTGGGCCAGATGTGGCTGGTGTGTTTTGTGTATTTAGGGTAGGAGTGATGGTGGCTTTTTTTGGTGGGTTGTGTTTGTGGTTCTTTTTTTTTAAAGAGTAGGGGAGAAGGATGGAAAATCTGTTTAGTTTTAATGCTGAGCTCAGGTGATTGTCTCACTAGGTTTCAACTATAATCATAACTGAACTGTTTGGCTAATCTAGTGGCCTTCTACGATGGAGTGACTGCTTTGGTGAATAAGAGCAAGTGATGTCATCTACCTTGACTCTGGTAAGGCTTTTAGCACAGTCCTTGTCACTAAACTGGAGAGAGAAGGGTTTGATGGATGGACTACTTGAAGGATAAGGAGCTGGCTGCATCTAAAGAGTTGCCCTCAATGGCTCACTGTCCAAAAGGTGATGAGAAAAAGCTATGTCCTTCATGTGTCTGTGTTAAGACTGATACTGTCCAGCGTCATCATTAATGACACAGACAGTGGGGATGAATGCACTGTCAGTAAGTTTGTGGGCAACAGCATCCTGAATGGTGCAGTTGATTTGCTGAAGTGAAGGTATGCCATCCAGAGAGACCTGTTGAGGAGTGGGCCCATATGAACCTCATGAGGTTCAACAAGGCCAAGTCCTTCACCTGGATCAGGGGAATCCCCTTTATCAGTGCAGTCTGGGGGATGAAGGGATTGAGAGGAGCCCTGTGGAGAAGGACTGAGGATACTGGGGACTATAAAAATGGACTTGAGCAAGCAGTGTATGCTCACAAACCAGAAAGCCAACCGTATGCTGGGTCGCATCAAAAGACGTGTGACCAGATCAAGGGATGTGATTCTGCCCCTCTGCTCTGGTGAGACCCCACCTGCAGTACTGTATCCAGCTCTGGGGCTCCCAGCACAAGAAAGGCATGGATCTGCTAGAGAGGGTCCAGACGGGGGCTGGAACACCTCTTCAATGAGGAAGAGCTGAGAGAGTTGGTAGTGTTTAAGCTGGAGAGAGCTGAGGAGACCATATTACAGCCTTTCGAGGCTTAAATGGATCTTACAAGAAAGATGGAAACTTTTACCAAGGCTGATAATGACAGGACAAGGGACAACAGTTTTAAACTGGAAGAGGGTAGGTTTAATTTGAGCATAAGGAAGAAACTCTTTACTGTGTGGGTGGTGAGGCACTGGCACAGGGTGCCCAGAGGAGCTGTGGCTGCCCCATTCCTGGCACTGTTCAAGGCCAGGTTGGATGGGCTTTGAGCAACCTGGTCTAGTGGGAGGTGTCCCTGCCTGTGGCAAAGCGGTTGGCACTAGGTGATCTTTAAGGTCCCTTCAAACCCAAACCATTCTGTGGTTCTCTGATAATTAAGAACTGTGTCCTTGTGAAAGCCTTGTGGTTTGCTTAGGTGTATTTGAAATCCCTTTCTTGGGGGTAGTGGGTGAGGGGTGAATGGGGAAGACAACAGGTCATTACTGTGCTGCAAAATATGTTGCTTTAACCTTTTCATGTGAATCTTAATCCACATGGTATAGATGGAGTCCAGCAGGAAAGGTGCTGGAGATACAGCTTTTCTGAGATATCTCAGATGGTTTTGGAGATTAGAGCAATCCAGCAGCCTTGCAGTTTGATAGCATTTCTGAGGCTTCACTTAAGATGCAGGATGTGTTTCTTCATCCTGATAGAGATAATGGGTTTTAAGCAATTACACCCAGGCTAATTCCTTTTGATAAGAGCTCTACATTATCTAAAAAAGAATCCTAACCGCCTGGGAGAGAACAATGTAAATATCTCTCTCATGGACTGTTTCATTTGCTCTTCTCTGATATCTTCAGATGATATGCCACAGGTCTTTCAGGCCTTAAAAATCTGTCAGTCTTTTTTTAGGTGTGGCTGTATGTCTGGTGGGACAAAACAAGATGCAAAATCAAAATATTTCTTTTTCCCCCTCCTCCACTTGTAAAATGGCTTAGTATGTCTCAAACCATGTAGTTAAGTAGTGCAGGACAGGAGTGGGACATTTGGGATTTTGCTAGAAATAGGAGGCAGAGTGCACAGCTTTAATAGTGGGGAATCCATTGCTTATTCTCCTATGTGGCACTAGAAGGGTTGTCCCTGCTCAACCCCCTCATTTACACACTGCTGAAGCAAAGTGGTGCCTAGATTGAAAATAAATGGAGGGGTTCAGGGAGGGAAAAGTCATTACCACCACTTGCTAAGTTGGCTGTGGTATCTTTTTCCTGTCATAAACTGTTGTGAATTTGAGAGGACTGCTGTGTTTCCTTCCCAGATGTGGTAAAGTTTAGTCAGCAAATGAAATGACCTTTTGTTCAGAACACTCTTTTGAGATGAAAGGCATCAGCAAAGTTGTTGCTGTGTCTCCCGTGACTGCCTTTGTTGAGGAGCTGGACTGTGTGTTCTAAGTCTTCCTGATGCAAAGCCTGGAGTGCTTAGTCTGAGCCAATTTACTCATTCTTCAGCTCTTACATTTTGCCTTTAACTGGCTTCCTACTGCATGTCACATTGCATTCTCCTTTGGCTGGTGGATGTAGAGAGCAAACCTGCCCCTCTGGGCTGCTAAGAGAACTTGTTTGCTTATTAGAGCTGTCTAGTGCAGGGTGGAGGAAGCACCTTGTGCAAGAGAGTGTTGAAGCAGAAGCATGTCCTTTGCAATGATAATACCTTCTCAGCCTTGCAAGCAACTCCACAGATACTTCTCATCTTTTTCTTTCATTAATGATACATAGGTGCAGAACCTGTGTGAAGATGAAGCTCCTGAAAGACTTTTCTCATCTAGAGCAATGCCCCTAATGCAAGAGGAAATCCTCACCAGCCCTTTTCTTGAGGAACTGTATCATTTGTTGAAGAGTTTAAACATATCACTTGTTTTGTAGATCCTGCACAATTTTGCTGGCTTGTTTTCTTGATTTTCCTAAAAATGACAGGTTGCTATTTAATGTGCTCAGATTGACTTCACAACCTATCTATTCAGTCATCTGCTTTCCTTGATACCGTTTTTGAAAGGATTTCATTTAATGACAGCAATGAGATGGTGCATCTAGGTGATGAGGTAAATTAATGTGAGTATTTCACGGACCATTGCTAGGGAACAAATACTAGCTCCAAAATGCCTAAGTTATGTCTTGGCTCTCTTGTCACTGTATTATTGAGATGGCAGGCCCCAGTTTATTAAGTTGAGCCATACTTTGCCTGTGTTCCTGATAGATTATTTCATGCATTTCCTTGGGAGAATCCTCTAATTGAGCTGCTTGACAAACAGCCATGACAGCTCTGTGGTTGCTCTACTTTTTGGATGTTTCTTGGCCTAAGCCTGCAAAAGGATCAGTGTTGCCTGGTAGTCCTGTCACCTAATGAGCCCAAGAAACAAATCCTATCCCTTGTGTTTGTGTGCTGGCATAGTTACAGGAGCTCCATTATCTTTTGTTTTGGAAAACAAAATTGCAATTTCATCTGGTGTTCTGGTAAAGTTTTGTATTTGGGCTTTTAATAGCGTGTTCAGGCAGGTTTGATGTCCAGCATTGCAGTTTATGATGCCGAGCCAGTTACAGAGTTCCTGCTAAATACAAATCTTTGATGGTCTCAGTGATACTGAAAAATACTGAATTGTCAAAGTTATGTTGTTTTCTGTCACTAGTGTGTACACTGCTCTGTCCTGCTCCATCTGTTACTACCATTAAATGAGATTCAAATGAAATCACTATGAACATGTCACCTTATATTAACAGTGAAATATATTAGGTGTCATGGAAAATAAATGTTTCCAACAAATTTACAGTGTTTGTAGCTCTTGCATCATGAATGCTGAACCTGGGTTGCTTTGGGAGGATTGAGAGTGTATGTGAATAATATGGAGCACTGCAAGAATAAAACATTTGTAAAAGCTTCTATTTTTTTTGCCAGAGTAATATGGAACTCACCTCTTGCCAAGATCAGTATATGTAGCTCTGTGTCTTCCACTGCAGTTACATGAAATGTTAATCCCTGATGCACAACAAAGAACATAACACTCTGTTCAGTACCTAGGGATGCTCTTGCTGTTCACTGTTGCAGCACAAAAGACAGAACCCTGAATTCAAGCTTGCTAGATACTGAGTGTCCTGGGTTGCCTAGAAATGCAGCTCACCCTTTGGAGTGTCTGCCCTGCACATGCTCCTCCTTACCTGTAGTCATGGCACAGGAGGTGCTCTGCAGTTAAGTTCTCATTCTCTTACGTTGTGATACTGACTCTGCTCCTGCCTTAGAAGAATCCTGATTAATCTTCTCAGTAACAAATGTTATTGCTTGCAAAGAATAAAAGTATAAATGCTACAGATCTCTTCTCTTCTGCAGCCTCTTCTTCTACCCTCCTTCCAACTTTGTGTTAAACTGGAATTGCTTGTGCAACTGTGCTGTGAGAAGGGGGATAGTCATCGCTTCACATCAATAGGCTACGGTCTCTGAACAGATCCATTGAGGAGTCCCTGCGCCCACACCTTTCCCTTTGGCCTGCCTTCTCTTATGAAGGTGCTAATCACCCCCTACCTTCATTTACTGTCAAATGGTCTTTAGTGACATTGGAAGAAGAGAAACTGAGCTGTCGGTGCTAATCTCAAACACAAATGTGCAGCTCTTGCCACATTAGTCATGCCTTCGTGACCTCTAGGTTGGATTAGTGCAGTGGTGGTAGGTAGGTGGTAGGTGATATGTGGGTCTACAGGTAAAGACACATGCAGAATAGTGTTGTCTACTTGTTTTAGTGTCACAGGAGAGTATTTTCTAGAGAGATGTCAGTGTTTGAGGGGTGCCCTCAGTCAAGATCCTGTGCTGACTTCTCACAGTGGTCTGCTGGAAGGTGGTTTGGCTGTCAGGCAGCACTTTAAAGCTTACCTGCTGCTCTAAGAGGGTAAGTTGAAAGATTGAATAGGGCTCCAACTTAAGACCTAGTAAGGAAATACATCAAGAGTCCTGCAGCTTTATTTTTCGTTAGTTATTTTTATGTACCAATGATTTTACTATATGGTGCTTGTGTTTAGAGAGATAGCCTTAAAGACATCTGATTGTGGAACATTACATAGTGGAGGTCTTCTGCTCTGATCTCCATATGAATGGTGCAGAGAAGTCCAGCTTCCTTATTAGGGCTAGTCAATCATTTGGTCAAGTACATAATAACCATCTTCTGAGAGGGATATAAGGGGTGAGAGATTAACCCCAGTCTGCATTACAAGTAAGTTTCATGAAGTATTCAGGTTGAATACAGAAGGTCATGGCAATGACAAAATTGGAATATTATGACTGTTATGTTAGGGTGTCCCTGCCCATGGCAGGGGGGTTGGAACTTGATGATCTTAAGATCTTTTCCAACCCTAAGTATTCTATGATTCTGTGATTCTATGATTCTATGACTGAGCCTGTACATGTGAACAGCCTGCAAATCAAAGAGTTAGGAACCGGGGAGGTAAAGCCAGTGTCAGCCCTTGGTTCACCTGTTTGCTGAGCAGCAACTGGGGATAAAAATACACTTTTTAGTGGTTTAGTGGTTTCTGTCCATGAGACTAACTTCTTTCAGACGCCTGGATACCTTTTGGCATGATGGTCCTAAGCCTGTGAGTGGGGTCTTAATCTGCAGCAAGAAGACATACAGAGTGATAGGAAGGGAAAGGCTCAGCAAGTATATTGGTGTTCATGTCCCAATGTAGCTGGTGAATTAGAGCAGTTGTGGGTTGTTGGACTTAGTGTGTTGGGTGTTTTGTTTGTTTAAATTTGGCTTTGCCTCTGTGGTATCAGCTCAGCCTTTTGGTCTGACTGCTTTTGGTGTTGTTATGGCCACTGTCTTGGTTTTAGCAAGATTTGTCCTTCAGCGTTCTGACTTCTCCTCTTCTACCTGGCTGCTAAAATACTTTGCTAAGGATACAGAGGTGGTGGGATGCAATAGGCTGTTCATGTGTGGAGACTGAGTTTAAGTGGTAACCCTCTCATTCTGAAAAGATTTCTCTGGTTGAAACTATGAATCAAATTGGTTTGCTCTTTTAGGAAGTAAGAACCTGCTAAAATCCATGCACACTGCTGCAGTTATACTTTGGGATACAGAGCCAAATCAACCAGAAAAGTCTCCTGCTGCATCTTTGCCAGGTCCTCTAGCTACTTGAAGTGGATCACACTTCAAGTAACATGCTGTTCTGCCAGCCTTCTGCAGAAAACTGCTCTTGTCCCTCTAGCATTGTAGCAAGACAAGGTCCATCCTGACAGGTTCAGACATGGTCTTGAACACTGTGTGTTCCTCTGATCTGTAGGGAGCCTCCTCTGCTCATGCTGCCCTGTTCTGGGACTTCCACCAAAGAGGAAATGTGTGCTAGAAACAGATGTGGTTGCACAAATCTGTTCAAGCAAACTGTGTTGAAATCTGCTCTTACAAATCAATTAGGAAGGTGAGGAAGCTCACCTGCGTTAGAGAAAAGCCACGGCTCTTCAGGGCAGAAATGACTGCACATTTTTGGAGGAAGTCAACTTACTGTGCTTATGGCCCTCAAGCGAGGGAAGAATTAGTTTCCTACTTTGAACCCTCTACTGAGGGTTCATTTTTATAAGACTTCAGGAGAAGTCTTATAAAAATGTCTGGCTAAGTTATGCCCTCAATTTAGTAATGAAAACCACTTATTAGTGGTGTTTAAGCATCTTGAATAGCACTTAGCTTGTAGTAGAGAAACTGGTACACGTTGGATCTATGGCTACTTCTCTCACTTTTTTTTATTTTTTATTTTTCTTCCTCCTCATAGTTTTCTCTCTTGCAGTATTTTGTTATTTATGTGTTAAGTAATGAAACAAAGATTGTACTCTCTAAAAATAGAGCGTTTAAGGGCTCCTGCTCCAATGAGATTACAAATTACTTGGAAATAGTGGTTTTACTACTTCTAGCTTTCTGCAGTGAGATTCCCAATCTTATTCTATGCTGTCCTGGTAATTCCTTTGTTAACTGTGTGGTTTTTTTTCTCTATTCTCCTGCCTAGCCGTCTGCAGAGGGCGTGTTGTGAGGGTTCCCAAAGGTCCTCTTATTCGAGTCGTGGGAACGGAGGTTGAGATCCCTTGCAGTGTTAGTGACTACGATGGACCCAGTGAACAGAACTTTGACTGGGAATTCTCCCAGGAGACTGACTTCCTACGGATAGTGAGTACCTGGGATTCTACATTCACCTCTGAGGAGTACCAAAACCGCGTAGGCTACGGGGATATCAAACTGAGACGGATCAGCAATGATGCTGTGGAACTTGTGATTAGAAACATCCAGCCAACTGATCAAGGGAGATATAAATGCTCCACACCCAGCACTGATGCCACCGTTCAGGGAAATTATGATGCGGAGGTCCAAGTGAAAGGTATTTCTGAAGAGTGAGGTGTGCTCTAAATTTGTTTTTGATATTGATTATAGATGTGCTCTAAAGAATGTTGAACTTCTGTTGCTTATGAGCATTGTGATTATTTTTTTCCTCCTCTTCTTGTTTCTGTTTAATTCTTCTAAAGCCAGCATCAAAAGTTGGGAAGTGTGATAGCAAAGGCAAGTGAGGTGAAGAAACAAAGAGAGGCTGTTTACTATAAACACCACTTTACTTGTTTCTGTCTAGTAAAGACATAAATAAAAATGGGAAAACTAAGCAGAAAGATTTCTGAAGATGTCTGCAAATATTTAATATCCCTAAGCCTCTGGGTAGAGAGGCTAACTTCAGGTAAAAACCAGCCTGTCTTCTCTCTCATTTATAGCGTCATTTAGGGATCCTTCTGAATGAAAGAAGTAATCTTTATTTTCCTCTTTAGCATGATGATACTGCAGTCATACCCTAACTTTGCTCTCTCATTTAGGGCTCTTCAGTAATAACTTAGGAGGCTATTTTTTTCAAGTCTCTTTATCTTTTACTCCCATGAAAATCAAGATGGTTTTCTGGCTGGGAATAGTCAAAATGATGATGTTTGGATGAGAAACTAAAGTGAGGGGAAAGATAAATGAATTTGAATGCTTGTCTGGGCTTGTTTCAAATGAAGCACTTCCTTTTAATGGATTTTCAGCTGAATTTCCTTGTTCCTTGAATATATTTATGTGTGGAAGAAGGAATGATTGGCCAAGTGTTGCTCTGCGGTAGTTTTATTGCCTTATATCTGGAAAGGTCAGTTTGAGTGTTCTTTTTTTGATTCTGTTTTATGATGCTTGTGTCTTTGATCTTTTTTTAATAGTGATTTCCGATGGCTTATCCGTGAGTGGTTCAAAAGCACGTTCCTCAGTGTCTCTCAGGCTGTCTGAGGGTGACTCCTTCAAGCTGCACTGCTCAGCAATTACCACCTCACAAGAGCACACTCATCTGCATATGACTTGGCAGAGCAAAAATGGATCAACTTGGTGCGATATCCTGTCTTTGACTCATGAGGGCAAATTCCAGCCAGGCCCTGGCTACGAAGAGCGCTACCATAATGGAGATATTCGCTTGGACACGGGGGCAAATGACACATACTGGTTATCTGTGTCCCAGGCCTTGTCAGTGGATGAGGGTGTCTACAGATGTCTTGTGAGTGAGTGGGTAAGAGGGGCAGATAGCTCATGGCAGAAGATTCAGGAGAAGAGAGTGGAGATAGCAAGCGTGGCAATCCAGCCCACTGGTGAGTGTTACTTATGGGCTGGGGGTCACACCTTGTAGCTACAGCAGTGCTGTCTATATTGTGATACTTTGAGAGCAGAAACTGGCTGAGCTGAACTAAATGAGGTTGTGTTCCAGGACAACCTAGAGTACTGTTTGGAGATCTGGTCTGTTTATATCTGAGCTGATAGAAAATGCTTGACATATTTTTTTCTAGCTTCTATTTTGGGGAGAAGGGGGATGATGCATGGAAGCATTGACTTGGACTTCTTAGATGCCTAGATCAAGATTTTATCTCATGCTTAGTTCACGTCAGATTTTTTTCTGTTTTTTTTTTAATATTTCTTATTGTATTTAACCCCTGAGCACTCCAAACCTTCCCTCTGCTCTCTCACTCCACAGGGCTGTCCCATGGCACTAAACAACTGCACTTCCCCTGTAAAAGTCGCTTGTGATTCAGTGACAGATATGAAGCTTTCCTGTATGTTGTTTATTAAAAAATCATAAAAAAAACAAGATAAGCAGTGATAATTTAACATGACAAATTATCCAGTGATTTTTATCATGAGCACTGGATCACTGGTCTGATTGCTCCATTGTGTTGGCAGGGATCTAGGACAATAATGATTCTGTTAAACACAACATTGCATTCTTGACTAAGGAGACAAAAATATATATTGTGCTGTGCAGAAGATATCCAGATATCCCTGCCCATACTGGTGTCAGCAATAGATACACCTGAGCACTTAATTGTATTAGCATTACCAGTGCTAGCTGGAGGAGGGAAAGTGAGGGGTGATGCATCTTGATACTCAAAAGGTGGAAAAACAGGCAGTGATGGTACGTCAGAAATGTGAGATTATGACGCAATTTTAAAAGTGTTCAGACACTTCAAAGGCTATCTTTTCAGTTTTGTAATCCTTTAATCGCTATAGGAAGAAACCAGAACTGCTGGGTTTTTCTTGGTATCTCATCTGGATGTAGTTTTAGTACCTTGATGGTACTTAGACTGTGAAATCTGACAGGATCAATCTGTGTCCTCTTTTTCAGGGTGCCTGTTACGCAGTAAAGCTTGCAGGTGCTTTCTGCTGAGGCAGGACTTGCTTAATTAAGAGTTGTAATTCTCCATTTTGTCACACTTTTGAAGAGCTTGGTTTAAGTAGGTAGGGTTTAATCAATGGCTAAAACCAGGAAGATAGCCAGCACCAGTGCAGTTTTTTAATGTGGTTTGGATGTGTGGTTTTCTTTGTGTTTGTTTTTTGTTTGTTAGTGAAGTATTTGCCTTCCTTTTTAGTTCAGGCACTGGCACTCTGTTGGGGCATGGAGGCTTTTTTTAAAGTTATGCTAGATGGGATAGGTTACACTCCAGCAAAACGTGGGAATTTTTACCCATGCATCCTGTAGTAGGACTTGAAGTTGTAAATGCAACTTGAAGTTTTAAATGAAACAATCAGTTATGCCTGGTAGTTTCACTTCCCTCATTCTCACCTGCTGTAACCTGTAGAGTTAAATCTGTAGAAACAAAATTAAAAATCCCAAACTAAAAGATGAATTAACATCTCTAACAAAGTCATGCACAGGTTACTTGTGTAACTGTGTAGTAGGGTTTTTTTTCTGTTGCTCTTCTATCCACTTGCTCATCACTTCTGTCTCCTAAAATCATGATGTCTATGGGCCCAACTTTGTTCTTGTATGTCTTTTTTTAATAGTGCTTTGCACAATAGGTACATAACTGAGGCCTTTAGACATGTCTGTAACAACAACAAAAAAAGCATTTGAGAATATATGTATGGGTAAACTCTTTTTTTAGAGTTCTTCTGTATGCATTCACTGCCAGATTCTGAATGCCTGTCACTATTTCATGAAGACAGAAGTTGTCTCTCATTCCTGATGATAATCCTAGAAAGCTTTTACAGATGGGTACCTATTATATAATAGAACATAGTTTTACATAGAAGTCACCAATTTGCACCAGAGTCATGGCTGCCTGTTTAAGGCAGCAATCTGTATTATTGCTTTTGGTCTTTGTCATAGATCTGCTGGGAAGAGCCACTGCTCTAGCAGCCCTGTCTACTGGTCTCAGTTGAGACTTTAAGAGCAGCTGCATTACAAACTGTGGGAGTGGTGCTGTGCTGAGATCCATATCTAATCTTTAGGCAATGTAGAATGAGGGAATGAGCAAGTGAAGACGTGGTGACCTGGTGAATGATTTGCATTGAGGTTTGCAAACAACACATACAGCATCCCTGTTTCACCTCTAACCAGTAACTAAGGCCAGCTTTTCTACTCCTGGTCTTGAAACTTTCATTCCGTGGGTTTCTTTTAACAAGCTGTGGCTAGCCTGATAACCTGCAGAATGCAGAAGGTTCCATTTGAATGCTGGCTAATGACCATATGTGCTGGCCATAAAAATAGTGGCCAGTGGAGGAGAACAGGTGTATTTTAAGTGGCTATTGGCATTGCTTTAAAGTCTACAGTGAGTGTTGGTCAGAGCAGTAAGTGGAGGAGTTGGCAGTATAAAGAGTTATTGCTGCCTTCTGTTTGCTTTTGTTTCATGTCTCTGCAACACACCTGAGATCATGTAGCTCAATATACTGCAGACATTTGAAGGTAAGGCTACTGAGCAGTTTCAAAAGCTTCTGTAATAGAATATAAAGTCTTGAATAAGTTACAGTGGGCTTTAAAAACAAAGTAATTTTTTTTTTAATTTTTATCTCTTCATTTCTAAGCTCTAGATGTGGTCATCTCAACAAGCAATGTGTCTGTGACTGAAAGAGATTCCCTGGATCTTACATGCAACATCACAACAGACCGGAGTGGTATTTTCCAAGCAGAGGTGATGTGGTATTTTTCTGCATCACCTGATGCTACCTTGTCAGATGCTCAGGTTTTGCTGAGCATGAACCATGATTCTGTTGTCAGTGATTCAACTCTCATCAGCCTGAGCCATGTTGATAGGAACTCCTATCGCCTGTTGGTACGTGATGTGGATGTGGGAGACTCTGGCTACTACTTCTGCCAAGCGGCTGTCTGGGTGCCACTGCATAACGGGAGTTGGCATAAGGTGGTGGAGAGAAGATCTGCACCTGTCAGTGTGATGGTGACAGCATTAGGTAAGTGATTCTGCTTTCAGAGTTCATGGGTAATATGTCGCTCATTCCTTGGTCCCATCTTGATCCTGCAAGAGAGGATCTTGCGGAAACTCTTCTGCACAAGTTTCTCTTTTGCTTGCACCTGTTATCTCTCACATATAAAAATACTGATGCTACAGAGTTTTGGATTTGTACATTATAGGTCTTACTGCATGTCCCACTTATGCATTCCACTTTCTGGTGTCAACAGTCTGCACCTGGGAAATAGAACTTAAAAGCCTGCCTTGTTTTCTAGGGCCTGAAGCTGCCCTTGTTGTCATGTTGTCCCCTTCCACTTCCCTCATACCATTAGCAGGGCTCTGATCCAGCAACAGACATTTCTTTCTGAGCTCTGAATGCAGTGGTATCAGATGCTTTCTCTGATTTTTGCAAGTCATATTATAAAAACTATAGAAACTTGAGAGCTTTCAAAGTTGCTGGGTTTTGTTTTGTTGTTTTAATTGCTAGAGAGGCACACATCCTATTGGTGGATTTAGAATGGAGCATGACTTTATACTGTTTTATTCTCCTCCCTCTATAAACAAGTAAATTTTTTGAGACCATGTCACAAAGCTGTTGAGTAGTGTGACTGAGTGAGAGAGACCTGGCTGGTGCCTAACTTAATGCTAGTGCTATTGATTAGCACTGGCCACTAAAACAGATTTTCCTGTGGTATTTAATGTCCTACTCAGTGTGGTGCATTTTTCATCTTGTAGTCCTAGAGGTGAGTGGATTTTTAGCCTTTTGGACAAGAAAAGGATTATCTGTGCACTTGAGGTTATGGGTTCCATACATTAGTTCAGCATTTCTGCAGCAGGTTCCTATAATTCACCAGTGGGGTGGGGAAGCTACTTAAACATAAACTTGATGATCTCTTTATTTTATCCTTCCTTTACCTCCCAATTGTTCTTTGCAGTTTTCCTTTCTTACAGCTCTAATACTGTCAATGTCCACATTGTTTTGCAAGGCGCTGGTTAGAAGCAGCCTTGTTTAACAGTTGTCTATGTAAGGCTTGTTGACTAGGTGAGCAACAGAAGCTGTAAAAGAGATTCAACTCTGATCTACCTGGCCTACAAGAGCAGCCTGACACTATCTTTTCCTATACCCCTTTCCCAAGACAAATCTGTTTTGGAGATCCACTGGTTCATATGCACACTGCAGATTGTAAAGCAAAAGCTTTGTATTATCCCAGCTGAACTCTGTTTGTCCAAATATCCTTAGAAGTTGCCTGGGAGAAATACTGAAAATTAAACTCCAGCAAAATTTCTAAAAACCCTGTTATTTTAGGGATGTCTGGGTGTGTCAGCCTGCCTGTCCTGTCTCCTAGCTTAATCCTGGGGAGAGAATAGCTTCAATTTAGAAGCAGTGAAACTCAAGATTATGTTGCAGGATGCTGTAGGTAAGGTTTCTGTGCCTGCTAAAATTGACAAACTCTTGGTTGTGTTGGAAACATGAATGAGCCTAGATGGGAGCTGGGGGAGAACTGGCAGAGCTGTAGTGCTTGGTGCTTGTTCCCAGCTTTGATTGGAGGCAAGTATCCATACCTAAACCCTCGCAACGTACCTGTTCAGAGCCTCTTGTCACCAGAAACTGGTGGTGCTGTCTGGTTACAAAGGCAGAGTTCCTCCAACAGAAATGTACTGAATGAGCCCAATATATAGAGAGTCTGCTCTGAAGTCTGGTTTTCAGAAGTAAATAGCTGCATAAAAAGGTTAAAACCCCGTAACAATTACTTTAAATTTTGCATTTTACCATTGTACAGAGCAGTTGAGCCATGGCTGTTTCCACGTATACTTGTAATGTGTGCTAGAAGTGCTCAAGTGATAAATGTCTTCTTTTCCTGTCCTCATTCAGCCATTCAAATTGCATATTAAATTTTTAAGTGTTCCCTTCTTCCCCCACTTGCATACACGCTCATGCATGCTCATGTGTTCATGTACACACAGGTGCACTGCCCACTCATGTACTCTCTTGTAGTGCCTGTACCTGTAGAACTATTCCTTACACTCTCCATTCCAATTTGGCATTATTTAGAGCAAGAGAGAATAAAATCTGCTCTTCAGCAGTTGCTTGGTTGTTAGGGCAAGGGAAAGTAGAATAAATTTTCAGCATTTGAGGTTTTTAACTGCATACAGAATTCACCAACTCCTCCTTAATGGATGTTAAGAGCTGCTAGAGTATTAAGTCATTGAACTACCAGTGAGGCTGTTCTTTGACAGCTGACAGAGCAGAGGGATGAGATTTATCTAGCCAGCCTTTTATTCTTTCTAAATCCTCTGGTTGAGTGTCTGTCAGGGTGAAGTGCCTAGCTGGAGTGGTGCTGTCAGAGCCAAAACTCTCTTAATGGTCCTTCTCCTGCCTGCAAATAAAACAAACCTGAAGTGATTTTCTGAGAAAGCGAGTTTCTTGAAGATTTTTCCTTGTGTTCCTGTCTAGAGAAGAGTCTCTGCTTTCATAGTGTTTGCTGCTCTGAAAATATTAATTGGTATTGAAAGCCTTCTTTTTGGGGGGGGGGGGGGAGGGAAGGTGAGGGGGAGTGCTAAGAAAATTGCAGAGCATGAGCAATATATCATGAGGCCCTGGAGAAGAACAGTGTTTTTTGAAAGAGACAGGAAGAGTAGTGTAGCTGTAGGATCTATGGGGGCTTAAAAGTGATGTTTGATCACCATTAATAATCTATGCCTTGATTGCATAGATTTTTATTTTGCCTTCCTTACACTGAAAATGTGCAGAAATTAGCACTATTTTCAATGGTAGTACATACTACAGACTTCTGTAAACAGTAATTTTATGTTTTTAACACTGCAGATACTCAGCATCTCTTGTGTCTGGTGTGTATTAATGCCCTTGTTCTTGCTGGATGCAAAGACACTGCATGCAGAACACTTAATGGTGAGAAATCTTTTCTACAAGCAGCCAGCTTGCTTGATACACTTGTTTTTTTCTTTTGCATCTGAAGTCCGAAAGTGTGTGCGCACACACAATTTGCACAGCAGTTCTATGAAGATGCTTATTATTATCCTGGCTCATTGGTGAGCTAAGCTTAAGTTTTAGCCTTGGATTGCAGTCTCTGTCCCAATTATAGCTTCAGTTAATTGTTTCTAGGAGGGCAAAATGCCAAGTAAAACATAAAGCAAAAAATAAATATAGAACACTGAACACAATGTAAAAGCCCTGTGATGAGTGCTGGCCAAACAGTTGGATACCTAGTTGTCGTGGTTTAAACCCAGTCAGGTAACTTGTTCACTCACTCCCAGTGAGTGGTGCCGAGCTGACAACAATCGAGGTCCGTGTCCCCCCCCCCCCCCCCACCGGGGTTCTCCCCCACTCCCGGAGGAACGGGGAGGAGGATCGAAAGAGTGCAACTCCCACGGGTTGAGACAAGAACAGTCCAGCAACCAATGTACACAAATCACCACCACAACTATCAACTACAACAATGATAAGGGAAAATAACAAGGGAAGAGAATACGATACCACCGGCCAAGAAGACGAGTTCCACCTGGAAGCCCCGTGTCCTTCCGGGTAACTCCCAGTCACCCCCCACCCCAGCCATGACGTGCTGTGGTATGGAATACCTCCCTGGCTAGCCCGAGTCAGGTGCCCCATCTCTGCTTCCTCCCGGCTTCCCCTCCTCCCTGGCAGAGCATGAGCCTCACAAAGTCCTTGGTCAGGGTAAACATCACTTAGCAACAACTGAAAACATTGACTTCACCAACACTGTTCTCAGGTTGGAAGTCAAAACACAGCACTGCACCAGCTAGCACAAAGGGAAAAAAAAACAAACATGACTGCTACTGCTGAACCCAGGACACTAGTCTTTTTTTTTCTGAATTATAGTAGACAGAGGGCAGAAAAATATTTTAACACTAGTAAATAAATATGTATTTCCTTTGTGGTGTGAGGTTGTTGCTGTAACCTGTTTTCTTTACTATCTCTGTAGTCTGAGAGAAAATAGTCACGTGGCTGCCTTATCGCTTTTAGGCTTTGGACAGCCAGCTATTTCAGATTTAAATACAACAGCCCTGTTCTTAACCCATGAATTTCAGGCACTCCTTTTCAAGCTTGAGGTATTCCAGTCTCACAGCTGCATAGGATGTACTTCTCTTCAGACTGTGAAGCTCTTCTGATTTTTGCCTCTTCACCTATTTAGTATTTATTATGCTGCCTGTTGAAATGTACTGTGCCCCACTCTTGGAGCTGCCTGTGGCGAGTGCCAGTGGTGGTACCCAAGCCCCCTGGTTTTGGTGTCTGGGTGGGCAAGGTAGTTTTTACTGGTTGTTTTTTAACATTCTTAAACTGTATTGTAGAGACATAATGGGATGGTTAAGTGTGGAAAAGAGGCACTTCAGGATGGGAAATGGCCTCTTATCCTAGAGAAGAATTGGGGAAATGGGATGTCTTTGGTTAATCCAAAATTAGAAAATAACTCCCCTGTTGCTGCAGGCTGCTCAGGCATTTGATTAGGTGCAGAAGGTGACTGCCTGAGCTGAAACTGAACCCACATGGTGGGTTCTCGGGGCTAGGCCTAAAGAAGGGGATGATTTTGCTCAACAAGATCTTAGTCCTGATTTTTCTGAAATGGTGTGACTAGACATACAGAATAGAAACTCTTATTCAGAAATGTGGGCCTCAGGGTACTTGTGTCAGACTGGTGCAAGTCTGAGAGCTGGAGTCAAAGTTCACAGTTCCCAGGTCTTGTGAGAAAAATTCATATTCTGACATTCGGCTTCTAGCTCAGGTACTTTTGCAGAAATGATGTTAGAAGTTAGAAATATCTCTTAATAAGCTCTGGCACTTTCCTCATCTTCTTTTCTGGGTTTCTTCTCCTGCAGAGCCAGACTATGAGGTGTTTCTGAATGCCTCTAAAATACCCAAGTTTTCAGATGACCCCACAGAGCTCAACTGCAGGATCACAAATGCACAGGACACTGAAGCAAACATCCGCTTCACGGTTTCCTGGTACTACAGACAACGCCTGCGCAGTGATGATGTGGTCACAGCGGAACTCCTGGCCACCATGGACACAGACTGGACTCTGCAGCTTGGGGACAGGAGCAGAGAGCAAACTCAGAATGGGGAAATTATATTCTCTAAAAAGGCTGTTGACACCTTCAGTTTCCGAATCCAGTGGACTTCAGAAAGCGACAGAGGGGATTATTTCTGTGTCATCTCTGCGTGGAGCAGGCACCGAAACAACAGCTGGGTAAAGAGTAAAGATGTGACTTCTGCATCTGTCAGTATTTTCTGGGCAACACAAGGTAGGAATCTTGCACCTGTTTGCTGAAAGCTTGCTAATGGGCTTTGGAAATGGGTTCTGTGTTATAAAGAAGATAAAAAGTACTGCATAGTGTAAAGGCCTCTTATTTGTGGAGGGAAGTAGCTACTTAAAAGCACTCACCAGTTTTATGCAACAGTTTGGAGTGGAAGTGCAAAGCAGAGGTATGTCAGTGAACCTGTGCTGAGACTTCCAGGAGCCAGGCTGTCATTGTGGCAGGTATGGCATCACTATGCTGGGGTCATTGTACCCTTTCATTACGTGGAGTGTTATGATCTCTATGGGTTGCATCTTTCTGCTAGCAACATGGTTGTCTTGAGGTGAAGAGAGGAATGTCACTCACTTTCAGTCTTCTGTTTGACCATTTGAGGCATTTTTTTTCTCTTTCCTATAAGCCCATGTTTAGAACACACTTCCGAGGAAGTTCATGAGCACAGTAGTACCAGATTGCTCTGTTCCCCACTTATTTTTTGATGGTCTAAGTAATTCAGTGATTTGCATGGATTGGGGCCTTTTTTCAGGCTGAAGTGGGCTAGCTCAGGCATCCACAGGCAGAGAACTTTATTTCAGAGACAAGTATTTTGAAATCAGTTTAGTGATAATCCCTAATCAGCAAACTGGAGAGCTTCTGCTGTGATTCTGCTTTAGTGGAAAGAGAAATGGTGAGCTGCTTGCTCAGTATCCACTTCATCCACAGAATGGTCCACAAAGGTCTTTTCACCTTAGTTGATTCTGTGATTCTATGTTGGTTTTGTTTGTTTGTTTTTTTTTCCCCTCTGAAGCTGACTTCTCCAGCGGCAATGAGATCTCTCATTGATGCTGAATGCTGGTCACCATTCAGTTGTTGTGGCATAACACAGAGCATGTATGTGCGTGCATGTGTAATGGATCATTGCCTTTGGAACAGCTAGGAAGACCAGCTGGAGTTGAAAAGTCTCAGCCTGTGTTGACATTTCTGAGGGAAAACAAACCATGACAGGTGTGAACATTCCCTTGTTTCTGGTTTTATTCCAAAAAAGCTGCTGATTCTGCAACACAAATGTAAATGTTACAGTCTCCATGCTGAAAAATATGTTTTGTTGGCAAAACTCAGAGTTGGGATATTTATGATCTGAAAGTGAGCTCTCCTACAAGCACTTTCTCCTCCTGAAAAAGCATGTTATATATGTATAAGGGGGGGGAGGAAAACAATATGAGGGTTTGATTTCCCCTGCTGCTTTTCCACTCCTCATGCACATCCTCCCTCTCCCCCCTAGCTTTCAGCAGTTGCCTTTCTCTGCATGCCCTGTCCCTCTCCATATCCTATTCATGGAGCTCCGGACTTGGCTGTGAGCCCAGTGCTGTAGCCAGCACCTATGAAGGAGTTAATCTGCTGCTGCCTGTGCTCTCTGACTGTTATTTTGACAAGCATCTCTGGTGATTTGAGTCCCAAACTGCTCCCAGCAGATTCCCATGAGTTTGCCTAGGGAGACAACAGAAACTTGCCTCTTCCTTAGACAGCTTGTGCCTACATAGAGGCTTTTCTTCCCAACAATTTCATTACTTTCATTCTCTGTGTTAACTTCAGAGCAGTGCTCCAAGGACTTCAGAGAAATCTCACTTTGAAAAAGGCTGGTTTTGATAAAAAAGTAATGGTTCCATGTTGTGTTGGTGGGTCAGTCAGCACAGAGGACATTTGGGATAAGGATGCCTTTGCTTGAAATGTAAACACCATGTGAAGATGTCAGTCCTTTTTGTGTGTCATATAAGAAGAACTTTATAGTTTTTTTGTCATCTTTTTCTATTTTGTTCCACTGGGACCAATAATGCTCACGTCTCTCTGCTTACTCAACTTTACAAATGCAGCCAGTTGCTATCATAGATCACCATTGATTTTGACATGGTCTGCCTGATTTGTTTCTTCCGTTTCACTTCTGTGTTTTACCCTCTTCCCTGCCAAGGTGACAAAGAAAGCATCTTTATATCACCGCAAAAATGAAAAGCATCAATTATGTTGTTTTTTTCTTAGAGTACAAATTCCAATCAGTAAAAAGGGGCAAAGGAAGGGAGGAAGACTTTTTTGACTGGCTTTGTAGATGAATTTCAACCCAGGAAAGAGTTCAGTAGTTTAAAAGATAATTTTATTTACTGAATGTGAGGACTGCCAGCATTTAAAAAACAGTTACTGTTTTTTTTTAAAAGACCTGGTGCTTTTTTTCCTAAACCAGTGTTTTCAACTTTAGTTCTGCATGGAACTCTTTGCAAAAGAGAACATTATCTTTTAACTGAAATTCTAAATCCCAAAGGATTATTTGGGGTTTAGTTAATACTTCTGTCTTTAATTTACAAAGTAATTGTATTTAACATAATGCTACTTGTGCTAAATGCTTGCCTAGGCCTTCCCATCACATTTAATTGGGAGTAAGGGCATCTTAATCATTCAGAAAGCCCTGTGAATAGAAAACAGGTGATATGCCTACACCCATTTGACTTAACCCTTGCTGGTGTATAACACACTGCATAGTAACAGACAGGAAGCTCTTCCTGAGCAAAAAAATTCTTAGAGTAGAAATGAGATCTTAAGCTGTAGTTCTTGGAGGAAAATGTTCTTTGGTGTCTTTGGCCCCTCTTACATTATAAGATCTGATGGATAGTTTCTGTTAATACAGGAAATATGAAGAAACTTTTCTTTCCCACTTAACTTTCCTTGCAGATTACTGTTATTTCTAAACTAAGTGCCAAATCTTCTCTTTCTCGTAACATGCAGAGACAACTACTTGCTTTTTTAGGTAAGGGTGTTGGAATGCTAATTTCATCTGCTGCTACTGGAGGAGAACAGTTTTGGCAAGTTGTTTCTTCTGAGCTACATCTGTACTGCTATGATCATGTGGAAGTGTTTTTCTTAAGCACATGTATGACAGACCAAATGCAAGATTTCTTTTTGGTGTCTAGGACACAGTGCTCTGACATGAAAATTGACAGCACAAAGAATGCTTGCATCAGGAAGAATTTTTGCCCAGAGCCTTCTCATAAGGCCTAAAAAGCAGCAATATGCAGCAGGAAAGTACAGCTTAGCTGTTTGCTATTCTGTTTGTGGAGCAAAGTATAATTGTCTACTATATTCCTAAAATATGTGGCAGGCTGATCTGTGCTGGCTTCTAAATGCTGCAACCTTATGAAGAAGGTGATAGCAGAATCTCATGGACACATAATGAGATAAAAATGGATTTGAAGTCTAGAATCATAGGCATGATGAGCTCTCTCACAAGGGAGTGGAGAATGACTCTGTGTGTGCAACTTCAATTGTGATTGTACCCTGAGTGCTTAAATGTGCCATTCTTATATTCCTACTTAGTGGGTAGAAGTGTGATGGCGCTTTGGTGTGCAGTATCAAATAATTCTGTGCTCAGCTAGACCACTAGAAGCAGCTCAGCCTTCATCACTCCTGGTGTTTCTTAATATAGCTTTGTACTGTGATATGCTTTATGCAGTACTGATTTAAAGTTGTCATAGCCCGGTTGTGGGCTGCGTTTACTCATTGTGAAAACTGCTGCTTGAAGGCAAAATCACTGCGAAATGTAATCTTGACAAGTTATCTTTGTTGCTCTTGTGGGGAGGGCATAAATATTACTGAATTTACTTTGGTTTTGGGGGATGTGTTGCAATCTCACCATTGCTTATTTCCCTTTTCCTGAGAAGTTCCACCTTGCATGAAAGTGATCTGTGTAGTTTTTTGTTTAACATGTCTACACTTTTTTTTTTTTATAAAGGGGAGAAGGGAAATTATGATGCACCAAAGTAAGCCCAGAAAGTCCGACTGACTATTTTTGCAACACTGCTACTTTGAGAAGTGATTGTGTCGTGGTTTAAACCCAGCCAGACAGCTTGTTCACTCACTTTCCCCCCCTTCTTGCCCTTCCCCTACTCCCAAAGGGATGGAGAGGAGAGTAAAAAAGAATGCAACTCCCACGGGTTGAGATAAGAACAGTTTAGTAACTAAGGTATAACACAAATCACTACTGCTACCACCAATAATAACAATGATAAAGGAAATAACAAGGGAGGAGAATACAACACCTCACCACCAGCTGACCGATAACTTGCCCCCCCCCCGCCCAACCAAGCACCGACCCATACCTCCTCCAACCCTGCAGTCTCCCCGCCCTTCTGGCTAACTCCCAGTTACATCCTGGGCATGACATGCTGTGGTATGGAATACCTCTTTGGCTAGCTTGGGTCAGGTGTCCTGTCTCTGTTTCCTCCCGGCTTCCCCTCCTCCCTGGCAGAGCATGAGGCTCACAAAGTCCTTGGGCAAACCAAAACATCATTGTTATCAGCTCTGTTCCCAGGCCGAAAGTCAAAACACAGCACTGCACCAGCTACCAAGAAGGAGAAAAATGACTGCTACTGCTGAACCCAGGACAGACTGTAAGCTACATTATTATGCCTCAGCCCTCCCTCCCTTGGGAAGAACCTGGGTGTGCAGGGTGCCTCTTCATAACAGTGCCAGGGAACAAGCAACTCCCTTTCATTTATCTGGCTCTGATTTCAGTCAGTCCTCATATTCTCCCTGTGAGCTTGTATTTTTTGTGTCTTGAGGCTATGCTCCTAGATGTATAATTTTCTCTAACCCTGTAGTTAAGGGATTCTTGGGGTTGAGGAGCTGGCAGGCTTTGGAGAATGCTGAAGAAAGGGAAGGAAATGAAACAGAGTTACTGGCATTCTTTCTGCCAACTGGGCTGTTGGGAAGTATCAAGGCTTCTGGTAGGTTTGTACTCGGGTGAATATATGAGAAGCAAGAGAAAAGAACATGGAGATGGAGGCAGAGGTTTACTGAACCTTTCTCTTTAAATGCAGAGGGGTGTGTATATGGAGGTGCTGGGGATGGAGACTTCTGTTACCCCCAACTTCTTTATCATGCAGTTTCAACTAATCTTGGAAGTTCAGCTGAGTGGGTCTGTGTTGCTGTTAGGTTTTCAAGGGAAATAAAGGAAGCTACACTAAGTGTTGCCATTCAGTTAGTGGCAGCTTTTGTCACTAGTCACGAATACTCTAGCAGTGTCCTCATCCGGTGAAAAAATAGGACTCTAAATCTTATATGACTAATATCTTTTGAATAAAAAAACCCTGGAGGTCCTGTCATGCTGTGACCTGTGTATTGCATTAATTGTTCAGTGTTTGGTGTGTGTTTGTTTGAAATCTTGCATCTTGACCCAAACTGGTGTGTACTGGTGTACGCATGCGGCTGAGTAGCATTCTGGGATGTCCATACGTGTTAAGATAAATGTGCTGGGACTTGTCTGTACTTTGCTTCTTTGTAATCTTCTGGATTGAAAGTTGCTGCAGAAATTTCTGCACATATTTATTGTATTAACCCCTCCTTTGCGGCTTATTTCCTTCCCTCTTCAGATTACACACTCACAGTGGAGGCGGTGAAATTGAAGCCATTCTTTGTAGCAGGCCACACCTTTGAGATGACATGCAAAGTGTCTTCAAAAAACATCAAGACACCGCGCTATTCCGTCCTCATTACAGCTGAGAAGCCACTAGCAGATCAGTCGAATCCCAATGGAACTACTCGCATCATCTCTTTGAACCAGGATTCAGTAGTGCGGCTGGAAGACTGGACAGACCAGACTCGTGTGGATGGTGTGGTGCTGGAGAAGGTCCAGGAGAATGAGTTCCGCTACAGGATGTATCAGACCCAGATTTCTGATGCTGGGCTCTATCGCTGTGTGGTGACTGCCTGGTCTCCAGGTGGTGGTGGCATGTGGCGTGAAGCAGTGAATGGCTTATCCAACCCTATCCAGATAGACTTCCAGATGTCAGGTTGGTATAGAATCTGGCAGCGGTGTGTCTGAGCCAGAAAGTCTGTCTCTGGGAAATACCTACTCTTTGGAACATGGAAGGGGTATCCAAATGGTATGATGGCTGAGAGCTATGCCTGCCTCTTTTGGTGGTACTTGCATCCTTTGTGCTATTGCTTGTTTACAGAAAGATGTTTATTGACTTCACTGTAATCATAACACCTGGGTTTTTCTTTACTAATGCAGTATTTATGGTCCTTCAGGTTCAGAGCTGGTTCTTGGTATGGAATAACTGCTGCCACATTTACCAGCTTTATCACTAGATTGCTGTTAGGTCGTGGCTGCTTTGGTAGAACACTAATATAAACTGGATTTCTGTTCCAAAACAGACTTGATCAGGATAGCAGTAGATTACCTAAGCACACCTTCCTGTTGATGTAATTGCAGAAAATGGGCAGGTCAAGACAACTGCAACACTTCAGTAACATCTCAGCAAGTGTATCCTGACACTGGAAGCCCTTAGAGGCCCCTTGTGGCTGGATTACAGAACTCCACAAATTGGGATGAATATCAGTACCCAGAGCTGAAACCCTAACCCTTCAGCTGTAGTGAAGCCTACCTGTTGCCAGTCCTGGTATATTTTTACGGGGAGGTAGAGAGAAACAGCATTGGTTTAGATCGTTGGAGATGCATGTTAACACCGACTTCTTATTGCGTGGGAGGGATGCCTTGGGAGTTGTTTTCATAAAGGTGGTGCACTGATGAGTGGAGGGGTCACCTAAGCTGGTGACCTCTTGAGCACTTTTGAAGAGCTCTCAGCATAGCTCAAAGGTGCATTCTATGTTGGAACTCTCTAGCACTCACCTTCTGCACTCACCCATTGCTGTTCACAAACACAGCTTGGAAGAAGGTCTCTTCTCACATCCCTTGTTCTTCATATGAGCTATTCCACATTCTTATATTCTATTCTTGTAACAGCACTATAGGGCATTTAGGAGGTGTATCTATGACTAGGCAAGAACAGCCTGACTTACAATTGCATCCATAACTAAGGCAATTATTCTCTATGAGGTGACTTCTGAAAACTGCACTTCCTTATACTAGGCACACTGGGAAAAGGACAAGGGCTGAGTGTAGGGGCACAGCCTTGCAGTGAGGACATCACTGTGTAGTTTTAGCCTTATTACTCTTGATACCTGGGTCAGGCACAGTGGGAATGCAGCATTTGCAAAGGGATGATGCAAGAAACCAGCAAGAATGAAATCTGTCCCAGTCCCCTCAAAACCCTTATGTGGAAGCTTTCCTGCACAAAAGTGGTATGTCTCCCAGCATTGCTTGTGTGATGTCACTTTGAACTCCCATCCAAAAAGTTTGGTGGGATGCTATTAATATCCATGGTTCAGAGAGAAACCTGGGAGCTATGCAAGGGAGGGAAGTGTGACTGTTGTAGTCTTGACTTCTTTTTGCTATCACATTCCCAGCCTCTTCACTCAGATAGGATTTCTGGAGTGTGGATTGAAGAAAGGGAGGCAGTCCATAGAACTGCCCTGGGAATGTGTGAATTCCAGTAGTAGGGCTGGAGAAGGGGGGAGGGATGGTCCTGAAACCCTTGCAGCCTTTCATTCTTTACAAAAGAACGAAGGGAGAAATGAGATCCCAAGCACAATTTACTGGAGAGCTATTTCCCAAAATAATCTTGGCATGTATTAAAATCTGGCTTGGAATACCTTCCTTTCTTCAGTTGATGGATGAACTTCATGTCCTTCAGTTGTTGCTCAGATATCCCTGCTGGGCATTCATCTCTAGGCATGATGAGGTCACATGCTGAGCACAGAATGGAATAACTGTGGAATTATTATTTGGAAAATTGTTTGGAATCAGGTATACGAGACAGAAGACGTTTTGTGGGTGTGTTACTTTGGTTTTGCTGAGGTGCACTGTCTCTGATGCAAAATGAGACTGAGTCAGGGAGTTGGAGTTAAATGGCAAAGTTGTGGAGCAGCCATAAAAGCACAGCTCAGATATCACGCCTTCGTCTTGCATCCTGTCGTGCAGGCAGCTGTCAGACTTGTTCTTCAGAAAAAGAAGTTGGTGCCAGATTTTTCTGAATGGGAATGGTGAAACTGCTGAGGTAGCTAGTGGTTTCTGGGGAGAATGAGAGGGTGCCCAAAACTGGAGGGAAAATACTACAGGAAAAGGTCAGAAAAAGCAATGGCGTGCAGCTCTCCATGCAACTGTAAAAGCTCGGGAGCACCGCTCTGCTAAATCCTGAGTTTAAGGGAGGGTGATGAGTAGCTTAAGAGTATGTTTATCCTTAATAGGGAAACTATTAAGTCAATTGCACTGACTTCTGAGGTTCTCCAAGTGTAATAGAAAGACATTTTAACTGTGGCTGCTGGAGAGGATATAACAAGGCAGTATAATTTCAAAACCCAGAAGGTATTGCAGTCTCTTCCATACTCTGAAGGCCTGGACTTAGACAGCATTTTCAGCTTGTGCCATGGGAGATGAAGTGGGGAGGTGATGGGTGTAGAAGCAACATTTTCAGAAGAAAGAAGAAAGCTCTTAAAAGGGCTTTACATAAAGCTTTTAGTGGTTGGAGGAACTTCTTTCTCAGTTGTTTTTATTGATTCCCCTTTGATACAGGGTGGGGAAACTTGTTAGGGCTGGAAATCCTTCCCTCCAGTTTGACTGCCTCCCAGATCTCAGAGTGATGTTTCAAGGAGAGTTTTTCAGTGTGCACACGCATTGTGCAATGTGATCTACTTGAATGGCAGGAGGCCTGTAAGCTTTTTATATGTGAGCTGGGGACTGCGCACATGAAACTTCAGTGTTTCCTGCCACAATAGGCTTGAAATGTAGCAGTGCTCTGGAATACTTTTCCATGAACATCTGTGGAAAATGTCTTGCTCAGATTCTTTCCATTCAAGGCAGAGCTTGCTGGCTGCAAGCAGAGACCTCCTCTCTTCTTTCTCCACTTGCTGTTGCAGAGGGAAATATTTATTCCGTTTGGTTAATGATCTGAAATGTTAATGTAAAGGTATTTGTCAGGTAGTTGGGAACTTGCTTGAGATCAGAGTGCTTATCTGATGCAGGTCTGTGCACAGCTACCTGCATCAAATGGCTCCAGCTGACTGCAGCTGTTAAGTTTCTGTTTGTTTTGGGGATGGTTTATGTGATTTTGCTTGTTTGTTTGGTTTTTTTATTTTCCTGGCATCAAAAATATTTCTTTGGCATTTTTCCTTTTAATTTTCTATCCCCTTTACCCTGAACCCAATAACCCAGATTAGAGTTTAGCGTGGCTTCACCCACTATATGCTCGCAGGGATTTCCACAGAAGTGACTTACTTTCCTTTGAAGATAGCAGAGAGAAGGAAGCTTTTAATCTGGTATTGAGAAGTTTGTTGTAAGAGAGAACAATTTGGAACTTGGCTGTGCTCTGAACTGGCTTGCTCTGTGCCATTCAGCAGAGGGTAGAAAGCTCTGGAGAGGCAAAAATAAAACTTTAAGGGAAGTGTCTCAAGGAAATCTTCAACTCTGGATTACATCTGCACATGAGCTCATTGCACAGCAAGTTCACTTTGGATGAAGCTGAGATAAACTGGGAGCTGCTGGAAATGTGAGCTGAGTTGTGATGTTAAACTTGCAATTAAAATGAAATGATGCCCTACAATGACCCCATGACATACTCAGTTTCAGGAGAGGAGAATGGAAAGATTCCTAAAGGAAAGAAACCTTAATCATGGAAATGTATAAAGAGCAATACAGCACAAATTCTGACAAGAAAGGCTGGTATTTTCCTGCCACTGTTGATAGGCAGAAACGTGCTTTGTCATTGTATTCCTATGTGCATTAATTTGTAGCTGGAATGGAAACCACAGACTAAACTACTGGGGGCTTCTTCCAATAACAGCTATTATGAGGCTTGGGGTAAAATTTGTTAGGGATCAGCTCCATGAAGAAGCAGGGAGAGGCCAGAGGGCTGGAATAATGGGGGTGAAGGAGCTCATTATCTGGAGGAAAGCAGGTCATGGGATTCTCAGTTCAAGAGTGAATGATTTGGTGCCAGGGCAGATACGAGTAATATTTTGGAAGACAGAACTTGTCGATTGCATCAGGTTTTTTACCAGTTGTGGTCAGCAGTGTTGGCTGACTCCAGATAGGGAAGCTGCATGCAGGGACTGCAGTCTCCTGGCTAGGTAATGAACTGGGTGCAGGCATCTTGAATGGAGCAGCCTGTTCTAGATCTCTGTCAGTCATGTTACTTGACCTTTCTATGTTCTACTTTACTTGTCTGGAAAATAAAGGCAGTTCATGTCTGTAAAGAGAAAATAGCTTATTTTTTTTCAGAAAAGAGCTTGCTAAAATGATACAGAAAAGATCAAAATGTCACCTAGGACCTAAATAATTGGATCTCTACTATTGTTTCTCTTTAAGAACACCTAGATTTGTATTAGTAAACTTCTAACTTCAGTTTCTTCACTTTGTTTAAAATACAGTGTTTTTTCAAGTTTTCAGAAGTCAAGAAATGCTCTGAAAACGTTTTACTCCTATCTTGACTGCTGATGCTTTTTAATATAGAATTGTTAATACTTTAATAAAGAATAAAATTTGTTTTACAAGCTGTATCTAAGCTTACTTATTGGCTTAGTTTAAATCAAAGGTCTCGGCAGAAGACTACAATCTAGGGAAAGTGTCATGATTTAAGCCCAGCTGGTAACTCAAAAACATGCAACTGCTTGCTTACTTATCCTCTTTCTTCCTCTCCAGGGGAGGAGAAGCAAAAGAATGTAAACCCCATGGGTTGAGGTAAGAACAGTTCAGTAACTATAATACAAACCCCATCAGTTTGTGAAAGAAACCACAACACTGCACCAACTACCAAGAAGGAGAAAAATGACTGCTACAGGTGAACCCAGGACAGGAAGATTAATGCTTAGCTCTTACAATTGAGAGTGCTGGTTTGTTTTGTAAGCCTGTGCCCTTTAGTTTCTGAATTAACTGAGGGCTTATCTTCAAACCTGAAGTTACTAAAACCCAGTTATTTCTCAGCTTTCAAAGTCCTGAGCAGCTTTCCTACGCTTAACTTAGCTTTGTTCTTGATGAGCTTTACAGTCATGTTTGAGCTGTCATCCTGGCAAATGAAACTAAATTCAGGTTTGTTTATTCTCCTGAGTGACCAGTAGGTGCCAATAACAATATTTCAGACTGTTAAATACAAGTGGTGAGGTGAGCAAAGGCACATTATCCATTAGCTCTAAAGTTCTATTTTTCTCAGTGTTAATGTAGCCTGAACTCAGATCTCATTGAGGCAGAGTTCATGTTACATCCCCAGACCTTCTTTGGATGCCGCAAGTGCTTGAGTGTGGTGATGCTGAGACGAGTGTCTGCTGGGAGCTGCCTGTTATCACATGCCTGCATCTGCAAGCTTAGGGTTGAGGTTTATCTGGTTTTGTTTTTGTCTTGGAGGGTAAAAACTTAAGAAAAGCACTTGTGTTTTGTGTGCCAAGCACTGCTTGATAGATCTAGATCCAGATCTTGAATACTGTGGTGTAATGAGGGGCGGAAAAAAAACCCGAACAGGATCCACACCTTGCAGAAGGCTTTTGTGGCACATTGTGACCTCTCTCAGAAGGTCTTGAGGAGCCTTGAAAATGTGTCTGGAATCATCCTGTGTTTGCTCTCATGCTGGTTTTTGCGCAGCTGCTTTTCTTGAGCCTGCAGTAAAGCAGATGCCCAGTTAGATAAAGTAATGGTTTTGCTAGTAACCCACTAACAAATACTGGTTTGCTGCTGCTTTTGCTGGAGATGGGCGTACAGCTGATTCCTTCTTCTCTCATCTTGTTGCCAGACAGCTTCAGCTGAAGCCAGAGTAAATTTTTTAAGCTGGGGACATAAATCAGACAAGTTATAATCAGGTTAAAAGCACTGGTCAGTTGTGTGTTTTTAAAATAAAAGCAAACAAACACAGAACCCTTCTACAGAGAAGGGTGGCATGCAGATGACTTTCAGTGAGGTATTATAGCTGTGTTACAGTTTAGGTTTAAAAATAGTTTTCCCTCTTCAGCTGGAGAGGGGAAAAGCACAACACTTGACACATTTCTCAACACTGTTGAAATCCAGTTTTTCTAACACAGGGCAGTGATTTCTCCCTGTAGGTACAGATGGTAATTTGCAGGAGATGTACCCTAATAGGGGAATAACTGTGGCTTACTGAAGGGAAGTGCATTCGTGAAATGACAGAGCAGGTGCTGCCTAGCAGCCTTCTTACAGTCCAGGAAGCTTTGACTCTTCATGCGGGAGGCAGAGTAGAGATGTGTTTGGTGACCCAAAACTGAAGAGTATGTAGGGAGTACTGCATTATCATGATACATGGCTTTTCCTGGCTGACTGACCAAACAAGCTTAGCTTTTACCCTCGTGACATTCAATGTCCAGGAATACTCAGACTCCCTTCTCCATTAGTGGTTTGTTGGCATGCCGGTGTTGAAGCCAGTGTCTGTTGGATGCAGTAGATGCCTGGATTTTTAAACTAGAAATAAAGCCTGAGAAATCCTGTCTATATGTCTGTCCTTGTTTATCCTTCCAGGGCAGGAGTGAGGCATCCCATCCTTAGCTTGATGAAGTTGGGATCATGCAGTTCATTTCAGCATATAGCCAGAACACAGCCTGTTTCCTGGAGTAGAGCATGTCCCATATTCCTGACATAATGTCACCTCACTTGCTGCTGGGACCTAGGATAGACCCTCAGCTATAGGCAGTACCAGGATTATTGTGGTGCCAGTTTGCCATTGGTCAGTGCATGTACTGTGAATGCAGAGATGTTCCTGACAGAGTCTGATAGTCTGTTTCTGTTGTTGTGACACTTCACACGCCACTTGAGGGTTTTGTGGTTACAGCTGGCTGGAGTGCCTTGGTCCATGCTGCCTTTAGACTCCTAGGACCTTGAATTTCTTTCTGCACAACTCTGAAGAAGATGATGGGAAAATATGGGAAAATAAATATATATATATGTAAATATATAGATATGCAAATAATAGATGAGCTGCAACAGGAATATGGTTGGGTGTGTGTATGTGAATGTTGGGAAATAAATTGAATTTACATGGGAGAAGTTTGGGTAGAGGCTGAGGAAACAATCAGATTAATCTCTCTTCATTTCCCCAGAAAAGGATCCCATCGTGCTGAGCGGCAGCCTGCTTGTGAAGTCACTACCTAAAGAGCTGAACTTCGAAGTATTCTGGGTCTCTTTTTTTCCTTAGATATGTTCTAGCATAAGCATGTAGGAGTCTCATCTGGTAGTCCACATGTAACCTCTACTGCATCTCTATCACCCTTGTATCCTTGCTTGGTGGGGTAATTTGCAATCTTAATTTATGATAGAGAGGACTTCTAATGTCAAAATGGTACAACCCTCCGGGATTTTATATTTACATACTTCCCTTGTACACAAGGTACAACTGCTTCTGGGACAGAGGAGAGGGCTGTCAGAAATCTATGGCACAATAAAAAGCAGCGCAGTTTCCCTGTGGAAATTGTGGGGGGAATTTTGGAAGCCACAGGAGTAATTATTGCATTGTAATTCATTTCTTAGTGTGCTGTGTAATCTGTGCTGACCAAGACAAGCCAGGCCCTTGTAGTCTAGAATAGTTTCACCAAAAATGACAGCTCTAGCTTCACAGAACATCCAAGTTTCTTTCCAGAACCTCAGTCTGGAAGTGATGTGATAAGTACGTTCAGTGTGGTGAGTTATCAGCATAGCTTTCCACAGAAACGTGTTGGGAGGGCAAGGGTCAAGTGGGGTGTGTTGGATGATTTCATTAAATGTTCTCCATCAAAATCCTTGCTTGCCACTGATCTTCAGTGGATTTGAAATTTACAGTTCCTGTACTAAAACAGTGACATACAAGAGTGGAGGAGGGCAAATCTTCCAGCAGCTTTTCTGTCCTCCCTTTTTATGCTGCTTGTTCCAGAGGTAGCTGAGCCAGGTAATGATAGCAGCTAATGGATTCTAGAAAAGGTAAATCTGGCTCCCAAGTTCCTTCTTCAGTCCATGGCCCCTTCCTCCAAAGCCACCATTAGCATAAGCTTTCCTCCTTGCTACTCACCTCATTTGCTTTGTTTTGTAGAGAAATCACTAAGGGTATTTTGACACGTGTTTCAGTTTCTGCCCAGTGAAATAGCCAGTACTATCAACATTAGCATATCTGAGCAGTTGTGGTTTTGTTAATTTTACACCAGAGATGTAGTTGTTGTCAAAATTTGGGGAAGTTTGGGTTAAGCACCTCAGAAGTAAATGCCACACATTGTTAATGGTGTTTGAGCATTTCATAGCAGCCTAATGGTTTTCATCGATATCATCACCACATTGCAGCTGACGGAGTTATTACATGCTTAGGCTTTGAGACATCTTCTACAGAAGAAGCTATCTGTGGCGGAGCCTGAAGGAAAGCCCAAGGAAGTGTTATGAGATGCACTTCTTGTATTGTCTGTGTTTCAGTTCTGTATTGTTAAAATACTGAACTGTGAATTTTGCTCTAATGTGAATTCCTATCAACCGCCTCAACCAAAAAGATCCATGTTGGATTAGCCTGAAGACCTGGACTCTTGTGCTCTTACAGGAGTCATCAGTGGAAGACTGGCTCTTTTTGTGCAAGACAGTAGATGCCAGGTTTGGGCAACAGCTTCTGTGTTGGGTGACAGGTCTGGCAGTTTGGGTACTTTGTCTTAGTGTAGGAGCTAATGGCTAAAAATGGATAACTATTTTGCAAAAGCTGACACAACCGCTTATCCCTGTTTCAGTGTTCTTTCTCTAAAAATGAGCAGAGAATATTTCAAAACATGCAAGAAAGATTTTGGACACTGAATAAAAACCTGTCGTTAACAATTGTGGTTACTCTTTTCTAGGTCCTGTGTTTAATGTCTCGGTGCATTCTGACAACCCGACAGTTTACCAGGGTGAAGTGGCAGATTTGTGGTGTATTGTCACAACAGAAGGAATGGCACTTGAACAAGGTATTTTGTCAAAATTATTTTACTTGTAACTCATTTACCTTCACCAAGTGGAATAATGCCATCAATAACAACCCTGTGTCCTTTAAGTGAGGCTGGAGAATGGACAATCAGCATTGAAAATCCTGTAGAACTCAATAAATACAGGAGAGCATGTTTGCTTTACACAACCCAATTTAAAACAAGGGGGTTTGTTCCACTTTCTGAGGGGACGGGCAGAAGGTGTTCTTGCAGCTAAATCCCTCTGTGCTATCTGTGCCAACTGACCTTACTGCCGGCAGTCTCAGCCTACAACCACTAAGGCTGTGAAAACTATTCCTGTTTCCCTTAATGGGAAAGGAATTGTCAAATCCTCTTGGAAGAAAATGGTCATCTGTGAACAAATCTTAGTCATTTGGCCAGTCAGCTTCATAATTCAGAGTTAATTTAAGGCTTAATGTATAACTAAAAATCACAATAATTGCTGCAGCCTAAATATTAAAAATGAATGTTTATTGCTGATGCCTTCAGAGGTGAGCATCTTTTTTTTTTGTGGAAGAAGAAACAAGGTGCATAATTGCTATGAAAAATATAGCAGACACTTTAAAGGCAAATTTTTTGAAGAGCTGAAAAGTTCAGAGAATTTCTCAATACCTAGCTGCTTGCCAATCATAGCCTTGAGCTGCTTTTCATCACAATGCTGTGACAATAACTACGGTTATTATACCTAAGTTCAGAGAGAGATTAGGTTTTTTTTTTAAGTCATTCCCTTTCTCTCTATATATATGAATATAAAAACCTATTTAAAATCTATAAATATATATGTAAATATAAATATATATACCCAAATAAAAATGTCGTGATTCATGTAAAACTTAGAAATCTACACATAAACCATGTGCAGAAAATATTACTTACAATGTAGTAGCTGATGAGATGAAGTACCAAGCTTGATAAAGAACCATCACTTTCAAATTCCCTAGGTGCCTGTTTTGCATTAAATCTGAGTCTAGTGGGGAAGCAATTTGCCAGATTACAGTTCTGTGCTGCCTGTGAAAAAAATTGTAGAAGTCCGTAGATTGTATTATTGAAATGCTTGGTAGGGAGAAAAAGGCTGAGTAAACTTTGTCAAAAGATTCATAGCCTGGGATACTGGACACAGTAAGCAGCGTTGTATCCCTGTACCTGTGCCTCAGTCTGTCCCGTGGCTTCTGCTCAGCAGGAAGCTTCTTCTAAGTTGAGGTGTGCCCAAGCTTTTACAGGTACTGTTGTAAGGCAGTACTCAAAATGGCTGGCTTCCTTTGCAAAACACTAATTGCTGGCAGGGAGCCGCTGCTGCTTCTGCTGGTGCTTGATAGCTAAAGTAAGCTTAGGGTTGCCTTGTGAAAGAGGCCTTAGCATCCCTGACTCACTTAAAACTTGAAAAGAGGCTACTTAGTAACAGTGGGGCTCTCAGTGCTCTGTTGCATTTGGGTTTGTAATTGGTTTTTGTGTGTTTGGTAGCTTGAGGTGGGGAAGAAGTACTGACAAGGTAAGAATAATCAAAAGGATCAAAGTAAAAAGATGTCCTCTGGAAGTAGTTGCTCACAGCACAATTACCTTTTAACTGGACAGCTTTGTAAGGGTTTGTGGTTGTCTGTTGAATTGATGGATGATGCCTAGACTTGGAAATGATGCTGTTTCCAACACCTGCAAGCAGCCAGTGCAGAGTTTTAAATGTCAGCCCTGCAATCTGTTCCATAAATGGATAATGTCATCTCAAACATGGCAGATGCCTTGCCTCTTTGTGGTTTTGGCGAGTGGTGGGAGTTGATTCTGTTTGTTTTGTGTTGGGTTTTTTCTGGGTTTGGGGTGTTTTTTGTGGGGCTGTTTGGGGTGGTTTTTCATCTGTAATGGAGCAGATGAGGCATAGGCAACAGATATGCCTGGAATTAAGTGTAGTGTTATGGCAGATTTTGAGGGAACCTTTCAGTCCATGCTCCGAGCCTCCAGTTGCTGAATGAGCAGGATTTGGGGCCTAACCAGCCATTCTGTGCAGAGAACCCCTATCTGTACCTTTCCCATGGGCCTGAGAAGCTGACCTCTCTCCTGTTCTTGCTAGTCCTCTGGATGAGACTGGCAGAAGAGCTGCAGGGAACAGCTGGAATCTGTGAAACAGCTGTAGCATGCTCAGATTTCTCTTGTCAGTCTAACTTCTTGTCCTTGAGCTATAAATGGTACTAGAGCAGTGGGATAATGGAGCAGGTTAGGTGAAGGACCTTAAGGGCTCCTATGATAACAAACAGATGTAGTTCCTCAGTAGTTCCTTATTCCCCTTTATCCCATCTTAGATCTGTCTCTGTGCTGAGTCAGTATCACAATTTAATTCACAACTAGAATGGAGAGCTGGCTTTTTAAATTAGTGTGAAAATAACAGGGGCTGTCTCATTCCAGAGGGAAAATGAGGCACATTGTTAGGGAAAGCCTATACCAGGTATTTGCATAAACAGAGCAAGAGTTGCCAGCATCTCCTAGAAAACAGATGACAGGAGTACAGACATGGTCTTTCCATTTGGGAATGTGGTGAGAAAGGAGAGCAGAGCAATTGCATTTGAATATGAGTGGGCAAGATGCCTTTCAAAGGCCATCTGCTCTTCTGGTGCAGGGCTGTGTTTTGGGCCCCTCTTTTGAGCAAAGAAGGATCAAGGAACTTGATAGGATATCTTGTTTAATGCACATCCAGAACACTTTGAGCACAGTTGGTATTCCAGCCAGCTCTGCTCTTTTATACATAAGCACTCAACTTTGCAAGCATGTATGTGGATCAGTATGTATGCTTCCTGTAATAAGCTGAAGTGTCAGGTGCTACCTCTTCTCTCTTGCATACACAATCAGAAAAATAAAGAATTTCCAAGGAGCTGAGGAAAAGTTAAATCACCTATTGTCATTGTCAGTGCCCTTCTTTACTGCAGTTAGATTGATCCATTTGTTTCTAGAAGTGTTACTTATGGGTTGGACTTTTGTCTGGTAGAGGTAATTCACAATACTCTGTGTGTGTTTCTGTGTACCCACCCTGTGGGAAACTTTCAAAAGGATGGGAAAGGTTTTGGCATGACTGCTGTGTGCTTTAATTTCCTCTGCTTCTTTGAGACCCTGCTGAAATGGAGTGTGCATTACTAAGCTCAGTACATGACAGCAACCTCTCCATCTAACGAAGCGCTTCTTTGGCTTGGCAGCTGTGGTTGGTGTTTTGAATTCATATGAGAGGAATATGTGGGTGTCCGGGGAATAGTAGTTCTGTGTCTTGAAGATATAAAAGCTGCTTCTGATATTTCTGTTGAATACACATTTTCACAAATGATCTCTCTAGACTTCCCTGATCACCCCTTCTTGGGCTATGTGCTTAGGGATTTAAAAGTTTTAGTTATTGTGCCTGAAAGGAGATGGTTGTTTTTATCTGCTCCAGACAGATGCAGTGGGCACTCTAGAGAATTTAACAAACCCAGCTTGTTCACCTGTTGTATGGCTTGAAGTGGTTTCCTCAGCTGTCTAGGAACTCCTATTCAACCTCATTTAAATGTATTAAGCAAAAAGGGTCTCAAAATTGTGATTCAGTACTGTAACAAGATGCTGAGAGAGCAGTGGAAGTGAATGGTTTCTGAAAGCTGGTCTAGAAACAGGATTCCCCATTTTGAGGAGTGATTGGCCAGGGAAGCAGCTAAGACCCAGACAGCTTAGTCCTGTGTGTCAAATTGAAATGTGCATAAGGATGTGCTTTACATGTTGATGATCCTTACTAACTGGGGAGGGGAGGAAGCATAGCGTCACTATTACTCTGCTTGCAGAGCTCTGAAGGGTCCAAATTCTGGTGCTTTTTTCTTTATGAAAGGAGCTAAGTTGCATGACCTGAGGACACTGAGTCCTTGATGGCCTTCTGAGCTTGGCACTGGGTTGTTATCCTTTCCTGTAATATGGGGTATTTTGTCCAGATGCCTTATAGTACTTTTAACATTGTAGAGCGTGGAAGGAACCAGTGAAAGAAACCTTTGTAGGGTTAAGTGTGAGTGTGGTTCTTGTGGTTTGGTTTGGTTTTGTAAATCTGGGACAAAAATTGTGAGAGTGACTTGTCAATGTTGATGCAAGGTGTGTGTAGGATGCTGCAGATGCTTTTGGGAAACCTAGTGTGTGACCTGTTTTATGTTAGTAAAACTATATTTATTATCACTTGAGAGATGCTAGGCATGTTCATCACTGATCTTTAGAGAGCACCTGATTTATGTCATAGGTTTGCTAAGTTTTCTGTGGTTTTATTGCATGAAAACCAGAGATATATTGAAGCAAATCAGATGACTTTGCTGTATTAAGCTATTTCAAGGAGGATAGCAACTTGGAGCCAAATCCTCCCTCTAACTGTCTGTAGTGAGTCACTAATTGCACACTATGTATACTGACTAATAAAATATGTTGGCATAATACTGTTGTCCCATATTGTAATTACAGAAGATAGATTCAGCTATTTCAAAATGACAGCAAGTGCCTGCACTTGTCTCTGTATGTGGAGGGAAAGGAACCTCAAATTAATTGGAACTGAAAAGAAAGAATTCTTTAGAGATAGCAAGTTGCCTGGGAATCTGAAGGCTAGATTATTTCTTTTTATATCTAGACTTATTGTTTAAACCTTTTTTAGCCTGTGCAATGGTATATTCAGGACTTGGCCTGAAAGGTGTCTATAGGCTCCTATGGTATCTGGAAATACAAGAGCTCATGGCAGTCTTGATGATCTTTGGAAGGTACTGGTTGTTCCCAAAGTGCCTGCCTGTGGACCGGTGTTTTATTACCGTATTTGGCATAAACAGGCAGCATAAGAAAGAATAGTTTATAGAAACGGAGCTCTCTCCAGTAAAGGCCCCGTTTCCCACAGATGGTTGGATGAGTACACAAAGCAGAAGTCAAAGTTTGGTCCTGTTAACTGAATATATGTTTATGGTAATTTTTATTAACATCACTTTCAAGAGAAGGCCTATGCCAAGTAACCAACAGTCGTATTTGTAGTATGACAGGCAAGAGTGATTGCTGTGAGGTCTGCTGGTCCACATGACTTACACTGACCCCTGTGTAGGACTGGGAGACCTACTCCTGCTGTAGGGCTGCAAAATAGGCCAGGTGCCCTTTTGAGGCTCTGTGCTGTCGCCTGGAGCACCTGGCTAAGGCAGGAAGTTGGCTATTGTTCCAGAAATGAGCTTGGTCAGCCAACATCTCTGGTAGTAACAGCTGCTGTCTCACCTTTCTGTTTTGTTTTGAAGAAGTGAGTAAAACCAGCGCACCTACAAGAGAGTTGAGTGTACCCCGAACAGTGGGTAATTTTCTGTCTGCAGTAAAGGGGAATGTTCTGCCTGGCCAGCTGATGCTATACTTCACATAGCAGAGCTGAGGATGTCCCTTTACTTTTAAAATATAATTTTAAATTTCCCTTCTTTCCTGAAGTGTTAACTTGCCTGATAGAGGCTGAAAAATCATTTGCTCTTATACCTGTAAAGAATTTGAGTACAGCAGCAGGTTTGCAGCAGGTTTAGGGCTTTATTTTTAACATTAGCCTGGAGATCAAATCTGAAAGTTCAGAGAAGAGCAAGCTCAATATAGAAAAAATACAAGTTTTAAGTTTCAGGTTGCTAAAACTGTATTTTTCAGAGGTCTCAATAGTATCAAATGGAGGTTTGATACATCGCCAGAGTCACTGGGGACTGCCTTTAGTTGTGAAAAGGTCAAGCCCTGTGTATGCATTCTACCAGTACCCAAACCTCAGGATAGAAATAGTAACCTCTGTTTCCAGTTTGGGCCCTACAGTTTGCTAATGTATCAGGAAAGAAGACATGTTGATGAAACGAGTGAGCAGCCTCTCCTGTCTATGCCCTAAGTTATGCCAGGATTCAGACTCTGACGCATGTTGCTAGGCTCATGTTAGCAAAGAATAGCACTGGCTTTTAAAGTAAGTACTCTGCTACATCAGCCTAATAGGGTTAAGACTGAGGTCTGCTAAAGGGGTCAATAGGATCTGTATGGATGTTGGAAGAGCTAGATGTGCTGATGAACTCTGACTACCTGTCAGCTTTGTTAAACATGGAAGGTGTTGCAAATGCATTTTGTAGATTCTCCTTGGGTGGTAAAAATTGTACAAGGCATAATGCCTGATGATGTGTGACAGTAACTCACAACTCTGAAAAAAAAACTTTATAAAAACATCGTGGTCAGGCCTTGCTCCTGAATACTTAGTGTTTTTGTAAGTAATTTTTTGTGCTCTGTCTAGAATCTCTGTATTCATTTAGGTAGACCAAATGTAACGAAGGGGCCTTCAGCAAAGAGCCTTCTGACTTTTGTTATATAGGCCCTGCATGAAGATAGTGATTGCAAATACTTAGGACTTCCACTCCCATTTCACTGTAGGTTCAGCATAGTTCTAGAACTGCTTATGACACTATGCCTGCTTGGTGAAAACTTAGATCAGAGATTAAACATAGGTTTTAGGATAGCAAGTAGGAAAGGAAGAAATCTCCTCTTTGTTGTCCCTGTATTAAGTCACCCTTTCTGTGCAACTGCATCCTTCCTGCCAGTGCATTTCATTGCAATTCACTACTTGAATCCTCCTAGAAAGGACATGTTCAGAGCATTCTCTTTTTCTTCTTTTTCTTTCTTTCTTCCACTGTCAGACCAGTGTTGCCTGAAAATGACACTATGAATACTTTTCAGAGCTCACCACCATGTCTAAATTCATTTTTGTCCTCAAACACAGATGATACGTCCTTTGATGTTTCCTGGTTTGCCGTGCACTCCTTTGCGTTGGACAGAGAGCCCGTCTTGCTGGCCTCACTGGACCGAAGAGGGATTGTGACACAGAGCAGGAGAAATGGGAGCAGTGATCTCAGCCTGGAGAGAATCAGCCCATTAGAATTCCGTCTCCGTGTGCATGGCTGTGAGGACCATGACTTTGGGAACCACTACTGCATAGTGACTCCGTGGGTGCGATCTGCCACTGGTGTATGGCAGCGGGAACCTGACATCAAAGCCAAACCCATTTTTCTATCTGTGAAAATGGATGGTAAGAGATTCCAACATGTCTTACACAGTCTCTTTCTTTTTTAACACCTTGTTATGCCTTTCTCTGAAAAATATTTCCTATGACTATTTTTAAAGGTCCCTATGATAATCTCAGATTTTGTTACTCTTTTCTTTTGTTTGCAACTTCTGATTCCAGATTCCGTAGACTAGGTAGGCCTGAACAGATCACAGTCGCAAGACTGAAGTGTTTTCTTTCCTGATCATTTCCTGGTGATGTTTTGCATAGCTGGGGCATCTTTTAATCAAGGCATAATATCCTCTTCAAGTGTTAACCCTTTGGTTGCCTGCATGAGGAAGCCTAGGTTTGCAGATGGGGTGTGCTGAAGTAGTTGTGTTGTGGTTAATGTCAAAACTGAGAACAGAAAGTCAGACCTCTGACTCCTTCCTCCCTCTCCTAACCACATGACATGCTGCTCCCTGCACTTAATACCTTGTCCGCTTTCTAGTCTGAGTTGCAAGAGTTGCTGGACTTCATAAGAAGCAAGTTGCACGCTAGATGCTGCATTCAGCATGTAGCTAAGGAAGATTAATGCAGGAGGGGTTCTGAACTAGTTGCTTTCTTCTCAATATTTCTGTGAAATGTCATATTGGGAAGTTCCATGAACTTGAAAGGAATCAAAAGTTTTATTCTCCCTATTGTGTAGCTAACTATGATAGCTGTACTTTCCAGACTCCTTACAGTTCTTGACCCTGCCTTTGTCTGAGCAGTAGGTGCTTGCAAATCAAATTTTGTGTTTAGGTACCAACTTTGGAGGTTGATTAGACAGGGTTGTAAGTGGCAGCAAATACGTTGTACAAGTAGTTCTCATCAAGCAAAGCATAAATGAATCCTCCTTGTCATTTGGAAACAAACTACAAAGAGTGCAGCCACAGTCTGCCTCTGATGAGGGAAGCTTACAAGGCTTTTGTTTGGAGGAAGAGGTGATGGGGCACCCCTTGGAACTAGCTCTGCTTTGCTATCTCACTCCAAGGCTCCTCAT
This sequence comes from Pezoporus wallicus, assembly GCF_028554395.1. NCBI lineage: Eukaryota > Metazoa > Chordata > Aves > Psittaciformes > Psittacidae > Pezoporus > Pezoporus wallicus. The sequence continues at coordinate 2,945,133 of NW_026638360.1, read as the reverse complement.
GCTTCCAGCCTCCCTGAGGCTTTGAAAGGATAGAGGAAGAAGTGGTAGAGGAAGAGCAAGGGTGAGGAAGTAAGGGAGTCCAATAAAACTAATTTTCGAACCTCAAAAGAAAATCGGTGTAATTTCTCTCTGAAATAATTAATGTGCCCATAAGTGAATACTGTGGGATTTATTTATTTGTTTTTGTTTTTAAGGAGAGAACAGAAATCTCTGAATTTCTCTGTGATATCTAATGATGTTGCCTTCCTCTTTCAGTTTTGAATGCTTTCAAGTATCCCCTGTTGATTGGCATTGGTCTGGCCACTGTCATTGGACTCTTATCCTGCCTCATTGGCTACTGCAGCTCCCGTTGGTGCTGCAAGAAGGAAGTACAGGAAACAAGACGAGAGCGTCGCCGGCTAATGTCAATGGAGATGGACTAAACATGGAGCCAGACACACTTGTATTTTGGGAGAGACTCAAAGGGCTCTTGGACTGTGCTGAGACACTTGCCCACAGGCCCAGAGAAGACAGTGCATTTCCTCTCTGATTGCAGCTTGGACCTCAAGCTTCTCCTTGTTACACATCATGCCCTGAGAGCATTCAGGCCATATGTAGCAACTTGGAATTCTCCTTTTCCAGCAGCACTTTCTGCACAGGAATCGTGTCCTTCTAATGTGCAAACTGTTGAGTCTTCTTTCACCGGGGCCCTGTGACAAAATTCACTAAGGTTTTTCTGTTTGTTTGATTGGTGGGTTTTTTCCCCTCCTCTTGGTTTTGAATAGATGTATGAAAATGTGATGGTCAGGGTGACAAGTGGGAAAAGAGCTGGTAAAATGTCAAATTTTCATTGTATTAACCAATCTACTTTTCCCTTCCACCCCCATCACACCATCCTGTTCCCTTCCTCTGTCCACCTTGGTATCTCACAGACTTCTCTGTGCTGGGTTGAAGGCTGGAGAAGGTTCTTCTTCTAGTTTCTCATGAAGCTGTTCCAGCAACAAATTGGTTTTCTGGTTGTCTGCATGCCTTCTCTACCCTGGCTTTAAAGGGTTTGCAACATAACATGCCTAGAGATCTCTGGGACACTTCTTTTTAAACTTATTTTTTTCTTTTATTTTCAGTGCTTAAAGCTCTTGGCAGTGAATAGAGGCTAACTTGGCAACCCTGAAAAGTCAGTCCTGAGACAAGGATTTGTTGGCTGTCTCCTTATGGCCACCTTCTCTCACCTTTTCACCTTTTTCTTTCCCATTACAGCTGCTCATTTTGTGCCTGAGACCCTGTTCTGCTTGTGTAGAGGGGCATGTGGTATCTAGAAACAAGGCCCAGCCTTCTGCTGGCCTTGGTGGAGAGCTTGGAAGACCTTGCCCCTAGTGATGGTGTGACTTATGGGGGAGGAGGAAAGAGGTGGATCTTTGTCTGCAGTTGGTCCACTGATAGTGATTAGATAAGACCTGTAATCTATGTGTTACCAGATGCACAGACCAGACTCCAGTGCTGCTTCTTCCAGTCACTCAGTGGTAACACTTGAACCTGTGGGCAGAATCTGAGACCTGCAGTAGCTGAAGTGCAGCTCAGGGTTGGAATAGGAGAAAGCCCAGGAGGGCAGCAAGAATCCCTCAGCTTCCAATGGTCCTCATTTTCTGCACAGGCCTGCAGCAGGGCTTTCAGCATGGGTTTGAGACATATTCCTAGGTGCTATAGTATAGAAGTCCTTTGTTCTTCCATGCATACTGGCTTGGCTTCTGAGTTGGAGCAGCTCCTTTTCAGGGCAGTTCCGTCTTCCCAGCACAGCTGGTGTTACAAGCAATAGAAGTCAGAATAAAGATATTTTATGTAAACAGGCAAGGAAGTAGGACTGCACCGCAGTCTGATGTCCCAGCCAGGGCTTGGCTTGCATCAAGAAGGGTCAGAAATGTAGAGCTGAGGCCAGAGCTCAATCATTCCAAGATTATTTTGTTTTTATTTAAGATAAAAGATGCTGAAGGAGAGCATCCATGGAAAATAGTGTCTGTGGTGTGCTATTGCCAGTCTAGACTTTAGTTATGAATTAGACAATCTGGTTCACTAATAGCTTTTCTCACTGTATATTCCAGGGGAGCTGGAGGGTTATTATTTGTGCTATGAAGGCTTCATTTTGCAATAGTGTTTGTGGGACCTTGCACTCAACACAATAGCTATTACAAAACTGGAGGTTTTGGAGTAAACTTTGTGTGTATTTTGGGTTGTTCTGGTTCCCCCCCCTCCCTTGCATTGTGACCTTTGTTCTGACATTGACATGAGGCTTTTGTCTAGAAGGCTGTTCTGCTTCCTGTATGTGAACATGCATGCTGTCACGTATGTACACATATGTATGCATAGAGGTGTCCAGTGATTTTTGGAAGCTGAACATGAGGCATCTTCAAAATAGATTAGATTTGCAGAGTTGGGGTTTGCAGCTTGTCATTTGACTCTTTAAAGACACTTGATGTAGTATTCCAAAACTGGTACACCCAAAGTCTATCCTCTGAGAGACTTTTGCCTGAACATTCATAGCAACTTTTCTTTCTGACCTGATGTTTTGCTTTCTGAAGGAGCTCTGAAAAGGCCTATACTGGAGGCAGATGTAGCTGCCTTTGCTGAGCAACAGAGCAGAACCAGTATCTAGCTTTTGATGTGAAGGCCCAGAAATCTGTAGCAATGCTTTCCAAAGGAAGGGAGTTGAGGAAAGGATTCACTTGGATATTGCATAGACAGAAAGATTTTTTTTTTTCTTCCTCTCCTGTTTGTCTCTTATAGTGAAATCTTGCTTTTTCCTTCTTGCATTAAAAATTGCTTTCTTCACAGGAGGCCTGTGGCATTGGGGCATCTTGGGAGGGACATAGCAGTGGTGAAGTTTGAAGCACAGCCATCTGTTGATTTCTTACTCCTTGTTTATGTGCCCTTGGTTAAGTTTTAGGGAGAGAGGATCATGACCGTAATGCAATAATTAGGGAATGAATGAGCAGGGAACTGCCAGCTCTTCCCAAGCACACAACGTAGCACACTTTCTCCCTGCTGGAAAAACTCAGGGTTATTTTGGTCAGGGCTCCCTGCTCCTCTAGTGAAAGGTCCCAATGTCCTTAGCTAATGCTGACCTTCCTTCATGGCCTGTAACAAACCATCATTGTCATTCTAAGTGAAGCAAGTTTGCTGCTAGCTCATACTGCTGCCAGCCTCTTGGAAGGCAGTGTTGCATCCCCTTCTACCCTGTGTTTGCTGTAGTTGGAAGGCTAGAAGCTGAGGGGCTAGACTTACCCACACCAGGTTTCCTTCTACTTGTGCCAATTTTCTATTATCCCACTTCTTTTAAATAGAGTGGAAATCTTACCTCTAATGAAAACAAAAATCTAGGTCACTTTTCATGTTATTATTATTTCCTGTGTGACCAGGGTTTGTGTGAGTGGAGGTGTGTGTGCATCTGGTGATGTATTAAACCTGCAAAGTATCATAAGAGTAAGCTGCCTGAGATGCAGTGCAAGCATCCATATTTTCCTGCTGCAACCTGTGGTATTGTCAAAGTCTCCTAAGGGCTCATGTCTTCCTCTGTTCACATTGCCACATCTTCTGGTTAAGCTGGTAAATTCCTCCAGGCACTTGGAATTTTGATCCAGGACAAGCTTGAACATCATCTAGCAGAAGGGCAAGATATTTTCTTTCTTTCATTTTAATTTCAAAGTTATAAAATAAAGTGTTCGGCACAAATCTGGAATGCAGGTACTGAATAGTTCTGACAATGCTGTGTACAATGTTTCTTTTTATCTTTAAAATAAAGAGCGAGCCTTTTTAATTACGTCTGTCCTGTGGGCCAAGATGTTTGAGCTATGGCAGTTCTTTTCTTGGACCTTGCATGTACGCAGACACTATTGTTGAGGCAAGGGTATCAAATGTAAACCTTACAGCCCTGTTTCCAGCACTGTTTACCCTGTAAAATAAGCATGAGTCCTATTTTGCAGTAAGTTTTAAGTATTTCTCTATGTTTGTGTGATGAATTGGGGAATGTAATTGTTTTGAGTCTCTCCTATTTCCACTCCACTATATATATTTTGTTGGGGGAGTTTACTTTTGATTACCTAGGGCCAGGAGTCACTTTCCCCACTTCTACATACTCACCATGACACCATATGGTCTAGGATATCGCTTTGGTCAGTTGGGGTCAGCTGTCCTGTCCATGTCCCCTCACAGTTTCTTGTGCACCCCCAACCTATTTGCAGTTGGATGGTGTGATAAGAAGAGGCCTCGAGTCTGTGTAAGCACTACTCAGCAGTAACTAAACCATCTCTGCATTATCAACACTGTTTCTAGCACAAATCCAAAGCATAGTCCTCATACCAGCTACTGTGAAGAAAATTAACTGCATCCCAGCTAAAACCAGCATACTTGCATTCCAACAGGAAGTTGCTTGAGGCAGAAGTGGTTTGGGAATGCCAGGAGAGGTTTTGGCAATCTGGGTTTGCGTTCAAACTAGAACATGCTTTGCCTGAGATGGCTGCAGTGCAGGCCAGTTGACATCAAAGTTTGTGGCTTCTTTCCAGATGGTGGTGGTGTGGCAGGCATGGAAAGATGTCCTCTGTAAACTGTACTTACGGGAAGCTGGGAGGTGGCACTAAGCTGTAAATTCTTATGGGGTGACAGGGACCATTAGCTGAGAAAGTGTCATAAATCGTGTCTGATCTCCCAGCAGAGCCTCTGTCAGCTGTAGATGTTTAATGCATACATGTACATGAGTAATGAGTGGCATGCTTGTGGGACAGCAGTCATTGGCCTCTACCTGTGCAGGTTACAGCTTACTGGTAAATTTGGATTAGCTTTATGAAATCCTCTTGCCTCCCCGACCCTTCTGGAATGACCTAGATCTTAATACTGTTCTTGTCAGTGTGGTAGGATTTTATCAGAACAAAAAAAAAAAAAAAGGGACAAAACTTGAAGTCTGGAGATGAAGTGGGATACTTGCAAGTAGCTGCCCGAGTGTTGCAGTGAAAGATGGCAGCTACCAAGTGTCCAGCATTGCCTTGTATCTGCTATGGGTTCAGCTCAGCTACCTGCCTATGAAGGAGGTATCTAGCTGCCTACTGCCATAGAGGCAGTCTGAAAAGTACTTTTGTGCCAGAGACTGAGAGTTTAGTTCCTTCTATAGCATCAGGCTCAGGCAACGTGCTTGGTTGTGCCTGTTCTACAGCAGAGCCTACTTGTGCTGTGATGGCTCTGACTGACTGCCTTGCTTGGGTCAGGGCCAATTCTGAAACCTCTGCTGGGCTGAAGCTGACTGGTGTCGAGTAGGATGCATGAGAAGACCTGCCTCCTCTGTCATCTGAAGGTGAAGCCTGGTCATGCAAACCTTCCAAGGAAGCATATGGCTTTTACCTTTTCAGTGTAACTTTCTACATTTCTATGATTGTAGGGAACCAAGATCTGCACAGCAGGTATCAGGAAGTTGGTGTTTCAAGAAACAGCCTTTAGCAACTGACTGAAGATGTGTGATATACTAACTGAATAAAAAGTCACTGCTCATTCTCGTGCAAGGTAAGTACACCATGAATGCAGCATGTAGTCTTCTATCGGACAGCCCTTTACCAGGAATCTCCTATTACTGAGGAATCATAGAATCACATAGGTTGGAAAAGACCTTTAAGATCAACAAGTCCAACCATTACCCCAGGATTGCCAAGACCGCTACGGTTTAGTAGGGAAAACACTAAACACTGAGGGAGAACAGCATTAGGCTGTAGGCAGCCCATGGTTGGTGCTGAAAGCTCCAGGGGAATGCCTGGGTTATTGAGGAAGCAGGGTTCTACGGTTTTCCAGGTCATTGAAAAGAGCTGCTATAAAGACAAGCTGTTCTCCTCTCCCTGGCAGTCAAACTACATTCCACAAAGTGCCAGAAGCGTGCTTGTCTGCTTCTACCTCTGGGATAGAAAGGCAGGGCTTTCCAAAGCAGGCTTTGTGAAAGCAAGTTAGTGTCATATCATACTTCGCTCGTGTGGGATTTTTATGAACTCTGGCACATACTGGGCCTTAGACCAGACCACAGACTTAGTCTGAGTACACCTTTGCTGGCTTCAGAAATGAATAATGAAGCTGCAGATAGATGGACATGAAGTTCTGTTTCTTGTTGGCAACTTCAGCTGGCTTATGCCCTCTGGATCCTAGTTTGTACAATCCTGCCAATGATTTGTCATATTCAACAGGCAGTAAACAGTCTCAAAGATACAAAGGTTCCCAAAAGTTTCTTAAAGGGTGAGGCTAGTGAGAATGCTTCCAGAGCTCTTCCAGCAGAACTAGCAATAGGAGCATACCAGTTACTGGTCATCTAAGACCCCACAGAGATGTCTGAGAGGAAAGAACTGGTGGTGTCTTTGTTGTTTTTCTTGCCTCTGTGCTGGCTTCAGCCCTACAAAAGCCCTTGGCATAGGCTGGGATACTAGAGCTGTGGTAAACTGGGAAAATATCCATGCTGCTTAGCGTCTGTCTGTATATATATTTCAGCTGTGTGCACTACAGCCAAATGCAGGCTTTGAATGCAAGTACAGTAGTACTAACCTCCCTCTTGGTGTTCAGGTACATCCTCTTTTCTGTCCCCAGCCTTGGTTGCTCATTTCCTCTATGTTTTGTTCCCTTTGCCTCTTTCAGTTCTCTTCAGGAGTTTTTTTTTCTAGATTTTGTCTCCCTGATCTGTAAAGGATCATGCTCTTCTGTGCTCATCTCTCTGAGCAGGGGTATGTTGTTGTGATGTATCCTTCAGTCATCTGAGACGTCAAGATGCTCCAGCCCAGAGCCCACTGCAGATCATCTGCAAAACATGCACACAAATGTTTTGTAGTCTCTTTCCTCATGAGGACTTCAGAAAATATGCAAGGAAACTAAGTGTTTCTAATAGGGAAATGACTCCAAAGAGACATTCAAATTCCCTTTGCCAAAGCAGAAGGACAGATTTTCTTTCTAAATAACATGGGTTTGGCCTTCTTTCTCCAGAGTGGCTGTTTGCTATCATAACACAAATGCTGTTCAGTGCCTATGAGCTTCAGACAAGCAGCCACTGTGCTAAATATTGTGCTTAGCATGAAGCAAATTAATTTATCAAGATAATGATGGGATTCATCTTGAACACCCAGGTTAGGCACCCTGGCTTGAGAAACAGTTACCTGAAGAATGCAGTTTATCTAACCTACTTGAGACTTTTGTTTTAGAAAAGAATCTGAAGGTACCTGTTCCTCAACAAGGAAAACTCGGCTCACCTAAGACATGAGAATTAGGCAAGATACCTGTAGGGAAGTATTGGCCAGGCAGGTAAGGGCTGAACAAAATGAGGTAGTGGCAACTCCCTCTAGTGATGGGCTAGGGAAGGAAGGAGGAAGCCACAGCAGATAGCTGTAGTTATTATTCAACCCAAAGATGTAAAATGGATCTTTAAGAGCTCTGTAACAACCATTCTTATATAGATTCATTAAAAAATTGGCAAATACCTTTAAGAATAATTTATGTTTTTACAACAGTTCCAGGATGGATTTTAATCTCGATTTTCTTACTTGTATAACGTCTCTGCCTTTGCGTAAGGATAGTCCTCATATGGCAGTTATCAGGATGGATCCAGTCCATTCTAATTGTGTTTTTTCTCCTTTGTGCAGGCTCCCAGTCTTCAGCAATGCAGTTTTTCTGCCTTGTGACTTCTGGAGTCAACCAAGTCTCATACTGAGGTCCCTTGTATGTTATCCACAGTGTTCAGTCCCTTTGAAGGTGTCTCTTCTAGTAGCTGTACCACTAGTGAGTGACCAGGCTTCTTGCAGTATTTAGAGAAAAAACATTGCCATTGTCTTCCAGCAATGAAAAGGATAATGTCTTTCTACTTTATTGGGTGTTTGGCCTTTTTCCACCTTACCAGCTGTTTTCAGTCACTGCACACTTTCTTCCCCACATCACAGTGGGCTGATAAGCATAGCCTCTTCCTCTAGCTCAGAAATGGCCATCTCTGATGTTTCAGCTCTGAGAGCATAGCCTGGCAGAAGTATACATTTCTTTAGAAATAAGATGTTAAGGTCCTTTTGAAACTGATGGCTTTTCCTGTAGTCTTTCAGGTACATGCCGAGGTGTCTTTGCCTGGTGCTGTTATCTTTTTGTTTCTCCCTTCCATCTCCCACAGTCCCCTGCATTCATCCAGAAAAGTCTGTTTTAAGTCACTATTCACTAAATTTCCCTTCCTCAATCTGACTGTATACAGTGTTAACAGGATAGCTCTCAGTAATCTTGGGATTAAACCCCTCCCCCCCTTAACTTTGTCAGTGGTGGCAGCAGTGTGTCATCTGAATGTCACCTCTTCCCAACTTGACTGCGACCCATGTTTCAGTTGTGGGAGATGTTCTCCAACTCTCTGGGCGTAGCAGGGGAGGTGCTGCAGGCTCTCTCAGGTAGAAACTGACAGATTACAGTGAGAAAACTGCAGCTATGTTGCAGTTCTGGGTGCATACTTCAACAGGCTCTTCAGTGGCAGCACTGAAGGAGGAGTTGCTTTCATACTGAAGACTGACAATCTGAGCACAAAGGAGTGAGATCTAGTGTGTACATTTGCACTTCTTGACATCTCTGTTTAATCAAAGCTGTATACCCTGCAGGCTTTCCCTGGAGTTCACTGCAGCCTCCTGCCTTTTGTTTGAAGGAAATTTGGCTTAGCGTAAATGTAACTGAGTCTTTCTGTGACTATAGCCAAAACATCCCCCCCCCCCCCAAATGAGGATACCAGCAGCAATAGCATCAGTATAGCCTATACTGTGTTCTGGTCTTGAGATGCTTGTTGGCAATGAGGGCAACATAGTGTAGTGCTGTCCAGAGTGCTCTGCTCACACCTAGGAGGGTGAAAAGGTGGCATACAGGAGCAGCACATCTACTGCATGGCCAGGCGCAGCTGCCTGGGAGCTAAACACATCCAGACCTCTAAACAGCATGTTAATACTACATTTTGAGTCAAGGTCCCCCTGACAACCTCTCAGGCCCCAAACTGAGCTTCTTTGAACACCTGTGTATGTGTACTTGGAAAGAAGCTTCATATTCATAGATGAAGGATGCTTTAGGAGCTTCAAGAGTTCTGAGATTTTAAAAAGGGATGTTCTGACTCTGTTATTGGACTTTGCAAAACTGCTGCTTTTCCCATGATCTCAAAGGAGTGGGGAAAGAGGGAGTTGTTTCAAAAGCCTGATGCTAGGTAAGCTGTAAGCATAGTTCTCCCGTTGCTATCTTGCTTTACCACTTCAGTAGCAGAGCTGTGTATCTCCCCCATGATGTTCATAGTGCTGGACTGGCCACACTCCTCTGATGCAACAGCAATTTAGTGTCGTGGCTGGTAAGGATGAGACTTTTTGTCTATGTATGTAGCAGGGTTTCCTCAGGTAGCCCTTGTGCTGCTCTGTGGGACCTGCCACCTCTCCTCCTGCAGCCCCAGCCGTGCCTTAGTTTCTGGATCCTCCACTCACTGCAGTGGGTTTAGGGCAGGGAAAAATCCATGTGTTTTCACATTAATGCACTCCTTTGGTGTAGGCACATGCTTCCTGAAGGGCCTTGGAGACCCTCTGCCTATCTCTGAGACTGGGAAACATACCTTTTGTGCATCTTCCACACAGGCCTCTTACGAGAGCAATTCCCTACTGCATCCACTGGTTTTGGTAGCTGGGTTGTCATTTTTCCCAGCTTAGATGTATTTCACAATTGGCTGCAGCAATGGCTTTTTAATTCCCTTGCTAACATTTCCAGGGCAGCTATTTTTTATTTTTTAAACCCTCTTGCTTCTGGAAATCCTGTAATCAAATCCAAGCTCTGTCAATCTAATTAGTTTTGAAGCGCAGCATCTCCATAACTTAGAGACCTAAATAAGCAGCTTAAAATTCAAACCTGGCTTCTCTCCCAACATGTAATACACTGTTCTGTATCCCCCAGAGGTTCCTACTGAACAACAGCCCACTGCAATTGCACTCCCTCTTTCCCTCTCTTAACCTCCCTCATCTCTTCTCCAGCCTCTGCCCTCTCTGTATTCATCGGAAACCAAAAATGCCGAGGTGCAACCCTCTGCTGCTCTGCTTCAGACAAGTCTCTCATGATGCTGCTTGCTTAGATGCTGATGTTGCTTTGAATGCCAGCACACAAAGGTCTGGGGGCAACATGTAGCAGCTTCTGGTGGCAGGCAGGGGAGCTGCACTTGCAGACTGCCTGGTTATGTGACTGGACCCTGCATGTGCCTGTGGGATGTACGGCGGACAGGCTCTGCTGCCCCTGAGCCAAGCCCTGCAGCCAGAGGAGCATGGCCAGATGCAGCACAGGAAAGGGCAGCTGCTGAGCAATGCCTCTCTGCTAAGGTGCTGTGCTTCTGGCTCCTTCTTGGGCTGCTGTGAGGAGGGAGATTAATTGCTCCCTTGGTGCAGCATCCCTCCTGGTCTGTAGCTGCATGTTGTCCCCTTGAGCTTTCTTCTGCCCGCAGCAAAGGTGAGATGTCCAGTAGATTTATGTCAGAAATGCACTGTTGGTCCAAACTACAAACACTGGTGGAGCTGTGACTATAGAGGAATGAGGCTTTTCAGCCCATTTGTGGGGGTAGAAGATTAAAAAAAATAAGGGTGGCAGGAAGGGACTAAAGAGCACTTTTCATTAGGATAAATGAAGCATGTGCTTCAGGCTCTGCCTGCTGCCATGGCAGTGAAGCAGGAATAACCCATCCCACTTTCCTGAAGGGCTTTGGTGTCTCTGCAGCGCCTCAGACAATTTTGTTCTTGTTTGAATTTTGTAGTAGAAATGATGATGCAAACCCAAGCAAGCACAAGCTCTTCAAAAAAGAGCTGTGGGTATTCTCCTCCTAGGCAGCCCTAGCTGCTCGCTACTGAGAGAGGACAGAGTCCTAGAAAGCTGCAGTTGCACAGGGTGGGTGTTTCCCTGCTTTCCAGCCTTTTCTGCTCTTAGATTTCAGTTTCCTTTTTTTAATAATGTGTTGTAGTTGCTGTACCAATAAAACTGTGTTTTTCAGTGCAAAACAATCACAGCAGCCTTTCTGTGCTGCTGTGGGTTTTGCTCATGAAGACCGTGTCCTTGCCAGGCATCGGAGCCATGTCCTACGAAGGCCCAGGACATGCAGAAGTTGAGTAGCAAAAGAGGTTCTTCACGCTCCCATGAGCAAAGGTCATTATTTTCTTCATCTTCCCTAGGCTTCCCCCTTTCTCATGGCTGCCTGGTCTCCCTGTGACTGGCAGGAGGTTATTTGGCAGTACATCACCAGGGAGATCTTTGTCCACCGAGATCACGCTTGGCTCCAAATAGGCCAAGGTGAAAGACCATGCGCATCCTGCAAAGCGAGCCTTGCTCCAGCAGGAGCATTTGTGCTCTGTCAGGAGGTTCCTGCCCACAGGAGCATGCCCAGGGGACTGCAGCTGAGCCAGGCGGCCTTAGGGAAGCTGGGAAGCCGGCCGGCTCCTGCTTCATAACTGGGGGAAGCAACCCAGCTGCCTTTGAAGTCTGAGCCGGGCTGAGCAAGCCTGACAGCTGACTTCAAAGTCTGTTGCACCAGCTCCCCTGATTATCTGTAGGCTTCTGGCACGTCCCCCAAGACTGCCAGATTATCCCTACTAATGCTGTGCTCTTCCCTGCATCCCCTTACCCTGCCTGGCACCAGACCCTTTGCTTTCAAGGCTGCAGCCTCCATCCCTCCCTGTCCTTGTCCCCCTCCCCAGTCACTGTGGATATGTGGCAATGGCATTTCTGAGCTTGGGACATGGCTCCTGAGATCTGTGAAGCAAAGGCAGAGGAGGCATTTTTGTAGAGCTTACCTGTAGCCTGCACCTCTGGACTATCCCCCCCCTCCCCATTTGGTCACAAGAACAGCCTGAAATTCAGGAAGCTCTCTATGGCACCCAGTTGCTAACAACTAAGCAGGCACTGTGTGCCTTCCCTCTCCAAAAATGCCTTTGGGCAGCCGGGCTCCCCTCCAGGGCAGGTTGTGCAAGCCAAAGGGTGAGGGGGCACCAGGAAGAGAGGGCTGTTTTCTCCTTGCCCCTTCAGCCTCTGCTGGGACCTTGCTGCCTCAAATTACTCTCTTGCTCTTTTGCCACCTGTGCTCCAGTATTTGGGGAGCCCCAGGGTGCTTGTCTGTGTGAGTAGAGATGCAGATGGTGAGTCATTGCTGAGGACTGGCTTGGATATGGGGCTGAGGAGATGGTAGAGCCATGGCTCTGGGCAAAGGCCACAGAGCTTGTGCTCCTCTCAGAGTAATTGGCTTTCACTTGGGATGTTGCATAGCAATGTCAAAACCTCATGGAAGATTCCTTTCTTTAACAAGCTGGGTTTTATTTCTCCCAGAGCAAGCAACCTTGGCAGCGGCTGAAAACACTTCCTGTGCAAAACCAGATTTGCCCAAGACATGGTTTGAGGTCTGCTTTCCTTTGAAAGGTAGGATTTGTTGGTACTTTCCAGCGGGTGGGTTTGGCTGTGGTCTCTGCTGTGTTGCGTGGAAGCCAGCAGTAAATGTGATGGCAGCAGGCAGAGGAAGCCACAGGTGCTCTAGTGTCAGGCACCCAAATGGGATGAGGGAGCTCATGGGGGCAATATGGAGAGACAGGGCATCTGACTGCAGCCTCTCCCCTGTGTTTGCCTAATTGCTTTTGGCTCTCAGCAGCCTGTTCCCCCTAAAAACCAGCACTGACCATGGGGTTGCCTCCTTCATCCTCAATAGCTTTTTCTGTAGCATTTCTATCCTGCTATCGAGTGATCCTGCCTTATACCCATCCCTCCTCAGGCTCCTTGCAGTGTGCCAGGGGGCATCTGATCAGCACTTGTCTGTCCAGGAGGTTTCCAGGTCACTGTGGATGTTGCTGATTGCTGCTGTGCTCTTCTGGGCAGAGTCTAACTCCACCCTGGCTGCATTGGGTTTGGGGAAACTTTCCATGCTACATTTTTGGGGGTGTTTTTCTGGGAAGCTTTGGCCCAAAGTGACTGAGCAGCATCCAAAAAAAGAATGCCTGCAAAAGGGATCCAGAAGGAACAGAATGGGTAGGGGGGCATGCAATTAAAGAGGATCATCACCTGCAAGAAAGCCAAAGCCAGTGCTATGGGCAGCCTGACCTCCAGCCTTGTGCTCTAGAGTGGGAGATGGTGGCACCCTGCTGCTTAGGTGCTGGTGGTAGCCAAGCTGTGCTAGGGCCTGCAGATCAATAGTAGTCAATTACCATTGCCCTAGTGAAGCACTTCAGCTCACCAAGCCTGGTTCAGAGGAAGCAAGTCCTCTGCTCCTTGTAGGTACAGACAGGAACCCTTTGAACTGTCCAAGATGCGTATTTCCCGCTCACTTCCCATCTGATGTCATCCCCAGGAAAATAAGGTAAAGGGATCTCTCTCTCTCTATGTGTTTGGCTTCCCTGATTTTTCTAATGGCAATGTTATCTTTTGTAAAGGATTCTCTGATCCTCTTCCTTCATCCTGCTTTGTGTGTTTAATAGTCCTGCCATATGTCTGGTTGCACTGATTTCCCAGGGAGGAAGAGAGTAAGTTTTAGACTGCACAGTCCAAGGGAGCAGGAGCTGTTGGTTTTGTCTCCAGAGCATCATCACTGCCAGTGACAGGGCTGGGCCAGGCAATCCTATTCTTCCTGATTTCTCTATTGCAAATGTAAGCAGCAACTCATGCATCATTAGAGTTGCAAACTTGGAATTAAACTGTCCCCTTGTGTGTGTTTATCTGCACACTGGCTGTCAGAAGCTCACTGAGGTTGAACTCCAAGTTTCCTTTCCATTTACGCTGTTGCTGTAGCAGAGATGCTATTCCCTCCTCCAGAGTGGTAAGCAGGTTGGCTTTCTGTCAGCGGGATCATCCCCCGGGGTACTGCTGGCAGTTGGGTTGCTCTTGAAAAGCAAATCCCTTCATCCCTTTTCTTCTGAAACAGAAGGGTTTCATCCTGCACAGGGAATGGAAGCCTTTCACAGGGTTATAACTGTGTCCTACTTCCATAGGGTGTGGGCCCCCATCACCAACAGAAGTGCTGGGGCACTCCACTGCTTCCCAGCCTCTGCTGTATCTGCTCACCACCTCTGAGGAGCCAGTACGTGCGTTTCTGTCCCATGTTGCACCATCTTCTCCCAGAACAAGTGCTGCTCCTCTGCTCCATTTCATTCCAGAGAGGGTAGGTGGCAGGGAACAGGTGATATCCTGCAGGGACCTCTCTGCCTCCTGCAGCAGCCCATTCCCCCAGACTGGATTTGGCTCTGGAGAGCTGCGTGGTGCTGGTGAGGAGCTGGCTAATGGAGGCACCAGCCTTGCAGTGAGGAGCCTCTATATTCTGGCCCCTCAGGCTGTCATATGAATCAGTTTATTAAACAGGGAAAGGAGGGACCTTGTGTTTGTTTTCGTTCCATGAACCTCATTCCCTCTAGGAGTCCCACGGGATCAAGCAAAAGGACTTGTTTTACGGTTGGTTATTGTTTGTGAATCCCTGAGCTAATTTAGTCGTTCAGTGGATACCCCAGCAGCACAGCGGGAGCAGCATGGCTCAGGGGTAAATGCTTTGTGCTGTCATCCTTTCTGGGGAAGAACAGAAAAACTAAAAAACCTACCCCACAACCGAAACAACAGCTCCAAACAAATCTGTTCAGAGAGTGTCTCTGGTTTGAGTCCCTTGCCTTAGAGGCTGCCAACAATGTGCCCCATCAGCCTCCCACCATGTCCTTGGCCCCATGCCATACAGCATCTGATACAACCACAGCACTTGCCTTTGGGGCTATGCCAGCAGCTTCCTGGCCCGTCTTCCCAGCACAGCTCCTTGTGATCTTGCCACCCCTGGAAGCAGTGCTGCTCCAGGATCCCCTGAATATGGGTGCCTACCCATGGGATATGCTTACAGGAGAGCTTTCCCAGCTGACTTCTGGTGCGTGGTGATCCTTTGAGAGTTGATAGGCTTTCTGGGCTGGGATGGCTGTTATGACAGAAGGTCTCCTGCCTGTGTAGCCAGGCTGGTGAGGGTTCTGTGGGAGAGGCACCCCACTTGGGTTGCCCACTGCACGCTGAGGCAGAGCTTGGTCAGCCATCCTTGGGGAGCACTGTGCCACCCCAACTTGTACCTATGGCATCATGCTGCTGTCTGCAGCTGTGGAAAAATAACTAGCTGTGGGGAGCTTCATCCCTAGAAATCTTCCCCTGTTCCTCACTGGGGCCTGACCCCTCACCCTCTCTGTTAGCCAGGAGTGAGCTGTTTCATGGAACAAAGTGGAAGTCATGAGGCAGAAGGTTAGCCTGTGAGCTGCTGTCCAAAGGCAAAGCCACTGGGCACCAGGCAGCAGCAGCCTCGGGCATCAATCACCCTTGCAGCATGGGGCTGGGGTGCTCAGTGTCACCTCCCACAGGCATGTTACGTTGCACCCATCTTCCCAACTGGGTGCAACGGCATTTTTGAGCAGAGGAACAGAGGAAACCATCACCACAAGGCAGCTTTCTCCTAGATACTTTCAAAACAGAAGAGTTGCTGTCACCACTGTGTGAGAGCCTTCCACCGCCTCTCTGGAAGCAGACACAAGCAGAGCTGTTTTCCATGGGGCTGGGGCAGTGCCTGCCAGCCGCCTTCCTCCTCCTGGGTGAGTGTCCTGCCTAGTGGTGGTGGCAGCTTTCCTGGGGTAGGGGGGGGATATAAAGCACCCCCTCAGTACAGATGAGACATTTGCAGGTGGGTGGCTCAGCCAGCACTGCTCTGACTCCATGGTCATGGGAAGAGCTGCGGTGGCATGGTCTGCTTTCGGCAGTGTGCTTTCACTGCAAAGCAATAGCCTGGACCCTCCCGGGGGTTTGGTGAAGGGACATGAGCACCCCTGTTGTGTGGCTGTGGGGAGCATGGAGGGGGCTACTTCATCTCCCCTTCCCTTGGGAGGGGGTTTCTGAGGGTTCCTTAGGCTGTGCTGCCACCAACTCTCTTCCCTGAGCTGGTCTCTGTGGCTGGTTTTTGACTCAGTGCCCACATCCAGTGGGCGTTTTGCTTGGTGTGCCTGTTGGGCATTGAAACAGAGCAATTGTCACCACTGGGAGCTCTGCAGGAGGGGAGGGTGCATGGGTGGCCATCACCAAAGCCTCTTCAGGCAGAAACAGAGGGAAGCCCTTGGGTTCTCCTGGTGCCCTCTGCCTTGCTGGCCCCATCTCCCGCATCCTCCCTGGTTTCTGTCCATGGAGCACCTCTGCAGCACCCAGCCTGCCGGTTCCCTCTGCTACACACATCCCTTGGCTTCTGCATTGCATCTCCTTCCCTTGCAGTGGTCAGCTTTGGCAACTGCTCCCTTATCCCCCCTGCTGTGCAGGACCTGAGTGCTTTGCCTTCTGAATTGTAACACTCCACAAGCTTCTTCCGGTGTTCTCTACCTGGTTGCTGGCTAAGAGATGCTCTCCTGCCACAAGCAGGCTTGATAACCTTCCAGCCGTAGTGATCTGATCTGTCATTTGAATTCCAGTGTGGTAGAGACAGGAAAGTTTAGAGATCTGTTGTAACAGGACTTGTTCTTGCAGTCGCAAGGGGTGTGACGTCCCTTGGACTTCATGCTTCAAAGAATGAGATTACGCAGCAATTCTTTTCAGTTGTGATCTCTTGCACATCCAGACCCACTACTGTTTTGAGTGTGCAGCCCTTGCGGTGTGCTGACTGTTTGCCAGCAGGCTTGAGCACTGGCCAGCAGCTGTTGACTGTTAAGAAGGGGCCCTTCTACCTCATTAGGGTTCCCACATCACGTTGTGGTGCAAGGTGAGCGGCTACCAGGGCCCGTCGGAGCAGAACTCCCAGTGGTCCATCTGCCTGCCCTCGGCCCCTGAGCGGGAGGTGCAGATCGTCAGCACCGTTGACCCATCCTTCCCCTACGCCATCTACACCCAACGCGTGCGCAGCCGTGGGATCTACGTGGAGCGGGTGCAGGGGGACGCCGTCCTGCTGCACATCACCGACCTGCAGGACCGGGATGCTGGCGAGTACGAGTGCCACACGCCCAACACTGACGAGAGGTACTTTGGGAGTTACAGCGCCAAGATGAACCTCCCAGGTGGGTCCTGAAAGAGAGCCCTGCTTGCTGCTGGGCAGGGGCACAGTCAGGTTTCCACTGCCTCCAAGAGCACAAGAAGTGCTTGTCTCTGGGTCTCTGACAGAGGGGCAGCTGGGAAAAGGGGTGGTTAATGGGACCAGGGGACAAAAATTTTATTACTCTTCCCACTGTGGGATTGCTGCTAACTGCTGGCCATACCCCTGGTCATGTCCCCTTGCAGGTTGCTCTGGCCTTTGCCTCCCAGCCAGGGCAAGGGGAAGAGAGAGGAAGCCTCTGCTGTCCCGTGGCCCGACATTTAACTTCAGCTCCTGACTCAGCCACAGCATTTCTCAGCTAAGCACTTAAGAAGACAGCAGTTTTCAGGCTCAGTACGTTAGCTGTTGATGTACTCTCAGGTCAGGGTGTAGGGCTTGACCCAAGCATGATACCCACATATGGAGGGAAGCAGCAGGGAAGGGGGAAGGTAATAGGGGGAAGAGGCAAAGGGAAAGGCTCTACTGTGAGCCCATGGAGTTACATGATGGCATGGTCACAATGAGAACAATCAGCCATTGGAATAATCTCCCCATGAAAGTGATGGACTCCACAGTGTTGAAAGTTTCTAATATTGAGCTGGACAGGGTGCTGGGACATCTCATCTATGTCATGCTTTGCCTGAAAGGCTGGTCCAGATGATCCTTGAGGTCTTGTTCTGGGTTCAGCAGTAGCAGTCATTTTTAGTCCTTCTTAGTAGTTGGTGTGGTGCTGTGTTTTTGACTTCCGACCTGGGAACAGTGCTGATAGCACCGATGTTTTTAGTTACTGCTCAAACGTTCAAGGACATTCTGAGTCTCATGCTCTGCCCGGGAGCAGGGGAAGCTGGGAGGAAGCAGAGACAGGACACCTGACACAAACTAGCCAAAGAGGTATTCCATACCACAGCATGTCATACCCACTATATAAACTGGGGGCAGTTACCCAGAAGGGCTAGATCACTGCCGGGGTTGGGCTGAGTATTATCAGTCAGTGGGTGGTGAGCGATTGTATTCTCTTCCCTTGTTATTTTCCCTTATCATCATTATTATTATTGGTGGCAGCAGCAGTGGTTTTGTGTTATACCTCAGTTACTGGACTGTTCTTTTCTCAACCTGTGGGAGTTACATTCTTTTGATTCTCCTCCCCATCCCTCTGGGAGCAGGGAAAGGAAGGGGGTGGGGGGAGTGAGAGAGCAACTGCGTGATTTACAGCTGAGCTTAAACCACGACAGGCCCAATGTGGGGCACAAAGGGTTGAGATAACGACAGATCTGACCAGAGTGTGTCTAATCATGTTCATGAAAAGCATTAAGTGTTTCTGATTAATAGTCACTCGTCACAAAGCTGATTTATTGGCTCTCAAAGTTGTTGCTCTTGATCTCACAGTTTCAGCATGTCGTACCTTACTTACAGCCGGTATTTGCTGTGTTAGTATTTATTGGCTGGGGACCTTGGGCTAAGGTTCTTGTTTCACTGTACTTCATGGCAATGACTTGTAATACGGGTGGGCTCCAGCAGCAGGGCGGGACGGACGTGGCGGTGGACTTGTACCTGGCCGTCCGGCTGCTCTTCACCGGCCTGGCCCCCATCCTCGCCTCTGTCTTTGTGAGGCTGCAAGGAGCTGAGGGGGAGCGGCCCCGGGAGCCAGCGGTGGCCAAAGTGGCCCGGGAGAGCGGCCCCGGGGACCAGGAGGCTGGGAGGGGGCAGCTGCCAGTGGAGGAGGTCAGGGCGGTTGAGAAGGGGAAGGTGGCGGCTGCCTAGCAGCGGGAGGAGGCAGCGGAGGAGCCGAGCCCTGCAGCTGAGCCCAGCCCCGTGGCAGCTGAGAGCATCCCCCAGCAACCACCTGCTGAGCCCCACAAGTCCGAGCCCCAGGAGGATGCAGAGAGCAAGGTACCACCTTTGGACCTGCCTCAGCTGAGTCCAGCCTCGGGCACCCGGGACAAGTGGAGGATGCAGGAGACCATGCAGCCTTTCCCAGCAAGGCAGAGGAGGAAGATCTGGACTCGGAAAAAGAGAAGCTGGTGGTGGGAGAGCCGGCAAGCACAGCAGCTACACCAGCCCCAGTGGCAAGTACAGCAGCATCGTTAGAGAGTTCTGAAGGTTTTGAATGGCCTTTGGCTACCCCTGGGACCTGCCTGCTGACTGTGATGGGGATCAGCATGTTGATACAGTGTGTTTTATCCATGACCATTTTGTCTGATCTCGAAAGTTAAGCAGAGTTGGGTTTGGGTCTTGTCTAGGGTTAGACGATGATATAGGAGGACTGTCGTGGTTTAAACCTAGCCAGACAGCTTGTTCACTCACTCCCAGTGATTGGTGTCAGGCTGGAAGCAATTGAGGCCTGCGTCCCCCCCCCCGCCAGGGACTCTCCCCTTCCCCGCTCCCAGAGGGATGGGGAGGAGAATCAAAAGAATGCAACTCCCATGGGTTGAGACAAGAACAGTCCAACAAGCAGTGTACAGCACAAGTCACCACCGCTACCACCAACAACAACGATAAGAGAAAATAACAAGGGAAGAGAATATGATACCACCCGCCGAAAATCAAGTCCCACCCAGAAGACCCCATGTTTTTCCGGGTAACTCCCAGTTACCCCCCGGGCATGATGTGCTGTGGTATGGAATACCTCTTTGGTCAGTTTGGGTCAGGTGTCCTGTCTCTGCTTCCTCCTGGCTTCCCCTCCTCCCTGGCAGAGCATGAGCCTCACAAAGTCCTTGGTCAGGGTAAACATTACTGAGCAACAACTGAAAACATCGGTGTTAATCAGCACTGTTCCCAGGCTGGAAGTCAAAACACAGCGCTGCACCAGCTACCAAGAAGGAGAAAAACTGACTGCTACTGCTGAACCCAGGACAGAGGACCAAGAGGTTTTCCCCAAGGCTGGACAGTCATGAGTGGCAGGGTGTGTGGGACAGTACGGGTGAGTATGTAGTCCACGGGGCCCCTCCCGTGCTTTGGAAGCATTGGAGATGGAAGGCAGCTGTATGGAGTCCCAATCAACAAGCTGCAGAAACTGCTGAAGGGGATGGTGAATTATTTTGAACCTGGTGGGCCCATGACACTTCAGGCCATCGCAGCAGACATGCAACATAAAGACGGAATCATGATCAAGGGGTGGACTTGGTAACAGACGCTATTGCCCAGGTTATTCACGAGTGTGAACACTGCACACAGCCTCTCCTGCTCTGAACGATTGTTACAAGAGGTGCAGCCTGACATCATGGACCAGATGGATTCAGCAGCTTTATAGGGATTGGTCCATGCACTAAGATAAGAGTGCACTGAGATAAGAGTGATGGTATCTTGAAAATGTGGGATCTGAGCATGACGTGAATGGTATGGAATAAGGGGTAGGTACTGTCCTGGGTTCAGCAGTAGCAGTCATTTTTTCTCCATCTTAGTAGCTGGTGCAGTGCTGTGGTATTGACTTTCGGCCTGGGAACAGAGCTGATAACACTGATGTTTTTAGTTACTGCTCAAATGTTTGGTCTGGCCAAGGACTTTGTGAGTCTCATGCTCTGCTGGGGAGGAGGGGAAGCTGGAAGGAAGCAGAGACAGACACCTGACCCAGGCTAACCAAAGAGGTATTCCATACCACAGCACGTCATGCCCACTATATAAACTGGGGGCAGTTACCCAGAAGGGCTAGATCACTGCTCAGGTTGGGCTGGGTATCGGTCAGTGGGTGGTGAGCGATTGTATTCTCTTCCCTTGTTATTTCCCTTATCATTATTTTATTGGTGGTAGCAGTAGTGGTTTGTGTTATACCTTAGTTACTGGACTGTTCTTATCTCAACCCGTGGGAGTTACATTCTTTTGATTCTCCTCCTTATCCCTCAGGGAGCAGGGGAAGGAAGGGGGTGGGGGGAGTGAGAGAGCGACTGCGTGATTTACGGCTGAGCTTAAACCATGACAGGTCTCTTCCAACCCGGTATTCTTTGATGCTATAGTAGTAATTCCCCTTGGTATTCATCCCTGTATTCTCTTTATGCTAGTGGTGTACCAGTCTGCACTTGGGATTGTGAGGGGCTGGATGTTAATCTCTTTGGGGTTGCCTAATTAGTACTGGTCATAGTTTGACTAAAGAGGGTACTGCAAAGAGCTTCATTGTGCTTTCTTGCTTGCTGAGATTTTAAGCACTTCACATGCCTTTGCATCAGCTGATGAAAGCCTTGTCAATCAACTACGAAAGATATTTCTCCTATGCTGTCAGATTCATAGAATCATAGAATAGGGTTGGAAAGGACCTGAAGTTCCAACCCCCCCTGCCATGGGCAGGGACACCTCACACTGAACCATATCACCCAAGGCCTCGTCCAACCTGGTCTTGAACACTGCCAGGGACAGAGCATTCACAACTTCCTTGGGCAACCCATTCCAGTGCCTCACCACCCTAACAGGAAAGAATTTCCTCCTTATATCCAATCTAAACTTCCCCTGTTTAAGTTTTAACCCATTACCCCTTGTCCTGTCACTACAGTCCCTAATGAAGAGTCCCTCCCCAGCACCCCTATAGGCCCCCTTCAGATACTGGAAGGCTGTCATGAGGTCTCCACGCAGCCTTCTCTTCTCCAGGCTGAGCAGCCCCAACTTTGTCAGCCTATCTTCATACAGGAGGTGCTCCAGTCCCCTGATCATCCTCGTGGCCCTTCTCTGGACTTGTTCCAACAGTTCCATGTCCTTTTTATGTTGAGGACACCAGAACTGCACACAATACTCCAGGTGAGGTCTCACAAGAGCAGAGTAAAGGGGCAGGATCACCTCCTTCGACCTGCTGGTCACGCTCCTTTTGATGCAGCCCAGACTGATTCATTAGGGCTTGACCACAGTTTTGTAGTGTCTGGCACGTTGCCCATTGAGGCCCAGAGACAATTTTCCCTCTGACCATCTGCTCTCTGTTTCTTCCCCATGCTCAGTGATTGCAGACACCCTCTGTGCTTCCCTGGCACCGCAGTTCCTCACCTGCACCGAAGGGGATGAGGTGGAGCTCACCTGAGAGGTGTCCAAGCTCACTGCCCAGCACACATCTCTCTATTGGTTGGTACCATCTTCATGGAGCAGGAGAGCACTGCTCTGAGGAGGTCCTCACCCTCTCCAAGGACTTTATCTTGAAGCCAGGGCCCTCTTACACGCAGAGGGCTCTGGTGGGAAACGTGCAGCTGAATAAGATTGGGAACACCACATACAAGCTCTCCATTGAAGGAGCGGAGCTGTCTGACCAAGGGCAACTGTATTGCGAGAAAGCTGAGTGGATTGAGGATCCTGATGGGATGTGGAAGGATATCTGGGAGGACATTGCTGGTGATCATGAGCCAGGGTAAGGTCCTTGTAAGCTCACATGTTCATTCTAACTCCTTTGTGCATTTAAGGCTCTATAGCAGTAGCCTTGTCTGTTCATGCTGTCACCAGTCTACTGGCTTTCAGAGAAACTGGTGTTGCTGTTTATTAGACCATCTATGCGTCCCTTCCTAGTAGTTCACATATGGTAGTAATGGAACTGTGGGTCAGACTGTGCTTTGAAGAAGGTGCACCTAACTCCTGTCTTATGCTTTAGGAAAATGTAATATGAAGTATTTAGAAGGAGGAGACTTAGATTTGCTACCATGTGTAAGGTGGATTAAAATAGGAAAGCTTAAAACCAGCCTTTTGCAAGTGCTGCCTGTCCTCCCAAACACCAGTCTTTGCCAGGCACCTCGTGTTCCCTCTGCCCAGCAGCTTCCCATGGCTCTGGTTCCGTGGTTCTGGGCAACCTCATCTAGTTGAAGATGTCCCTGCTCACTGCAGGGTGGTTGGACTGGATGAGTTTTGAAGGTCCCTTCCAAACCAAACTATCCTATGACTCTATGGCTCCTGGCATCTCCAGACTCTGTGCTGCATCTCCCAGGGCCAATAAGAAAATCCCTCTCTCCACACTGCCCTGGGATGGTTACAGTGTGTTCGCTGCCACTCATCTGAACACATGCCTTTTGCTGGCTGCAGTTGTTTCCCTGCTCTTCCCTCAGCTGTGGGTGTGTAGCTGTGCCCAGTTGAAGGGAAAAACTCCCTTTCTCACAAGTAAGTTTTACCTTAAAGCAGCCAAGACAAGTCTGCATCTAGTTGACACCCTTTAACATATGCAGTAAAACAGGAGCAAGTCTTTCACTGAAAACCTGCCTGGGGATGTGGTGTACCCTGTTCTCATGCCTCAGGGAAGATGAAGGAGGCTGCAGAGCTGGGGCAAGGAGGGAAACCAGTGTCTCATGGTAGGGTGGTGAGGCAGAGCAGGAAACCAAAGAAAGGGAAGGACCAAGCATCCTGTCTGTGACTCAGGAAGGCAAGGTACTGGGGGAGGGAAGCAAAGTGCAGTCTCACACTGTCAACAGTCTGGTTCCTAAAACCTGGCACAGCTTTATTCCCCTTATTGCACGCTGTTTGCAGCAATGGCTTTCCACGTCTGCTGCTGCCTGGAGAGCAATAGCAATCAGTGTGCTTTCCTGCATCCATCCGCTTATTCAAGAGGGTTCATCATGACCAGTGTGGCTTTGGGTACCAGTGCCACAGGATTGTTTAGAAGTAGAGAAACCTTGTCAGAGTTTACTATTTGCCCTGTGGTAGCTGTTAAGGGTATAAGGCAGGCGATAGTGGGAAGAGGACAACATGGTGGTTGTATTAGAGCTGCTGGTATTGCTGGGGGGTAAATAGCAACGGACGTATGAGCCTTCCATCCTGTCAGCATGGTCCCATGGGAGAGGCCAGCCTGCAGGGCTGAGCATCCCACCACAGCGGCAGCCAGTGACCACTCTGACCATGGCTAACCACTCCACTGGTTTCTATAAACTTTCCAACAAATATTTGGGAATGCAAAACACATCTGCAGTGGCTAGGATTCCTGTTTGCAAACTGTTTATGAACCAGTGTTTAAATTCACAGGGTACTCTGCTTTCAATAAATTACTCAAGCCCTTGCAGTGGCACTCTGGGAGCTGCTCTGTTTTACCTCCAAGCTACAGCACATAGCCTTGCCCTTGTTAGACATGGGGGACCCTACAGTGACCCAAGGAGATGGAGTGTTGTGGACCAAACTGCCTGCCCATGGAGTCTGAGCTCAGCCCTACCCCTGTTTTTGGCTGTGCCACTGCTGTGTGGGGTCACGGCACAAGGTTTTGGGGCACCCTGTGGGTCTCTGCCTGCATCCACTCCTCAGCCAGACCAGTGCTGGGAACCAGAGCGCATTAGTGGCAGAGGCTTTGAGGCCCTGTGAGAAAGGTAAGATGTATCATAGGACCCAGAGACTGGGTCTTTACTTCAGGTGGAGCTGACTGACCAAGAGGGTCTGCCAAGGAGAAGGTGGCTTTGTGCTCCCCATGGTGCTACCCTCTTTGCTCAACGTCTGCTGCTTGTCAGTATGAGGGACAGGGCAGGAACCTAGGAGATGATCTCCACCTCCTCTTGCTTTCCTCCAACTTCCGTGTGCTGTTACAATCTTGATATTTCTGCTTCCTGTGGAACTACCCCAAAACCTCTCTATCTTGGGGAGCATCTGTTGCCCACATCCTGCAGCAGCCAGTGAGGGCTGCAGCGTGTGGGACCACCAGCATCAGATTCAGACAAGCAACTTGAGTGCCAGACCTCCACTCACCTTTTCTGCAGACAGCAGAATTAAAAACACCACTGAGTGGTAAAGCCCCTCTGTGCCCCTTTCCGGCTTAAGGGATATTTGTCACATGAAACAGAAGAGCTCCAGGAAGTGAGACAGAGCAGCTCCCCCCAAAAAACTGATGCCTCTGGGTTAGGATGCCTGAGCTGAGCCAGGGGTGGCTGTGGCCCAAGGCCATCTTGGGGGGTGCTCTGCTGTAAAGAGGGGAGCTTAGCTCCACTGGACTGTGGTGCCTCCTCCACCTGAGATTGCTGGTTAGTGCCTGGCAGCTGTCTCTCCATGGGCAAAGTTTTCCATCCTGATGACTTTTCTTATGAAAACTGTTTCAGCAGAGAATTCCCTCACATTTCCCTCTGCGCGGCCATCAGTGCTGCCAGGCAGGAGAAAAGCATGAGCAGGGCCCCCTAGCACACTCTTTGCTTTTGACTACCCACAGGTAGAAACATCTCCATGGACATTGCTGTTGCTGAAAGCTCCCTTTCTGAAGGTGATGCCTTGCAGATAAATTGCTTGGTGGGATCTGAGAAGAGCAACAGCAGGCACTTTCAAGTGCTTTGACTCCTCAACAGCATGGAAGTGGCCAAGGCTGACCGCCATGGGGTATTGTCTTTGGAGGCAGAATATGAGGAGAGAGAGAGAAGCTGGGGCAGCTCCAAGCATTCAAGCAAAGCAATATGGTTTATGTCCTCACTATCTATGAGGTGGGGCTGAAGGACAATGGGACATACTGCTGCTCTGTTTCGGAGGTGAAGACTCCTGGAGACTTTCACAGCATCCACACTGTTCTGTCATCAGGCATCCAAGTGAATGTGAAGCAGAGAGGTTGGTAAATCCTAGTGGCTGCTCTTCTGGGTAAAGCCTGCAATAATCCCTGACTAGGGAACACTTCAAGTCTGGCCTTATCTTGGTAGGGGCAACACACATGCTGTTTACAGCAAAATCGCAAATGTGCCATAGGTTTTGGTAGATAATAGTGTAAAAAGCACTTGCTTCTGGCAAACATTAGCATGACAAATGCTGCAGCTCTCAATAAAGTGTAAATCTATAGCTTAGGCTCTTTGCAATGTTTTGGGGCAAATAGGTACAGAGTTTTGAAGAGGTTTGGTCTCCCTGTGTCTTTGGAAAATTGTGAGCAATGCCTGTTGCTGTTCTGAGGATCATGGGATGGACCCAGCAGAGCAGGTACTTCTGGATGAGGGGAATAGTTGCTATTTCCATCAGGGTGATTTCATGGTTTTGGAGGGATTGCTTGTAAGAAACCACTCTGAGAGATGTGCAGTAGACTCTTGGTTTTCTTGTCATAGCTGTATGATGACAATTCTAATGTATCAGGAGATGCCTGTTGAGACTATTTCATAAACATTTCTTTATGTATCCGTGTCCCAAGAAAGGCACTCCTTTCTGTTTCTATTATCGAGATTTATCTAGTCTCTCCATTCAATGCTGCAGTATCTCTGGCTTTCTCTGAGGAGCACAACAACTTCCCCTCCAAGTTGGTAACTGTTGTTTGCAGAGAGCCAATTGTGCCTGTCCA
Source organism: Pezoporus wallicus (assembly GCF_028554395.1). Taxonomy (NCBI): domain Eukaryota; kingdom Metazoa; phylum Chordata; class Aves; order Psittaciformes; family Psittacidae; genus Pezoporus; species Pezoporus wallicus. The sequence goes on along the minus strand of NW_026638360.1, from coordinate 2,918,929 downwards.
TGTCTACTAGCACGCTGCAGGTCATGGCAGGAGGTGCCCTGATCCTGCTTTGTGAGGTGCAAGGAACCATCAGCCCTATGTTGGTGTAGTGGGGGTGTCTGCCACTGCAGCACCCAGGTCCTTGGTTGCTGGTGACCACCATGGAGCAAGATGGCACCCTGAGCCTGGGCAGCACCTACCAGGACAGCAGGATTCCGGGGAGCCTCCGGCTGGAGAAAGCGAACTCTGGTGCCTTCACCCTGGTGATCCCCAGCATGTTAGATGAGGATGACGGCGGGCAGTATGGCTGTTAAGTGACAGAGTAGTCCCGAAGCCAGAGCTGGATAAAGGAGCGGGAGACAGCAGTGTCAGCTCCATGGGAGGGTTAGGCCAGTCCTATTTCTGGGCTTTCAAGCTGTATGTGCTGGAGGCAAGGCTGGAGAAGCGGGTGGACAGAAGTCTGCTGTGCTCTAAGCTCCACTGCTGCTGTTGCAGGATGACCTGGGGCTGATCACTTGGCCATGGCATGCTTCAATTACCCCCATTTCTAGCAGAGTGCTTAAGTCCTCCATGTGACATGTTTTCAGAGGGATAACTGGGACAGAACAGCTAAAATGCAGAGACCTCAAAGACAGTGGCTTGCTCAGGAGGTCTTTCTGACCGTCCCTTAGCTTAAAATACAAAATATCTGTTCTAGCAGCATAATTACTTCTAGTAGTTAAGCTCAACAAATGCACTTGCTGTGTCATATGGTGGCCTTTGTCAGAGAGACACCCCTGGTGCAGTCATCGCATTTCTTCTCCTGCCCTCCTGTCTGTGCACAGAGCTGCTAACCTCCCTGCATGCTAACCTCCCTGGCATACAATGCCCACAGCGTTTCTTTTGATTGCTGGAATGTGTGCCTTTATGGAGAGGCAGCTTTTGGCTGTGATTTAGGGTGGTTTTCCTTTCTTATTGCTGGGCTGCACGTCCAAGCGCACTGGTTGGTCCAAACAGGGCAGCAGCATCAGCAGAGGATCCCTGGCTCCCTCTTGCAGGATGGGACTGGGGAGCCTGGAAGAGAGGGTACTCAGGGTTACCCGGGTTGTGGGAGAGCAGGGGGTGAGGCAGGAGAGAGGGAGGGTCGGTGTGGGGCTGGAAGAACACAGGACAACCCATGGGACAGTGGCACTGGCAGAGGAGCAGCAGGAGTGGTGGCTGCCATGGGGCTGAGGTGGCTGAGGCAGTGGGGATGTCCTGCATAGGAAGAGGGGTGACATGGGGCAGGATTTCTGTCGTGGTGCCAAAGGCTCTCTCTTCCCGAGTAGGTCTTGGTCTGTACGCCATGCTGAGAAGCCGAACTGTCACTGTCAGATATGGGCAGAGTTTTGAACTCATCTGCCAAGTGAGCACTAACTATACCCTTAGGGAGGTGCCAGTGTCTGTGAGGTGGTTCTTCCAGCCCAGCCTGTCCGGTGGCCACTATCAGTAGCTGGACCACAGCACCATGGCCTGTGGGACTGTGCAGCCACACTTCCAGGGGAAAGCTCTGTTGACGAAGGCTGACATCTCCTTCAGGCTGCCCATCCACAGTGCCAACAGGTCATACCTGTGTGAGGTGGAGGTCTGGAGGAAGAACACCCTGCTGTTGGGGCCACCAGCAGCCCCCACCAAGTCCAATCCTGTGGGAATAAAGGTGGTGCTGCCAGGTAAGCAGCGCCTCAGGTGCTTCTTCAGCAGAGGTCTCCTCTTCTGCAACTTCAAATCCATCAAACATGATTGGGGCAACCAGGACCAGTGATGGCTGGGGTGTCCCTAGCAGAGTCACCTCCCAGGGCTGCAAAAGACGGTGCTGCCTGTCCTGTTTCTTCCTCAGCACCCACAGCTCCTGACAATACTCTTTGTGGCGAATTTGGTGTTGGGGAGTGAAAATGCCTATTTATTTGCGGATTATGCCAAGTATAAAGGGCCCTCCAGCCCACCCTCCCTGTGCTTGCTCCCTGCTGCATGGTGTCAGCTTGCTGTGCTCACGGATGGGGCTGCTGGAGGAACTGGAGGTATTCCTGCCAAAGCCTCTAAGCCTGTGGAGGCGGGTGTGAGAACATGTGTTTGGGTTTTATTCCCCTCTTGTCTGTTCTGCCAGCAAAGGAGAGTTCTTTTAACTTTGTGCGTTAAGTGCTCCTTCCTCTAATCCTTGGATTTTCAGAATTGCAACCCAGTGAACTGAAATTATGTATTTTCTGTGGGTTTTTTGTTTTGTTTTGTTTTTTTACAATTCATGGATTTGCGGTATCATAAGCTGGTAACATTTCCTTCCCTTTTCAGGTTTGTTTCCGTGGTGCTCTCCCTCCTGCTCCACTGCTGCTCTTTCCTTGCCCCTGCAGAGCTGGATGCTGGGACGCTCTGTGTTACACCTGAGCTACAGCCACCCAGGGCCAGGAGGTCTGTGGGGTGTACTGAGGCTGGGGGTGACAACAGATAGTGTCTGTGAGTGCATGTTAGTGGTTAAATGGCACTAAAGATAAGCAGGTGTAATTGTAGAGCATCTGCACAGAGGAGACAGTAGCAGCAGAGATACTACATTTGGCTCCAAAGGTATTGCAGCTGCAATGCCATTAAAGATGTTGATAACTGGGAGGGCACAATGCACAGTGGGAGGTGGCTGCTGGCTCTAGTGCTGTCTCAGGCAGCGTGAGCCAGCAAAGGAAACTTAGGAAGGGAGAGAAGTAATTCTGGGAAGGAGGCCGGCTCTAGAAGCAATGGGATGAGGCACAGCCATGTTCACAGTCTCTTCCCCTGGCTCCAGCAGTGAGAGACTCTCAGTTAATTAAACAGAAATGGAAAGCATGTCTTTCTGTCCCAAAGGAACATGGAGGCAGCTGCTTTGCCCTTTTTGGTAATTGATCTTTAGTGGTAGCAAGAGGAGAGCTGGGGGTGAAACAAAGCTAGATTCATGGCAAGTACTCTGCTTCCTCTTGAGGTGATCTCTGAGAATGTAACAGCAATTTTCCTCATCAAAGTCAAGTGCTTACCCCAGCAGTTCCTGTGGCTTCTCTCTGAGCTCTAGTAGCTTTTGCTTCTCAACTATTTTCTGTCCCTGCGGGTGTCAGGACAGGCCATACTCAAGCCACAGTGTCAGCCCTCCCTTTTGTGTCCCTGAATAAAGCTCCTGGCCATCAGGAGGCTGCTGTGTTATATTCCTCTGTACTGAGCAGCTGAAGTTAAGAGCCAAATCTCTTGCTTTTCCCAGCGTGATCAGCTCACCTGTCAGAGAAACACGGTAGCTGAGGTTGGCAGGGACATCTGGAGGTCATCTGCTCCAAGGCCCCTGTTGAAGCAAGGCCACCTAGAGTAGGCTGCCCAGGACTATGCCCAGTGTCCCTCTCTGGTGTTTTGTGCTTCCTTAGAGCTGGCTGTGGGCTGGGTATGCTTTTAAATGCTGAAGTCCGAAGATACCAACTTGCATCTGGTTCGTAAGTGCACTCAAGCCTGCTTGATCACGATGTGTGTTGATCTGATTGAATTTGCATAGCTTTCTAATTATGGTGATTGCTTTCCCATCTTTTCTGCTTTTTGCCCTTACTTATTTCTTCAGAGCAGCAAATGTGCGCTGTGAAACACAGGGCAGCACTTTGCTGATCCCTTGGGAGTGGCAATCTCCTAGACCTCCCAGTGGACGTCTCTGCTGAAGTGAGGTAGTAAGCAGGTACTGGGGCTTGTGCAAGTCCCATTGTGGAGGAAACTGTCAACCTTTTGGTGAAAAAGTGTGTATGCAGTGTGGAGAGAAGAGGGAGGAAGAGCAATAGGGTGCAAAGAGAAATGAGCAACATAAGTGGATGTGAGCAGGGAGGTTTTGTTGGCAGACAGGGTGTCAGGAGTCATCAGTTGGGATATTTTGCATTGACCAGTCTCAAGAAAGAGACTGATGGTCTCTGAAGTGGATTGCACGAGTTTTGAGAAGAAATGCTTGAAGAAAGGGGACATGAGTGGACTTCATTCTGTGGTGTCTCCCTTCCCCACCAGTCCCTGTAGGAGAAGCCACAGCTCCCTCCTGGTCCACAGTCCCTCTCCATAACCTGCTGCCATCACATCCCTTGGGGAAGTGCTGCAGAGAAGAGCACCCTGCTGAGCCTGTGGCTGAGGGCAGGGGCTGAGATGCTCTGCAGGGACATCTCAGTGTGTGTACTTGAACTGGCACCCAGGAAATGAGCTTAAGAGAGCTTGGCTGCCCCTGTCCTCCATGGCACAGGGCATCCTGCTGCTCAGCTGGTAGAAAGGAAAATGTAAGAATGGAAACTCAGCCTACGTTCACTTAAAATCCTGATGGTGTCTCATGCCAAGTCATTTCTATTTACCCACAGGTAGATACCTGTGTGTACCTCTTCCCCTGACTGCTGGCCTCATCTGGCAGAGGTGGTATCTCAGCTGAGGAGAAACACAGGTAGCTAGAGGCCCTTTGAAGAGACTGGTTCACAGCCTTTCTGTTGCTGGAGGAGTAGGAAAGGTGTTAGCAAGAGGTGGTGTGCAGCTGGAAGGGGGTCTCAAACCAGGAGCAGCCATGTACCCTGCTAGGGGGGCAGAGCTGCAGGCAGCACCACAGCTCTCCTCTCCTGATGTGTTCACTGCTAAATTGAATAATTGCTGGGTGTAATCACAACGGATGTTCAGGACTGTGTTGTGTGGGTTTGGGTTAGTAACCACAGCAAAGACCTGAGATGGCAACTGTTTGTGAAACCCACTCAGGCTCTGCAGTCTCTCTGAGCTAAGACATTTATTCACAGCCTCCAAAGTGATGTGCTGTTTTTGTCACTTATGTGTGACACTTATGTTCAAGCCCCTTGGTCCCCCAGGCTCCTCTGCTGCTTCCCTGTCCAGCAGCACCCAGGTGATTCATTGCCACAGTTCAAATAAGGGTGTGTGGATTTGTTCTTTCCCTCCTCCCACACACCCAGTTACAGCATCCCTTATTGGGTCTTTGTCCTCTTAGCACCCTCTTTCTCCCTTCTCTTTCAGTGGGCCTCTCAGGCCAGCCTTCCTCTCCAGCATCTTCTTATTGGCAGCTGCAGCCAGCATGATGATTTTGTTTCTCCGTTTTAGAAAGCAAGCTTTGGGTGGTGTCATGGTTTAAACCCTAACCAGGCAGCTTGCTCACTCACTCCCAGTGAGTGGTGCCGGGCTGAGAGCAATCGAGGCCCCCCCCCCCCTGCCCCCCGGGGCTCTCCCCTTCCCTGCTCCCAGAGGAACAGGGAGGAGGATCGAAAGAGTGCAACTCCCACGGGTTGAGACAAGAACAGTCCAGCAACCAATGTACAACACAAATCACCACCGCTACTACCAACAACAACAATGATGAGAGAGAATAACAAGGGAAGAGAATACGATACCACCGGCCAAGAAACGAGTCCCACTCGGAAGCCCGTGTCCTTCCGGGTAACTCCCAGTTACCCCCCACCCCGGGCATGATGTGCTGTGGTATGGAATACCTCCCTGGCTAGCCCGGGTCAGGTGCCCCATCTCTGCTTCCTCCCGGCTTCCCCTCCTCCCTGGCACAGCATGAACCTCACAAAGTCCTTGGTCAGGGTAAACATCACTTAGCAACAACCGAAAACATCGGTATCACCAGCACTGTTCCCAGGCTGGAAGTCAAAACACTGCACTGCACCAGCTACCAGGAAGGAGAAAAATGACTGCTACTGCTGAACCCAGGACAGGTGGCTACAGAAGATCACTCTGTGGAAATTGCTGGCGGTGCTGACACAGTGTCATGGTGTAAACCCTAGCCAGTTAGCTTGTTCACTCACTCCCAGTAAGTGGTGCCTGGCTGGAAGCAATCGAGACCCCTCCACCCCCCACCCACCCCCCCCCCCTCCCCCGTGGGCTCTCCCCTTCCCTGCTCCCTAAGGGACAGGGAGGAGAATTGAAAGGGTGCAACTCCCATGGGTTGAGACAAGAATAGTCCAGCAACCAATGTACAACACAGATCACCACCGTTACCACCAACGACAACAATGATAAGAGAAAATAACAAGGGAGGAGAATACAATACCACCTGCCGAGAAACGAGTCTGACCCAGAAGCCCGTGTCCTTCCGGGTAACTCCCAGTTACCCCCCACCCCGGGCATGATGTGCTGTGGTATGGAATACCTCTTTGGCTAGCTTGGGTCAGGTGTCCTGTCTCTGCTTCCCCCTGGCTTCCCCTCCTCTCTGGCACAGCATGAGCCTCACAAAGTCCTTGGTCAGGCTAAATATTACTTAGCAACAACTGAAAACATTGGTGTTATCAGCACTGTTCCCAGGCTGAAGTCAAAACACAGCGCTGCACCAGCTACCAAGAAGGAGAAAAATTGACTGCTACTGCTGAACCCAGGACACACAGCCATTGAGTACAAACTCCCAGAGGAAGCATCAGGAAGGACCACACTGGAGTTCAAGCTCCCAGGTGAGCAGAGGGTTATCCCTTGTATAAGTGCTGCTGGAGGAGGCTGGAAAAGTTTATTATGGGGCCTCCCCAAAGCTGGCAGGGCTTAGGGAAAAGCAGTGGCTCCTGCGCTGGATCTGAAACTTGGGGATGCAGGAGGCATCAGTGCCTCTTGAAGGGAAATAGGGAATTAGGGGGATTTACTACATCCTCCCAACCCAGACAAGCTGGTATTTTTGCCACTGACAGATGCTGTCTAATGCTTCATAACAGTGAATCATGGCATCTTCTTTTTCCTCCAGCATGAGGTGTGCTTTGTTGGTTGTCAGTGCTCAGAATAGAGAAGAAACCCTTTTCTGGTACTCCTGAACATCTTGAAGCCAGACATCCAGTTTTCCTTACCCTGCAGCACATTGCTGTGGGGAACAAGGCTGAAGACTCAGCTGCTCCCTCCTTCAGCACTGCACTGCTCAGGTGCATGCTGGGTGTCCCTGCATCAGTACTTCCCTCTCTCAGCCTCACTGGGTTGCAATTCTAAATAAAGCAGATCAGAGAATTCCAGCTTCCTAAATAGCATTTTGTCTAAATGATGCCCTATCACATATTTGGAGTAGGTGGGAATTATTACAGCAGAGGGTTATGAATAGGGGGCAGAGATGATGAGGGGAACACCTCATGGAGCAAGGGGTCTGTGGGTGTCCTGCAGAGGCTCTTGCCATCCCAATTCCACACACTTTATGCTAGAGGATTTCCATCAGCCTGCAGGCACAGACAGACGCATTTATATGGCAACTCAACATATCTTTCTGCTCACATCCTACTTCAGGGCAGGAGCTGCAGCTGGAGAAAACCAGCCGCATCATCTTGGTGAGGGAGGGAGAGGAGGTGACGCTGCACTGCCTGTTGCAGGGTGCCCGCCTGCCCACCACCTGCTTCTTGGCCACATGGTTTAGGGGCAATAAGAGCAGCTGCATCAGGACCCTGCTCACCCTCCACCATAATGGCTCTGTCCAGTACCCCCGGGAGAGCCTGGCAGGGAGGCTGTGCCTCCGCCACCCTGCTGCCAATGACTTCAACTTGACACTGCACAGCATGGAGGGGGCTGACGCTGGGCTGTACCACTGCTGGGTACAGGAGTGGCAGCAACAGGGTGAGGGGAGGGACTGGTTTCTGCAAATCTTGGCACGCTTGAAGTACATCCAGCTCATTACCATCCTGATGGGTAATGCTGCTGGGTGGAAGGGGCTCCTCATCCCACATTAGTGATGCTGGCTGCGATGGCAAAGGTGCCGTGGGGACAGGAAGGCTTGCTAAGGGATTGCAGAGGGGATCAGTGCTGGGGATATCACCAGAGTTATGTTGGGAGCCAGGAAGAGGAGCCCTTTGAGGGACATGTGCTATGGGCCTGGTGGGCGAGGCAGTGAGTCCCAGTGTTGATGATCTGCCAGGGCTGAAACCCAGGTGCTTGGCATTGTAAACATTGGAGGTTGTGGTTATATGGGATATCGAGGGCTCTGACTGTGAGGTATGTGGTCCAGAGGGTACCATTCAGTGCACTTATGTCTGCAGTGCTCTGTGGCTTGTGTGCTCTCTGTGAGACCATGGGCACAAACCATGTGCCATTGGGACCAGAGCTCTTAACTGTTTTGGGGAAAAAATTATTTCTTGCTGGCAAGTCCGTCTCCAGTGAGGTCTCTAAAAACAGCCTTTGTCCTCTTAGGGTGAGTTGGGTGCATGACCAGTGCAACAATAGAGCTGTGTGCCTACATGTGTGTATACTTCTGCACGAGTTACCTGTACTGACCATTGTGGAAGAGCTCAGGGGACCCTTCCCTTGTGCCTGCTACTGGCACAGGCAGGCATGGAGCCTATTCACATGTGTTTGCAACTACAGCAGAGCTAATCTGGATTTAATTGCATAGGGAGGGACTGACAGTGCTTCATCCCCCTCCTGTTTTGTTCCTGCTGTTGTCCATCATGGCTCCTTCTAGCACTTGGATTTTTCTCCTTCATCAGCTCCCTCTGTCTCTTGTGATCCATTACTGGTGGAGTAACCATTGCTAAAATTACTTCGTAACTGCTGAAAAATTCTCCTCCATTTTTGGTGGGTTTTTGACAAGTGGTTTTCATGGTTTTCACAAAATCCAGGAGAAGCTGTGGGTGCCCCATCCCTGGCATCAAAGCCAGGTTGGACAAGGCTTGGAACAACCTGCTCTAGTGGAAGGTGTCCCTGCCCGTGGCAGGGGGTTGGAACTGGATGAGCTTTAAAGGCCCTTCTAACCTGAACCAGTCTGTGAGTCTGCGAAGATCAGCTGGGTGTTTGTTCGCTCTCTCTCTTTTTCTCTTGTGTGCATATGTGTTTCTTCAGTGATGCAGGTATCTCAAAATGCCCCTCTGGATCACAAATTCAAATGTTTGAGCAATTGCCAAGGGGCAATGACATAGTCATATGCCAGTATACCTACAACCAGGAGTAACTTCAGCTGAACAAACCAGGGCTTTATCTGACCTTCCAAAATAAGAAATTGAAGCAAATTGCATGTTTTTTCTCCCCCTTCTCCTCAGGCAGCCTATATCATAGAATCATAGAATAGTTAGGGTTGGAAAGGACTTTAAGATCATCTAGTTCCAATCCCCCTGCCGTGGGCAGGGACACCTTATGCTAAATCATATTGCCCAAGGCCTCGTCCAACCTGGTCTTGAATTCATAAAAATTGATAGGTATTGAAGATTGAGGGGAAGTGGTAAAAGAATAACCTATAGAAAAACAGAGAGAAACTCAAACTACTTGGGGCCTCACTCCTTTTTTTTTTTTCTCCAGAGTCAACCATTTTGTCTAGAACCTGCTTATCCCCATCAGTGCTGAACTTCATTCTGTACTTACCACTGGTGCTGATCCTTCTCCTGGCCCTTGCTGTGTTGTGTTGGTACTTCAAGTTCAGAAGAAGCAAGAAGGGTAACATTACAGGAGACCAGCTGATGGAGCTGCAAGGGGCTGGAGGGGTTGATAAAACAAGGGCCTGCAGTGGCAGATATAATTGAAGGAGATATAATTGAAGGAGTGGAGCTGGACAGCTGAGGGGGACAGTACTTGCAGAGGGGTTTGTTATCATTATGTAGTAGCTTTTGCAATGAATCCTTGAGATTGTGTGTTTTCTCTCAGTGGAATGAAGCAGCTTTGGATTACTGAGCATATAGGGTTTTCATAACAAGTGTTCCTCTCTCCTAGGTTAAGTACCCTCCATTTTCAGACTCTGTTCATTGTGGGGTATTTGAGGTCCTTGCAGTATGTGTCTCCCACTGTGGATGAAAGTGGTGTTATTCCTTGACAAGTATAAAGGGAAAAACAGCTCTTTTTGCACTGTGACACCAAAGTATCTAATTGCTACTCATTTTAGGTGACTTGACAAAAATCTCTGTGGCTAGAAACTAGTGGCAGAACTAGAAACAGAGTATTGGTGTCCCAGTTTAAGGCATTACGCTTGCTTTTGCCCACCTTTTGCTGAGGACACTTTTTTTTTTTGCTCATTGTTTTGCTCAGACACTGCTGTCCCCTCTTTCTGAGAGTGCCTGTGCCCAAAGAGCATCTTCTCTGAAAAGAAATGGTCTTCATCACAAAACCTGTCACAGGAACCTGAGGACTGAGCAAGGCTGGCTGGGCCTGAAGAAAGTCCATAGCAGGACTACCACAAAAAATGAATCTTGTAGACCCAATACAGGACTCGTGTGAAATCTTGGATCCCAGAAGGAAGAAGTGGACACCAAGACATCTTGGAGGTGAGTGTAAAAAGACGTCCCAGCTCCTTTGTTTGGTAGGTCTGCTGTAGGGGAAGTCCAGCCTTTCATGCCTGGACTATCTGTGAGTCAGGAAGCTGGGACCTGGTATTAGGTGCCTCCTTGTTGTACCATGTAATAAAAAAGTCATGTGCTTGTGGGGCAGCTCCTCTGTGCTCCAGCATCCAGCTCAGGCTCACCTTTTCAAGGTTGAGGCATTCTCCTACCTGAAGGCTGGCTGATGCATTAGGGGAAAGAAGATTTCAATCCAGTCCCTGTAAATCAAGGGATTGTCAGCCCCTACTTGTGCAAAGTGGGAAATTCAGGTTAGATACAAGGAAGAAGTTCTTTACTGTGAAGGTGGTGAGGCACTGGAACAGGTTGGCCGAAGAAGTGGTGAATGCCCCATCCCTGGCAGTGTTCAAAACCATGTTGGACAAAACCTTGGGTGACATGGTTTAGTGTGAGGTGTCCCTGCCCATGGAGATGATCTGCCATGGAACTGGATGATCTTAAGGTCCTTTCCAACCCAAACCATTCTGTGATTCTGTAATTCTATAATTCTGTGTGGTCACAGCAAGTTGTAAGATCAGGCATCACGGCGACAATGCACTGTCCTCAAACGAAAGTCGCCATATAGAAAGCATGGCAGATGTTTTATGTACCTGCTTCCTCTGACCAGGGGAAGGTTGTTAAGAGATACCACTCTGTCGTGGTTTAAACCCAGTCAGGTAATTTGTTCGCTCACTTCCCCCCCTTTCTTGCCCTCCCCCTGCTCTCGGAGGGACGGAGAGGAGAATCAAAAGAATGCAACTCCCACGGGTTGAGATAAGAACAGTTTAGTAACTAAGGTATAACACAGATCACTACTGCTACCACCAATGATAATAATGATAAAGGAAATAACAAGGGAACAGAATACAACACCTCACCACCCGCTGACCGATAACTCGCCCCCAAGCCCGACCAAGCTCCGACCGATACCTCCTCCAACCCTGCAGTCTCCCAGCCCTTCCGGCTAACTCCCAGTTACATCCTGGGCATGACGTGCTGTGGTATGGAATACCTCTTTGGTCAGTTTGGGTCAGGTGTCCTGTCTCTGCTTCCTCCCGGCTTCCCCTCCTCCCTGGCAGAGCATGAGGCTCACAAAGTCCTTGGCCAAACCAAAACATCTCTATCAGCTCTGTTCCCGAGCCGAAAGTCAAAACACTGCACTGCACCAGCTACCAAGGAGGAGAAACATGACTGCTACTGCTGAACCCAGAACACACTCCTTTCTAGATGATTTGCTCATATTCTTCACTTTCCTTACACTTAGAAAAGCTGCCTGCCCTGTCACAGGGAACTGGGAGGTGTTTCAGTCTCCCTCTTCTTGAAAAAAGCACTTTTGGCCTAAGTTTGAAGATGGCTGCGCTTGTTTCCCTGTTCAGCCACCTGCTTGCTCAGCCTTTCCCTGCGGGTTGTGTTTTCTGGACCTTGTGCAGCTTTTCCCTTTGCTGCCTTGACCCTGGCTGTCTCTCCTGCGGTGCGAGTTCTCAGAGCCGTACATGGGGCTCTTCACAGAGATTCCCCCCCGCCTAATGGGTTACATCCATTTACACATCCCAGTGGGATGTTTGGTTTTCTCTGTGTGTGTGACAGCGTGGCACTGTTTGTGCTTGCCTCGCAGTCAGCAGGCTCCTCTCCTGCAGATTTGCTGTCTAGCAAGCTGTTTCTGCTGTGTGTTCGGGCTGTTGACTCTTCCCATCCAGTGGAAGCATCATTTGCATGGGTCTGTTGAACAGCTTTGCACACCAGTTTGCAAAATTCCTGCTGTCTGTTTGTCTTAGTACAGGACTAAGACAATAAGCCTTTAACTCATGGACCAGTTTCAGTCTATTTTGACAGAGAAACAGATGCTCCCAGGACATTAAACTCTTTCAAGTTTCCTGAAAGGTGGTAGCTGGATGGTGAGGAGGCAGGCAAGTTGTCCCACGAAGGGAAGGTTGCAGTGTGAGTTAAGTCAGTTAATGCATGCAAAAGAAAAGGAAGAACTGTTTTTGACCATAAAATATTGACAATTAATCTGTGCACATATTTAATCTACCAATTTTGTGCTGTCCCTTTGTGTTTTCATTTGAATTGTTTTCTTATCTTGCCCATAAGAGTACCTTGGGAAAATACTTCATAAACCTTGGTAATGTCAAGAACATATGATGCCTACAGCTTACCCCTTCCCACAAGGCTTGCAGATTTCTTGGAGGGGAGAGTAGGTAGGTCTGACATGCTTTTTTCTTCTTTAAAACAAACAAAATAAAGGTTATTTTCTTTTTTTCCTTGCATTCTTCTAATATGCTTCTCAGTACTTTCTCCCTGTATTTACATGAAGATTGCGGTTAATCAGAATCACAAAATGATTTGGGTTGGAAGGGACCTTAAAGCTCATCCAGTTCCAGCCCCCTGCCACAGGCAGGGACACCTTCCACTAGAGCAGGTTGCTCCAAGCCCCATCCATCCTGGCCTTGAACACTGCCAGGGATGGGGCAGCCGCAGCTTCTCTGGGCACACTGTGCCAGTGCTTCAGCACTCTCACAGGGAAGAGCTTCTGCCTAAGCTCATCTCAATCTCCCCTCTGTTAGGTTAAAGCCATTCCCCTTGTCCTCTCCCTACAGGCCCTTGTCCAAAGCCCCTCTCCAGGTCTCTTGCAGCCTCTTTGGGCACTGGAGTTGCTCTAAGGTCTCCCCTTAAGGAGCCTTCCTTTCTCCAGGCTGAACAAGCAGTATTCAGTTTCTCCTTTTAAAAAATAATTTTGCCCTTTTCTTGTCCTTGATGTCTAACACCTCCTCAAGTATTAAGCCACTAACAGACAGCTTGACAGCCCATTCTTTATATGTCTCAGGATGAACCTCATTGAGACTAGCCTTCTGCTTAAAAATCCGACTTATTTAAGTTGCTACTTACCAGAGTTGTGGGGAGGTGGTCTGGGACAGACCCTAACCAGTCTCCACAGGGCTCACATGACTTATGAGTGACCTGGCTGGGTTTGGCGTGTTCCCCAAGCCCACACTAGCCCCTTAGCCACCTCAGCACTCTGCTGCAGGTCTGTGGAGGTGTCTTTGCTGCCTTATGGTCATCACATCAAAAGCTGTAGACTCTTACTGCAGCACAAGGTTTTTGTGTCTGGTGCACTGGGGGAAGAAGGCAGGCAGAGAGATGAGGGTTCTACATCTGTGAGGTACGTTCTTCTGTCCCATTTTCATCCAGTTAACCAGCAGATTTCTGGTCATGCAGGTTTAGAGGTTTTAACAACAGTATTTTCCTTGCATCTCCTATTTAGAAATGCAAACCAGAAAGAGAAGTCTGGTCACTACTTGCTTCTGCAATGTGGTCAGGAAACAGAATTTCACAAGCAACAGCTTTGATCATGTGCTCATCTGGGCTTTCACTTCCATTCATTGCATCCTTTTTCCTTGTGTGTTTCTAGGGAGCTTTATATGTTTATAAGTGACACCGACAGGGAGCTGAGCCCTCCTCTGCAGCCAGTGCCAGTGAGCTCCAGGGACAAGTGGGTGCAAGCTTGCTACTGCCATTGCAAACTACTCGCCTCCAACAGCAGCTTTATTTTAAAGAGTAATCCAAGCAGGGGCTAATTTGTCTTTTAATTAACTCTGTGCTCATTCCTCCTGCAGACAGTGTGCCTATGCTGCTGGGCAAAGTGAGGGGAAAGGGAGCTGCTGCTCTGGCATCCCTGGACCCTGCCCTCATGATGGGTGCTGTCTCCAGACTCGTCTTTGGGGACAACCATGAAGGCAAAGCATGGGGGGCTTCGAAGGGAAGCAGGAAGTGACCTGGTCTCTGGCCTTGTGTGTATTGTTACCTCTCCTTGTAGGAATGGGAGGAACATTCATTTCTGGAACTGTTGACTTAAGTGTGAAAATTCCCCAGAAGGGGTGAAAACATTGGGTTTATCATTATTTTAAGCATGAGAGAATGAATGGGTGGATGCTGGGAGCAGTATGGCAAACCACAAGGAGCTGTGACTTCTTGCAGTCCCCTCATGGGATGCTAATATGGGGGAGAGCTCCATTGTCCCATTTGAAAGAGAAGGGCCATAACCAATTGCTGTTAAACGTGGCAGTAATGCCTCAAGCCGTGGTCGACAGATAAAAGGCAGAGGCCGCCTGAACTGTAAAGATGTTTCATTTCCCTGGTAATGAGGGAGACCCACTGTGACAATGAAACAGAGGAGAGAGAGGCTGCGAGATGCTAATTTCTGTTCCTGCTGCCACTGCGGCTTTGATCTGAAGCAAATGCCCATTTTGAATTGCAAACGGATGCAAGTCAGATATCATCCAGCCAGTGGCTTACAGGCTTAATGAAGTGGGATGAAGCTTTTGCTTGGTGATGTTAGGAGAGGCAGGCAATTCAGGGAGGAATTACTGAAGGTCTAAAGAGACGGGAAGAAGGATGGGAAGGTTGCAGGGTAACTCTCACCGCCATCAGTGAGGCACAAAGTCCTCTGTTTTCTATCTTTGGGAAGCTGTGCCTAGGCTAAGCCCCTAGAGAAAGCTATGAACATCCTGCCCCACTATTACACATCTATATTTTAAGGCATGCTTCCTATGCAGGTAACGCAAGGCCATCCTGCTCTTTGAAGTCAGAGTGTGAACATCAATTTGGTTCATTCCCCAGGTGAGGCAAAGGTACAGGAGGATAAGTAGCTCATTTTGTGCTATCATTTGGGCATTTAATTGGTCTTGAGCAAGACAAAATTTATTACGCAACCGACAAGGCTGTTCTGGGGCAGAGCCAGAGGCTCCTGGGAATGGCACCATTGAACCAGTGATCTGGGAACCTGATAGCTCATGATGGACAGCCACATCTTCTCAAGAGTAAAGATCTGACCTGTTTTGAAGAATGAATGTCTAACGGGATATTTATTACGTTTCTCACTAACACAAGGCCTAGCATCAGGCCAGAGTTTGTTGTGTATCTTGTGTGGATATTCAGAGGCTTGGATGGCTCTGCAAGCTCTGTGCTAGACCAGCTGGATGTGGGAGGGCTGAGAGACCTGCAGGCAGCTGGGAAGATTGGCCTCTGCACCAAGCACGGCAGAAATGGTCTGGTTGTTGGAAAGGGTAGTTGTGGCTTGTAAACCTATTAGATTCTTTGAAGGAGTCAGTGTGTGTCTGGGTGAGAAAAACCAGATGAACGTAGTCTGTGTGGAGCCAAAAGAGTCTTCACAATGTCCGTCATCAAAGGGTCTTATGGAAACCAACTAACAATGGGATAAAACTGGCAAAAATTTTCATAGATAAACTATTTGTTAAAAATCTTTACGAAGAAGGTAAATAGTTCTGACAGAAAAGGGAAGTCACCAGTGAGGAGACGCATGCTGCTCAATGAACACACAAATGGTCTGGAAAAGAGGATGACTACTCAGCAAAGAAAGATAGTATTAAGTTAGTCGAGGCATTAGGAACAAGGGCTGGCTCTGACAAAATACACAGGAATGTTATGAGACTGACTGATTGGGTAAAGAAAGAGCAGATAACATTGTCATCTCTAGGTGACTGTAAAGTGAAACATCCTTACAACATCAGTCTCAGCTTCACATATAAAATGATGGGCTCTGAGCTGACCATTATTGTTCAGAAGGAAGTGAGATGTGAGAATTGCCAGGTGTACGTAACATCTGCATGATGTTCAAAGCAGCCAAGATAGCAAAGAAGAAGCTGTGGGTTATCAGGAAATGCAGATCAAAATAGATTGCATCATTTTGCTGTGGGACACTCGCTGGTAGGAGCCTCAAAACAAAATGAATGAAAAGGAGCAGGGTTCTCACACCACATGAAGTTAAGTTGGAAAGCAACTTTTTATGGGATGTTATACTATAATTTTGTTTTTTTCCGGGGGAAACAATAAAGGAGGGAATCTACTGAGCATTACCATGAAGTAGACATCTTACTAGTACTTGAGCTAGTAATTGGTCGAGTTTGGGGAAGTATCATATACGATTGCTCTGCATCTGACTTTAAGCCTGTGCTTTTGGCCATTGCTTAGGCAAGGTGAGGAGGTAGATAGTCTGGCCATGTAGACTACTTCTTTTATTCATGTTTACTCTGTAAATAAAAAAAAAAAAAGCAAAACAGCAACAAACCACATACACACTCAAATTTTCACATTTTCTTTTCCTTTATACCCCCTAACAGGGTGCTTTCTGCACACACACCTCCACCTGAAATGCTTCTAAAAGCATTAGAATCCTCTTTTTTCAGTAGAGTACATCATGTTAATCTATAGGCTACTAAGCAAGAAGAAGTTTTTAGATTATCCTTTCATTTTCTACAGCATCTTCCATTCAAGGACTTCACACCATCACAGTAGTGTAGTTCAGATTTTTTTCTGCTTAAGAAATAATGGAACTTAGACACAGAGGTCTGTGATGAAACAGGCAAAGAAATCAGAAATCTGCTTTTTTAGAATCTCTCTAGAGAAGGAGACAGGAGGAAAGACTGACTGTAATAGTGAGAATCAAAGGGGAAAATCTCTCTGCTGGACACAAAGTTTCCATAGAAACAGATTTTTCTGAAAATGAGTTGCTGCAGTACGAAATGAAGATTGTGGATCTAATTCTGCAAAATATTTAATCGTGTTCTTTGCTTATCCCTATTCAGCTCAGCATGGAAGCATGTGATTTCCATGGAGGCTTATGAGCTTTATTTGATGGAGGTAGAAATAAGGATAAGCTGTGTTGAACTGGGATCTGGGCTTTTCTGTGCTTCCTTGCCACTGACAAACTTGCAGGGAATTTTTTTTATGCATGCGTTGTTTTGCTGCTAAAAGTACAGACCCCAGAGCTTCGATCTGGGATTTCAGAACCAAGTTCCAGCAGACTCTTCCAGTTAATGGGGAGTGGAGTCAGCAGTGTTTACATTGCTGGGTGCTTTACAGTTTTCTTAATTTACTCTTTTCCTATTTACATGAAGATTTAAATTTATATGGGGTATTTATTCTGTAAATGAATGCCATGGTGATTATCAGATTATTAACTCAAGAACTGATGGCATAAGAAGTTGAGATTTCTTCCTAATCTATCTTTTGTGCACCTTTTCTTGTGACCCATAGACATTTTCAGGATAGGATAGTTTCTTAATATCTTGCACACTAATTGCTTTTATTGTGACTGTGTGCTGGTAAATGATTGGGTTTTGTCTAAGCTATTTAAGGCTGGTTTGTTTATCTTTTACTTCCCACTGTTTATGACTTTATGCTCAGTCAAATTAATAGGACAAGTAAGGTCTGACTCAGTGTCATTCCCATTTGCTGTACTTGGAATAGATGAAGCTTTTGTGTAGCCAAGCTGCAGCTACTCTTCTTCACACAGACTTTCCATGTTCTTATTCCCTCTTTATTTCACATTGGCTTTCAGTTTTTTTTATTTGAGGAGGTGCTTATTTGTAGACCTCGTCAAGCATTTCCCAGCAGCACTATAGAGACCCAAATAATGAACTTAAGCCTACTGACTATAATGCTTTGGGACTCTCTTTAGATGTTGAAGAACAAATAATCCTCATGGAAATTGTGTTTAGTTTTCTTGTTCCCTCCCCTGAGCCCCTAGGCCTGTCCCAGCCAAAATAAACTCTTAAGGCATGTAAAAAATCCTTCTTATTGTAATGTTCAACATGGAAGCTATTGACTTGCTGTTGAGTCCGTATGAGCAATCTCCCCATCTTGCACCCGCTGGGATGGTGACAGTCACTGATGTGCAACTGGTAATGAAGCCCAGCAGAGAGGCAGCAGAAGCCAAAACTGTCCACTAGCACTTCTGGGCTTTGGTTGTCCCTTACAGCCGGAAACTATTCTTTACCAAACTTTTCTCTGACAGGCAGATGGAAGACACATCTCCCTGAGACTCAGTGCTCCTGAGTGCTTGCCTCGCTTTGCACCCTTCTCTCCTCCCTGCTTTGAGACAGACTTTTTGTTTTGTCAGTGTCTGCCATGCTGTTACCATCAAAAGCACACGCTAACAATTGCAGCAATTATGTCTCTCTTTTGGTGGTGTTTTTCCAGTCTGAGCTTTTCAAGGTGTGAGGAAAGGATGATGTCAAAGGATATTCCTCCAGTAAGACCAAAAGGGGAACTGCAGGTGCCTGATGAGCAGTCTTTCTCCTCGGGATGCTTTCAAACCCTGCAGAAGGCCCATGAGCTTCTCAGTGTATGAAGTGTTTGAACAGGTTTGAATGGGAAGAGCAATTTTTGTCACCCTTTTGCTGCCTCCTCTGATCCCACAAGCCCAGCAGTGACGACCGCCCAGCACAGGAGATAACCCTGCCCATTCCCCAGCTGGTCTTCACCCAGGTCCCCCTGGGGAGCCATTCCAGGCCCATGGAACAAGCCATGGTGCTGTACACACCTTCCTGCATGCTGCAGGCAAGAGCCAGGTGGGTACATTCCCACTACCAATCCCCTAGCCAGGCACACTTCCCTTCTGAACTTGCAAAGCCTGCTATTTGCATGTCAAACTGAAGTCATGAGAATGAGCAAAACTAATCTATTTTTAACCCAGTGTGAGATCTCTTGTCTATTTTTATCATAATTGGTTCTGTTTTCTGCTAATGATCTGAAATTTAGCATCTATTCCTTCCTCAGTGTTACTTTGATAACAGGTGTTAAGGAAGATTAAGACTGCTGTTAGCAGAGGCAGCTGCAGGACATATGGGTGTTACAGACCTGATAGTGACAGACAGAAAGTTGTTTTGAGGCACTGGGACAGATTGTCTGGGAATCCTGGCTTAGTAACAATGAAATGCTGGTGAGGTAAGTAGTGCTGGGAAAATCCTGTTAGAGAAGGAAAAGAGCAGACTGGAGCTGAGTGATCACAGGACACCTGGTATTGAATATGCAGTTTCTCTACAAAATTGGATTCACTTTTGGCAAAGAAATGGGATTCATATTTCTCTCTCTATTGCACTTGCTTCATTAGCAGGCTTGTAAAGCACTCTGAACTTTCCAGCATTTAGTAATGGATTAGGACTGAAAACTTGTTCTAAACTGTTGGTTCAGGGTTTGGATCAGACCATTCAACCAGGGTTCAGGGTTTGGATCAGACCGTTCAATCTCCATCTCATTTGCAGATGCCATGGAATTGGATGAAGGATCTAGAACAGCATCCCCAGGTCTGGTCCCTGTTGATTCGGAGAAAACTCCAGGAACAAACTTGCCAACAAAGTTTTCAAGCTGACAAGCAGGTATTCTTTATTGCGGCGCCGGGAGACAAGGGGGATAGCTCCTCGTAACATGTGTCCCCCCATTGCCACACAAGCTGTCCTTTTATAGCCACTGGGCATACATACATATTCATGAGGCTACGTATGGATTACATTATTTTCCAGAAAGTTCCCCCCATGCGTAAAGAGTTGTGGTGGTGGTCTCTGAGAGTCGGTTACTTCTTCCAAAAATCTTCGTCACTTCTGGCAGCATTTGAAGCATGCGCAGTAGATGATCATACCAGTTTAATTGGTCCGTTAGCACCAGAGACATAATAATCCTCCTATCCTCCTACTTATCAGTTAGTTTAACTGTAGCCCATCCTGGACACCTGCGGTTCCCAGATACTCCTTATCCCTGTGTCCTGTTCTTCTAGACTGTTAAACTATGTCACAACTATAACGATTTATCTTGTGAGAATTCTCAGTATGGTCCCTAGCTGTACTCTATTTTTTTTCTCTATGTGTCATGCACATCAGTAATTTTCCATTGCTGTTACAAAGCCATCAAACTTAACATTACTTAAATCTAATTCTAAGGGTTTCTATATTCCATTTTGTGATTTTGTGCCCCCTTGTTTCACTGTTGATGTGATGGAGATTAGAGGTGCAAAGACCTGGAGGGAGGCTGGGATCTGGAGACAGGGCAGGCCTCATAGAAGCAGAGAACAGCCCAGGCTGGAAGGAACCTCAAAAGATCATCTGGTCCAGCCTTCACGGCAGAAAAGCCTAGGTGAGATTATTTGGCATCCTGTCCCACCATATCTTGAAAACCTCCAGCGACAGGGTTTCCACCACATCCCTGGGGAGGTTGGTTGTGCCAGTTACTGGTGTTCAGCCAGGAGGTCTGGGGGAACATGAGGATTAAAGGGCTGCATCTCTAAAAGAAATAATTCTCATCTTGTTGACACTCCCCCCCCCCCAAAAAAATACTCAAATCAATAAAATTTAAAAAACAACAACAAAAATCAAACCAAAAACAAACCACCAAACTACAAAAAACACACCAAAAAAGTAAACCCAAAAAAACTCACACACACACACAAACCCACCAAAAGCCAAACAAACCAAAAGAACCAACCAAAACAAAAAATCCCAACCAACCAACCAACCAAAAAAAAACAACAAACCCACCCAAAAGCAGGAGAAAAGCAATGTTTGATAAGGATGGAGAATATTGTACTGTCCTTTTTAACACCTCTTGGGATGATGTGAAGAATTACAGGCCTGTTTGACATGCATGCAAATGAATACAATACCTAGTAAATTAGGAGAATTGGCTGTGAAGCTTACATGATAAGACTGCTTGGAGGTGCAACTTGCAGTGGTTCTGTGAAAGGAAACCACATTTCCTGAACTCTTGCAAGTCTTTGAACAAACCGGTGAGTTAGCTGAGAAAGAACTGTCTGACATCATTCATTTGGCTTTTTCAGCGGGCTTTTTGTAGGGCGTGTTCAAGATGTGGCTGCAGACATCCAGCTAACAGTTGAAGAAGTGGCTTATCCCCATGGCTACAACGCCAGCTCAGAGGTGGTTTGCAGGATGAGGTGCAAATGCAGGACCTTGATCAGCCACAGCACGGTAACTTCTGGGGACAGGGGAAAACGTGCCAAAACTGCAGTGAAGTCACTCAGGAAGGAGGAGGAGAGGTGAGTGGAAGACCTGAAGGGGGAAGCAATGGGTTCACTTGGAGGGTAGGAGGAAAAAGGGTTGACAGGAAGAGGTACTGAGGGGTAAAAGTCATCGCCTTATCAGCATTGCATGTTTATGTCCCTGATACTGAAGATCTGGGTGTGTAGGACACCTGCAGGCTGGCAGCAGCGATAAAGCTACTCTGCTGGGCAGTTTCTGGGGTCTGTTAGAGCAGTCACAGGGGAAAATGGAAAGAAATCCACAATAGGTGGATCTGAAAAAGGAGTATGTAGGGAGACGACGCCTTCTTGGTAACATCCGAGTCGATAACCTCCAGGCAGGACACTGGGCTCTTGCTGAGCCACTGAAGCACATCTGATCAATAACTCAAATTCCCAACTGGCACATTAGCAGAGTCAATTATCAGCTCTGCTCTCTGCTTCCTTGATTATTATTTCAGCATGTAGCAGCTGCTTCACAAGCGTTATGGCCCATCACACTCTAAAGGGACTGAGTTAAATGCAGATTATTGACCAATGAGGCCATAAGAATGTACTGTGAAATATATAGTCATGTTCGCCCATAAATCCCTGGTGAGAGTGCTTTATAAAGAAATTCCTCTTATGGTGGGAGTACTTGACAGGGTCACTGTCAAGGCCCTGAGCAGTGTTTATTCCACCTGATTCCTGCCATGTCCCCTGGTGTTGTCTCTCTTGGCACTGCATCTTCACATGAATAAGTGGTTCTCCCTCCCTTGGGCTGCTCATGAGGACCCTTGGGCTTCACCAGGGATCCTTGGGTTGATTCTGTACGTGGGCAAGGCAAACCGTATTTAATTCTTCTGTCTGTCCCTGGGTTTTCTGCTGCTCCTCTGCTTTTTCCTCAGTTTTGGCTGAGGTTGCGGGCTTACAGTCTGAAGCAGCCTAAATTCTGTCAAGCTTGAGCAGGCTGAATCGTGAGCTGTTTGAACACCAGATTCACTCCCTCTGCCAGTCTGATATACTGCTGGCTGTCAGCCACGTGGTTCAGGGAGGCAGGCTAAAGTGCCTGGGTCGTTTTTCTTCACAAATCCCCTCAGCTTCAGGATTCAAACCTGTCTCAAGGGAAGGGATGCTGTTATGCTGTTATGAATTGTGAATGCTGTGCATCTGCCCTGAAAATCCCTTTGTAAGATGCTGGTAGCTAGGCCAGCAGTAACGAGGTTCTCATCAGCTTGTTAGCTTGGTGTGCCCATTGTCTGAAACCTTAGAGGAGCTCATCCCAGGCAGGTTATTTTGCAAGCATAGCACACACTGACAGCTTGTATATAAATACATATCCCTCTTCTGCTCTGGCAGCTAGGCGTTAGAGATCACTGGTTTTGATCACTGCCCCCAGTTGGAGAGACCTGGTGTTTTAGCCCAAGCAGTGAAGTTTTGCGACCTTGAAGCGAGGTCCCTGCTGCTGGCAGCCCGCTGATGCTTCGCTTGTGCTTCTGAGGATTTCTTGAACTGCTTCTCCCTGGGGTGCTCCCCCTCCAAGGGTGGAAGAGGATTCCACATGCTTGAGCTGGAGCCCTAAGAAACAGCTAATCTAGAGTGTGAGGCATTGTAGAACTTTTGGTTTTCTTTTTAATATAGTTTTGATGTGACTCTAGGATGTTTTTTTTTTTTGTTTCTTTCTAAGCTTTCTCAAGTGTAGCAACCTGGCCATGGTTCTGTTTGCAATGTTGGAGCAACTGAGATGCTTGTGGCCAGGCCTTCACAAGTTCCCAGGAAGGCCTGGATGCACTTATCTGGTGCCAGCAGACGAAGGGGGTACTGCTGGTCACAACTTCTGGGACCTGGTGCTGTGTCCCAGCTACTGCAGCATCTTCATGTCATGCAGATAAAAGCACTGTAAGAAGCAAGGGGACAGAGAGCTCTTCCCTCTGCGGCAAAGATACTTTGGCAACTTTGCAGATATTTCTTGGGGGTGAAGAATAAGCTTTCTGTTGCCTTCTGCCCTGGTGTTTAATGCTGCAAAGGACAGTGATGGCTCGCTGATGTGTTCTGGGGAGCAGAGCAGGCCAGAGGAAGTAACCAAAGTTGCTTTGTATCATGCGTGATGGAAGAGGCAGGGATGTGCTGCCCTGTTGTGTAACAGTTCCGTGGGAGTCAAGGCAGGATGACCATCGACCAGGGAAGTGGGAACCCAGTGCCCAGCCTTCCCCAAGCTTCTCACCCTGGGGAGGACGTTCTGTTCTCAGCAACGCCCATGTCCAGATCTGGTGTTTTTACTGCCATGGAGGAAGGAGATGATGTCATGCAGGCAGCCAACAAGGATGCCAAGGAGGCTAAGTATGATATCACCCTGGGAAGAGCAGGATGAGGGGAAGAGGCATGGCTCTAGAGCTCTAGAGCTTGTGACTTTTCCAAGGGTATCTCATGTTAGGGGTAATGCCAGGTAGTCTTTCCCTGCTGTGGACAAGGACACCCAGCACAGATGCACAGATACTCCAGGGTGCATTTGTGTTGTTGATCTGATACAGCTTGCCTTTCCTATTGCAGGGAAAAGTCTTACCTCAGACATACACAAAGATTGATGAGCTAGACCTATAGTAGTCACCTGGTAAAAGTTGATGGGCACATGCCAGATCTATCTACACCAGTTTGTACAGTGGTCTGCAGGCTGAGTCCTCCCACAGTTTCCCAGATGAATCTCACCACTGTTGGACATGTCCTTGACATCAGCCTAGAGCAATTACCTGAATACCAGGACATGTATGGAATTAGATGTTGTTGTATTGGTTCTTCCAGGGATGCAGGTTAGGCTCTCGTAGCCCTAACTGTACCCTCTGGTGTCTGAGGGATGTGAAAAAGCTTCAGTTTTTTGAGAGGAGGAGGCTGGTAGAGAATACAAAGAGGTTTGCTAGACCACAGAAGGAGTGAACAGGGAGTTGTTGTTCACCCAGCCCTGCTGCACAGCCATGGTGCAACACTCACTGAAATTCCTACACCTCTTTGGAACAGGCTACAAGAGGAAGCACGTCTTCATGCAGCAGATCCTGGACACTTGGCCCTTGCTGTTCCAGGGAGGCAGGCAGC
This sequence comes from Pezoporus wallicus, assembly GCF_028554395.1. NCBI lineage: Eukaryota > Metazoa > Chordata > Aves > Psittaciformes > Psittacidae > Pezoporus > Pezoporus wallicus. Next base: position 2,894,833 of record NW_026638360.1, on the reverse strand, counting down.
ACTGGGAGGATCAGGCAGGGTGAGGGGCATTCAAGGGCAGCAGGCTCAGGACTAGGGTATGTTAAGGGATGGGAAGTGTGCTCTCACACCCTTGGCTCCATAATGATGTGCACTGTGGGAGGATGGTGGGATGCACCCTAGCAGTGGTTGACCCTGTGTGTTCTCTCCCATCGTCACAGCAGGAGTCTGCACCAGACAAACCATCAGTGTGTCCTGGATGGGTGTTTCCTGGGTGTTTCCTAGGTATTAAAGCTTTGAAAGAAATCTCCCTCTCTCCGGGCGAAACTGAGGATTTGGAGTCTGAAAGGTAGTAGACAGAGGCAATAATTAGGAAGTTAAATAGGTGAAATCACACCATTGTCCTAGATTTTTCTGCTCTGGAGTGCTCTGCTGTGTCAATGTTCAAACTCCAGTATGTCCTGCTGGGTTATGTTTTGTCTTTCATTGCTGCAACACAGAGGTTGTGGTTTGTAGCTGAGGGCCCCACTGGTGGCAGTGACTCAGCAACAACCAAACAAGTTGAAGCCTCTGATTAAAAATGCCCCTGTGGGGACAACACACTTAATCATACCCCAGAGAGCTGTAACTGCCTGGTGACAGCCAAGCAAAGGCCAGTGTGCTGACAGTGTCTCAATCCTTTATCTGCTCACCTACATTTGTGGAAGTATAGGACATAAGTCAAGGAGACTTTAATATAGCTGAGATTGCTATGCTTTAAATCAAATTTCATTGCAACTCAAAGAGCGGGCAGTGAGTGTATACCCATGGGGATAGGCAAAATGTTCTTTTAAGCCTCTTTAAATGCAGAAACCCACCTTTAAATTGGCTGGAGTGAGGCTTGACACAGGAGTGCTTTCGAGGCTGGCAGCTGCAGGATGGCTGCTAACAGCTCGCAGCCCTGCTGGGGTGGCACAACCAGATCCCTGCCAGACAGGCTAGTGATTGCACTGACCCACACATGCAGGCTGCATGAAAGGATGCTTCATCTGCTAAGTGCTTAATCACAGGTGTCAGCTAGGAGGTGCTGGAGGCGAAGGAGAAACCCTCACCATGGGGCAGAGAGCCCTGGCAGCCGGAGGCACCACTGGCCCAACCTCAGCAGAGACATGGATGTTTATAAAGCAAGGCTGCAATCCTCAGATAAGAAGGAAAGATTTATACAGGCTTATGCCTGCAGGTTGCAAGGCAAGAGCAAGGCAGAGGTAAGATGACCACATCCTGAGGATATGGCTGGGGTTGTTGGGGACACAGGGTTGGGCTGTCTGTTGGAGGAGGAGGTTGGAATGGTGCTGTTTGGGGAACGTGTACAGTGAGGAGACAGGCACAGTTTATATGTGTAGGAGTTGGGGCTGTGTGCTCTCTTGTACTCAGAGAGCAACAGCAGCTTGGGGATCAGACTGGGGAAGGCCCTCGGAGTAGACAGAAGGGTTTGCTGATGCAGTGCCCTGTACAACCACCTGCACTGAAAGGAAGGTGAAGGCACTTGCTCTGGGAAAACAAAGCTGAGTGGGGAGCTCTCTACAAGACAGCTCCCACATCAGGCTCAAGCACCAAGTTCCCTCCTGGGATGCTGGGCTGTTGGTCCCAGCCCTGCTTTCCAGAGAGGCTCTGCTTGCTCAGCTCTCCCATGCTCCATGTTGCAGCAGCATGCCTGAAACATGTGGCATCATGGTTTTAAATACCATGTGGTTGAGCTCAGCGGTTGGGTGTACGTGAGAAACAGGTGGGCTCTGCTCTTGTCATGGTTTAAACAAAGTCAGACATAAATCACGCAGTCGCTCTCTCACTCCCCCCCCCCCCCCCCCCCTTTTTGCTCTCCCCCTGCTCCCAGAGGGATAGGAAGGAGAATCGAAAAGAATGCAACTCCCACAGGTTGAGATAAGAACAGTTTAGTAACTAAGGTATAACACAAATCACTACTGCTACCACCAATAATAACAATGATAAAGAAAATAACAAGGGAAGAGAATACAGCACCTCACCACCCGCCGACCGATAACTCTCCCCCCCCCGCCTGACCAAGCACCGACCGATACCTCCTCCAACCCCACAGTCCTCTAGCCCTTCCGGGTAACTCTCCATTACCTCCCGAGCATGACGTGCTGTGGTATGGAATACCTCTTTGGCTAGCTTGGATCAGGTGTCCTGTCTCTGCTTCCTTCCGGCTTCCCCTCCTCCCTGGTAGACCATGAAACTCAGAAAGTCCTTGGCCAGACCAAACATTTGAGCAGTAACTAAAAACATCAGTGTTATCAGCACCATTCCCAGCCCGAAAGTCAAAACACAGAGCTGCACCAGCTACCACGAAGGAGAAAAAATGACTGCTACTGCTGAAACCAGGACAGCTCTGTAATTTGAAAGATGACTTGTTGAGCCGTGACTGCATCAACACCAGCTGGGAGAACCAAAGCCCATGTGGTCAGCAGTTTTCTCTCCTTGGTGTGTGGCTTCCTGGGGACGCCTGCCCTGCTTTTTGGGGTCTGAGGTACCCGAGTCTACTGGCAGTCCTGCTGACACAAGGGCATGTGTCCTCCACTGGAAAGCGCTCTGGGATGTGTGCATTTCTGCATTTCCACACTTCCCAGTGTGGAAAACACACTGGAAAGCACAAGTGGATGAAAACCTTTGGCTTCATGGGGAAATGCCTAGTGCTTGCTGTGTGGCACAGACCCATCCTCAGTGCAGAACGGACCCCATGTCCTGGGTGACATTGATGTATTTTTATTTAAAAGGCCCATCCTGGTGAAGCAGACTCTTCTTTTGCCCTGTACACTGCTTTCACCCAGGCACTGCTGCCCTTTGAGCACTTGCCCAGTCCACAAGACCTGTGAGGAAGAAAGGGATGGTGACGATTGTGCTGCCTGCTCCTCTGCCTGCCTGGCTATCTCTGTACCTTGGACTGCTGTTTTTCCAGGCCAGCTCAGCAGTGCTGGCTACTGAGTTATCCCTTTGGATTGCTGCAGAAACACCTCGGTGTGGCTTCCCAGGCAGCTGGTAGTTGAGATGACACAGCCTCCTGCATCTTCACCAGCCCCTGACACAGTCCTGCTTGGAGAGAGTTTTGGGAGGAGATTGTGCACCCGTGGAGAGCCCACGAGCCCTGTAGTCAGCAGGAAGGGCCCCTTCTCCCCTTGCCTAAGGGCAGGAGAATGTCTCCTAACTGGCTGAACCACAGTCAGCACTGTAACTCCCCCCTCCTGCTCTGGCGCTCCTCTGCTGGCATTCGCCATGGAAATGGTCCTGATTTATTCTGGAGTAATATGATGAAATGGTGCAAAGGAAAATTTTGCAATGAAGATCGAGATAAATTGACCAGAGCAAAGTCAGCCAAGAGAAGGGAGAGTAGGGGAACTCCACTGCTCTGGTCACAGTGAGGAGGACCAAACACTGCTCTGGAAAATAGAACACTAGAAACAATGGGATGCTGGCTGAGGAGGGCTGGCTGAGTTAGAAGGCGTGGGAGCTGACCTTGTCACAGCCTCTAGGGTTTTACTAGTGGTTGATGGATGAAGTGCCTCCCAAGCTCCGCATCCCTACGTGCCCCCCTTGCACCCCGCCGCCAGCCGGGAGCGGGGACGCAGACAGCAGCTCCCGGGGCCACAGGGGGGCGGGAGCCGGGGCCGGGCTCCCGGAGGGTTTCTGACAGTCTGGCACCATCTGCTGGGGTTTCCTGGGAAATAAAGGGGGGTTTGGGGAGGTGGCTGTGCCCCGGGGCAGGAGCCCGGCGACTGGGAACAGCGGGCAGCAGCTGCTCCCAAGGGCTGGTCTCCATGCTGGCTCTGCCAGGGAAGGAGAGATCACCCTCTTCTCCTTCTGGTCACTGCTTTTCTGTCAATGTGTCCTTGGTAGCACCGAACAGTGCAAAGGTGACTGCTGCCCCATCTTTACAGTCCCAGGGCCAGCTTCAAGCTCTGGTCAACCTGGTGGTGACCCGTTACTGATTAGCCTGGTTTGGCCCAGGGGGTGGGGCCCAGCCACGCGCAGCCCCATTGCTTTGAGGGAGGGTGTCTGCCTCTTCTTGGGCGTGGCAAGGTTTCAGCTTGGCTGCCCTTTTCTGGTTTTGTCCACAGCTCCTGAATGAAGCTCTGCCTTGTGCTGGCCCCTGCTTTACGCAAGCAATAGGCAAGAGACGTCCCACATTCATGTGTGCTTGTCCTTGTTAGGGGCTCCAGCAGAGGAGGAAGAGAAGGAGATGGAGAAAGACAGAAATCTGCCTCCAGCAAGACAGTCTGCACAAATGGACTGGCTTATAAATGAATTTATAAGTTGAAGTTGGCCTGTAATGAGAGAGTCACTGAGAAAAAAGGATTGTGCACTGCAAACCACTTAAGGATCTGAGATCTCGGTGCATTACACAGAGCCAGAGGGGAAATTCTGGGTTCTGTGAGCAAAGGCATCACAGATTCCTGTGCGTGGTGGCGGTCAAGCTAAGGCCAGTGATGTTGCCTACCCCGCAGTCCTTCACTGGCCCAAGGTGCCTTCTCCTTCTCTGATAAAATTGCAAGACCATTGAGCTCTTGAAATTGCCACTAAACGCCATCATTAAAAACAGTTTTATTTCAAGGCAGCTTTTACCAGTATCACACACACAGTATCACACAGTATGTTAGAGATTGGAAGGGACCTCGAAAGATCATCTAGTCCAATCCCCCTGCCGGAGCAGGAACACCTAGATAATGTTACACAGGAATGTGTCCAGGCGGGTTTTGAATGTCTCCAGGGAAGGAGACTCCACAACCTCCCTGGGCAGCCTGTTCCAGTGTTCCGTCACCCTCACTGAGAAGAAGTTTCTTCTCAAGTTTAAGTGGAACCTCTTGTGTTCCAGTTTGTACCCATTACCCCTTGTCCTATCATTGTTTGCCACTGAGTAGAGCCTGGCTCCATCCTCGTGACACTCCCCCTTTATATATTTATAGACACTGATAAGGTCACCCCTCAGTCTCCTCCAAACTATAGAGACCCAGCTCCTTCAGTATTTCCTCATAAGGGAGATGCTCCACTCCCTTAATCATCTTTGTTGCCCTGCGCTGGACTCTCTCCAGCAGGTCCCTGTCCTTCTTGAACTGAGGGGCCCAGAACTGGACACAATATTCCAGATGCGGTCTCACCAGGGCAGAGTAGAGGGGAAGGAGGACCTCTCTCGACCTACTAACCACACCCCTTCTAATACACCCCAGGATGCCATTGGCCTTCTTGGCCACAAGGGCACAGTGTTGGCTCATGGTCATCCTGTCGTCCACTAGGACCCCCAGGTCCCTCTCCCCTACACTGCTCTCTAACAGGTCGTTCCCCAACCTATACTGGAACCTGGGGTTGTTCCTGCCCAGATGCAGGACTCTACACTTTCCCTTGTTATATTTCATCAAGTTACTCCCTGCCCAACTCTCCAGCCTATCCAGGTCTCGCTGGATGGCAGCACAGCCTTCTGGCGTGTCAGCCACTCCTCCCAGCTTAGCGTCATCAGCAAACTTGCTGATAGTACACTCAATTCCCTCATCTAAATCATTGATGAATATATTAAATAATACCGGTCCCAGTACTGACCCTTGAGGCACTCCACTAGTTACAGGCCTCCAACTAGACTCAGCCCCATAGACTACAACTCTCTGGCTTCTCTCCTTCAGCCAGTTCGCAGTCCATCTCACTACCTGATCATCCAGACCACACTTCCTCATTTTAGCCGTGAGGATGCTGTGGGAGACTGTGTCAAATGCTGTGCTGAAGTCAAGGTAGACCACATCCACCGCTCTGCCATCATCCATCCACCGTGTTATTTCCTCATAAAAGGCTAAGAGATTGGTCAAACATGATTTCCCCCTGGTGAAGCCATGTTGACTGCCCCTCATAACCTTCTTATCCTTGATATGCCTTAAGATGTCACCAAGGATAAGGTGTTCCATCACTTTCCCAGGGATGGAGGTGAGGCTGACCGGTCTATAGTTACCCGGGTCCTCCTTCTTGCCCTTTTTGAAGGCTGGAGTGACATTTGCTTTCCTCCAGTCCTCAGGCACCTCTCCCGTTTCCCAAGACTTGGTAAAGATGATGGAGAGTGGTCTAGCAATGACTTCCGCCAGTTCCCTCAGCACCCGCGGGTGCATCCTATCTGGACCCATGGATTTATGGATGTCCAGATTGCTCAACTGGTCTCTAACCCATTCCTCATCGACTAAGTCAAACCGCTCCGTCGACCTGACTTCATCTAAGGTCTCAGGGGTACAGGGCTCTTCAGGACTGCCCGCAGCAGAGTAGACAGAGACAAAGAAGGCATTCAGTAACTCTGCCATCTCTGTATCTTCTGTCACCAGGGCACCCATCCCGTTCATCAGTGGGCCTACATTGCCTCTGGTGTTAGTTTTATCTGCCATGTATTTAAAAAAGCTCTTTTTGCTGTCCTTGACCCTTCTTGCCAGGTTTAATTCTAAGGATGCCTTAGTCCTCCTAGCTGCCTTCCTACATCCTCTAGCAGCAGCCTTATATTCCTCCCAAGTGGCCAGCCCCTCCTTCCATGACCTGTAAACTCTCCTCTTCCACTTGAGCATACCCAGCAATTCCCTATTTAGCCACGCAGGTCTCTTGGCCCTCTTCCTTGACTTCCTAGTAGTGGTTCTAGAGTTAGTTCTAAGGAGAAATATGGTAGTTTTGAGGTTTTGACTTCTAAAAATAAAGCAGTCTCCCAAGCCCACTCCTGTGGTTGGGCTTTATCCTTACAGGCTTCTGTCAACAGCTTGCTTAATGAATGAAGATGTGAAGGGAGAAAAGCTTTTCAATGAGGAGGCTGTGTACTTCCCTGGCCTGGAATGGTAAACAAGACGTAAGCAGTGATTGAAAATATGATATCCTTCTCTTGGTACTCCCTCACACATGCAGAATCTATTTCCCTTTTGAGTTCCTTGAAACCACTGGAGAAGTTGTTCTTCCATGCATGTAACCTGTAGGTTATCTGTTTTCGGAAGCACATAAAGGTTCCGGCTTGTCTGAGTTATGTACGGCTGGTAGATGTGGGGAAAATTCAGCCTATGATCTTCCTTCTCCTAACAGTAATCCAACTCCCAAAGCTGTTTCCCCTGATTTCATTCTCCCCCAGCAGCAAACCTGCACCCTGCTGCTACCTGTCTGATGTGCAGGGAATAAGCATTTCTCTCTTTTGAGTCTGAAATGTTGTCAAGTACTATCCCCAGCTGTGAACACGAGGTGTTCACCCTGCCCTGTCACCAGTTGTGCCCCATTCTGGTGCCTACAGCCAGGGGTACAAGTGATGGAGACCAAGCAAGCTCACCAGGAAGGTCTGTGGTTCCCCTTTGTCTCCCCACTGCCTTGTTCCATGGTAAATCCACTCTGTGCATGAAGGAAAGCCACATTTCACTTGAAAAGCTCAGCAAACCTCACCCTTTCCTAGCCTGGCATGCTACCAGCACAACTGGTGGCCTGTTCTCCTTGCCAGTGCAGAGCTGCTTCTCCTTGCAGGGCTGCTGCTTCTGGGAAACTGCTGCCTTTCCCACAGTCTGACCCGGTGTTTCTCTTCCTGCATTGGGAATGTATTAGTATATTTTCTCTTCTTACTGTCACGTGTGGCTATAAATTATGCTCTCAAATGATTGGCCAGGGAGCTTCCAGAGATTACTAATAGAGAGAGAAAGCCAGCATATATGTAAAGAAAATCACCCTCAATATTTAGCTGGCATCGCTCAAAGCTGAAAGGCTTTCTCTGCAACAGGGAAGAAAAGTCTTAGGCAATGGGAAGGAAAACCACACCAGGAGTAAGAGCCAGGACGTACAGCAGCCTGTGAGGACCCAGCACAACTCCTGGGTGCAAGAGGCACCAGGAGCTCTCACTTCCCAGCACCCCAGACCTCACTGGCACTGCTCTTGTTCCTCCACAGCGCCAGGCTCACAGGGCAGCAGCAAAGCTCCTGATACTGGGTCTGCTGGTAAATGGGTCTGCTGGGGCCCATTTAGCCAGGGGGTACAGTGTACAGAGATCAGCTTTCTGGAGTCATTTGTAAATGAGTTCTCCCATCAGAATAGGTTCTGCAACTCATGTAGGATAAAAGGGAACCTGGACAATGTTAGAGTGCATTGACCCAAAAATGCACATCAAAGAGGATGCATTTGGTACCAGCCAGAAACCCAGTAGAAATGTCTTTGTGGACACAAAGCTCCTGTGGATAGATGTGAACAAGCAGGTATCTCTGGCTATTACCTCTCCTTGGAATATCTGAGATAACACTGAGGTATGTGTTTTCCTTTTTCCTAGAAGAGCAGCACATCTGTGTTTTCTGTTGAGGTCAATTAGAGATATGGGAGACTAGAGGCTGATGAAAAATTAGTGCCTTGCTATTGTCTTCCCTCCTGAAGCAGTGATTCTTTGATTTCTGGTTTATAGTAAAGCACTTAGTTCAGAGTCACATGAGGAGCTTTTTTCTTTTCCCCTGGGGCAAGGAGGCAACTGGCTTCCTGAAGGAAGAGTAAAAGATGGCAGCTGGTTTAGTTGGCTTTGTTTCTTCCACCACCACCATTCCCCATCCATAGGGATGCAGCAGCGTGCCCTAGAGGGCATTATTCTGTAGTTGCTGGGGCTTGCTTGCCCCACAGGTGCTTGCTTCTTGCCTCCTGGTCTCTTAGCATCTGCAGATGGAACCTGAGACCCACAGCCTCGCAGGACACACTGGTACAGGAAGCACTGGTCCTGCACTGGTATTTCCACAGGGTTTTCTGTACAGGAGCTAATGCGCAGGCTTGTTTCAGCAGCTTGTTAAATGGCTTGACCCCAGGAGTGCTGCTGTGTCTCTCCTGGCTATTCTTACAAAGGTTGCCTGCCTCTCTGCAATGGTTGTCAGCGCTGAGGTAGGGGAGGAGGCAGGGAGGGATGGAGCTGCCTCACTGCTGATGTGACTCTGCTCTCTGGGGTACAGCTGCACGGCTCTGAGCCACCTCCTGCTCTGGGGTGCAGCAGCACCTGGAAGAACACAGACGGCCTCCTCCCCACAAACACTAAGCTCCAAGCAATGCAGCTTTATGTTGCATCCTCCCGCTCCCTGTGCTGAGGCTGAGTTATGTTTGTCACTGAGGGAGAGCCAGCCAGCTGTTTGCTGTACAACAGCTCCTGGCTGCCATCCCAAAGTGTTTTGCTGCTTTCTGTCATCTCCCAACAGACAGACAAGTGAGATTATTTGGCAGAAGGAGGTTTTTCCCAGCACTGACCTCTCTGGTGGCAGCCTTAGAAAGGGGTCATCTGTCTGGCAGTGAAAGAAAGGCATCACCTTCCTTAGAACTGATACATCCAACAGTGCAGTCCCTTGGCTGGCATCAGTCTCCAGAATTCCACCAAAACAGGAGAGGCCCCTGGGCTCATGCCAAGTTGGGAGCTGCCACCTTTCTCCTCAAGGATGTATGGGATGTGTGCTGAGGGCCTGTCGTGGTGATACAGAGGGCTTGTTGCTCTGCCATATCCAGATGGGCAGAAGGTCTCCTGCAGGCAGTGGGGAGTCCTTGGCAACCAGGGGCAGGTGGGACCCAGGACTTATGGTGTACTGCGGAGGGGCAGGTCCCCTGCTGGCATGCAAGAAAGCAAGTCATTTGGAGGTTGCTCAGACCTTGGCAGAAAAAGGGTTTCTGACATGCTAGAGTCAATGGTGGAGGGACTGAACACTCACAAAGCATTCCTGAGAAGTTCCTCTGCTGGGTGCTGTGGAAGGAAGAAGTTTGGAGGATGGATATGAAGTCTAAAGCCATGTACGGAAAGGTGGAACTGCAGCAGCTACAGTTAAAACCAAGAGACTTCTAGAAGCGTATGTGTGTGGTTTGGGAGTATTTTAGGCAGAATTTGTCCAATCTCTCTTCAAGTTTAGTGACTGTGCCATCTTCAGGCACAGGGGGAGAGCAGAGCCTTTCAGCAGGGGCCGTGCTCCTCTGTGCTGGCCCCTTGAAGCATGCCTGCACCCCTCTCCTGGGAGAAAGGGGCGCCTGCAAGTCAAGAAGGAGCTGACTATATCTGTGAGCCATTGGTGGTGTACAGCGGGGTCTGGCTGCACCTCCTGCTGCTGAATGGGATGCCAGTAGGAAACTTAGCCAATGATTCCGCTTATGGGCTGGCTTGTGTTTCCTCCACACCATGGAATGGGGGGCTGCCAGGGCTCCGGGGCTTGGCACCTCCATCCCAATAAAGGATGATACCAACCTTTGACAAGCTGATCCAAACAGCCACAGGTTGCATAGGTTTTAACACGTTTTTAATGCCTCACAAAGCCTCCCCTTCACCACGCTCTAGCCCACCTGCCTGACAGGCTTCCCTTCTACAGAGGATCCACAGAGATCCACCTCATGTTCGCTCAAGGAACCAAAGCGTGTGAACAGAAGCATCAGAGTAGTTCTTTTTTTTTGTTCTCATATGCAAATGAAAAGAAGCAACATTATCAGTAGCTGGCAGCCTCTCTGCATCTAGCTGATGCATGAGACGATGCTGGAGGTTGGATACCTGCTTGGCCCTGCTGCAGTCTGCTCCACTGCAGCCTTTCCCTTCCACCACTGCTCCACAGCTAGCATCCAGAAATGGCCATAAAAATGGATAAAGATGTGTTGTTTCTGTGCCTGGGGCAAGAGGCAGGGCCATCTCCAGGGAGCACATGGCACAGTCTGTCACATGTTGCTGTCTTCTTGTGCTGTGCTAGCCACGTGTCAGCCTGGTTTCCCCCTGAATGACAGCAGAAATCCAGAGGAGCATTCCACGTGCTGGCAGGGGCTTTCCAGGGCTTTTTGAGTACAGTTTAAGGGCTGCTGCTGACTGTCAGGGAGCCTGTTACTCTCTGAAGATGCTGCTTGGGAAGTCCAGACTGGATATTAGAAAGCATTTCCTTACTGAAAGGGGGGTCAGATACTTCAACAGACTTCTTGACGAAGTGGTTGTTGCCCCATCTCTATCAGTGTTTAAGAGGCCTGCTTGCTTGCTGGCCATCTCACATAGCATCCACCCCTCTCTGTGGCATAATCCCTGAGCTGGACCTGGTGCAGAAGCAGAACTGTGATGAGGTAAATCATGTGTGTGATCCTCTTTTTAAAGACTGTGTCCAGATGTTGGAGAATGTAGAGCTGGGGAGAGTGTGGGGCTTGCCTTGTCTGCCAAACCACAGCAGGGACCATTCCCCCGGGAAATAGAGCTGGATGGTGGAAAAGGGACATTTGCCGGGGGGAGCATTACACTGTGGTAGACCTAGAGCATGAAAAGTTTGAGCAAGGGATGGATGAAGTTAAAGGACAGCAGGGCTGCTGGCAGTGCTTTTGGCTTGCTGGTGCTGGAGCTTGTCCCCTCTCGGTTTCATTGACAGGCTCTGTACTTGCCAAATGCTTGCTGTGGCTGCCTGGAAAGATGCCTTGCCCACTCCAGCAGGTCTGGAGGGGGTAGAACAATGCTCAAGGGAGAGAAAGAAAGCTTTAGCAGGTGAAGTGAGTCTGCTCTAAAAAAAGGTATTATTTGAATACTACACAACAAGTATCAACAGAGTGAGGGTGGGAAAGTTTTCTTACATTTGTCACTCAATATATAATAAATGTTTATCACTGCCTCTCTGCTTAAGCAAATCATGGGATGCTTTAAGCAGGGAAGTCAGAATGCAGGTGAATTTCCTCCTTGGGCTAGATGGGTTGCTTGTTCAGCCCTAGGTACTTCTCATCTTTCTTGTGTTGCTGTTTCTTCCCCACCTTTTTTCTTTTGGAGGAGACCAGAATTAAGGGTTGGGCTTATCACAGCCTGCCTTTGGGAATGGTAGATTCATAGGGAGAAGATTCTTTATGCTATACAAGGTCATCATGTCTAACTAGCAAAATAAGAAGCTTTAGTTCTTCCCATCTCTGGTAAGGGTAAGGTCTAGGAGAGCTGACAGCTTGGGGTGAGAAAGGTGTGAAGAGGAGGAGATGGTTTCCAGAGGGAGGAGTGGCTTTGAGCTTGTTCTTAAACCCTAACGTACTCAGAATTTCACAAAATAAGAGAGTGTTCATGCTGTGTTGTCAGGGATGAGGTTTGGAGGATCTCATAGTGCTGCTCCCAGGGGAGGAAGGTTGAAGAGAAGGACAAAGAGAAGGTGCTTTCTTTGTCCTTGTCTTCTGATGAGCCCCAGCAGTGAAGGAAGGCTTTCTTGCAACAATCCTTATCCATGGGGACCAGGATTAAGATACAATGCTCTGCAACTCATTTACCACACCCCACCAAACAGCCTTTCCTTGGTAGTTATTTTCACTCACAGCAGTTTTGTATTTGGAGAATTAATTGCTTTAATAAGGAGCTTAATTAGAAGTGCAAAAGTACAATAAACAGCAGAAATGTTGGATAAGCACTGAAGACCATTACCTTGAAGAGAGATGCAGCCCTGCTGCTCTCCTGGTAGGAAGGGGTATTAGGGCATTGCTATATCCTGCAGCGAGATTTCATACCTCACTGCTGCTTCTCCTAACGAAAGCCACCTGGCCAAGTGCAGTGGTGGGTACAGCGGGTCTGTGCCAAGTGGAGCTCTGGTGACATGCTCTGTTTGAAAACACTATGCTTTTGCACCCCCTGTGGCCAAACAGCATTGCCAGGGAGCTCTGGATCCCAGGAGCTTTCCTGACAGGCCTCCATGTGCAGGCCCAAATTCTGTAATCTCCTGGGATGTCAGGACACCAGAACAAAGCAGGGTCTGCAGCCCTCCCCATTCTAGACTGTGGTGCAAGGGGATGCATTGGGGTGATGCACCTTTGTCACCCCTCACCTCCAGGCTGACTTTACAGCCTGGTCGTTCCTGCAGTGAAGATGAACATTTCTGACTCCAGCTGAGTTAAAGAGCTTCAAGAATGAACAAACTCTAAGGCAGAAATAGGCTATTTCCCTTCCACCCCCTGAAGCAGCTATCAGCAAGCAAAAAACTCCTCAATTTTCAAGGCAACTGAATCCATTTGCAAATACATGTCAAGTTCAGCAAATAGTTTGGGCTTAAATAATGGGCACGGGTTGGCTTTTTTCAATCTAAATGTTTTATTCCCACAGTTTCTAAACAAAACATTTCACTTTTTCATTTTAAAATAATGTTCTGTTGTGAAATATGATTAAAAAAACCCAGGCAAAACAAAGGGCCTGAAAATGAAGTAGATGGCACTGAATTTTTGTGTCAAATGCCAGGATTTAGCCAACCCTCAGTGTTTATTTTTTTCCATGGTAGGTGTCAGCAAGCAAACTGGAAAATCTGCATTTCTGGACAACATGATATTATTCTTTTTTTTCATCCCTAACAATGAGCTCAGGAATCAATTTTTACAGGACCATTTTCTGAGCAATCTCGTCGCTGCAGTCAAAATGATCTCTCTACTCTTATTTGTACCCAAACCAAACAGGTAAAGAAGATTCCTGAAGCAGAGGTGCAATTTCTTTCTGTGTCAGCCAAGCTCTCTCATCTAAATAAGAGGGATCTTTTTCTACCCCATCCCCCCAGGGCAGCTCACATTGAAGGTGGTGGGGGTCACAAGACTGGTGCCATCACATAGCACCTCAACTTCACAGGACCCCTATTGATTAATTAAGCCTTGCAATGATGCCTTGAGGTGCACGTAGCATACACAGTGAGTGCTTTTCCTGCTGCTAAAATCCTCATCTGTCAATCTGCAGTCTTTTCTCTATTCTTTTTTTCTCTCGGCCTCCCTCGGTACTCAGGCTTTTACAGCCATTGCTGCGTGGCTCCTTTCTGCCTCTGTGGGCGAATAGGCTGATGACATATCTATGACATGTAGTCAGACAAACCACACTGGTGCGAATTATTTGGTCCCTAAGTATTGCTTGATTAACTCGGTTGTCTGGCACCATGGGGTTGTCTCACCAGCAGACGACAGAGGGAGCTGATGATGCAAGTAACTCTCTCAAGCCTGGGGTAGCTCCTGCAGAAAAGTCTCTGATGAAACCCACCCACCAGTGAGCTGATGTGCAGTGAGCTCTTTGATCCACTGGTTAACACCCCCCAGCCCAAGAAGTATCAAGGCTTTGCTTGGACAGCCTCTGGGTTTAATTGTAGCACGCAGACTCTTCCAGTAGGACATCAGCCAATACCACAATTCACTAGCTCTGCTTTACAGGGGAAGCAGCTTATGAAACCCTTCCCCGATTTCAGAATGAGCAAAAGTCCTCTCCTTTTCTCAACATTTCCTTCAGAGGCTCCCTAGCCAGTTGCAAGGGTATAATTCTTCACTGTCAAGCACTTGCTGCACAGCTCCCCTCCTCTGGCGCCTGTCTGATGCCTTGTGTGCTGCACAAGTGCAAATGTCCTGTCCCACCCTCAGAGCACGAGAAAATGTTCCTTTCTGTTACTTAAGCCAACTGCACTGTCAGAAGATTCCCACGCATCCCCCACCCCCTGCAGGCTGGTTTCCGTATTCCTTTCTTTGTGCTCCTCACAGCTGGTCCCGGCAAGCATCCCTGCCCATCTCTTACATCCCAGCAAGCATCCTTTACCATCTCTTAGAGCCGGTAGTTTCTGCGGGCAGAACTGGAACAGTGGACACGCAAATGCAGCTGCCAAGAGAGGGCGTTGAGGCACTGTCAGTGGCGAAGCTGTTTGGGGGCCAGCCTGAGGTGCTCTATGTGCAGCCCTACAAGAGAAGGCACCGCTGGCGGCTGTGCCAGCACGTGTGGCAGCTGGGTTTGCCTGCGATTTATGCTCTGTTGATATCACAGAGAGAGTCGGCGCTTTTATGAAGGGATCAGCAGTGCTTTGCAATGGAGATGGCCACACAGAGTGGGCTGCTGCAACATCCCACAGGTTGCTGGTGGCAGAGCAGGAAGGGTGGTTATCCATCCCTAATCCCTGCTCCCCACTGGCTTTCTAACCCTTGCAGGGAGAGTGCAGGAGTAGCTGTCCGTAGGGGCAGCAGATCCAGTACGTAGATTGATGATGATAGGGCAGAGTTCTCCTTGCCCTTCTGTCCTCCAGCCTCAGAGACAGGGGATGTCCATGTCCTAATCTTCCCTCTGGCCATGGGATTGAATGCCCAAACCAGCTCCTCACCTGTAGAAGTGAGTCTCACATGAGCTCCAGCTGCACCTTCAAGGGTGGGGACAGGGGCTGTCACCAGCCAATCCACCCATCCTCCTCCTAGTTTGTGTCAGCCACTCTGATGTTGCTCCATAGCAGTGCAAAACCAGCCAACTGTTCTTTAAGTGGCTGTCTGCACCACTGAGATGAGCAGCAATATTTATGGAAATGTATATATTGTTCAAGGTGAAGCTAGGATCAGTGTGTACCTTGGAGAAGAATCTCAGCCAGAGCATGAAAACCATTTCGTGTTGATTTCTGAAATCTTTAACTGTCTTGAGAGGTATTGTATTTGAAAGTGAACCTTCGAAAGTAGAAAGGGAGAAAACAGGGGAAGTTTAGGTTGGATATAAGAAGGAAATTCTTTCCTGTTAGGGTGGTGAGGCACTGGAATGGGTTGCCCAGGGAGGTTGTGAATGCTCCATCCCTGGCAGTGTTCAAGACCAGGTTGGACGAGGCCTTGGGTGATATGATTTAGCATAAGGTGTCCCTGCCCACGGCAGGGGGGCTGGAACTTGATGATCTTAAGGTCCTTTCCAACCCTAACTATTCTATGATTCTAAAATAAGGGCCAGGGTTTTCAACACCAACTCATTCTACATTCTCCAGAAAGCCACTGAGCTGTGGGGCTCTCTCAATAGACCACAATAGGCAGTCCTACAGCAGTATCATTTCAAATCCCAGAGTGAGGAGTTTGTGTTGGGAAAATTATTTTGAGCTCATTTTTTGGATATAAGAACATACTGGCTTGTAAATGGGTTTTGACTTGTGGCATATATCCACAGTGGTGTGATGTCCCCTGTGTTGGAGTGACAGCATCTGAACATACATTTGCCTGGTGAAAATTTACTGCTTTGATTTTTTTTTTGGCTTGAGCTTCACATTTTGGAGGCTGTGGGTGCCTGTGGGACAGAGGGAGAGAAATGTAAGCTAGATCAGTGCAATAAGGAAGGAGTCAAAAACCGAGGGAGCTGTATTTGTTGCAAGGAGAATGGATGGAGGCTGTGGAAAGTAATCACTGTTAGGAGCAGGAGAGTAATGGTATCCAATCAGGAGACAGGAAAAGAGTACATTTTGGAACAGTAACTGGTGTTAGCTTCCTGTTAACTGTAATAATAACTATATCCTGGAGCGATTGCTGAGTTCATTTAGACCCAGATACAATAATTGCATTGTGTGCAACAAGCACCCTCAATTTGCTGCGGTATATTGAGTTGGAGTCAGCTCCCTTTCAGGCTCTGGTTTTCAGAGGCTGAGTTGCTAACAAAGTGCCCTCTTGCTCTCACGTGCCGTAGCTCACCACCCATTCACACACATCTGTTTTCTCTGATAAAATCAGGGTCTTTGCAGCTAAATGCCAGGCACTATTTCTTCAGAAAACTCTCTGTCTTCCTGGCAGCAGCTTGGGAGTCCCTCATTGTGGACTTGGAGCGCTCTGTGCTTGGAAATAAAGCAGCCTGTTTGTCCAGTCCCTACTTTGGGACTGGGGCAGCCGGGCTCTGTTGGAGGTCCCAAAAGCGTGATGCAGGGCACTCATCAGCCACTGGAAAGGCTCTCGTTAACCTCAGCGGCCTTGGCATTGCCTCTGCCAGGCACAACAGAAGTCTTAAAGAGTAATAAGGCTGACACACCCCAAGCTTAAATTCGGACAAGCTTTTTAATACCCAGATGAAAAGATTACAGGAATGACCTATTTGTTTTATGTGGTGAATCTGCAAAGTGTGCAGAAGGCTTTGCTAATTAGGAGAAGAAGTCTGTGGGGTGGAGTTGCCCCACCAGCACCAGAGCTGCAGTCAAATGTGCAGATTAGATAGTGCCTCCAAGGAGCTGGGCTCCTGTGGGTGTTTGGAAATTCCCCATGCCGCCACAAATTCTTAGACAAAATGCTTTGTGCTGTGAGGCAAAGGCAGCTCTTCCCAGCCTTTAAGGCCACTAGAGGCTTTTGCAAGCAGTTCAGGCTCATCTGCAAAGCTGGTGCTACCTTGCCTCGTGGGCCTGGGATGTACAGTCAGGGCAATGGCATGCTGTGCCCTCCAAGCCACTCCACAAGCCCAAATGGATTTTGTGAGTGGTGAGGCATGCCACAGTGCAATATGGGATCCACCACTCCTGTGTCCTGATCTTCCATATTGTCATTAATTGAAAGTGGTTTGGACACATGAAACATCCTCTTTTCTACTCTAATAATTTTTGTGCATCCTGACTCAAGGTGCTCGAGTTCTGCATGATTAACTTTCTGCCCATCTCATAGCTCCTCAGGAGGTGGAAAAATGCAACCTAGTACAAAGGCAGCTTCCTTAAGAGAAGTGTTTGTTCCGTCCTCTGCTGGATGGAAGTACAAAAGCCTAGGGAGCATTGCTATTACCCAGGGACTTACTCTGGTCTGGATTTTGAAGATTTCCTAAAATAGGATCCAATGAAGGAGCTGGAAGGTGTGCTATAACTTGATGAATATGGTAACTCAGGTTTTCTGTGTGGTGATCAGCCTCTCCCACAGCATGCCAAGCTGGAAGGTGTGGGAAAAGGGCATTTGTGGCTCAGGCAATGAAGTAGGTTGCCCAGCTCATCCTCTGAGGGCCTCAAGTACCCAGGATCCATTTGCTTGGGGAGTGTCCAAGGTGTACTGTGCATGGCTATTGCAGCAACTCTCAAACTTCTCATGATCTTGTGACTTTAAGGAGGATGGAGACATGCAGCTGAGACCTGTCTGTTCAGCTTGGTGAATCTCACAGAGGGAAAGGAAGGTCAGTGTGAACCCTTCATGCTATTAATCACTCAAAGCACACAACCATCTGCACAACTATATTGATTGACTTGGTCCTGATCTAACCCAAGATGTTACCCCTGTGTTCTCCCTAATTGGGGCAGCCTGAGCACAAATTCCTCTGTGTCCTGCCAGGGACAGACCCCAGGCTGTCTTGTTGCTCTGATACTTCTGTGGGGGAAGATGGGACAGGCCTGATGGGGCATATGTGGCACTTACCAGTGTTCCTGCACCCTCACTGTTCCTCCTGCATCCCAGCCAAGTGCTCAGAAGGCAGGCGGTACATCCAACCAGCAACCAGGGTCCCAGAGGTCACAGCAGAGCAGGTGAAGCTGCCGAGTGCTTGGGCCAGTGACAAGGAGAAAAAGTGTGTTGTTATAAATCTACAGCCTGGTCTTAATAGCTTTGGGCTACAGGCGTGTAGATTGAATTTCAGCCCTAAATTTCACAGAAGTCATGCAGTGCCATGTCAAGGCGCCATAACTGAACAGCCCTCTGGTGTGTTGGGCGTTTGGCAGGTGGACTAACTACAGCAATGAAATAAAGCATGACAACATGTATGATTGAAGAACAGGAGAATTTCCTAGTGTTGTGATCAGGGCTGTAAAACAGCATCTTGGGGAACTGATGGAATCTTCTCTATGATTGGGTTATTTAAAAAAAAGATTGGACAAATACTAGATGGTGTATATTAGCCTAGTGGTGTGAAGATAGTGGCAATTTTGTCAGAAAAAGGATGACAGAGGGTATGCTGTTCCATTTTCAGCAACTTTGAGTGCTGTTTACTTTGCTATACAGAGTTAGGAGGAAGGTCTGTTCACTATTTTTTTTCTTTGAATGGGGGGTTTCTTTAGTTGTTAGTCCTACAGAAAAAGAGGTGTTTTCATTCTGAAGTTTTAGCTTGTGCACTTTACTGTGAACACAAGAGAGACTGGAGAAAGGTCACTTGGATAGTCTCCCATAACATAGGTTTAGGCATGTTCTTTGCCAGCTGTACAAAAGGATGTCTCTGCAGTGGTCAGATGCAGGGAAGGGGCGTAGGAGAAGGGCACAGATCAGGTACCCATCAGCTGGTGCACGGCACAAGAGCGGATACCACTTTGCTGGATGCCACTCTGGAGCGGCTTCCTTTTGGGCTGCCCAGTTTCCTCCATGCATGGCCTTACTGGAAAGCTGCAGCAAAGCAGCAGGGTTGATTTCTGCAGCTGTGCACAGTGGAGAAGGGAAGAAAAGCCCAGTGGTTAGGATATCCCAGCCTTGTTTCCCTGTAAAGCTGCCCCTGATCATGACAGCCTTATCCTTCCTATCTGCCCCTGTTTCTCAAGTAGTCCCAGAATGTTTTTTCCCAGCCTCTGCACAGTGCAGCCAGCTGGTATCAGCTCAGCAAGGAAAGTCCAGCAGTAAGTGTTTGGCCAGCAAGCGAAGGCAGCCCATACCACAGCAGTGGAAATGAAGGGGCTTTATCTCCAGCAATAGCTTCCTTCAGTTCACAGCCAGATCCCGACTCTCCTCCCCTGTGTGATGGCAGCAAGCCCCTTTATTTTTGAACACTGCCACAGCAGCCAGCTCTATAAAGCCCAGCAGCGATGCTGTGCCCTCTGTGGACTGCAGGGAGCAGCCTCTGGTCCTGCACACCTTATGCTGGGGTGGTGTTTGAGACTTCTGGGGTGGCAGCTAGTCAAAGCCAGGCAGGATGGAGCCAGCCTCGCAGAGGCTGCAGGGCCACGCACAGTGAGTGCAGTTTTGGTCCTCTCTTTTGAACAAATGCTTTTTCCTCCCTGTGAACCCAGAGGTACCATCCCTGGCCCTTGTGGTCCCTGAGGATTTCCTCTGGGACACAGCAGAGCAGAGGAAGGCACCCCTCACTCTAAGAAGCCTGTCTGGGTGTGCATCTTGTGAGGAGCTCAGTCCTCAGTACGAAACAGCAAGCTGATAATAAATATTCAACTTATTTAGAATTGCAGATACCAGGAGAAGGAAACCAGTAAACAAAAGAGGCCGCAATCAGCATTCTGGCTAAAAATCAGGAATGCCGAACTGAAGGGGTAGATACAGGAGGAACAGAAGGTGGTGAGTGGCCAGCCAGGCCTTTGAGCTAGCAATTAAATCAAATTCAAGTCTGGGAAAGCAAAAACTCAAAAGGAAGCTGCTTAAGCTAGGCTCTTCTTAATGAGAGACAAATACTCTAGAAAATATTGCCTGCTAACAGTATTCATAAGCTGCTCCCAAGATGTTTTGATTGAACCACTGTTGTCTTTCTAGTGTACTAATGGTTTTTAATCTCTCTTGATGCCTTGGGGCAAAGAGGTCTACTGATTCACAGCAGCTTCGTGAGCTGAAACTTGTCCCTGGTGAATGCATCTCTCATGCCAGAATCACAGCTTTTAAAAATGTGAGTTTTCAGCAAAGGAAGAACCCTTAGCATGTGAGCAGGTTGGAACTACTGTGATGCCACGTGCCTGAATAGAAAGGGAGCTCCTCTGGGGGAGACACGTACTTCTTCCTCTTCTCCTTAGGGTATGCTGAATTACAATGCCAGCACTATTTTACTGATGGTCAAAACCTAACTGCACTTTCCCGCCTGGCTAACGTGGCCGGGAGAAGCGGAGTGCCATGTGTCCTGCTAGTCCCATGCTGACCTGCCAGAGGTGGGCACAGACCTGCAGGGTTGCACAAGGCAACTGACAAAGGAAAGGCAAGCCTCATCTTGGGAGGGCTTCACATCTCTCCAACAGCGATAGGGAGTGATGCTGCGGGACTGGTGCTACCCCTGGCCTTGTGCAAGGCTTTTCCTAAGTGGAGGAGGTCTGCCGTGCTCATCAAGGCAGTGGCACTGACTGGGGAAGTGTGGGAATGCAGTCACAACTGTGCCACAGTTGGGATCACTGTGAAAGTGAACTGTGGTTGTTGAACACAGGCTTTGAGCTTATTCCTCCCTTTTAGACTTCCCTTTTTGCTGGCAGTTATGGGATGGACCTAAGTGAGTCTTTACAGGACTTCTTGTGTCTTAGAAGTTTGGCTTCATCTTCCCTGTGAACATCATGTGGTTGTGCCAGCCAGCTGGTTCATGAGCAGTGTCAGACTAGTGCAGTTTTTAGTTAGGAGATGGGGCATAAGAGGGTTGATTTCTGGTGTTCAGTGGCTCTCATGTCACACAAAACTTCCAGGAGATGAGGGCAGTTAGTTGGGTTTGATTCCTGAGAATCACTGTCCTCAAACTGGGAAAGCAATCTTTTTCATGCCCTAAAACCGTGCTCTGGGCTTATACCAAATTCAAAGCACACCCGGGAAGCAGTGTCTTTTTGGTGCTCAGCCTCCTGCAGTGGTGTCCATACCTCCCTCCTTTTCATATCCCCCCCATCTTATATTCAGCATGCCTGGCCACCCTGCCTGACACGTTGCTCCACTGATAGTGGGCAGCCAGTGCTTGCTACCAACCATGACCCCTCCTTCCTAACTAATTCGAAAGCCCACAGCCACCTTACTGTTCCAACTCCATGCAACTTTCTGGCTCCTCAGTTTCTTTCCACCAGCCTCATGTTAAAAGGATTTTACAGGAAAAAGACCAGGAATGGGCTGGGAAGGGAGGACAGGCTTTTCTGTCAGCAGGTACAAGAGGAAAGCTCTGCCTGGCAGGGACTTGCACAGCACATGCTGTTTGCTCACCTCCTGCCTCCTGTCTGGGCGAGGCACCAGGGAGCATCCCTGATGAGAGCAGACAGTTCTTCTGTCCTCTGGGTACAGTAGCTGCTTGTTGCTTGTGGAGAATGAAAACATATTAAAGTACAAAACTGCTGCACTAGTCATTTTCCAATTCCCCACTTGGAGAACTGGCTTCCCTGGAAAATAGGTCACTTACATAAAAAGCACCTTATTATCACAGCACAGCAGTGAAGGAAGAGATGGCTTGAGAGACACTTTCATTCTGAGCCCGTGCTCTTGGGTACTTAGATATTTCTGGAAAATCGACCCTTTGGGCTGCAATTTCTTATGCTCATTTTCAGCCCGTAAGGTGAATTTCGGGACCTTGTTCCCTCCACTAAGCTAGATGAAGATAGGGAAAAAAATGTGTTACGTCTTAACCCTTGGGAGGGCAGTGCATTCAAAACCATTACTTTCTCTGGGGATTAGGGTGGGACATTATTCCTGATATTATAGCAAAGGTGGGGAAGACTCCCAGAGACAAGTAAACTTGAGTCCTCTCACCTCCTCCTGCAGTAGCCACCTGCCTCCCACCCACCCCAGGTATTCATTTGCTTTTCTCTTCTTACTTGTAGTTGTGCTTAGCTCTCCCCAGGATGGGAAACAGTCATTGAAGGGCAACTGGAGGAGGAAGGATGGGGAGAAGAGCTCATGCTGGGCATGGGAGTGCTTGAGGTGTGGAAAGGGGCAAAGGGACCGTAGGGACTTGCCCTTGTGAGGAGGGGAGAAAATATCCAATTTTAGGTAAAGGCACCAGAGCTGAGAGACAGGAAATATAGGTGCATGGAGAGAAAGGAGGGACTCACTGAGGATACGTGTGGCTGGCCTTGGAGTCAGGTCATCTTGAGAAGGAAAAGGGAGATCTGTGGTAAACAGCTTTGGATTGGCTCACTTCGAAGGAGTGGCAATAGCAAAATGAGCAGTGCTCCTCTGAAAGAAAGGAGCTCTGCCTTTGGGCAACAGGCTGACTGAGACTCGAAAAGGCAATACCCACCTCCTTGGTCCTTGCTTGAGTGCCACATTGTGCCTCTGTTTCAATGGGGAGATTGAAGTGCTGTAAACCTGACAAAAGAAAGCACAGAGAGTTTCCTCAGCCTTTCCATTTTAATGTTGCTGACTCCAGCCTTGGCCAGCATCTGTTTCCCCTCACTATGCTGCTCAGGCTATGGAAGAAGGCATCTTCCTGGGCAGACTTGTACTGAGCTAGGCAAGCAGAAAGGGGCCAGGGTGCAAGAGAGCCCCCAGAAGGGGAGGATGAGGAGTGGGAAGTTGAAGGGGAGGGGGATGGAGGAGGATGGGAAGGAGAGAATGCAGTAACATCAGCCGATGGGATGGGAAGACTGAGGGTAACATCACAGTGAGAAGCCTGTGGAGACTTGGAAGCTGGAGAGGGCAGATGGAGAACAGGCCAACCAAAGAGCAGTTTGCTGGCCTCATACCCTTACCAGAGCTGGCACAATGTGGACAGCATGGCCTCAAATAGTGGGGGGCATCCCTGCCACTGACACCACTGCGAGGGCTGGGGGCAGAGGGCCTGGTGTCCTGGCACACAGGAGGTGCTTTCAAAATGTATTAGCGATTACCTCCGCAGCAGCAGCAGCCAGAGAGTGGGAGTAATTTACATAGTAAGAGCTGGGAGATAGATGGCTCTTTAAACCAGATCTGTCATTCCCAGCACTCTCTCCCATCTCAGATGCTTTGATGTTCCTCTTTGAAGAGCTCTCCTCGCTTGCTATTCCTCACTCCCTTGGTGCTGCTCCAGCTCTCCAAATGCCTTTCTCTGTCTTCCTGCCTGTGTGCCTTTGCTGCTGTGATGCTATGCCTGCATCTCGGCAGGAAGGACACAGAGCAAGTGACAGCTGGCACCCTGAAAGCCAGTGCTGGCAGGAGGCTGCAGGGAGGAAAAGCCAGCTTCAGCAGACACTGAGGTGTTTGTTCAACATGAGATCTAATGTACCATGAAGGAGGGCAATGTAAAACAATAACAGCAATAATGTCAGTCAGCTTTCAATCACTGTGTGGGCATCTGGTGGGGGGATCCAAGTGTTCAACCCAAAGGTAGAAAAAGATGGAGGCGAGCGGGGGACTGGAGCCCAGAAGCTCCTTGTTCCACAGCCCTTCAAGGGCAGTGTGGGCTTCCCAGTATTTCAGTGTGAATGGCATTTCTCCCATCACCTGTGTCCCTTGTAGGTTCAAGCCCCTGGAAAGGGAATGAAAAGAAGAATAAACTAGTGAGAAAAATGTTTTTGGGTGGTTGAAGTTTTGAGAGGGCTGGGTGAAACAGGACAGAGGCTCTTCTGAGCAGCAGTGGCCATCAAGAAGCCTGCCACAGCAGCAAAGACCAGATCAGAGGACCCTATCTGTGAATGAGGCATAGAGGAACAGAGAGGGGCAGATGAGTTAGAAGAAGTAAGTTTTATAGATGTCAAACTAAAGGCTAAGTATAGCATGGGAGACCACACAGCTAGAGAGGATAAGCCTGTGCTGAAACTATGGCCTTGTCTATACACAGTGGTTTTACCAATACTAAGGTGTAGCTACTCAGGTGGGGTTTTACCTTGCTGCAACACACCTGCTGTCCTGAGCTCTTACATCCCAGGGTGCCAGTGACTGAGGGTTTGGGGTTCTTCAGTTTTGCAAAAAACCCTTGACAAGCTGCTTAAGCTAAACAGCAATGTATACCCATTTTTGTCTGTATGGGTTCTTATTAAGCAGTAAAAGTTGAAAGAGGTAACAGCAGTGCTTTCATTTCACCACTTATGTTGGTGAAGAGGTAAAGAGGCCTCAGTATAACTCTTTTCACATATATGTGTGAACTTTGTAACCCAATGGTGTGTTACATCTCAGGATTGTCTTAATGGGTGGAGCTGGAGAGCGAACTCTCACAGAAGCATGGATATACACAAATGTCCTGCTGCTGGATATCTACCTTGTAAGGTATTTTGAAGGGTTCATGCTTTTGAAATAAAAATGATTGCTGCGTATGTCCTGTACATGCAGAAATAACAGAATCATAGAATGGTTAGGGTTGGAAAGGACCTTAAGATCATCAAGTTCCAACTTTTAGAGGTACTTAGGTCTGTGTTGTCTTTGAGAGCTGCACTTGTATTTTGGCTCCAGGTTCCATAGCCAAGAGCTGTGAAGCAGCTGTTTTGACTGCGGGGACTAAGCAAGAGTTTCTCTTTCTAGTGCCAATTGGGCAGTGCCAATTGGGCAGTGCCAATCAGACAGTGCCAATCTAGCCCAAATATCCACCTGCTTTGGAGCGCATGTGTCCCTGCATTCCTGTCACGAACCTCAGTCCGTTTTGGCAACACAGCCCAAATTTCCCAAAGTGGGCTCTGTCTTTTAAGGGTCACTTTGAAATGCACATAAAGACCCGAGTTTTTTGAGTTCCTGAGACAGGACAAAGAGCTAAGTAGCTCTCAAAAATAAATGCACCCCTAGCAGACGAATTACCCTGAACTGCCTTTGGAAACACTGGGCAGCATCAGGGAAAGTTGTGTATAGCCTGCAGTTTATAAGCAAGGACCTCAGCCCTGCACAGGGGGCTTGGGAACACAGATCCCTCATGGTGAACATAGCCAGGTGGAAGCAGTCCATGTCTCATCTTCCCAGCCACGCTCACCAGTAGGACTTTGGTTTCTGCTCTCTGATGTAAGCAGCTTGATTGGTTTCAGTACACACTGGGTTCACCAGCTTGGAGGGATGAAACCGCAGCTCAATTTGGATGCTCTGGTTATGTTCCCTGCTGTTAGCCATGCTGCAGGGTGCCATCGCTATTTCTCAGACCCAGGTTTGTGCAGTTTGATGGAAAGGCTGTGTTTGCAAATGCTGCAGAAGGGCTGTTTCCCCTTATGGATCTTTCCTTTGGCTGCCTTTTCAGGCTGCTTGACCACACATGGTTAGGCATAGTATAGCCAGTCACTGTGGAGGTCAGATATTGTGGTGGTTTGTGGAGGTGTGTGAGAAGCACAAGTATAACAATCAGCAGGCTTTGAGCTCTTTATATTTCCTTTTTGTTTCCTAAATAAGCACTGTTGCAAGAAAAGGGCATGGTGATTGTTCAGTCGTGTGACTGTCATTACACAAAACCCTGCCCATACTCAGGGGCTGCTTTAATCAAAAAACATGTCAGGTTTCACTTACAGATTAGAGACCCTCTGTCTGTTGCTGGTACTGCGAATTAACTCCAGCCTGGCACCCAGGATAACCTGTTCTCCAGCAGATAGGTATCCATGTGGCAGAGCAGCCAGTAGCAGGGGATGTGCCACCTGGTTTGTCTCACACTAGCTGGTAGCCTCAGGATCCTGATTTCCTTTGCAGTGATGTTGGGATGTGATCAGGGAAGAATCTGGCCTCATTTTTTCACTCTGGGGAACATAGGCAAGCTGCAGCATCAGTAACACAGCATCTCCTATTCCTATTGTGATGCCTTGGCGGAAAATGACATCATCTACATGCAGACTTGTCTTAGGAGCAGTGCTTCAGGGGAGGATCATGGGGACACCATTTCTCCCTGCTGTGGCATCATGTGGATCTCCCTGGTGAGGGGCTCATGGCAGCATGTCCAGTGAGCTTGTGGCACTAGGAGGGAGCTACAACACTGCTCCCTTCTTGCTTTTCTTATGGTTTTGCTGTGTTTTGTTCCCTCTTTCCTTTGGGCTGCAGGACACCAGGGAGTCTTGCATGTGGTAGGAAATGAACCTCCATATCCTGGACTCCTAAAAGGCTTGTCCCTTCCTGATGTGTGCCCCATGCTTCGTGTGCCCACATTCACTCAAGCTGAGGTTAAGGAAGGGAGATGGCTTGCTATAAGCAGGTTGGTAAAGGAAAAGGATTATCCTTCCTCTTGGGAGTATTAGTGAATAGACAGGCTGTGAGCACTGCCAAGTAGATCTACAATTTTTAGAGAAATGAGCTCTCAGACATTGTCACCTCCCTTTAATCTTCTCTTGTCTTTAGTGATTATTTTTTCCTTGGCCATTGCAGTCTATCTGACTAGCAATAAGTATGGCTTACTCTACTGTTCTGGCTCAACATTAACTGTTAATGATGTAAAGCTGTATTAAGCCTGAGCTACTCTGATTATCTCATTCGACATATCCCTTGATCACCATGGAACAAATTTCTCTGTAACAAGCTGTTGGTCAGTTGATTCATGACTGCTTTTTCTTCTTATAATTGTCTTGAAAAAAAATTTTTGAGCTGAAAACTGTAGCAGTGTGTGTTGCAGGAAGAGAAAATGCCTGAGACACACACTGACCTTCACTACGCAAAGTGTATCCACAAAGCTTACCTTGTCTTTGGAGGTCATCCTGCATTTTCCGCAAGGATAGAAAGCTGGAACCCCAGTTGGCATGAATCAATGCAGCCTGCCTGAGAAGGGCTGAATTCTTCAGCTGGGAATTTGCTGAATAGTTTTTGTTAGAGGTCTATAAAATCAGATGTGGCACAGAGAGGGCAGGCAAGAAACATCCATTCGCTAGCTGTTTTCCTACAAGAATAAAGGGTCACCAGCTGCTGTATGTTCAAAACAACAGGGAGCGATTCCTAGTACAAGGCAACGTTTATCTTTCCACAGTATGCTATGGGTTTATGTTTCCATGGTTCAAAAAGCATTTAGACAAACTTATGGAAAAAAAAAATATCCCTCCTAAGGCTATTAAACACAAGACAAACATGCCTTCTTGCCCAGAAAACCCCATTGCTGCTGTGGAGGAATATATTAAAAGGGGTATCTTGGGCTAGTTAGGGCACAGTATCGCAGGTTAGCGAAAACAGCGTAGGCCCTTAGTGTGTTGCAGAAGGTGACATAGTAAAATAAATAAGCTTCCTGCTCTTCCAGATTTTAGGATGATTTTATAAATAGACAATGGCACCATGCAACTAAAGAGGCCAGAAATTTCCCTTCTGCTCTCTGAGATGCTCAGGCAAAGACCAGCCATGTTATTAGGGGCTAGTCCATCACCACAGACCTGGGAGGGCATCCCTGGCCACAGTGAGTATTTCTTGCAGCCTTGCTGAGGAGATGAGATTCAAGCCATCCAGACTCCCCCAGTTCCTTCTGGGAGAGGACAGCAGGAGAGAGTGTTGATATAACAGTGGAGGAGAGAGGAAGAGGAAGGTAACAAGTACAGTGGCAAGAAAAAGTCCTCCTAGGCAGGGACCACAAAAGGGAATGAGCCACTGGCCTACCTGTGATCTCACTCTCCTCCTGAGCAGGGTGTTGACAAGTCTTAGCACCCAGTGGGCCAGAAAGCAGCAGCCTAATGGTAAGGGGTGAACAGGAAAGGCTGTGTACACAGGCAGGCTCTATGCTTATTGCACCCTGTCATGGACTATCCAGAAATGAAGCTTCCCATGAGGCAAAAGAAAGGTGAGAAAACAGAGATGTTCTCCCTTCCTGAGCAGGTCTGACCACCATATGGTGGTGAGAATTGTTGTCACCACAACTACCTCCATCTTGTCATTGCCCCGGCAGATGTCCTCAGGTCTGCAGGAACAGGGCTGTATTTTTAGCAGCTGCAAAGAAGTGTGGTAAGAAATACGTGGCGAGGTGGTTACCTTTTCTTTTGCCTGAGAAAGAAGCATCTCTCAGAGGCTGAACAGTCTCTGACTCTGCAGGCTATTGGAGAGACAGTGACTCCCTTTTTTCCCCACTGTCACTCAATTCTGGATTACACCAAGGTTGATGAAGCTGACACTCACATGAAGCAACTAGTGCTTTGCGACAAAGATAGTAAGCCAAAGCAGAGCACCTATCTCATGCAAACATGACCTTAGTGTCCAGAAGCCATTTGACATTCTCCTTTAAAACAATTCTACTTGTAATTAAAATCATCTGAAGTGAGGGTTTTGAACTGCTGGGCCTTAGGATTAGAGATCCAGAGGGACCAGTAAATCCATATGTTTTTCTTCTCTTGTCTTCTTTTATGTCCCTCTACAAAGAAGGGTTTTGCATGAGGTTGAAGGAGGGAACAAGAGGATTTTTTTAATTTAACCTTTCTGTTTCTAGCATAACATGGTCATCAGCCCCCATCTCTGGATTTCTGGAGACTGCCGTGGCCCTTGCTCCCTGTGTTATGTAGTATAGGGGAGCCAGAGAGGCACACAGGCTGTGGCTATAGACATTTGTGCTGGAATTTGCATGGTCTGGCTCTGGTATGTCCTGGAGGCATGTTCTGTGTGTTGATTTGGAGCTGGTTTCAGCTACAAGCCAGACTTCTGATACTCCTATAGGCCTGGAAACCACCAGCATAGCAAATTCCTTTCTTGAGGACATATGCAGGGGACCAAGAGCAGTCTGGTGATCAGAGACACTGTCTTGGGATATGCTGGTGGTCTTGCAGTGATGGCTTCTCCCTACATGGGGGCACAATTAGCTCTTGCTCTCTCTGCCTTTGCTGGCAGGTGCACCTATGTAAGAGTGCATCTATGGGAGGGGGCTTCCAGCATGCAGGAGATGTTCAGGGATGCTATGGGTCTCTGAGTCTATTCATAGTGATACTGCTCACATTTCTGCAAAGTCTTGCCTTGGATGAGCTACCATTATATAACATTAAATAGTATTTTAAAGAAATGATAGATGAGATGGATTATTGATGCTTTTTAAAAATGGCCAGCTCTTCAAAAGGGTCCATCTTTCTACCCTTTATATGGAGGATTTAACTTCCATGAATTGAAACAGGGATTTTATTTTCCCTTCCCTTCATGTAATTCCTGATTATTAAGCAACCTCTCCTTATTGACATAGTATCTTTAGCTCATGCATCATTTATTGTTATCTGAACAGTTACTGGAAAGTGTCCCTGGGTAAGCTCTGGGGATGAATGGTTGCCTCACTAATGGAGGAAAAGCCTAACTACTTCCTAAATCAATTAACCTGAGAGGCCAGAAGACACGTCCAGGCTGCTCAAAGCACGTGCACGTGCTCACTGCAGTGGTCTCTGCTGTGGGTAGTGGCACAGTACCCACAAACATGCTCATTACTCCCTGTGTGTTCCCAGCCATGCTGATGGCATGTGGAACGACTTGGCACGTATACAGTCACTCCATGTATCCCTGCTGCTGCACGTGCACTCATAACTCACGGCTCAGCAACTACGGTTCTCTGCCTGCAGCTCACCAACAGGGGATGTGTGTCTGCTCTCTAGCAGGCTAGCAGGCAGCCCAGCTTTCAAGCTCAAGCCATAATATTTCATGCTCTTTTACTCTACAAGTCCTCAAGGTAACGGTGACCTCATGCATGCATATATGTCTATGTAATGCCTCTTTGTTCCCACTCACTACATGGAGGAAAAGGCTAACTGCTGCCAGCTGACATCACTGCCATTAAAAGTATAGAGGAATTTGGCAGGGGTCATTATTGCTAATCCTTGACGTTCATCCCAGTGAGATACAGGGGTGTTGGACTGCAGGGCAGGACACCTGAATGTGGTGCTGCTGGTCAGCAAGCCACAAGAGTGTCCAGCATTGGGCACAAGCAGAGATTGCACAACACCTCCATGGTTCAGGAAGAAGTGGGACAGGACACAGCACATGTTTCCCATGAGACGTCTGTACATCCTGCATGAAGTGAGAGAGAGAGCATGGATGCTGCAGCAGAAGAGTTTGAGAGAGGTAAACAGACTATGGATAAAGAAGATGCAAGAGAGGAAATAGTCTGGTAAGGAGGGTGAAGTACAAAGAACGGAGAAGTTGTGGGGTTTTAGAGCATTGGTTATGAATGAATGTGCAGTAAGATGGGCACTAAGTGGAAAGGCAAGAGAAAGGGGTGAGCAGAGAACCTCCTTCTGGTCTGCTAGGAAAGCAGCTGACAAAATGAAGCCAAGACAACATGCTCATCTAGAAAGGAAGAAAACAACCAGTAATTACATTAGGAGACATACTGCACATTTTCTTCCAGGTGAGTGTCAACACCATGACTCCAAAGCTGGAGCACCTGGAGGTTGGTGAATGAAAGGGAGCAAATGGTGGCACAAGAAATTCTCTGTCCAGGAGAAAGAACATTGCTAGGAAGAGAGGGAGAGAAGGAAGGGAAAGACGCACATACACTGGGCACTAGGCTGGTGGAAACCGGGTGTGTCTCAGCCCCAACAGAAGCCAGTGCATGAGGCATTGGGAAGGGGAGGCAGCACTGGGACTGCAGCTGGCACCACTCAGGCCCTTCAGCTCAAACACCCCACAACAAATCCACATCCTTGTGGCCTGCAAGGAGTAACACACCCTGCACCTGGTGCACTGTGTCCCATGACTATGCAGTGGGCCATGGCCAACCCCAGGAGCTCCTGGGGAAGTAGCTCTCCTTGACACTGTGATAGAAAGAAGGTCCCCAGCCTCATGGTGTGAGCGAAGACGTTGTTGCATACCGGGCTGAGAAAAACAGCAAGCCCTATTTCCAGGCTTGCACCACTGACTCTCAACAGACATGAAAGGAAGCTGAATCACCGTATTGCAATTTCAAGCTCCATTAAAGAAACATGGGGATGGGGATAGCAGAGGGAAGGAGAGGGCAGGGAGGGATGAAGAGAAAATTGAACAGAGCAGAGTAGCACTTGAAGGGGAAAGAAATGTTGCTCATAGGCTCAGAAGGGGGAATTGCAGAGATGAGATTAAAAGGGAACCCTTGAGACTGTCTCTTTAAATACCGCAAGATTCACTTAATCCATGCTGGGCCAGGCTTGTTGAATGCTGAAGGCACAGTCCCCGCTGAGGCTTGCCAGCTGATCAAGCAGTAGAAACCTATCTATCCCCATATACCAGCAAGTTGCCCTCTTTCACCTATGTTATCTAGAAGGTCTCATTGCTAATAAATCTCATGTGGAGTGAGCCTAGAGCGAAAGCTTTTTATTTGACTACCCTTAAGTGATCTTTTATGCAGGGACATATAGTCGTGTCAGAGTTGGTACCATGTGTCTGGGAGATCAGCATGGAGTATCTGGGTGAAGCTTTGCTTGGGCAGGGAGGACTGTCTTCACTTGCTGGTCCTAAAGGTAGGGAAGAGAGCTGCAGATAGAAGAGGAAAAAGTACAGGGTCTGAGAGCACTGCCCATGGTGGCTTTTCGTGGAAGAAGTTACCTGCTTCCAGAACCCGGGGACAGAGTACATGGGGTGGCTTTGGTGTGGAGGGAGGCAAGATGTCTAACCCCATTAGCTAGACCCTGACCCATCTGCTCAGGGCTAGCTGCAGGACATTCACATTGCAAGTGTTGGTCTGAATGCAACCTGGAACCACTCTGAAAAGTCTTCGCCAGGTTTAGCCCCTTATCTCCCATAGGTGTATTTTCACCAGATTTTTCAATAGTTCACAAAGGTTGGCCAGGCACAGCGTTTGGGTGGGAGGCAGATGTTGAATTGCTTGTTGCTGAGATTGTCCTACAGGGGCTACAGGCTTCTTTCATCCTGTTCACTGTGAGGAATGGTGGTGCTGGTTGGTGTTTGTTTAAAGTCTGTTATGTGTACAGCTGGAAAAATGATGACCCAAATGAGACCTGGTCACCAAAGATACTCTTGTCTATGTCTGAGGCACAGTGTGTGTAATGACATTTACGCTACACCTCACCCCCTCTGCTGTGATTTCAGCTCTTATTTCCACATCCCACACCTTGAATTTTTATGGCCTAGCAACTAAAAGAGACTGAATTCTTTGGGACAGTGACTGGTTTCATTTTGCTCTGACAAATGCTGCTGAGGCTTAATAAATAGCAAAAAGAGGTAATAATGTAACAGAGCAATTATTACTGCATTTCTTAAGCTGTTGCTTGACACTGCTCTGTGCCATTAGGTATCTGCCACATTATGCCTTAAGAAGCTCCTGGGTCTTTGGGGTGTTTGCTTTGCTGTACTCTCCTGGCTTCAGTTTTGTCCATACAACCCATGCAGAGTCTCTGGAGATGAGCAGCAGCTAAGGCAGATCACTCTGCATACTTTTCAGCTTCCCTGTGGCCATGCTGAGAGCTGAGCAGTTTGGCTGGGAGCCCACGGGCTGACGTTGAGAGCTGTTCCCCACAAACCGTGCCCACCACCTTTCTTCTGCAGTGTCGAGGCAGAGGGGTGCTGCCAACACAAACATGAATGTGGCTCTTCTTTGTGTCTGGGGGTCCTGGCAGACTTCATGATGTGTCTCCTTGGTTTCTGGACAGCCTTTTGATACTGGGGGTGGTGAGGGAATGGCCAGGATCCTCTGTTAATCAGAAACAAAAGCACTCCTGCTTGGCCTCTAAGCCTTGCCTAAGGTTGGTAGATCTCAGGAAGTGCCATGTTCAGAGGTGGAAATGTTAAGGTAGAAGGAAAGACTAAAACCTGCTGACCCACAGACTCCTTTTCCAAGGGAGTTTAAGCACACACCTTGTTCTCAGCTGCAAATCTCTGGCTAAATATTCCTCGCATCCAAGACAACTGCATCCTAATCCTTACAGAGGCCCGAGAGTGCTATTGTAATGCAAATAATGACAAATAACAGTAATAATAAAATGTCACCAGCACTTGTGCCAGTTCCCGAGCAATCCCAAACCAGCTGTAGCAAGTATCATAGCACCAGGTTATGTAAAGGAGCATGAGCATTAACACTGGAGCTGTCAGGGAGGCGACCAATTAGCCAGTGTAGCTGCCTCCTGTGGGCAGCAAATCTTCCAGCGTGCCTTCACTGGCTCCCTGGGCTGCTCTGCAGGTACAGTGTCATAACTTACCCCAGCATGGGGGACTGTGGGCAGATGGATGCCCCCGTGCATCACTGGGGAGAGTGTGGGGAGTACATGACTCCCGGTACCTGTGCATTGGCAGGGGCATGCGATGTAATTAAGGCCCCTGTGATGAAGCGCCTGTTCAAAGAGTGGTAGTGAATGTTGGTGTCATTTAAATTGACTTCAGATTAAAGTCTTCTATTCCTGTTTTTTTGACAGATAGCTCTTTGCAAGGTATGTGAAAATGGCTGCTGATATGCAGCAAGGGCTGGCAGGGCTGGCTGGGAGGGTGCAGGAGAGCAGAGGAGACCTCCCTGGTTCTAATCATAGAATCACAGAATGGTTTGATATGGAAAGGACCTTAAAGCTCATCCAGTTCCAGCCCCCTGCCATGGGTAGGGACACCTTTCACTAGACCAGGTTTCTTCCCCCTTCAATGCTTCTAGGGGTGGAGCAGTCACAACTTTTCTGGTCAGCCTGTTCCAGTGTCTTACCACTCTCACAGGGAAGAACTTCTTATTGTCTAATCTAAATCTACTGTTTTGTAGTTTAAAGTTCCCCCTCATCCTGTCACTATATGTCCTTATGAAAATGTGAAGGCCAGAGTCAGCCGGCAGCCTGCCATAAGAGCTGTGGGTACTATGACCCACACTGCCCACTCAGGCTGTCCTTGGGCTTTGGCCAAGCTCTGCCAGCTCACCATGGGCTCTCTCATTGGGCTGTTTGCACCTGCAGAAGGAAGGTTAGGGCAGCAGCTGGCTGAGGTTGGAGGTGATGCTAGAGTCAAGTGTGGATCACATCTCAGGTATTTTCCAGGAGGTCATGACCGTCAGTGGCAACATCCTGACATGCTGTCTTGTCTTCCCTGCAGTCCCAGATCCTGATGCTGCGCTCTTCAGATCCAGTCCTTTACACTGAACTGGTGAGTATATGGAGGTAAGTGGCTTTATTTAGTAGCATTTTTATATTCTACATATCTCTGTTGCTTTTAGCAGTTGCTCTGACCTGGCTACCAAGAATAAAGTAATAAGAA
Source organism: Pezoporus wallicus (assembly GCF_028554395.1). NCBI lineage: Eukaryota > Metazoa > Chordata > Aves > Psittaciformes > Psittacidae > Pezoporus > Pezoporus wallicus. The sequence continues at coordinate 2,860,606 of NW_026638360.1, read as the reverse complement.
ATTGTGCTCTGGAGTCTGAGTGCCTCCCATAGGAGTCTCTCTCCTTGAGGGAAAGGAGTAGATTAAGAGAAATTAACATCTTAATACTTTGCCCTTTGGGCACTGATATCTACTGTTACAGCTTTAGGCAAGTTCAGCCTTCTTCACTCATTCAGTGCAGAGCAGCAGAAGGGAGCAGACAGATATAGGTATTTATTAAGAATCAGGCTTCTTGCTTGCAGCTTGTTCCAGCCCCACTTAAAAGAGCACGCAAATGGGAATACTGGGAGTCACTGAACCAATACTCTGTACTGGCTGTGATGTACTGTCAGGCGCTAGTAGGAAATGCTTAGAGAAGGACCATGTGGAGAGGGCAAAAGCAGACTGATGTGGCCCCAAGTAAACCTTCCAAGTCTGGGGCAATGGCCTGTTCCTGAACAAAGGGATGTGATTAGACCCATTGCTGGAATAGCTACACAGAGGTCTAGTGCCTTTGAGCCCATTTATAATTCAGAACATGAAGCTGGATTATTTCTGCAAGGTACTATAAAACCAAAACCTGAGAAGATGTTTCCTGCCACAGGGATGCCTGCAAAGTGTAGGGGGAGGTAAGAGATGACGCCAGGCAGAGGAGGAACAAGCACAAGAAGGAAGGCAAGGGGTCTGTAGAGAGCAGCATGATCTGCGGTAGCCTCAGAACAGCAACAGCTTGGGGTTTATGAAATATTTTGCAGTCCTCAGGTGTGCTGTAGTAGGGATTTAGAGGGGAAGGAGGAAGCAGTTTTTCAGATGTTTATGGGAAGCCTTCTCCAATGTGAGGGACAACAAGGCAGAAAGCTTCAGGAAGCGCGTCTGAAAATATGACACAAGCTGATGGAGATAGGAGCTGGCATCTCTCTGGTGAAAGAGATGAGATGTAGGAGCATAGGAGGTGTAGATTCCCTCTTCTTTCAGATACCCAGGGGAGGTTTTTGGACACTGTGTGGATATAAGCATCTTTCTACTCTGGAAAATAATCAAGCACTCTGGGGAGTGGGTAGGAGAGAACTAGAAAATCAGACTGCACCTCCTTTCTCCACCAGCCAAAACCATCACTTTGAGGCCTCCCAGCAAGGGGAAATAGACTTCTGCTGTGTTTATCATGCATGATTATACAGGACCCTTTAAGCCTGAAATCAGGATGAGGCGTGAAACTCATTTAAATAACTGGCAAAGGAGTTATCATGCGTGTGAGCTCAAGCAAACCCGTGGCAAGACAGAGGCACTGGGTTAGAGTGATAGCAGGTCAAGACTGGTGGCTGGGGAGGCAGGGAGAGGAGTGAGCTGGGATGCACCTGCCGAAGCTTGGCTGACACCCATTCCCACGGGAAAAGCATGTGCCTGGGGAGCTGCTCTGACTCAGCTCCAGCTGCTCAGCCCTGGCCTCTTGTGTGGTTCTCTCTTGCTCCTGGGCTGGGGATTTCAGTCCCAGGATCTGCCCATCAGAAACTGTAATGTAGCATGGCTGCTAAAATGTATCTCAGCCATCTTCCCATTCAAATGAAGAAAACACATGGAAACACAAACAAACTATGCATAGAGATCTGCTGTTACCAAGATGTCTGCAAACAAGGTCCTCCCTGTGCCCACTAAGTGTGGTAATCAAGATGGGGAGGGCTGGGTCTCTTAGAGGCAACAGGATGAAGGCTTTTAAGTCTCCTCCTTGAATGTGTTTCTCCCCTTAGTAGGCTTGGCTCTACCACAGGCTGAGGTATAGATGAGTGTGTGCCTTAAGGATGAGGTAAGAGAAAACTATTAGCTATTGGGATGGATCAGTGTGTAGCCCAAGGCTGCCTGGGCACCAACACAGTGCGTGCAGCAGACATCTTGGGTCTCTTCAGTCCTGTTTTCTAACAGTATTAATTTTCCCCGAGGCTAAAGTCCCTGTGCTTGTAAACAGGGCAGCCTCGCAAGGAATGCGAGTACTCAGAATACTCATTTTATAACATCATTCCCAGAATTTTTGTTCTCTATTTACCCTGGCCAAGCAATTCAGGCCCCAGATAGGTGTCTCTCCCTCCCCAGATCTCTTCCTTGCTCCCCAGCCCTTCTTTTCCTGTCTGGTGAACAGCATTTTTGGGTCCTGCTGACCTATTGCAACTTGAGGAGCCATGGTGAGCTCAGGTACAGGTTTGTGTATGGGAAACTGTCAGCCCTGGTGAGCATCGTAGGAGTTGTAGGGGACCCCGGAATGTCCACCTTGCCCAGGAGGGCTCCTGTGTTCCCTGCCAAATGAGGTCTTGTCACATGCTGAACTAAAAATGCCTGGAAGGACAACTTTGCTGCAGCTTTTCTTCATCCCTGTTTTTCTTTTTTTTTTTTTCTTTACCGCACTTCAAATAATTTGACATTGCATATTTAAGACTCTTTTGTTGTATTCAGTTCACCTCATCTGACCTCACAATCTTCAGGATAATAGCAGATGAGGATGATAATATTCTGCTGGTTTACAGTGCCACTTTCAGCAACCCCACGAGCCCTTTAGCAATGGTTGCTTGTTAAGGCCTGCAAGCCATCTAAAGTGAGTTAATCTATTACTCCTGCTCTGTGTATGGTGAGAAATTGTGACTTGAACAAGTGAGCTGGAAGGAGAGGCAGGACTTACAGACTTGAACCATGGGGCAGGAAGGACCCTGTGCTCTCTCAGCACCTATAGTGGCTCATATAGCAATGTGTCCTGAGAAGGGCCTCTGCCTGTAAGTAATCAGCACAAGTGCATGCAGGAGGTTAGGCTAAACTGAGAGGAGAGAAGGTCCCTGAGGAGCAGAACAGAAAAGGCTGCATGATTGATAGTAGATAACAAGCTCCAGGCTTTATCAACCAAAGATTTGTATCAACTGCTGTGAAAAGGATGGTGATGGCATAGTATATGTATTAGAAAAGAGGATGGTGAGTGGGAGCACAGATGAGCTATCAGGGGTCCCACATCGGGGGGCACAAAATCCTCCATTCCTAAAATAAATGAGGTTTTCCAGCTGCTGGCCTGGCCCTCCCTCCAGCACAACCCAGCTCTTGTCGGCTCTGGGGCTATAAACCCATGACCATGAGAGCCCCATCCCTGCACAGGGTGAGAGGCAGGGATTATACAGCTGGGCAGGAGAGGACACCCCTGGCTGTGGGTAGCCCAAAGGGAATGGCGAGGCTGCTGGGAGAGGGCAGGTCACTCATTTTCTCTGGGATGCCAGAGGCAAGAGCCATGGGAAGGGTGGGAAGAGCAGCAAAATGGTTCCCATCACCGAGAGTGGAGCAATTTGCTCCTGCCCCAGCTGTGTGACAATGATGCCTGTGCTGCAGTGTCCAAGGCTGCTGTCTACCAGGGTGCTGATGGGAACAGGGGGGCAGCCAGCAGTGTGGCTCTCTGGGGGGCTGTATACTTGTTTTTCTTCTCTGTGGCATTACACAATATGAGGTAGAAAATGTTTGTACAGTAGCTCTATTTGTCCTTGGGGTGAGGGGGGAAAGGAAGAAGGTGGTGGGTAATTTGAGGTTCTTTATTAGACCAATAAATCATTTATAATGTGCTAGCTTTCACGCCAGTCCCTTATTGCTTATGTCAGCCACAGTATGCCACATGGCGACTGAAGCTAGCAGAGCACACACTGGCTCCCCTAAATCAGAGGGACAGAGCCAAGGTGCATGGAGAGGGCAAGGCTCTGATGCTGGAGGCAGGACCGGGGCTCACCATGCTGGGGCATGGGGGAGAGGACAGCTTGTCCTTCACAGGTCCTGGGGAAAAATCCAGCACTGCTGGTGACAGGCACTTGGCCTTGTCTGAAGCGTGTTGTAGCAGCCCTGGTCCTCCTGGGATAAGGGGAAGCATCAGGAGTGCCACTGGGCACATCACCTAGACTCCCCATGTCACCTGCAAGCAGAGACAGCAGGCATGACACAGGGGTAATAAACCCTAATGCCCCTGAGACTTGGCTGGTGGGGAGCACAGGACAAGGCAGGTTTTCCTGGTGGCACTCCAGTACAAGAGGAATGGGGATGTCCTACTCCTGTCATCTTTGTATTTTGGGGGTTTAGTGGAGCTTATTCCCTGTGGCAAACTATCTCTTGGGTTTCTTGGGTGATCTGAGCACCCGTGAGGTTGCTGAAGGAGAATATCACCTAGCTGGGAAGGACTGTGCTCACCTAGTCACAAGTGGGTGTGGTTTTGGTGGGGGTTTGTTTTTGGGTTTGTTGGGCTTTTTTTTTGTTTTGGTTTTGATTGTTTTGTTTTGTTTTGTTTTTTGGTGGAAGTTCCTTGTTTGCCACGTGTGGAGACAGTGTTCTCACGGGAGAATGCATAATTAGTACATGAACTCTGAATAATCCTGAAAGATACAGCAAGGCCGTGAGAGGCTCGAAGAAGCTTAAGCAAGCAAGATAAGAAGAATCTGGAATTCACTGAGTTAATGAAAACTGTGGACTGTTGGCAAGCTTTCGAGGTCAAGTTCTCACACCTGTGCTTAACCAATTATATGTTAGTCACTAAGGGTCTTCAAGACATGTATCCAATCATAATATGCCAAATCACTGTAAGTGCATGTAAGAAATAGTATATAAGGAGTTAAGGCTTTGTAATAAATTTGGCAATTGCTTGATCACATTGATCGTCTCTGTGGTGTCCATGACTCCCGCGTCAACAGCTGCATTTCACAGCTGTGTCTCCTTCAATTTGAGCTCATCAGGTTCTGCAAAATGATGCCTTTTCAATAGCCTGCCTGTGTTACCCAGTGCTTCAGAATGCACCAAGTCACCTAACATTTTGACAAACAACGCCTGTATCAATTTCTCTCCTCATCCTCCTTTCCTCCTCCCTTTCCTCCCCCCAGCAAAGGAACCAGCTTATCTCTGGAGTTAGGCAAACATAATAGAGGAGATGGATAAACTCTCCTTTCAGGTGAATTCACATGAGGGTGGGCTCCCAGGTCATCTGAACAAATATGATTCCCTGTTTAGTAACCAAAAGCATTTGAAAGAGGGACCACTGAATGGGCTGAGCATGTACTGAGCATGTACACCCTGCCAGTGTGCTGGGATTTGAAACCCCCTCGAAAAGCTGAGCAGCTTCAAAGGAACCTAATGGGGAGAGGTAAATGTAAAAATGCTAACAAATTCCATCCCCTGTTATGAAATACACGATTGGGGTGGGAGGGACTTGCATGGTATGCCTGTTTCTGTGGGATCTGATATAACTGTAAGCTCTTTACAATGTTCTTTGCATCCTTGTGGACTGCCTGATGGAAGCAGCAGCTAAAAGCAAATCAGAGGGTGAGAGGGTGAGTCTTGCTGGTGAGAATTAGTAGCATCAGGAGAGAAATATTGCACACCTAACCGACTGAATTATGCATTATGCTGCAAAATCCCCAATGTCAATACACAAATGCTATTCCTGTTGTTTTGCCTGTGATGATTGGCAGCAAAGAAATTCAAATCACATCCACACAGCAATTTCCTGCTGTAACTAAGTCTCTCCTATCCAGGCAGGTATGCTTGTGCAGACAAAATCTATGCAGTATAGTAGGTGCTTTAGGAAGAGGTTAAAAAAGGATGCTGAAAACATTTTCCTGTGTTCAGCAATACCAAATGTTGCCAGGTTAGCGTGTACTCACCCCTTTTGCTTGTGGGCATTGTAGGTTAGATGTTACCCCAGACCTTGGGAGGACTGGATGAAGAAGTCCATACTGAGGCATTGAAAGTGATTTGAGGCACACATCTCCATGGAAGGACTTTTCTCTCCCCAAACGAGATAAGAGAATGGAAAACAGAGCCAAACTAAGTGTCATCCCCAATACAAAGGAGCAGTGGGGTCAGCACTACATGGCAGACTAAGAGGATTATGAAATTGCATGTAATAAATGGTAAGAAAATGACTATTTTAATGAACACAAGATTGTTAAAATCCCCTGCTATTGGATCTTGCCAGTGTGTTTGCAGAGAGAAGAGCAGATAACAAAGCTATCAAACAAAGCAGATAAAAACTCTACCTTTTGTTTGCTGCTTAAGTTGTCTTTGCATTGCTTCCAGAAGACATAAATCAGTTACTAATCACATTCCCCATTTGAGGTGCTGTGAGTGTTCATATGTTTAATCTGTCCTGGGTGCTTTTAGAAAGAATTGTGCTAAGGTGAGGATGAGAGTTGCACAGAATTGTCTTGCCCTTGTTAATACTTTTCTTTTCACAGAATAAGGCTGTGTGATAATCTAATTTTTTTTTTTTTTTCCTGCTTGGTGACCAAGTTAAAGATTTGGACTTGAAGAAAAGTGGGTATCTGAGGTTTAAAGTATCATTCCGTTTGCATTCTTTGGATGTCTCTTTCTCTTTCAGAACAGAAATTCCTCTTGAAATGACACCACTTCAAGATGTTTGGGAAACAACTAAGCAAATCAGAAAATGTTTTACCTGCTGAATTAGAATAGCTGCTGTAAAATAGTGGTATTTTATCCACACACTTCCAAGTGGAATAACCTAGCAGCCTATGGAATGTAGCTTATCCCAGGTTATGAGCTCCTTAAAGGATTGTGTTGTGGAAAACAAAACATGGATTTGATTAGATCAAAAGCAAGACCTCAAACACCTGTGCCACCACCTCTGCCTGTCTCCCTGTAGCTGAGCCTGAGGGGACAGGGATGGCAGGGCTTGCCAGGGAGCTGGGAGAAAACATGGCAACATTTCCCTTTGGGGAAGGTGAGTCTGCCTGCCATCATCCCTCCAGGGTGAGCAAGACTCCCACAGCCTGTGAGAAAGCTGTTTGCCCATGGGACAAATGGCTGCCAGGAGGGAGCAGGAGCTGGTCCCTGGTCTGGCACTAGGATGTAGACAAGGCAGGAAAGCAGCAGATGTGAGGGAAAGGAGGGCTGTAGATCTGAAGCTGAAGCTAAATGAAAAGGACAGGGAGAGTGGAAATGATGCTGCCTTGTACCCATTCTGAGGTGCTGGAGGAGCCAAGCTAACAGAGGACAGGAGAGGGTATGTGCTGTCTGGGAGAGCTTGGGTACCATTAGCACTGTCACATAGACAGCTTAAAATGAGCCTTCTGTTGGGAAGAAAGAGTTAAAACAATTCTGAGTCTTGCAAGTCTCTCAATCTCAGACTGTAACTGTTGAAGATCAGCAGCAGAGGATTATAAAGATAAGAGCAAGGGAAACACGCAAGAAGGAGCTGGTGGAGGATCAGACCACAGAGTAATAATGACAGCTCCTCCCAGGCAAAGAAACTGAGGATAATCCCTGGACCAAGAAGCATGCAAATCATCCAGTGCTTTTCCTCGGACAGAGAGCATTGTCAATCTCCTTTCCACCCTGACGCTGTGTTAGCTGATGGGAGGATGCTGGAAGAGGGCCTGGGAGAAGCTCCCTCATGCTGCCCTCACAGAGCTCAGCACAGGAGTGGCAGTGGAGTCACTGGCTCCCCTGGCATCAGGCAGCCACTGATGCTGCATGATGTCGCCCACAGTGCAGGCAGCTGCGACCTGGCAGCTTCTCACGTGCGTGTGTGCTCCTCAGCTGCTCCAGGTCAGAGCTGTCTTCTCTCATTTCAGGTGCTTCGCCAGGCGTGCTGAAGGGACAGGAAAAGATGAGGCCATCCAGGTTCACCTACAGACTTCCTGCTCAAACGCGCTCTCATGTCCTCAGCCATTGCTGCTTCAGCAAGTGCTCTGCCACATCCTTGCCGCTTGGCTGCTCAGGAGCTACCGAAGCGGTCTTGCTAGCAGGTCCTCCAAGTAGGCAGTGATGAGCTGAGGGCATGTTTCAGGTCTGTGTTTGCAAGCAGGAGATGATTACAGAAAGCAGAGCCCCAGGCTTCGTGTTCATGCTGGCTGCTTCTAAACACCAATGTTGCAGGTGTGCCACTGCACCACTTCCCAGCTCATTTTTCAGTCCTTGAGCTGGACCCTATCTTCACCTTTTGCAAGGCAGTTTTTGACTCTGTAGGTAACCTGATTTCACTGTAAGGATTTGTGCAAGGAGTCCTGTGGCCTAAATAGGGCTGCAAAATGACTATTTATGCAGTCTATTTCAGGATCTGACTTCTGCCACTTAAAAGCTAAGGGGTTACAGGGACATTCACATGGGCCAGCAAGAGTAACCTGTCAGGCTTTTCTCAGGATCTGGGCTGACTTTCTTGCACCTTTCAGACACAGCATAAAGACTCCATTGTGGAAAGTTTGGAAGGTGGCACTGAGCAGAGGCAAATCTGCAGGTCTAACTTGGCCATCTCCCATAACCACAATAAGATGGAATCGTTTCCCATTACCCCAGGATGTGACAAATTAGTGACTTTGATAGCACCTGGAAAGCAAAGGAAAGTCAAAGCCAGGTCTGTGCTCACAAGCAAGGGAAGAAACAACCAGAGCTGAGTTTCAGGCAGTTGAAGCATGGAGAAGGGATGAGCGGAATAAGCTGCCCTCTGCTGCAGGCTGGCATGCTCGCACATGCTATTCCCTATCCAAACTTCAGGGTGCTTGGCCCCCTTGTTTTCTCCCCAGGAGAGACAAGCCCAAAGGGAGTGAGGCTTGCTGGGATGCAAAATGTGGCTTCTGGTGGTGGACCTGTCCTGCTGACCATGGAGGATGTGATATCTGGGCCAGGAAGAGGGCAGGCACTCTAGGAAGAGGGGGTCTCGTCCCTGCATCATACACCAGAAACAGCATGGGATTTGTGCTCTAGCCTCAGAGCCTCCAAGATCTGGAGCTTTCAAGCAAGTGGAGTGCAGCAGGTATTTGCCCCTCTGTTGCCTCCTACTGCAAACAGAGTACGTCAAAATCGTGGGACAATCCCCTGTATTTCTGGCTCCATCGCTTCTTGTTAGAAGTGGTTTTTTGTTCTAGTGACAGTCACACTACGTCCAGGAGTGCATGTAGTGTAGGAGAGTCAGGGGCATGGTAATTGCTGGAAGGGCGATGTGGATTTGTTTGGGAAGAGCTGGAAAGGCCAGAATTGTGGACATAGCTGGGATGCTTTGATCCAGGTGCTTAGCAGAACAACCCTCCAGGCTGTCACATCAAGTGACACAGAGCATGGATGCATATCGAGAGCCTTTTCCAACAATCCCCTTGTGCAAATGCTAAAACCATAAAATACTTCCCGAGGACTGTGATCTTGCAGCAAGGATTTGCTCCACTCCACTTCCCTTTTGCAATGTGCTTTTTTTTTGTCTTCACAAAAGGTTTCCTTGGCAAAAGGGAGCTGCCAGCTGGCCAGACCTAGCCAAGGGGCTAATGGAAGTATTCAGCTGTATGCAGTTGCACCAGCAAAATTGTCTATTCAAAGAAAAGTCATAGTTTTGACTCTGGTTTTTCATCAGGGTTTATTACTCTAGGACCACTGCCAATACAAACTTTTCTAGCTAAAATGAACAACAACCAAAAAAAATCCTAGCTTGCTTTTCATATGCTTTGAAAGCATCCCTCATCCTGGCTGGTACCACTGCTGATTACCCCTCTCTTCACTCTTTTTTGTCCAAGTGGTCACTGACTTCTCAGTGTCACTTTCCTCCTTTCATCACAATGGTGACTTACCCATTTCATTAAATTCTTATTTTTAAATGATGAAAGCATTTTAATTCCTGATGGCTTTAATAATATCACTGCCTCTCTACCTCCTTCCTTTTTTAAACCACCTCTAAACCTTGGGAATGGAACTAGCTGACAGGTTTCCTTTAATTATCCTCGCTCTCCATGCTCATCTCTTCCACGGTGCCTTCAAGGGACACCACTATGAAAGGTGCTACACACACAAGCAGCACACCCAAATTGAAGCAGAGAACAAAAAACAAAAAGTCAAGAAATCCACCCTTAAAGAAATTAATAACAAATACAGCTGGGCACATTTCATAAGCCCTATTAGGCAGTACTGCTCAGATACCATGGTGATGAGCCTCCTATAAATATTTCCACAGCAGTAAAACTGTCTTAAAGGGACCACACAGCAGCTCATGTGCACCAGGAGGGAGCATTTCTCTGGAGGACCCTCTTGTCTTGTCCAGACTGCATGGCTGACATAAGCCACATGCCTAAGGAGGAAGCCACCACCATCTGCTTTTCTTTTGCCTGTCAAGAGCACCAAGAACAACACAGCCCTGGTGTTATGCCCATAACTCTGTGATTTGACCACAACATATTGCTAGGGACAAGGGGGTGGTCTACACTTTACTATTCAGCAGTCTCTCAAAGCCAAGGAGCCAGGCGAAGCAGACTTTAGCTGCCCAAATCCTTTAGCTGCTCCATCACCCAGCCTGAGCCTTCACAGGGCACAGCCACAGGGAGGAGCTTAAAGATATGGCTTGCAATGGAGCCAGATGTGTACTTCCTTATTCTCCCAGAGGCAAATGTTTGTGGAGTAGAATAACACCTGATCAGGTTGCTAGGATTTCAGGCGCTCCTGTTCACAGATCCAGGAGCTGAGCATGAGGGACAGAGAGGAGGGAGGGGAAGAAACACATGCTCAGATGTTTAGGTTTCTGCAGCCAACTTCTGCCCATGCTGCAGGAGAGCTTTGAGTTTCTTGCCCTTGATGTAATCACCACCAGAAGTTTGTTTTCGCAAAACCTTCTCATCTTGAAAGCTACAACTCACACATCAGTACCTCATCTGAGAAGAAACAGTAACCCTGTTATTAAGCTGTGAGCAGCAGCTCCTGGAGGGTAATTCTTCACACACCTGCTGCTGTTCATAAATAGATGGGAAACTTCATATTGGAAAGTAATTTTCAAAGGACAGCAGCTCCAGTGGAATAATGGATGGAAAAATAGAGAAATGATCCTGTAGAAAAAAGCTGACCTAGCCTTGGTGCTGAGGGTCCAATGCATGGTTGCTTTGAGTGACTGTATAGAGGAGCTAGAAACCACTTGGAGCTGCTACCTCACAAATGTTCCAAGTAGAGGCTAGGAATAGGAAAAAAAAAACACCAAAAACTATTTCTTGCCCATAACTTAGTGCATTCCTTGCAGCAAGAATTGGAAAGGTGCGGGAACATGAGTTGATTGCCTTTTTGAGCTTCCTCCCACAACAGCTGTAGCTAGTCACAAGATAAGCTAGAGGGCATGTATCTAAGTATACCTTAGTGCCCATGCTGAGTTTTCATACATACAGTCCTATAGGAACATTTGAGGACTCAACTCTTTTGGGAAAAGTGTGAGATTAGCTGGTTGGACTGCCTATAGGATGGTTGGAGGTGAAGAGACCTTACAGCCCTGATCAAGGAACTGCTGCTCACTCTCTCCATTGCCTCAGGCAAGTCTTTTCTTTTCTGATCTTCCCCACTGCATCTTGGACTCTTTCTGGCTTTCTAGCCTTGTGTTTGTGTGGTAGTTCCTGAGCATGTTCCACATGTAGCTTGTTTCCCTTAATTATACTTTAAAACGATATGTGGAGGTCCCTCAGTAAAGGGTGGCTGTCTGGGTGTGCAAGCAGTATGGAAACACAGTGCTAACCCCCAGGTGCAGGTGTATTTTGGTAAGTTTCTTGACTGCCCTATTTACATGGAGACTAATCAGCTCTCAGTGGAGTTTCTTTTTGATCCTTTGGCCTATCTCAAGGGAAGCACAACACTAACTGACAAAATATGTATATTTTGGTTTTCAAAAACTATTACACTTTGCAACTGTCACCAGGCCTTGAGCTTACTGGTTGCCAGGGAAACACTGCAGGAGATAACCTGATGGCAGCTGTGAACTGCATCCATTCATCTCCGAGTGCTAAACCTGCTCTTCCAGAGATGCTTGCTACGGTTTGGGATATTTCATTTTTAGAAAGAGGGGGCTTGAAAAATAAGGTTATTTACAGCCTGAAGGATATTTCCTTCTGAAATGGAATTGTCTGGGAGGTCTTGCTCTTTGGGTTCAAAGCATGTGTGGCAGTGGCTCAGCAGCAGTGGGTTTTGTGGTGCTCTAATACCAGGGGCTGCTAGAGCAATCGTGACCCTGTCCAGATTAACATGGGCTAGAGTCAATGGGGGGTTTGTATAGTGTCAGCTCTGGATTCGTAATACTTAGGCTTTTTGGACCCATCAGTTTGGAGCACCACAAGCTTGTGTCAGTGCTGTACACTCCAGGTAAGACAGATGGAGCCTCCTCTCTAAGGCCATAAAAAGGTTGCACTGAGTTGTCCCAGAAGGCTGTCAGGGATTGTGTGCCGCCTCTTTCACTGAGGGAACCTTGTGCTGTTGTTTTCATCAGAAACATTTCTTATTCTCCCCTTTTATATTATGTAACACGTCATCAGGCAAAGGTGGGATGTCAGAGAATCTGACTCTGATTTTCTCTCTGCGCTAGCTGGGGCCAAGCTAGTAGAGAAGGCAAAAAGTCATGCTGTAGGTAAGGTAAGGTAAGGTAAGTGATAATAGAACTGAGCATCCCTGCTCATTTCTCCATCCACTGCAGAGGTGCAGTGCCCCTGGATGCAGCTGATGGTGAGATATTGGTTGGGCCTGGGCTGAAGAGAAACCAGACAGCCTGGGTCTGGGCAGCCAAGGGACTGGGGGAATATAGGCTGTGGGTCTGCCACATGTGTTGGCAGCACCTCTGGTGAGGGAAAAGAGGGGATGAGCACGTGGCCCCAGGGAAGCCAGATGTGTGTCTTCCTCTTCTGCTGTGACAGAACAGCCCTTTAAAGACATAAGATTCAGCTCTTTTTCCTGACACTCAAAGAACAGGGTGACAAGCTGCTGTCAGGGAAATGCTATCCAACTCCCTTTCCCCCAGTAATTTCCCTGGTAAAACTGCAGTGCTGTGGAATCAAATGGTGACAGGAACCGAGGGAGAATAGATGTGTTTTCCATTTCCTTTTTTTTTTTTTTATTCTTATGTTTCCAAGCATGCATCTGTATTGGGAGCCGTGTGCACATTGGTAAATCTTGCCAGTTCAAAGAAATGTTTTTAGTGTTCAAATTCAACCTTTAGTGCTTCCCCCTCTGCTTAAGAAACAACAAAGCTTCAAAGACGCTCCCAGCTTGCATGGTATTAAAAAGATATTTTGGCTGAAATGGAAAACAGCATCTCATGTTTTCCTTTGGGTTACATGTGCAGCAACCCCCTTTGCTGCTCTTTTAGGTGGTGCTATGAAAAGTCCTCTCTGCTGATAAAAGGTAAATTGTAGGTGGAGCAGAGGGAGAAGGAGGGGGAAGAGGGCGAGGATTATGAAACTACCTCACAGGCAGACAGCTTGTGTCCTGAATTGTGCCAAAATAACTGGAAGCAAATGTGAGAGTGGGACTGGCAGTGCTGGAGTGCTGCTGTACACTTGGGCATAAGAGTGAAGCCTGGCCCTTGATGGATACAAGACCAGTGAAACCTCCAGAGAAGCTGCTTACCCCCATCATTCTCCTTTGGTGGTTGACTGAGGTTCATTGATGGTTGCTTTCCTCATTTCTGCAAACAGGAGAGGCTTTCCTGGGTGAACAAGAAAAGGGAAGGGGCAGGAAGGCAGCAGCTTCCCATCAGCTCTTGCGTCGTGTGGCTGGGGCCTCTCCTCATCACCCGAAGCTGGAGCGGATGGATATGTGGCTACTTGCCTCTTCCCCCTCATGCAGTACTTGCACTGCCTTTCCTCTCTAAGGAAAGTTTTCATGATTTGATTTTTATTTGAAATTTTTACTCCAAGAGCCCATGTTTGTCCTCCTAACTCCTGCCAGGCCTCAGCAAGGGTCCCGGTAAGACCATTTAGAAGGGGCTTTCATGAAAGAGCTGCAAGTGTCCCTCAGAGCTATAGCCATGATATGCTGGGCAGTCCTTCGTTGATATTTAAAGCAGAGTGTTTTCCTCTTAGGATGGATGTAAATTGTTTTAAGGAAAATCCTTGGGGTTTCATTTTGCCTTTCCAAAAAGTAACAGCTGCTCAAAAACAACAGGCTCAAGAACTGGAAACCCTGAAAGGATTTGTCCATTACTGCTGGCTTGGGTCATTAGGATTAATCTAAGCAATTGCCTCACCCTCACCCTTTACTTCAAAGGGCTTAGGTCCATTCATGCAGATGAATTTGGCCCCAAAATTTATGTATCTACTTCTTTTGTAGATACATACATCCTCAAAAAAAAAAAAAAAATCAGATGTCCTTTGGTAGAAGGTCACCACACTTTCTGCAGAGGGGAAATAAGGCAGAGGGACTTAAAATACATGAAATGCTGCTTTTTTAATTATTTTTTTTAATAAGCTATAACAAATTCATTATCACTGGGTCCTTAGGAACTGCCTTAGCACAGTGAAAGAATTGATTGCATAAATGCCATCAGTAACTCTCTTATTTTTGGTAACAAGGCATTACTAAAGGCAGATTAATTCAGTGCCATGCTCCAATGAGACCAGTGTTCTTTTGTCTGGGACTGGCTTAGGAACCCTTTAATATCTAGTATTTTTTTTCAGCTGTGGATGTGAGAAGTCTAGTAGTGGTTCAAAACACACACCTGTATGGCAGCAAGAAGTCATGAAGGGTGCACACATATAGGTTAATTGTCAAGGGAAACTGACTTCAAGTACCATCAAACTGTTTTCAAATGTAATCATGACATCTAAGAGGATGATCTTTGAGAGATCAGAGAGCGGAAATTATTCTCTTGCTTTGCACATCTGAATGCAGTTTGGCTACAGTCAAATTAGCTGTTTCAGCCTACTCTGACAGTTTGCTCTTATCTCTCTTTCCTCTTGTTGTATTATTAATAATAAAAACGTTAGAGATGGCAGTAGAGACCTATCTGCATGGGCAGGGCTGGAGCCACCGACTCCCTTTAATTGTGGATGGTGACCAGTGTTCGAGTGCCCCTCAAAGGGACGTGCTGGCCCCAGTGATGGCAGGAAGCTCTTTGCCATGCTGCCTGTGGGTGTTTGAAAGGCACGATGCTGGATTTGAGCTAACTCATTTGCTTCAACTTCCCCGTCTGCCTTCCCTCTCACTTTCCCCTTGCACAGCTGCACTTAGTAATGAAGCTGGCAGCATTAGAAAGTCACTAGAAGTAACCCAGCTGCCTCCATCGGTTCACGAGAATGACTTTGTAGCTGCTCTCAGTCCATTAATTGAACATAATAAGGCATTTAGTGACAGAAAGATGGTTGATGAGCCTTGCCGAGAGCTGCCTTTCCATTGTCGGGGAAGAGTGTGGAGGGTCCTAGTGCTGAAGTGTGGAGTTGGAATTGTACAGCGGTAAGAACAGTGGGAACCTGCTGCTCCCTCATCCGGAGGACACGCAGGGCACCTGATGCTGAGCAGGGAAGCACAGCCCTGCATGCTGAAACACTAGTGTGGCTGATCCACTCCAGGGAGAACTGGCGTCTGCATATCCAGCTCATGCTGCAGTACTTGCCTGGTGAAACCTATGGGGAGCTGCCCCCTGCGAGAGGGACAACTGGTGGCTGCTGGCTGCATTGCCAAGCACCTTCAAAAAGGGCTGGACACAAGACCCTCTATCCCTGTGTGAAGGAATAGAGCAGGTTGCATGGAATACCAGTGTGGACTGGGAAAGTCAGGCTCTTTAGTTACCATGCTGGTGGTGTTTGCTGGAAGAATTAGGAATGGGTTGGGGTGGGTGCTGGCCTTTTCTGTCAGGCAGATTCTTCCTGCATTTCTAGTAGCCTGGAGAGGAGGAGGAGGGCAATGCACTTGGTGACTGTCCCTTCAGGAGTGCAAGGGATGTCCTTGCAGTGCAAGGTCCCGCATTAATAAGGCAGCAGCTCTTGCATCAGCAAGCTGTCTTGCCAGCCTCAGCCCCTGATGTTATAGGGTTCCCTACACCTCATTGCCATCTCAGTTCTGTGGGGAAGCAGGCCAAAGAGCTGTCACATCAAAGCCATGCAGCCCTTATCAGTCTCAGTAGGGAGACAGAAAGCGACAGCATCTGTGCTGGGAGAAACCGGCTTGTGGATGCAACAGGGAGAACAGGGCAATCCACCCCAAGCCAGGGAGCAGGTAGTCTAAGCTACAGACCATTACTGCAGCTCCCGTCTTGCCTGCAGTAAGAGTCACCCTGCAAGCTAAGGTGTGTGTCTCCCCAAAACAGCCAAACAGACTCTGTGGAGGGAATGTGCAGGTGGTCTCTTGAGGCCTGCAGCTGGAGCATCTGCCTCAGTTCTGGTCTGTGCAGCCACTAAACTGGTTGGCACATCCGTCACCTGTGAGAAGGTCTGCTGGCAGGAGGTGTTTCTTTGTCTGAATGAGCACTTGGTAATGTCAACATTTCTCTGGGCTAGTTTAATGTTCTCCTTGCCTATTTGTTTTGTTTTAATGTCTCTCCTGAACAGTGCTATTTCTTCCAGAGGGTCCGGATGTTTCACAAAGAGATGTAAATATTACCCCTGCATGGGGAAACAGAGGTACAGAACAAATGGTTGGTTTGAGCACAGGTTTTCCAGCCCCCAACTCTTGCTCCATCATTACAAGGTCCACAAGGAACAGGAGGCAGGTCTGGCACAGAAACCTGCCTGCCTTCAGGAGTGAGGGTGGGCAATTGCACTAGCAGTGTGAAGATGAGAGGGAACAACAGTTTTCTGGGTCAGGCTACAGACGTGGGTTTTTGGCTTGTATGCAACATCCTGGGAAATAAGGAGGATTGACAGCTCTGCTGGCTGCAGTACCAGCATGGGTCTTTCATGCACCCCTTTGTAGTGGTTGAATGGGGCATTAGCTGTCCCCCTGCTCAGATGGGCATGTCCTGGGTGGGCTGGGACTGCTGCCCCACAAATTGATTCCATCTGCTCTAAGGATGGATTTTACTGCTGCAACCTTCATTACTAATTTTAATTAACACCTTGTCATCACTTGGCAAACTTCCCACCTGCCCCATGCCTCAGGACACCTGGCCAAGAGCTGTCTTCCTTCCTCCCCAGGGCATCCATCCCTCACAGTGTGCTGGGAGGCAGACAGCTCCTCTGTGCCACAACGTCAAAGCACACCATGAAACAGTTGCTCCTGCCTGTGCCTGGCTCTGGTGCTAGTCTTGTCCCATCCTGTGTCCCCCCAAGGAGAGGGGCAAGGACCTGGGCATAGCTGGCAAGTCTCACTGATGGCAGCAAGCCTTGTGCTGATGCTTTGGCACAGAGCAGTGGGGCAGCCTTGCTTTGCTGGTGTGCCTTGTAAAACTGAAGTGAAGGGAGAAGGCTGATGCCGAGTCCTGACCACATACCCACAGCTTTTATTTCTTGCTCTGCTTGCCTCCATCTCTGAGGACAGATGGAAAGCTCTCTTTCTTTCTCTCTTTCCCTAAAGGCTCAAGCCTCCCTCTTTGACCCACCTAGTCTAAACAGACTTGCTTTTTTAGGATTTTGGGGGTTTTGCCTTAAGCTTTTCAAAACCTGGAGACCTGAGGCATACACTGCTCATAAGAGTGAAATGCTTTGTGGCTGGAGCCCACGAGTTTCATTTCCTTTTCCACAGGGAAACATATCTGCAAATCACCTCAGAGCAGAAGTCCCGGGTAGCAGATCTTTGTTAGGATGCAGAGAAGAGGAATGTAATGTTTTGCAGCTTTAGCTGGCAAGTTATTTCAATTCCTGCCAAAGCAGCACTGTGGTGGTTTTGGGGTTGTTCCTTGTTTTGGGGGCCTTTTTTTTTTTTTTTTTTAAAGTCTGGGTCCCCAAACAGAGAGGGGAAAAAAAGTATCAGCACTTGTTGGCTGGATGCAGTGTGTGCAAAGAGACCAGTTACATCACAGCCATGCAGCTGGAAGCTCTCAGTCTCTAAGTATTGACTACACTCCTCCCAAAGCAGAGATCAGACATGACCCAGCCACATGGGTATCATTTAAAAAAAGCAGCATCCTGCCCTGGAAACCACCATGGAAGGGCTCTGCCATTCCTGCCCCAGCAGCACAGGCTGCTGAGCAAATGGCTGGCCCGGGCATGCACAAGTTCTGGCTCTCCCCTCCAGCTCCTGTCTGCACAGGAGGCAGGGAGATGCCGGGGACAAGCACTGCACCCTGGGCTGCCACAGCTGCACCAGCACCCTCATTCCCAGTGTGCTGGGGCAACGTGCTCTCCCGCACTGCTTTGTGCTGCTGTCTGAGTAAAAAAGGTGATTACTGGCCAGAATGACTCTAAATGCTCTGGAAATTCAGATTCTAATACCTGCATCTGGAGCCCAGAGGGTCCTGGTGGGAGGCTTCTCACTGTAGGACAGGTCCATTACGGAGAGCTAGTTCTTGGACAGGGATTGCTTGAGCAAACTCCTCCAATAAGCAGCCTTAATAGAGTAAGTAGCTCTTACCTCCTGATCAATGAGAGACCTCTGCCTCCTTGCAGCTGTGTTGCTGGAAATGCCATTATTCAGGCAGAAGGCAACACTGATGCTCTGACAGCTCTGGTCTCTGCCAAGGGGCATGAAAGGGCTAGCAAACCTCCAGGCTTGCAGCGGCCACACACCCCCTGTGGCAACGAGCTGCTCCTCTGGGATAACAGGGGTGCCCCTGTGAACAGCAGAGACACACACTGCTGACCGAGGCCTTCCATCTCAGCTGCTCATAGTATTGCCAGACACTGAGTGTTCCAGCTGAGTATCTTCATGCCAAATGTCTGCCCCAGGGTTTTTTTTTTTTTTTTTGTTTTTTTTTTTAAGCAGAAGCTTCAGCAAAATTGGTTATTTCTCAGAGCAAGACCAAGGAAAGATATGTTCATAAAAAGTCTTGCTGTGTTTGAGAAATGTAAGCTTCTGCAGCCCCAGGGAAGACCTGCAGTAAGCCCTGCACCTACTTCTCACATGGAGTTGTGAAGCGATGCCAAACTGGCCACCTCCGCTTTCTGTGCTCTGTGCTCCTCATGTTTTGGATGGTGTGAGATGTTGGGGTCTCCTTTGGAGGAATATGGAACTGTCTGAGTATACTGAGTGTTAGGTAACAAAACTCATTACTTGGGCATTTTGTAATACTAAAACTAGAAAGATATCTGTGTCTTAGTCTCACCCCTCTCTCCCCCTGCTCTATTTTACAGGGCTGCAGTGAAAATCAACTCACTATATGATGTGAACCCAGGTGCTGTAAGCATGATCTCAAAAGAACAGCCCGTAAGGAGAAATTGATTTGTTAGGGAGACTACTGGGCAGCATACAGAAGGGGAGGGATATGGCCTCACTCCCCGAATAGCAAGGCTAAACCAATGTTATACCTGTGATTGTCAGGCAGTCCCATCCAGCCCAGCACTAGGTTAGGTAGGAAACCACAGTGGGGATGATGAACCCAAGTCTTTTAATTTCTCCCCCTCCAGTTTCAGTTGCTATTCTTCTAATGAGTGAGAGGAATTCAAGCTATTTGTTCCTGGCTGTCAGACTCTAGTTTCTGGGCTGTTGTCTATTATTTGTTTTCAGTTGCCTGGCTTCTCATAGTGACCTATTCCTTCCTTTATATTTTAGTATTCCACCCTGTGGGCAATGATCTCCCCTTTGTCACCAAAATATTGCATTAGCATATCCCCGGGTTTTCTGTGCTAAGGTTGTTTAGAAGCCTGAAACAAGAAAACCAGTCAGATGGAAAGGAGTTTCATCCTGTCCTCCTTTCAATGCTGCCTGCTACCAGCTCCTCTCTAGTCATGTTGCTACTCATCTTCAGTGCTCACACCAATCTTCAGCTTTACTGGCTTAACTGCCAGTTTTCCACTAGCAGATATTTTCCGTGAAGTCCAGATAGATGAGAACTACTGCCACGCCTTTGTCTAGGGAAGTATTTCACCAAAGAGTATCATCTGTACAGACCATGACTTACCTGTTGTAAAACCCACCTTGGGTCTGATTTTTATTTACTTTTGTCTTCCATCTGGTCTTCCCTTCACATGGGGTATGCAAAACTTTAGTGCTTGTGTGCATATGTCTGTATCCATCCCATGTTGTTCCTCAGTCTTGTAGTACCATACCTCTTCCTCCTCTTTTGCTTGCTAGATCCTTTAGAAAGAGGCTATCAGCCTCTTGTTTCATTCTGAAACCTCCCTCTGAATTTTGGTCTGGAGCTCATCTGGCTGTCCCCTTTGCCTAGCTAAGCACATCAGCCTTTCACTGGAAATGTCCATGACCCAAGTTCTCATCTCAACCTTTGCATTCTTCCTCTTTTGTTCACCGTCCTCCTCCTCACTGACAACTCATCCTGGTATTTCTTTCTTCTAAGGTCAATACTCAGTTTTCTTTTTGATAAATGAAATAATTTAACTGCTTTGTGTTTGCTGGAAAGCTTTGATTTTTTTCCCCTGGAGCACTGAGATTCTTTGGCTCCTTTCTATATTTGCCTCTTCCAGCAATATTTTCAGTGTTTTCACCACACTGGGATTCATCTTGCTAACGTGCATCAAAGGTGTATCTCACTTGCTCACTCATTATTCCCAGAGCACACACCATCCTCTTGCCACAGCTCTATGCTGTTAGTTCATATTCTGTCATGATCTCCAAAACCCTTTGCAAGCTTCTGCTTTCCAGCCATGGCACCCTAGGAATCTGCCTGGAACTGCTTATTACAGGAACACCTGTTTACAGTAAACTGGTGGTTAAGTAAGCTTTGCTCACTGATATGTAGAGATTGCTTTGCATGGTTGCCCTATGCTCCTCCTTATTCATCACTTTGAATCTCTTTGTCATTTATGCACTATAACAGCACTGAGATTTGCATTTGCTTCCCAGTGATGAAAATGCTGGGAAGTGTCAGGCCTCAAGCAGCTCTGCGAAGAACCCTGCTAGAAACACTCCCATCTGAAGATGATTCACTACTGATAATTCCTTGTTGAGCTCTGTCAGACAGCTCTTAATCCGGTCAATGTGTGGTTTATTGATATTATATACTGTTGATTTTTTTTTAATCAGAATGTTGTACAGTTGAATGTCAAAAACCTAACAACAGTCCTCACTAAAGCTGACTTGGCGTTAGCTGTGGAGTCAAAGCCGTAGGTGTGACATGTGTCAAGTAAATCTGTCATCTCATCAGAGAAAGCCCAGAAAACTACCAGAGCCAGTTGTTAAATATATTCCTACCCTCTGATTTGCCACTGCTTGAGACCCACCATGAAACTCTGGGGAACTACATTCCAGTCTCTCTGGGCTTGTTGCTGCCTCAGTGTGTACCCCCCACATCCTTTGGTGCAGAAGGAGCTTCACTGTCTTCTGAAGTTTTCCCTTTCTGCAGCCTTCCTTCACGCAGTGTTAGTGTGTGGCCATCTTCAGTCAGGGAGTGTACCTGATACTCAAGCATGCACAGTCCCCAGGGAAAAGTGGATGTGTGGTGTACGGTCCTCAATATCCTCTGTCTCCAAAGCCAGTTGAATGTGTAATTGTTTATATAATGCCCCTGCTCCTTCTGGGGTGTGCAAAGTGAAAACCTGGGCTCTGGGGAAGCAGAGAGGACACTAAAGAGCACTCAGCTTTACAGGAGATGTTTGTTTATCCCTGGATTAAACCTCAGACTGATGCACCCAACCAAACATTTCCCCTCTGAAAAGTCCAGTGATGCCATATGCACAAGAGGTAAATTCTCCCTGCCAGAATTTGTTTCTCTGCTTTCAGCCACCTCAGCAATTAGCAAAACCTCATCCTTCCTTTTGCTCACTTCCAGGCTGCTTAAAGCAAAGGTGGGTTCAGACTACCTTCCTCCAGTTTTGGATTTAGTCCCACAAGGTATTTTCCCCATGGGATGGTGTAGTTGTTCCCTATCCTCCAACCCTCTCCTCTGGAGATGCTGGAGCCACACCACCACCAGCTGCAAGCAGCAGGCTCCTGTGCTGCCAGGTAAGTCAGGTTCTCATAATCTTTACTGGTCTGCCTGGGCAAACTTATACAGACTTGTCCTGAAGTGTGAAATCTGTTGGATTTCTCTCTGGGTGCTGTAGGGTTAAGCAGGGATGTTGAGCTGAGTGGCCATGCTAATAAAGGGACTGCCCAAACCTTGCTCAGGGAAGGCTGTAGCAAAGGAGAAGGTTGGGCATGTATGCTGACCCAGGTAGCAATAAGCTGCTTCAGCTGCAGGTCACCCACGGTCTCATCTTGTGGCCCTTCGGTAAGGGTACTTCATCCTGCAGCTGTGGCCCTCAGAGAGGTTTTGGAGTGCTCTGGATATCCAGCACCTCTAAAAAAACTGACCATGTGTTTCAGAGCATCAGATACGCTAGTGTAATGCTCTAGTATCACGCTGTTTAGCAACAACCCAAAAAGACCTTCTCCTCCAGGCTTCAAGCTCTGGGCATGACACTCATCTTCTCTGGTGGTCCTTTTCACTATACCTTTGTGCAAATAAAAGCCGGGACCCCCACCTCCTCTTAGCTGAAATTACCATGTAAGAGGACATATTTGAATAATTACAAAGTGCTTTCTTCATTCATTGTCATTGCATCGTGTCCTTCCTGAGCACAGTTCTGTGTGCAGCAATAAATGGAGCCCTTTGCCAGTTTCTCTCAATTGGTTGAGGGCTTGAAGAGTGAAATAAGCAGTATTCAGAACAAAGCAAAACTCTGCCCACATTAGGTTTTGTAACAAAGTCAAATTTGCCCATAGTTTATTGTAAGGGCTTGTTATGCCATCAAGGCATATGTTTCTGGGGCAACATTTCCAGTGTGATGGTTCCTCTGTGGAAGGAAAATAGCTAGACACTTCAATGTATTGGAGACTGTTTAGAGACTTACATGCCTGTCTGTCTTCCTCCAGATGTGCTGAGCACGTACAATTTCCACTGACTCCTTTGCAGGCAAGCTGTGGGTTTGATACATTAGATCCATAGTTTGAGGGATTTTTATCACATTTAGTGACATCTGGAAAATGGCAGATTAAAATACAGTTCAGTCTTAACTCTGTCTGCAGATCAGCATTTTAACCAAGTTCCCACCATGCTGGATGGACTGCATCAAAGCACCTTTCTTTATAAGAAACTATCATTTGAATGCAACTCTGATGCAAGAGCAGATCAATCCACCGCATTTGATTGTGGTTTCTCTGAAGTTTTAGGCTTGTCCTGAATACAGAATTCAAAACAAAGCCTGAGAGCCTGAAAACCTGTGCAGACTGAGAATAACGTTTGTGCAAGCCCCTGCCAAGCAATAAGGCAGCTCCCCCTGGCTCTGAGAACTGAACTTTTCACTGTAGCACTGCTCAGGTGTGAGAGGAAGACAGTGCTTCTTTGGAAACACTCAGTCCTGCAACTCTGGGTTAAGTGGAGGCTCTCAAATTGCTGTGGTGAGTGTCTTTCAACCATGGTTTACCAGTGGGAGGAGGGCAAATCAACAATTTGCTCAAGGAAATATCTTTACCATTCACCACATCGATTATCAAATGTGTAACTAAAAGATGCTGGGCCAACTGCTTGGCAGATATCTGGGTTTTGCACATCTCAGTTGGGGTTCTGGCTCCACAAACACAGTCTGGTTTTCCCAGAACTTCTTCCTGCTGTGTTGTTTGCCTCAGGCTTAGATGGGTCACTAGGGCTCCGGATTGCAAAAATCAGATTGGATGCTCCTGTCTTTGTTTTTGACAACAGGGACAAACTTTGCCCTTTGTAGTGCCTGCAGGGCAGCAAGTAGTGAATGTTTATGTGAATATTGGCTAGCTCTGATAATAACCTGGCTGACCTTGCTGGGGAGAATCCCTTATGTCTTTGCAAGACAGGAGTGAGTCTCCACCTCTGTAGCTGTGTCACTTGCCTTCAAGGCCTTTCACAGCAGAGGGCATGGGGAGATGGTACAGGTGGGGGAGGCTCAGAGGATACAGATGTACAAGCTCTGGCTGACTGGCTTGCTGCTCACATAACTCTCTGGGTGTACAGAGTCATGACATGGCATGACAGTCCACAGCCTGTTAGCTATAAAAAAATTTAGCTTAAAGCAGGCAAACTTCCCGTGCAGGTGGGGAAAGATTGTGCACTACAATGCTGCTACCCAAGCTATCTGCTTTTAAACATGTTCCAAGCTGGTGCCTACCTTGTTGCTCCTTCTGCTCCCCTGCTCAGCTGAATACTGTCCCTCTTCTGGCTTTTGTGATGCTGTCCCTTCTGCAGCAAAGAGCCTCTTGTCATCCCTGCAAACAACGAAATCATGGCCCTCGGCTTCTGGGCACAGGATCTCTACCATGGGTCTGAGGGATTGTGAACAGCCCAACTCCTGCCTCTGTATTCACAGAGCATGTTGAGGGCTTTTCCTGCAGGAGTGGAAAAAGCCATAGGTGACTGACAAGGGTGCTCAGGCCTCACCAGTATTGGAAGGAATGTAACACCTACTGGGAGAAGAAGAGAAATACAGTGTGTGCTTCCTATTTGTCTCTTGAGGCAGGGCTGCAATTCCATCATCTCTGCTACCTCTCTGCCTCTCCCATCTTCTGCGTGGAGCAGTGCCTTTATGTTCACAGGATGAGTAATTCAGCATAACTGCACATCTTCAGAGGCTCTTGGGAGGTTCCTGTGGAAGGAAAGGGGTTTGTACCTGGAGCTGGGTTTCTCATTCTGAGCTCATTCTGCTCCCATCTGGCACACAAGGTAGGAATTGGTTTAACCAACTGCATGTGTTCACTTTGCACTAGCTCCTGAGATTTAATTTTAGGACTCTCTCCAGCTGCCTTGCTTTCCCTGCTCATCTCCACAGGACAATGTCACACAGCACCAGCAGCTAAGGGAAGATCTGTGACAACAGGCAACAGAGCAGTGACCCCTCTCTCACGGAGTCCCAGCCACAAAGATGTTAATCAGATAATCAGAGCTGACACATGAACAAAATATTATCCTCCAAAAACCCTCCTCTTGTCATTTTCCTTCATGTCCTGATGCTCTTTGTGGTCTTCTGCTACCACACACTGCTTGTGCACAGCAGCCTGTTTAGCTGAGTACACTTCTGATGTGGTTTGTCCTCTATTCTTGCTTAGCCCTCTCTCATTGAATCTGATTGACTTTAAGGCCATTGATTTTTAAATAAGGTCTTGGGGGAAGGTCTGACAGGTTTTGCTTTCATTTTATACAGCAGGCTTTGACTTCTGGTTGGGAGCCATGGAGCACTGCTGCTATATTAAATGATGGTCAGTGACAGGAATGTAGTCACTGCTTAATACCCGAAATTGCTGCTTTCAAGTGGGCAGGGTTTGGCTTTTGGCCAGATCTCCATGCTCCTGACAGAAGGATTCATTACCTTGTTCTGGCAAATGTATTTTCATCTGCTAGTTTGATTTCTAGTAGTCTGTGTGGTTCTCACATCTGAGGAATTTCCTGCCCTTTATACACCTGTTTTCTTCCAATCTAGGCTAAAATCAATACACTTAAATAAATAAAGCCATTCGGCTTGTGAGTACCTCCTGCTGTGTCAGCAGAAGAAGTAGAGCTGGGTGACCATAGATTAGTTAAGCCATTTTTTTTCTTCTTTAAGTAAATTTGCTGTTGTTGGGCCATGCCAGACCATGGCCGGGAGAGTTTACCAGCTGGCACATTTGAGAGCATGCCTCCTCTTTCCATCGGTGGCATCCGACTCCGTGGGAAAGGGTCCCTGTTCTGGTTGGTCACCAGCCCTACCCCCTAGGGTTTGGTTATGGTTTTGTGGCATGGATGCTTTGCTATGGGAATGTTCTGCCACTGAGTTAAAGAGGATGGATGACACAGGGTGTAGCCCTGTCCTTACAGCATTTCCAGGTGTTGCTTTCACTTCTGCTCTTCCCCACCAGACATGTTTTTCAGGTCTGGTTCAGGTCTGGTTCTTCTGAAAGCGTTATACAGTGCATGGCAGTGATGCCTTCCCACAGCCCTTGTCTGTCCTGCAACAGGGGGTTCTGGTAGGAGCATCCTCCACCAGGATTCATGCATCCCATTCACCTAGGGCTAGGGGAAAAGGTGAGGGTGGCATAAGAGGTCTTCTCTTTCATCTCTAATGCCAAGAGTTACTTCTCAAGCACTTACTTCAAGAAGCAAGAAAGAGATTTAGGATTTCTTGACCAAGCCTTAGGATTTATGCAGTCCTGCTTTTGTGCATGGGACATTGATGAGCAATGGGATATATATTCCCTTCCCTGGATTCACTGTACTGCCATGTCCCAGGCACAGAAAACCTCAGTGCAGAGGAAGACAGATTCCCCTTCTGCTTTCCTGGGCAGAGCCCCCAGTTCTCCACAGAAGCTAGTAAGTCAGCTTTGCATTCATATGAAGAAGAGCAGTCATGCTTTTTTGGGCCTCTGTCTGGTACCAACTTACAAATCACAGTGTAAGCCCTGCTTCAAATGTCCCCCCTTGATTTGGGCAGTCATTCAGAGATGTCTATGTGCAGCAGCTGTGATAACATATTTAGGGATGGAAGGAAACTTCCATTCCACCATTCTTTGTTCATGCTGGGTTTTGGGGGTTTGGTTATTTTTTTGAAAGGAAAATTACTTTGTGACAAACATCAAAGTTTTATTTCTACCCCCACTGTTTGCTGCTTAGTTTTGTGAGGAAAAACTGTTTCATAAAAACACATCCCACTTTCTCTTCCTTTATCATCTACCCAGCTCTGGCTGCAACTCAGTCTGTGGGATCAAGTAGGATGTGTTACGACCCAGTGGTTCAGCACTGGCAGGGGAATGAAAGTGCAATGCTTTCCCTCCCTCTTTGCCAGTAATTGCAGGGCCTGGAGATGAAAACAATGAGGCGTGCAGCATTGGGCCCTTGGCACAGAGGCAAGCAGAATGCCACATTGCTGCTGTAATCTTGCAATTCCCTACCATGATGTTGTGTGAGGCACTGGAACAAGGTGGTGAGGCACTGGAACAGGTTGCCCAAGGAAGCTGTGGCTGCCCCATTCCTAGCTGTGTTCAAGGCCAGGTTGGATGAGGCTTGGGACAACCTGCTCTAGTGGAAGGTGTCCCTGCCCATGGTAGGGGATTGGAACTGAATGATCTTAAGGTCCTTTCCAACCCAAACTATTTTGTGATTTCCAAAGCCTTCCACCCCTCAGTCTCACTGGGCTGAGTTGGGATGCCCTCAGACACCCAAAGTGGTGAGGGCACTGTGGAGGGACTCATGCTGTCTTTGGTAGGGCTGCCCTGGCAGTTCCTCTGAAGGTGGGCATGGGTATCGGACGCTGTGCCCTGAGCTGGAGAGGTGCAACTGAGTGGAAAGGAGACAGGCTTTGTTTATACACAGATACCTGCACAGCCAGCAACATTAGTGAGAGGAAACAGAAAAGGACATGACAGTTACACTGGGTTTTGATTAAATATTAAATGGAGTGAAGTTTTTTAGAGCATGCCTGTGCTGTTTCCAATTGTCTGTCTGATGGCAAGAGAGAGAAGCCAAGTGAGTGGAACGCTGGGTCTGGAGCTGCAGAGCTTCCTCCTCAGGAGCAGTGAGGACAGGCATTGTCATGCTGTGGGCTGCCTGCAGAGCTCCTCTTATTTCAGTCAGAGCAACAAGCATCTCCTCCAGCTGTCCCACCACTGATACAGCCCAAAGTGAAGAGCTACCTCTCACAGGTATCTCCACTGAGAGACCATGGGAGGGAGACAACTGAGGTCCTAGGGCTGGAGCATCACTGGCCCAGGCTGGAGCAGCAATCACAAGCAGCAGACACCTCCCTGGGTTTTAGTTGGGGAATTAACTGCTCATGTACCCCTTTCTGCCAGATTTAACACACAGGAAATTTCCTGTGCATAGGGAATACTAAACTGCTGCAGTCCCTTTCGCGCACTTCCTTTCCTTTGCTCTCCCCCTGTCACGGGAGCTGTGCAGCCATGACCCAGCTTGGGCACAGGCCTCCCATCCCTCCCCATTGCCACTGCTCCCCCCATGTAGCCTTGCCTTTCCTTGTGCAGGAGCTTAGCAGGGCCACAAGAGGAATTCTCCTAACTTGGTTTGAGTTAATAAGTTAAAATGCAGAGCCTTAATCCCTGTTGCTAAATCAGAATGTAATTCAGCTTATAACCACAGTCCAATCCATGTGAATTACAATCACTTTAAATACAGCCAGGGCTAGATGGGATTTAACATCCTCCCAGGAGATCCTGTGTATGGAAACTGGGACACAGCACTGCTCCCACTGAACCTGCCATCAGAGGGAGCTAAGGCAGCAGGACAGATGGATTTTGTTACCTCTCAGGCCTCCTGGAGAGGAGAACCCTTGGGTGCAATCCTTGGTCAGGGCATGTGGCCGGAAGACATGTGTGAGGCTTGGGCAAGAGCTTATCCCCAAGGAGAGGGACAGAGTCTGCCAGCAACCCAAAGCACTTTTATCTTTAATTTAGGATGTTTATCTCAAGAGATTCTTCAAGCTTTAAAACAAACGTAAGGAGATCTTTGCTTGCCTGGCAGCATCTGGCCTCTGAAAGCAGGCACAGACAGTCCTGGCACCAGGGTTGGTAGCAAGTGTTCATACTCTGCCTCTTCCCTCCCAGCTTTAATCACTGTCAGATGAACCTTGCTGTCCCTCTGCCTGCTCCAAAAAAACACTAGAGAAAATGGGTCTTCCCATAGTTTGGATCAATAATGGGCACTTGGCAAGTCATCACATAAGTGCCTAGGATGATGCTTTCACTCTTAGCACTATTTGGTTCTAGCTTTCACAGCTTCGATATTCAGTCCTGATGGGGAAAGAACAACTGTTCATTGTCTTCTTGCACTGGCCTGGCCTGGGAAACCAGAGATTTAGGAGCCTGCATGTGAGAAGATGAGTCCTGCTGCTGCCATTGATGCACAAGCCTTCCCAGGGAGCCATAAGCAGAGTCTGAGAGCATGCAAATTCAAAGGCTTTACAGAAATTTAAGGTCTTGATGGATGCTCTTCCAAGCGTTGAACTGAAAAGTCTCTGTAGGAACAAGGCTTACTCCTGTGGGCTGCCAGGCACAGATGCAGAGTTCAAGGAGTCCGAGGTGGTCACACTGGTGAGGAGAGATTAGAAAATAAGCTCTTCTTCCCAGACCAGTGCTTATGTTTGAACCTTTTTAGGAATATTCTGGTGTTTCTTTCCAAGTCACTCTTTTTTGTGGATTTTTTTTATATTTCCTCTCTTTCTGGTGGTGAAAGGCTAGTGCTGTTGTGCTACTACCTAGCCAAAGTGAGAAGTCACAGTAATTTCTCACAGCCTGTCATGTAAAGTGTCTGGTGTACTGGACTGGAGAGCTCGTGAGTGTTCTGTGGGTGTGATGAGGGAATGGAAATTATGTGAGTTCTTGGGTGCTTTCCCAAACCCCAGCTAGCCAGTTTTCTATGTTTAGATATGGTTTACTTAGCAGTGCTGGTAGAGCACAGAGAAGACAGAGGATTTTCAGGCACTGGCAGAGCATAACCAGAATACTGCTGGCTGGGACAGATCAGCAAGGAGATTCATCTGGGTATCCTCCAGGCCTTTCATTAAAAGCTCTTGAAACCTTTCTTCCATGCCATGAAGGAGGGCCACCTCCCAGAGGTGACATGGGCACAGCAGAAGAAGCCACAGAAGCGCTGAGACAGCAGGATGGGTGTATGGACACCTGAGAGAGGAGTCATGCAGATCTGGATGATGGAGCAGAGATGCACCCTCGTTCACCTGACCTGCCCAGGAGACGGGCTGTAGCACTGGGGTGGCTGGAGCGGAGTACAGACCAAGGCAGATGTGAAGGGCTACAGCACGCACTCTCTGGAAAGCACTGTCTCTCAGCAGGAGTTGTCTCCAGCCACACACCTGAATATGCCTTAGCATAGACCCATCTCATATAGGGAAACGTGGATCTAGGGTCAGCTTCCTCCAAGACACTGAGACTTTGGGGGTCTTAAGATAGCAATGCATGCTAGTGCTGCCCAAGACTGCTCCTGCCCCAGTAGTGCTGGGACCCTGGGCTAGGAGAGGGTGAACTTCCCAGATAAACTGTGTTTATGGCTCCCATCTACACTGCCTTTGGCTCATGACAGAAATACATGATCAGCTGAGGAATCTCCTGCCAGGCAGCTGGGCTGGCTTGGCCACACAATTGTTGTGACATCCTCCCTGTGTCCACTGAGATGTTCATGTGCACAATGGCCGCTGCCCCTCTCAGCCACATTAACCAGACTCAGAGGTAAGGACTTGTTTTATTATTGTTTCGCTAAAGTTATCACAACAGTTTGAATTTTTGCAGAGCTTTACAATCACATTGTTAGTTTCCCCAGAGCTTCCAGAGAGTGCTGTGAGAAATGCTTTCACCCTTCTTCAGCTGGTCTAACTGCAAAAGGGAGAGAGATGCTCATGTGAGCAAGGCCAGGATGGTGTTGCCTTCATTCCCAAGGCAGGGGATCACTTGCTGCTGGGCTGCCTAACCATGCACGCTCAATGTCTGAAAGGAAGTTCTCACCTGTCTATGGATAAACCACCGAAATGTGCTTTAAAATGAGGGTGGTCCCAGCACCTTGTTCTGCATGAAGAGGCCAGGTGGACCCTGAAACTGGATATGTTTCTTGGCTTTGGCCTATGATGTTCTCTTTTTCACAATGGTCCCATCAGCAGAGATGTGTCTGCGGCAGGGCAGGAGGTGTGACAAAGTGCCAGATGGGAGACTCATCCATGCAACCATCTACCGCCATTGCTCTGCGTGAAAGCTCAGGGCAGAGGGATGCGATCCCTGTGCTGGTACCAGGGAAGGCACTGGGTATCAGTACCTAGACCCACCCCAGCATGTGATGTCCCTGCAGCCATGCCAGGAAGTGTTAACTGTTTCCACCTTCCAGGCCAGAATGAGAACGAATACTCACTCCTCTCAGGGGATGTTGGCATCTTACCTCGATCAAAATATTTGCTTTTAATAGGCATGCTGCCCTGGCTGGAGGCTCACACTTCCTGGGGAACTCCACTCTACAGGCCCTGGCAATTGTTTCTTTATAAGACTGCTTCTTCTATGCATGGCCAAAGATGCTGGAGAACAGCCTACAGTGGCCAAAGGGCAGGTTTAGAGTTGGTCTGGGCTTTTTATAGGCTGTTTTGCTAGGTTGCTCACTTTAAAGTCTCTTCTTGTTATTTTTCCTCCTGGGTAAATTTTAAAGGACACCTTTTTCCATGATAAAGCTGCCCAGCCCCACCAGCAGCAGAATTTATAGGCTGGCAGTGTACAGGCTAGCCTTAGAAAGGGCATGGTACAGCATCCCTATCGTACAGCGTGAAATTATCCCTTATCCCACATGCTGCCATACACAAGTTGGTAACAACAAAATAAGGCTTCCAAGTGAATCTAATAGGGAGCTACAACATCTGCTCCATCCTTTGTGCAGGCTGCAGTACTGGAAGGACTAAGCAATTTTATGTGAGAATCTGGCCCCAGCTGCAGAGACATAAAGGCCACAACAAAGGCTCCAGGGAGATCCTCCTAAAAGAGGAGGAGGTTGGAGATAGCAGGGCCACTGTGTGCTCATCCCCTGTCCCTATAGTGGAGTGACTGGAGCAGAGGGTAATGCCAGTACAGCCTGAACTCCTGCTCTTGTGTTTCCCAAAGATGACTTCAGGAGCAGAGCTCTCTTAGCAGCAGTCATACTTTTCCCTGCTGATGCTGAGATATGAGTAGGTTCAAGACTGGCCAGGCTCTCTATTCTGGATGTACCACTCAGCTCAGTCACAGCTGCCGTTTGAGAATAACAAATAACTAAAATGCTTTGTCAGCGTGGAAGCCCATAGTGCCAGCAGAGGCTGTGTTTGAAATACAGAAGCAGCGCAGTTTTTGCTGAGGAACTCCCCCAGAGACAGGCAGCTCCTGCATTATTAACAATGGTGCTGATGAATCCCTGTTAATGAGACGCGCTTGCTCAGCCAACTAGCAAAGTGGCTGTGACCATGATTCTCCGCCTCACACTGCAGCATGTGATTGACAGCAAGAGATGACTGCTCTGGGGAGCAATTGGCAACGCTGTGCTATAAGATTCGGCTACTCTCCCTAAATTTGCTCATGTCCTGCCAGACTTGAGCTAGGTAGACATGGAAATCCAGCACTGGCTCTCTGGTGGCTGTAAAAAGTGAAATAAAAGGCTGCCTTCCCAATGGTACAGGCTTGTGACTAAGGAATAAGATCTGTTTCTTGGCATATACTCTCTGCTCTGCTCCAGAGAGCAATGTGGGCCATGTCCTCTACTCTAACTCTTAAATGGCTTAACCAGGGGAGCTCTTTCTTCCACAGCTCAACAGATTTTGCTGTTAGGAAAATCTGTATCCTTTCCTTAACTCAGCTTCATCTTGCTCCATCTATCAATTCTCCCTTTGGTTTCTGGATGCAATTACTTCCCCACTGTGGTCATTATACTTCCTAGGATACTTGTAGAATAAGATCTTATACACCCTTAGCAGACATTTGGCCAAGAAAGACATCTTAAACTCTTTAATTTTTTTTTTTTTTTTTTGGTAAGCCAAAGCACTGAGCTTTCCTAACAGTATAATACTTTTCTGACAGTATAGCACTTTTTGGATGGTATCTAGCAGCCTATGTGGATACAGTCATCCTCCAGTGCATTGCATAATGCCTCCATAGTCTGGCACATCATCCCTCATTGTGCTAATGCATTGCAAGCATGTCATTCCCCCATAAGTGCTGCAAAGCTACTTTGCTCTGCTCTACAGACACTGATGCTTTCCAAATGTCACAGATGATGTCAAACTCCTGATGACACTGCCTTACGCAGCATGAATCTGATAACATAAGGTGGTGTGCTACACCTTTCTGTCTGTTGATGGGTTTCTCTAATGCGAAGAATGTCTACCTGCAGTATTTATCTGTGGAAGCAGAGGGCAAAGCAAACGCTGCAGGTACTAAGAGGGATGGTGAAGATTGCATAGGAATAATTGTAGTAGCTTTTTTTTTTTTTTTACCTTTTTCTTTTAAATCACAACTTCATGAAAATCTTGTGAGCATTCTGTGGAGTTAAGGGCAATGTGGAGCCTCTTAGAGTTACGGCAATGAAATGAGAGCTCAGCTCCAGAAGGACACCAAGGCTCCAGGTGAGGATCTTGCTCTCCCAGAATGATTCTTAAAGTGAAAAGGTTGAGGGTACCTCTCTTATGCTTTCAGTTTTTAGGGATGTGACAAGAAGGGATGATAAGGTAGCCTTTAGGTCCTGATTTTCGTAGCAGAGTTTTGCAAATGTCCCTCTGAGCTCACAAAAAGGACTAAGAAACCCTGACAAGACACTTAGAAATGCCTGCAGTGCTGGGGTTCTACCCCAGAGGTGCTTAGGACTGAAAGAGTGGGACGTGAGAGGATTTGGCATCAAGGATGATATAGCTGAACCTTCGGATAGGATAACACAAGAAGAGATACACTCAATGGGCTCTCTGCCACCTTAGAAGCAAAGTCTTACTTGCATGCGAAGTGGTGCAGCCTCAGGTAAAACGTTACTAGTGTAGGAGCTGAATAGATCACAAGTGTAGAAACTTAATGCAGAAACAGCATTGCTCATGCTCAGACTGCAAGAACAGTGCTGCACCGACCCTCCTGTGCTTGCATCCACTGCACTGTCTCCCAAGCAGTGGTGAGGGATCCCCAGAGGAAACCTGGGCCAGGCAGGGACAATCTCCTCACAGCACAGAGAGAATGGAGCCTGAAAAGGAGCCAGGAAGTTCCTGAATGTAGGATGGGGAGACGCAAGGAAGCATTCTTCCCTGAGCAGGAGCCCAACTTTCCTCCTTGCTTGCAGACATTGTACCTATAATGATACTTCATGCTACAGATTGAGACCCCTCTGCAGAATGGAAATATCTCTCTAATTGATGGCAGCAGGTTACACTATCTAAATGTTGCAAGCCTACTGATTGCGCATTGATCATCCTAAAAAAAGGAATAGGTTCAAGTAAGATGAAACTCACCACTCATTCCTGTAGAGCCCCACCAGTATCCTGGCTCCCTAATATCCATTGTGCTCTGGTCATCCTGCCAGCTTTTTGCCAGTGCAGCAGTGTCTGGAAAAGCCCTGCTAAATTCCCCTTTAAAGCACTGTTTCACTAGAGGGAGCGTGACCACAAGGCCGTGGTCAGAACTGGGATCTACTCCCAGCTCAGCTGCTGGCCACCTGGGTAACTCGGCATATGGCCTTCACCTCTGTAATTTCAATATTGCCTTATGCATCTTATGCAGTGGGGCTGCTGCCTGCCAAGGGTCACTTTCCCTCCGTCATCCTCCCCTTCTTTCGGCCCCATTTCCCAGGCTTTGCTCCATGATGGTCCTCCATTGGGCCAGGTCATGCTGTGGGCAAGCAACCCTGGTCCTCAGCACGTCATCTGCAGTGACTTGCTCTGAGGATGTTTTGGTGCCAGTGCTGTCAAGTGAGCTTCAGTTGTGCCTTGCTGGCAAGAACCACAAGCCAGCTGAAGCAAACCTTGAAGTGACAGTGCAGAGCCCCTCTTTGCAATTATCATTGCTGTTTCAGAAAGGAGGATCTGTGGTGCAGGGGTAACCCATGGCAACCATCTGCTGAATCACATTCCCACTGCGGGGGCTGGTTGCCCAGGGGGAGTGTGGATGAGGTGCAGGCAATGCAGGAGGAACCTCACATGTGTTGGGAAGGCATCATCTCCTCCACCGGGATCCCCCTTCTGACCCCATCAGCAGGCAGTGTCAATGGGCCTCCTGCATCCCACGCAGCTGGATAATTTATGGGCAGCAATGCAGCTCACCATCGCTTTGTTTGCAATTTGCCTCTAAATATAGCTGTGTTTTAAAGGAGGGAGGTGAGCTGCTGCCCGCACATCTGCCTGTGGCTTTACTCGCCAATAGGGGTCTCTCCTCTCTGAGAACAGACTGTCAGCGTGGTAGTGCCCACACGGCACCTTCTTCATCCCATGTCTCCCATGTGCCCTGAGTAGCAG
Organism: Pezoporus wallicus; assembly: GCF_028554395.1. Taxonomy (NCBI): domain Eukaryota; kingdom Metazoa; phylum Chordata; class Aves; order Psittaciformes; family Psittacidae; genus Pezoporus; species Pezoporus wallicus. Next base: position 2,825,939 of record NW_026638360.1, on the reverse strand, counting down.
CAATGAGACCCAAGCCTCTTTGAATGGTGGTTAAACACCAGCCCAGCCTCGCGACAGTGCCCTGCCCAGCAGAGGCTGGCAGTATGCTGAGCCCAATGCTTTCCCAGGAAATCATCTTTCCTGGGAGGATCTCCCCCCTTTTTTTTTTTCTTTTTTGCAAAAAAAGCACTAATTGCATTAGTCCTTACAGAGGTATAGCACTGAGACTGGTGTAGAAGGTTGCCTGTGGACATCACTTCAGCTAGTCAACATGCTAAAAACCCAAGTGCTCTCATTAACACCTCTGTGCAGATGCTCTGGGACAGGGCACCCTGCAGCAGCCAAAGCCCAGCCTGGCACTCTTCGTTTGCACTTGTGCAGGTGAATGCGGGGCTCACCTTTATGGGTTACAAGTTACCCTGACCCTTGTGTTACAGTTGTTGGTGTTGCAAGCTGCAATTCAGACCAGGACTAACACATCAAAGGTTGAACTCAACTCTGAGGCTGATGGAAAAGGAAAGGTACTGAAGTGCTGACAGGGCATTAGAATAAGTAGTGAGCAGAAATAAGAACCTACTTATGTCTTAAACATAACATTAATTAATAAAGAAAAAGGTACACTGTAGATACTAAAAGCCCCCAGATACTGAGAAGAAAAAAAGTATCTTTCTCTCATAATTTTGAAACTGCTGGAATGTGGTCACCTAGACCTGGATAACAGCAGCTGCATGTCACATCAGGAGAGAAGACCCCTCCTCCGGTGTCACGCAGATCAGCTCTGCCCCACAGAAGAGCTTTCAGAAAACAGTGTGAGGATAAAAGGAAAAGGTAATTTTTCAGACCATACTACTCCATCACATCAACATTAATTCATGTTGGTCCATTACTTTGGATGTAACCAAATGAAGTGAAAAATGACTCCAGCCCAATATGGCAGTACACTTCAGAAAACCTATCTAATAGGTTTATTATAGTTTATTGAACAAGTGTTAGCCCAGAGTAGATCAGAACAAGCACCAAAATGCTAAATGGCCTCAGGAATGATGGTGTTTGGGGAAGAATTATCGTGCCAGGATGGGCAACTTGGTGTCTAGGGCCACGTGCTACTACCTCCATGCCTGTCAGAAGAAATAATGGCCAAATCGCCTTCTGAGCCTCACTGCCCATTGGACTAATATTTAGGGACCAGCTTGTCCAGTACATACAGTACCTTCAGCTCCCCCAGCCTGGAGCATACTTTACAGTTGTTTTCTATGAGCAAGTTATTCTCATCATCAGGAGGTGTGCTCCTGCCTCTTCTGCTACATGCTGAAGGAAATTCCATTCTCCAGGTGTAGCAATAAATGTCATCAGGTCCCAGCCCTTATGGGAAGATGTAAAACTTGTGTCCCAGCTCTTGGGAACGCCAGTTAGTTCTTGCTGGGAAAGACTTGGAAAACACTTTACTCTTCTTGAATAAAAGATCTGCTTTATAGAGAGACCACATTTTATTACCAGACAGTTAATTGCAAGGTTAGCTTACCAAAATAAAAGTTAAACATCTGATTACTATCTCTGGAAACAAGGTGTCCTGGGTTCAGCAGTAGCAGTCATGTTTCTCCTCCTTGGTAGCTGGTGCAGTGCAGTGTTTTGACTTTCGGCCTGGGAACAGAACTGATAGCGATGTTTTGGTTTGGCCAAAGACTTTGTGAGCCTCATGCTCTGCCAGGGAGGAGGGGAAGCCAGGAGGAAGCAGAGACAGGACACCTGACCCAAACTGACCAAAGAGGTATTCCATACCACAGCACGTCATGCCCAGGATGTAACTGGGAGTTAGCCGGAAGGGCTGGGAGACTGCGGGGTTGGAGGAGGTATCGGTCGGAGCTTGGTCGGGCTTGGGGGGCGAGTTATCGGTCAGCTGGTGCTGAGGTGTTGTATTCTCTTCCCTTGTTATTTCCTTTATCATTATCATCATTGGTGGTAGCAGTAGTGGTCTGTGTTATACCTTAGTTACTAAACTGTTCTTATCTCAACCCGTGGGAGTTGCATTCTTTTCGATTCTCCTCTCCGTCCCTTCGGGAGTAGGGGGAGGGAAAGAAGGGGGGAAGTGAGTGAATGAGCCCTCTGACTGTTTTTAAACCACGACACAAGGTTAGGGAAAGAGAAAACAGCAGAAGGCTCCACCAACATGTGCCTGCAACCTTAACTCTATCCTGCCCAGCAGATTCAAATTTCTTTCATTCATTGCCCAAACTGAGTGTTTTTTCTAACAACCTTCCTCTCGCTGGCAGAGCAAAGGTTCAAGAAGTCACCCCTCCTTTATTTATGTTTCTGTCTTTTCAGGAGAGTCATAGAGTGAAAATAGAGTACTGAAGGGCATCCTGGAGATTTTATAGGGACTCACCATGTTTCAGAGCAGGTTTCTGGGATCTCCTTATTTTATGCTAATTTAGGATCTCTTTATGGAGTGGCATTGTTTCAGTCATCCGGCATTTGTGAGACTGCTAATGGAGTACTTGCAAGCTTATTTGAAAAGAGCTCTGCTGAGAAAAGGGACTCTGCACTCTTGATTCTTCAGCTTCTGCTTCCATCTCTTCCCAAAGTCAGTCAGTTGAATGGTACTCACAAACTTCCATTGTACCTTTCTTCCAATTACTCAGTATATGAGTTCTATACACATCCTACAGCAGTTTCTCTTTTGGATCCTCTGCTCCTCAGCAGAATGACTTGCAACATGCTCTCTTAAGTGATTTCATAACAACCTGCAGAAAAATCCCCTACTTTTTTTCCTGACTACAACCAACTAGCCTCCATAATAAATGCACTATTTCTGGCACCCACAGCCTGGCTTACCCTATGGCACTCCCACATATTACTGATGACTCTCACTGATTCAGCCCGTGGCATAGGATCATCTTCCCCTGTTGTCTGGTTTCTTATGAAACAGAGGTTTCCCTCACATTGCGTTGATGGGCCAGCTGTCAGCATCAGCCTGTAGTGAGCTTTCAACCGACAGTTCCCTTCTGTGGCTGTCCCTTGTTCATGAGAGCTCTCTCTAGTGTCATCCCACCTTTCCCTCTCCTCTCAGGTCCCATCTTTCTCCCAGCCTTTTCAGAAGTCCCAGCCATGCCCCAAGTCCTCTCTAACAGAGCATCCCAGCTTTCAGCTTATGAAACCTAGCTGTTGTACCCTTCTCCATGCCCTCACATCCTCCAAGCAGGAACACAGCCCCTTTCTATAGCACGTATTGCAAACACCACTGCCCTGCACCACAGCTCACATACACGCCACGCTGCATCCATTGCAGATACAAGGGTGGCCCTCAGCAAGGTGCAGCGCCACCATGATGTCAAATAGGGCCATGTATAATGTTAACTTTCAATGGGAGACCAACGTCTCTTGGTCCAGAGGATGGAGACAATGTTGGCAAAACAATGTTGGACCTTTCACCAACCAATTTGGGAAATTCCTCCCTGAGTCCCCCAGCAGCAGGGACTCAGTGTGCATATGCTACCCAGGAGGATATCTCTCTGCCTTGACAACTTTCCACTTAAAATACACCAAGATCAGACACAGATGTGCACTAGAAGAAATGCAGAGGATGGTAGCAGCATATATATAGCCCTATAATAATCCCAGATAACAAATTGGCAGGACAAACTCAGATGAGGTGTCCTCAGTGATGTTTCTAAGAAGTGCTGCTTCTGCTGTTTGCAGAACTGGGGATGACAGCAAGGGGTGTAACTGACATTTCTGCTTGGTGTGCCAGGCCTTGCTGAGTTATTCCAGGGAAGTTAGAGGGAATAAGGCCAGAAGATATCAAATGTGACGATATTTTTTCCATATATGAGCATAATTGTTCATGTTACTCGAGTGATCTGTTGATAGCACAAGGCCTGATGAATTCTGGTGCAACTCCATGTCAACAACTAAACTAAAGGTCTTCCAGCTTTGTCTCATTTCCCCTCATATTAGCAGCAAAGGATGTCCTTCCCCTCATCCCCATTTTCTTTTTCCCTCTGGGTAAGCAGAGGAATTGCCTTTTTACCCTGTTTTAATTACAGGAGCTGCATGACCCCTCCTGAAGCTCCTGTCAGAGACCTTACAACAGGAACATCATCAGGCCAGCAGGCTCACAGAAAATATGTAAGTATGTTACATGGGGGTGGGGAAGACCATTAAACACAACAGGATCCAGTTAACAGAGCACCTGTTAGAGGCACAGACAGCAGTAAGAGGATGAATCAGGCAGACAGAGCAATAACTGTGTGGCTTTATTCCCTCTAACAAACCCTGGTGAGGCTCAAAGAGAAGCACGCAAAACGGGGCAGTGAGAGAAGCTAAGAGAGGAGCAGAGGGTGTTTTGATGCTCACTGAGGCTACTGCTGCTGATGACTGCTTACCAAAAAAGTAAATCAGAGGTCAAACATGCTCCTGCAGTCATTGCTCTGGGCTGGCTGGAGGGCTCACACAGCTGATCTCTCTTCAGCTGCTAGTGGAAAGCCTGTGCTCTAATTGCCCCTGACCCCATTGCTTCTGTGTGCAGAGGCATGCACAGGGCCCAGCTGCCTCCCACAGCCCACACAATGTTGGGGTGGAGGAACTCTGCCTGCACATCTTGCTTCTGCAGATACAGGGTGACAGTGGGTGCTGGTCCACAGGCCCAGCCATCATCCTTCTTTCCCCTCCTGCCTGGACCTGGTCCTCACAGCTCCAAACACACAATGGCCTCCCTGCTGTTTCAGCATTTCCACTGCTGTGGCCAAACCAACCCACTTCAGGTCTGCCTGTGCGCCATGCCCAGGCTCACCACCTGCCCTGTACCTTGCTGCAGCCACAGCCCTCCTGCCCCAAAGCCCACCAACAATATCCCCCCAGGCAGAACCTCACCTGGCAGCTAAGCCAGCCTACAGCTGCTGCTGCAACCCATGCAGCTTTCCTCTGGCCTGCTCGGGGCTTTAACCTAGCAGGTAAGGACCCCCCAGTAAGCAAGTGAACATTTTCCTGGGGGTTTCTCATAGTGAAACAGGTCAGGGAAGAAGTCAAAGGGGTGCCTCTGCCAGGCAGGTTTGGGGGACCTAAACAGGCAACACATAGTGGGGCTTGGGCTGTTTCATGTGCCTATACTAGAAACTGCAGCTGCTGGTGGTGGCACAGGAGTGAGGACAAAGTTGTTTTTTATCCATGTTGTTGTACTCACTTGGAAGAGAGTGTCCCCAGGACAGTGGACAGTGGCAGTGAGGGAGGAACAACACACTGGTTTTACATGTAGTCTCCTTTGTGAAGGCTTTTGGGGAGTTCAGGCAGATGTAATCTTTCCTCACAAAATATATTTAAATTCTAAGTCTAAGGATGGTGTTTTGACATTGCCCTAAATAGATTAAGGACTGCCATCTGTTTTGGAGCAAGGTCCCTCTGGCCACCTGGAGAGCATCTCCAGCATTTGACTTGCTGGGTAATGTTTTCCTTTTCTTGAGCAGGGGTAAAACTGCACTTGGTTTTATTTCAGTATAAGGATTTTTTCATCAATTGTATTTATACAATCTGTCTGCTGACAGATAGACCCAAATCAAACATCTAAATAGGATTAATGCAGGCAGATTATTACTGGTTCTTGAGGAAGACCAGGAATTATGATTATCAACCATAACAGTGAAGCTGGGGTGTCTGACCCCTACAACTTATCCTCGAAAAATACTATACAAGTAGCTTCTGAACCAGTGAAAAGCTATTTCTTGTTCACCGAATAATGGAGAAAAGCACAAGCTAAAATAGCAGATCTGAATATCAGAACGTATTTTGGGTTCTTTCTTGGTGACAGAAGGATGAATATAGTCATAAGCGAAATAAGTGATGGCCATGTTTAACCCTCTCAGCACCCCACACATATGTAACCCCACCAGCACCTGAGCAAGACCAAACATAACTGTTTGAAGCTTTCCAAACATAAACAATTGTCTTACCACAGAAAATTATACACTTTGTCCAGTTTTGTGTCCACCTCCCCTATTGCCAGAGAAATATTCAGTAACATCTCCTGCCCCTGGGTGGGATTTAGCTGCAAAGCCCAGTGAAACCTGTGCAAAAGCTGGGGGTCCTGGACCGTGCAAAACCATGGGTCCTGGTTTCCAAAGAGGCAGGTGGGGTGATGTGTCCAGGACTCTTCAGCTTATGGTTGGATGTGATGGTCCCGGGGAATGTAGTGAACAAGGGCATGGTATTGGATATACATTTTTCCACTCCAGATGGTTAATTCACACTAACCCTATGGAGACAGTGACTGAAAGTACAGTTCTTACCTCCTGGTGGTTACCAGCAGTGCTGATAAGTCCCAGTGGGGTTCTTGATGGGCAATGTCTCCATCTTTTAAAATCATCCTTACAGGCGGGTGATTAGTTCCGTTACTGGCACTTTCACCTACGGAAATGAGAACAGAATGGGCTGGATTTGTAATTTGTACATGTACTCCAATATAGCTCACACTGAGCTACATTCCTCTCTTTTAACTGGGGCAAATTCTATCTCTAGAAGCTCTTCTTCCAAGAGAGAATGACTTATCTAAGCCATCACCTATCTAAACACCATTCAGCTGCTATTTATTTCTGACATGTTCCTGTCTGTAGAAGGCTTTCCAACTTTGCAGAGATATTTGGAGATTTCACTTGTAGAATACTGTGAGATTGTCTGATCAAAGGCATACAAGTGGAAATCATTACTGTTATTTTCAGGCATGTCTTTAATCATAGATTCTCCCTATTCATTGCAATCATTGCAATTGTAAATCAGAAGTGGTTTCCTTCACCACCTGGCCACTTAGTGCTCTTCTAATCTCTGCCTGTTGCCTGTACAGTGAGATTTACCTTGCACACCCTCCTCCACCTCTCTGTGAAGCAAAGATGTTCACTAATATTTGCTATGATAGCTTCACTTTATGAGGATTTGTTTCTGCAAGCAGAGATGGTATTGAACTTTTGAATCTCTCCCACTAGGAAATGAGGATAATACCTGAAGCTGCCAATGCAGGGACCATTCATGGTGCCTGACAACCTTGCTGAAATGACTGAATTATATTCCTATCAGCAGAAAGTATGATATGAGCTACAGTTACTTAAACAAGGGAATAGAGGAATTTGCACTTCTAACTACAGAAAGGAATAGCTTGTTGATGCCCTGTCTTCTTGACAACGTGTATCTTTTTTTGTCAGATTATGAACTGGGTCTCAGTGCTGCAGTAGCTTCAGGCCAGAAGAACTGAGGTGTCTGCTTTCTGTTGTTTCTGTGGGATTTGGACATGTGATACTGTGATGGAGCTAGTCTATATTCTCTCCTCAAATCAATGCACATGCACGTTTTGTCCTCCCATCTCTCATCTGTACAGTAGTTGGGAGGTGTGGCAGTTGAGGATTCAGAGAGGCCTGTGTGAAGGGGGCCCACTAGACTAATCTGAGATCCCTGCTGGGAATCCTAGTTCTACTAGGGCCAAGGAAGTCCATCTACTGCACTCCTGGATTATGTTTCAGAGGCTGGATCTTTTATTCCCGAAAGGTTACAAGCAAACAGGATGCAGTGGTTTTGCCCAGTAACTCAGGTCAGTCCAACTTGAAAATGGCAATAGCCGATTTGGTTTTGAGCGTAGTGATTGGGGTGCTGGAAACCATGAGAGTGCCAAGAAAATGATGTTGCCAAGTGCCTTAAGTGACAGCCAATCTCATATGCTCTGCCTTTGTTCCAGCAGCTACAGGTACTGACTCTGTTTCCATGTGTTTGTCTTAAGAAAGACCCCTGTGTGGTAGCTGTTGCTGCTTTTATACAGGCTAAGGTGTTTCCCACTTCCCATGCTAGGGGATCAGTGGCTTGGGAGGAGGGGAATGGGAGGTGGAGCCTTCCCATCTGAAATCACAAATTCTAGTCTTGGCCCAGGTCATCTGAAAGTTGTCATCACCTAGAATTTCAATCTATTTATATTTGCCCTGCATTATTAAATATTCATACCAGGATATTCTGCCATGCACGATGAGAATATTCAATGTAACCTCATTGGAAAGACTGTGTTGCAGATGTAGTCGATGTCCTGCTGTTTTCTGAAATGAATTCTGCATTTGGCAGTTGTCTAGCTTCCCTCTGATGGATGTCAGACTTGTCCCAGATGTCCACATGATTATCCCATTCCCAGAGATCAGGAGTTTTTTAAACACAGCCACAAGAAGAAGACTTCATCTTGCCTGATAAGGTAAAGGGTGTAACATGTTAAATAGCCTTCTTACTTCCAGAGGTGGGTGATCCGAGAACCAAGAGAGTGCTGGGGAGCAAACCCTTTGCTAAGGATCACAGCAGAGCAGCCTCTAGCTGCAACTTGCTGATGGTTAATTTACTTGGGGCTGGCAGCCTGGTGCTTTCAACAGCCTGAACTTCACTTAAAAAAATTATAGTGATTAAGTAAACACAGCTATAATGGAAATCTTTACTCTGCATATTACAAACCAAAATGGCCATGAAGGGAGCAATTACAAAATCTCAGGACTGTGGTGAGGGTAGGAATCATTTAAGCTGTGCTGTTGTTTGTTTTTATTCATCATTTATTTCCCCTGGGAGCTTGGCTCTGAAGCAGTCTCTGCTGCATTGAGGGATTCTTTACATTTTCGTTAACCCAGTTTTCCATCAAGTCTTGAGCAACATGGGAGGAAATATAAGGGATTTTACATAAAAGCACAAGACATAACAGACTACCTTGGGGAAGGATTCCTAGATCCAGTTTCCGATCCCCATCATAAGTCCACAGCACATATTGCACATCAATTGCTCTTTCTCCTTCTCTGTTAGTCTTCAGTGACATGACTGATTTTACAAAGACTTGAGAGAGTTGTGAAGCCAATGCAGGAGTGGCAATGTTAAAGCTGTACTAATGGGAACTGCAATGGTGGTTCAGAGACAGTGGTTGTCTTCCCTTTCTGGAGATATACTAATGGTCCTAGTGGCTCTTTTAGACTTGCTTGATTCAGAAAAATTATAGTATAAAGCAGCATCAGGCTTTCAGCTTCAGCTGATTTTTTGCTGATGTTTGTCCAAGACCAGAGGGAAATTAGCTGGCTGACTAGTCAGCTGTTAGTAGAAAATGGACTGAGAAATGGATAACACAGCAAAGAAATGTTTGGGGAATGGTGGGATGAGTGGTAATTCCTAGGTAGAAAAAAGAGAGATGCAATCCAGAACCTCAATATATTTCCCAAAAGTATATAATAATGCAAGTTCAAGAGCTGCTTCAAAGGCAGAAACCAAACTGGAGATCTTTTCTTTGACTGAACAGGCTTAACCAAAGAAAGACAGTGTAGCATTTCCTTTTGAGCCCTGCTAAAGCTGCAGCTCTGTCAGCACGGGCACTCAAAGCTGGAACCAAGTGATATGATAGCTAAGCAAAGCAAGTGGCTACTGAATGACGCTTGCTCAAGATCTTCATATGAGGACAAACATTTCTGTTAATGACTAGCATGTTTTAGGAATAGAGAGCAACCCATGTAGACTTGAAAGAAAGAAGCAGAATGGCAATTTCTATCACATGGTTGTATGCTGGCTAAGGAAGAAAACTGCCCTGGTAACCAACCAGACTTTCCCTTGGCTCCATGGTGAGCACACCCCAGAGAGCCACTGTGTGAAAGAAAGGGCAAACCTTCTCCTTCCCAGGAGAAACACACTCAATTCAGGCACAAGGCCTCAGAGCTGAGCTAGCTGGCTGCCGAGGCAGTCTGAAACAGCAGCAAGGTGAGTGGTGTCTAGGGAAGAAGGGATCAAGTTCGGAGGAAGAGGGACAGAGGGGTGAAAGGGTTGAGTTTTGAGGGATAGGAAGAAGTTTGGCAGGGTTTTGACTGCAGGCTACAGCTATCGTGTTGGCAAGCCAACTGAAGCATGGGAACCTCAGTGTATGCACACAAAAGGAATTGTTACTATTATGCCTATTCCAGAGTGATAATCAAACACATATCTATAGGTTGGTCTGAAACTACCTCCCCAATCATCCTCACTTCTTCCAGAAGCCAATTAAGAGATGCTTAAGTCCAAAAGAATGAAGAGATTTCCCAAAGAGATGCTGCATGAAACAGAGGCTTTTCTGAGACTGGTAATGGTTGTCACTCCAGCACTAATCATAATGAATCATGCTTGGGCTCCTGGTGAGCTTGTATTTTCAGAGATGTTGGTCCTTAATCTATTCATTAATATTAATTAGCACAAAATCATGTTTCATTTCCCACTTATGTGTCCAACCTGCAGCATCCTTGTGTGTCCTGTGCTAACGAACCAGATGCCTTTTACGGCTGGCACAAAATAATTAGCTAATAGTTGAAGAATACGTATCTCAAGTTAGTTAAATATTTATGCCAGAGTTTTTCCATTTTGGCTCCCAGCCCTCATCTGGGGCTTGCAGTGCAATTTAGGGACGATATGAGAAAGTTCTCGCAGTTGTATGCAGCAAGCTTTAATTATACATTCTCTGTATGGATGTGAATGTTTGATGTTATACAGATGTTGGCAACAAATTGACCACCAGGTACTAGAGTAGAAATAGCAAACTTCAGCAAGCAGATCAATACCTAATTCCCTTGTTATGACTGGATGCTGCATAATGCAACAGTTACTCTTTTGCTCATGATCCAGCATCTTTTACTCAGAGACCTCCTCAGGCAAAGGAATAAAAGTGGCCAGGGCTGGAGAGAAGGCAAACAGGGCTTGCAAGTGACTGGAAACAACATCCTGCCCGTTCCCTAGAGCTGATTTCTGGCAGTGGGAGAGTTATGTGACTTTCTGTGTCTTCAGATTTTGTTTACAACATCTCCAGATCTTTTGCTTTGTCTTCTGGATCCCTCTCATACAGCTGTGTGCTGTAGCATGAAAGAGCCAGACTCCGAGCCAGGCCCCTGTAAGGAAAAGCAGAATACCCATGTTTGGGGATGCGGTGATAACTCTGAGCTGTTGCATGGTGTGTTTCTGCCAAGCTGCTCTCTTGCTGTAGATGTTTGGCACTGTGATGCATGAAGCTGCTGGGCAGAGAAGCACATTGTACTGAAAATTAGCTCTAGCAGAAACATTCAGCATCCTGCTCCGGCTGGCCGCTGACAGAGGCTGGGACCGCAGAGATGCTTTCAGGAAGAGCAGGGACATCCAGGGCTCCTCTGAGTTGTATGTGATATGGGACTCCGGGTGTTGCATGAAATCAAGGAGCATATTCCCCCTTCCGACTGCCAGTGTCATGTGGAGCTGTGTTTGTGTGTGTAATTCCCAGGGCACCTCCCACCAAAGGAGCAGAGAATGAAGCTGGCAGGCAGGGCTGGCACAGGGCTGTTAGCTGCATTTATCCTTGAGGATATGCATGGAACATCTATTCTATTTTCTACTTCATACATGAATGACATTGATATATGTGGGCCTGGTGAAGGCTGATTTTTGTTTAACTAACCTACCTCTCCCGTCTCCTGACTTTCCACTCTTACCACTGTAGACAAGGTTTGCTTTTGCCTGCTTGGAAACTCAGAACCCTCAAATTAACTGTAATGTCTTGAGCACATAATTATATTGAGCTAATCACTGTGATACCTAGGCACTTCCACCTTACTGTACTCTCAGCCAGGCTCAGCCCCTGAGCCAGATTTGGTGGGGTTGCAGTTCTGCTGAACCTTTCATTCTCTGGGGTAGGTTTGGGCAAGGAAATGGTGAGGAAGGAAGGGGTAGTGTTGGCTAATGCCTGTGTTAGAAGTCATACCAGGAGAAAAAGTGCTTTTGATCAGTTCCCACATGAGTATCACACCCTCTAACCAGATGAGACGAGATGGCTGCCTTGTGAGCTGAGCCTGGGTCAGGCGAAGGAGCAGCAACCCATACCTTTTCTATTTCACCTGCAAGTATCATGCTCCTGCCTTTGAGCTTGCCTGGTTTCACAAGTAAGCAGAAATGGGATTACTCACTTGGGAGATGAAAAGACTTCTAAGAAATACATAGCTGCTCTAGTAGGTAGTGCTGCACCTAACTAAACAAAGACCTTCCCTTTGAGTCAGCCCATGCTTTGGCGATCCAGCCTTTACAGGCAAGGGTTATTTTATATTTTCTTTGGGCTAAATTATGAAAACCATGAAGGATTTCTCAAGGTTCCAGTTAAATTGCAGTTTTTGCCATTCCAATCTGCTGCTCTATCTCTGCAGGCAAAAACAACTGCATTTTCCCTGCCACTCCTTCTGTGCTGTGAAATAGCTGTCATGCTCTACCCCAGAGTTAGCTGCATTGTTGTGGGGGAAGAAATGTTTTTTCTGCCCATGCACAAAAATGAATACATAAATCTCTTGAGATGAAGAGGCAGTTATTTTGTCCTAAAGAGTGGGAAGTGGATGGAGGAAACAGAGGGGAGTCTACAGTGAGCTACAGCTTAAGAATCAGTGCAAGATATTCCTTGCAGAGGCAAACGAAAGCAGTTCCACAATTTTTCTTCTCCTAAGTCAGGAACACAGGAGTGACACCACAGTAACTCACTTCTTCCCTTCTGAGAGAAGGCAGCAGTTTAAACTTACTGTATTTAATGAGGAGGTGAGAGACAACAAAGCAACAAAATAAAACCTCTGCCCACAACATATGGAATGTTGTGGAATGGGGAAGAGGTTAGTCAGGAGTTCAAATGCTTGAAAAGTGGAAAGCAGGAGTGTACTGGTTACAAAGCACTTACTCCAAAGTTGTCCCTGAACTCAATGGATGCACTCTCTCTTTGGTTACCTACAGCTAACACCTCTCCCTTTAAAGTTTTCTGCCGTGGCAAAAAGACCTCTGCTCTTTGCATCGCAAAGGATGCAGTCACTAGAAAGGAGGAAACCAAAGTAGTTGTGGCTCAGGGGTGAGATAACCCTGCAGGGTTTGTATACTACAGTAAGTCTATCAGTAATTGGCAAGACCTTGCTCGAGAGAATGCTTGTGCTGGAGCACTCACCAGAGCGGAGAAGCAATGCACAGGAAGGGCTCTTTGAGCCTTAAGAGCTATTCTCTGGATAAGGAGGTAGTTAAAGAGTAGGGAGTGGAACAACCTGGGAATGCTGACAAGGCAGCTACTTGCTTTTCCATTGCTCTAGAAACTTTTGTCAAGGTGCAATATAGACATTAGCCACACTGCCCACGGCATAGAGGGCCACGTTCTCATTTGCACTGAGGCTGATTGGAGACCTGTGCACATTTCTGCTATCTATGCTCTGTGCATACAAGGGCAGAGTAGCTGATCTGCAGCCCCAGGATGCTAATGAAGAGCTGGAAGGAGGGTTTCAGTGGGATATGTGCTTTCCCTTCTCTTCTGGAAAGTGTCTCCTCTGTTCTTTGTTAAGTTGGAAAGAATAGAGCATGGAAAAAAGAGGTAAGCAGCTCTGTAGCAAAAGTTCCCTAGTAAAGGAAAAATCCTCCCTTGCAGTCTGGTGAGAATTACACACATTGCTCTAGTTACTGGGGGCACGGGTGAAGGGAGATAGTGAGGATGCCAGAAAAAGAGTGCAGCAGGCGTCATTGCATGGTGGTGATCTACTTTTAAGTGATACCAGAAAAACCAATTAAATATATAACCTTAGTGGCCAGAAAAATGTGTTAAGAGGTTTATTCATGTAGGCTTTGTCTTGTAAATATAGATAAGGGCTTCTTTTTCTTCTTCTTCTTTTGGATGTCCTATACAGAAAACATATTTGGACTGTAATTTCCCTTCTGGGAAGCTCTACCCAGATATGCTGCTTTCTCTCTGGCAGGACTGCGAGGTCCATGCTGCAAATGGGATGGGTCATTGTGATGAGTTCTTCCTAACATGTATCCCACTACAGCCCACTACATCAAAGCCACATCCTGCAAAGCTTTATGCATGTGCTGTCCTGCAAGAAAGCTGGTTGTTTCACAAGCAGATGTAGGATCACTGTGTGCTGAAGGTTAAGAATAGCTGTTGTTCTTTTCAGGATGTACCTGTTGCAGGGCTTCTATTGGCTGACCTGAAAAGGAGGGAAAGAAACACAAAATATGGAGCCGGAGATCCCACTCTTCTGTTTTTTCCTTCTCTCTCTCTCAACACAGGCACTTTCATTTCAGGCCCTAAAAAGCACCTCAGGTGGAAATACTGTTGTGGAGATTCAGTAAACCTGCTGTCCTTCAAGTTACCACTTTCCTTCCTTAACAACTTTCCTGCCTCTTTGAGAGGGTAGAAGAGGACCTCTTTCAGCTCCCCAGCTTCAGCTACCAACACAAGCTAACCACTAACTTTATGTGGAACATAAGTCAACCTGTGTCTCATCTTTACATCCATCTTCTTTAGTCCAAATTAAAATCTAATTCTGTTTCTTTGTTGTTTCTTTATAGATGGCTGTCAAAAGCTCAAGCTCATCAATGCCCATTCTCAGCATTCTGAGCAATGCCAAGCTCAGTCCTCCCCAGCTAGCATCAGCCTTTTACGGTCTCCCCATACCACATGGCCATCACTCAGGGCTACCAGACATTTGGTCCTTCTACCCTGGCTGCCTTGCTGTCTCCCCATCCACACAACCTTGTCCTGTATTATGTTGCTTATGCATGGTCTTCCCTAGCCATTCGTGTGCCAAACCACTCATGGAGACTTCCGATATTACATAACAGCCAGAGCCCTTTCCTCTGTCGTCAATAGGGGAGCTATAAAGACACCCTCAGAATGATGGACTGGGTCATCCCCCTTGTGCTTGGCTTTTTGGCTCCCTCTCATTTGCCTTGACTTCCCACATCTTCACAGCTCTCCAGATGCCCTTTTCCAAATGATTTCGGAGGCATGGAAGCCTGTGCCAGCCTTTTCCAAATGATTTCGGAGGCATGGAAGCCTGTGCCAGCCTTCCCTTCACAGTTATTCAGACAAACATTGTTGGGTTGTACCTGTATGACCACTTTTGCTGCTGTGAACATCCACAACACACTGTTGTCATCCTTTTTCACACCTCCTCTAAGTTCCTGTTGTGTGTGTCTACAAACAAGTAAACTAAATAACTGTGAATGTTAGACACTCTTGTGGCTTAATCATGATGACTAACATTGCCTCATGGCTTCTTTATGCTCCCCTATCCACATCCATCTGCTGCTGCTTTGCTTACTGATCGATAACTGTGAATCAGGGCATTTCCTCTTCCCTTCTCCACCCTAGTCCATGCCTGTTGCTCCCAGGGGCTATGACAGCTTCCAAAATCACGCCACTCCTCAGAGACAGCGCAAGGCATGTCCTGCTGGTACAAGGAAGCTTCCTCTTATGAATGTTAAGGACCATCCCATCCATGTGAGTTGTGAAATAACATAATGACACCATGCTTGCATTATAATGCTGTTGTATTTAACTGCTGAGGTGAAAGTAGAGCTCATAACCAAGTTGCAAAACTCCTGCCTTGCTCCTTCTCAGGCACTGTCGCTGCTCTGTGACACACTTGCAAAACTCCCATTTTGCTGTATTTCTACCAGAGTGCTTTGGGTATTTTTTCTGGTTATTTTTTGTCTCAGGAGTATGGTGATAAAAATCTGTTCTTTCTTGGTTTTGTCAAAACCTCTGAGGGGAGGTCTATCTCTGTGCCCCTGCAGCCTGGTCCAAGTGCAGTGCAGGTACTGGCAGCTCTTCCTCTTCTGGCAGGGGGGTTTGCCAGAAAAGTCATGAAATGCTGCAGTGAGCATTACTTTTTCCTACTGGGGTGGAAACCAAGGCAAAGAGGGATGCAGAAGCTAGCTGTTTGTCCTAAAGCAAGCCAAGAGGAAAGTCGAAGCTAGAGCACAAGGGTCAGGTTGACCTCTTCCTTGCTGCCAGAGTGGCTGTTGCCATCTCTGCTGTCTTCCCAGGATAAGGTGTGGTGCTGGTGGACAGGCAGCAGATGACACTCCTTCCCCAGTTCCAGCTGCCCATTGCAGTGTTAGCTCCAGCTTAAAATGTGTGACTGCAGAGGAATTCAAACATACTTTAAAAAACCCAAATCGAACAAAGCAGAGCAAATGGCTCTTCTTGAAAAGCAGCTGCTGAACTCCACTGGCTGGAACCACAAGCCTTTTTAGGGCAAGTGACGGTTCCCTTCTCCCCTGGGGAAGAAGGCTCTGTTACAGCTTATCTATCTGTCAAGGGAGGTTAGCAAGGGAATCTGGCATATGTTTAGGCTTTTCAGTGTGCAGCTCTGCTCTAAATCACATTTCCATGTGGTAGCACGATTGGGATGGCTCCAGCACCGCAGACGACAACCTGTTCATGCTGGCTGGTCAGGGTGATTTAGCCAATAACAAGTCAAAGTCGGCATCCCTTGGGTGTTTATGAGGGGGCTATGACCTCAGTTCTCACCTGCTCTGCCCCTTGAGCTGTCTTTTCCATTGGGGTAAAGTAGGAGTAAGATAATACACCTAGGATTTAGTAACTGTCTGTATCAGGGCCAGCTTTAGTCACAGAGGTTGCTTTCAGGCAGCAAATTGCTGAGGACAGCAAATCAGCCTGGCAGTAAGCATTCTGCAAACCTGTTGCCTCATCTCCTAGCTTCACCCTGTGCCTGCCTCATCTTCAGTGATGCAGCTGCTGCTGGGGCAGAAGGCAGATCACAGCAAGGGCCTGGGCTTCTTCCTCCCCAGCGCCAGGAGTATAAAGAAGTGACAGGGTGCAAGGGGAGTGTAACACCAAACAAGCTTTCAGACATGGGAAGTTATTTTTAACTCATTCATGAGCAGCAAATATCATGTGTGGCCAAGGAGCTTTTCTCAGCACACAAGAAAATATCATTGGGAAGTGAAGAACAGGCACAAAACCATGCCGGCTGCTGATGTTTCAAGGGCACGTTGTCGGCAGGCTGAGCTGAGGAGGCTGAAGAAGCCCTGGAGTATGATGGTCCGTTCGCCTCCCCCAGGCATGATGCCTCTGGGGTGCAAGATAATGTCAAGTGGGCAAGATAGAAAGTGGCGAACCAAGGTCCCTCCCTGCCCCATACTGAAACCAGTAGGTTTGTCCTCAACACAGTTTCTCATTTGCACAGAATTTCAGGGGATGATGCTAAAGAGGAGGCAGGGAGAGAGATATTCCTAATTCTCCCAAAAGGGCTTTTGACTCCATTTTGTTCTGGGGATACAGGTTTGCTTTTCAACCTTCAGGCCTGCCTGCTTTATGGTTGTAAGGGTAGTGCAGGGATGCTTGGGCAAGCTCCTACCTATAGCTCACCACAAGAAGAAGGGGCACTGTTTCCTCTGCCAGGGCACTAATTCACAATACCTGGCTGCAATACTAATGCACAAAACCCGTTGCTTCCCTCAAGAGACTCTGGGAGCTGAGCAGTTGGAGGTGTTGAGTCATTTACAGTGAAGTAGAGAAGGCATTCGTTGCCTGTTTTATGTTGCAGGCAGGTATCTGATTGCCTGTCCTGTGTGCTTTCAGTTCAAATTGGAAGTGAAATAGTAAAGCCTGCTGTGTTTGGGAACAATGACCCCATGAAGGTGTGGTCCTTGGAGCAAGAGGTGAAATGCTGGGGGAGAAAGAGAACAAGGTGGTGGAGGGGATGAACCAGGGAGCAAATCTTCCAATTTAACATTCAGGAACCTTGGTAGAAGGTGAGACTCTTGGGCTTTCATTTCTTCTGTCATGAATGTGTTTATATAATGATTCTGAAATGCAAAATGTAAAAACAGTCCTGGGAGTACGGGCATGGTGTCCTGGACTTCTCCTTTCTATATGAGTCCCAGATCATTTGATTATTACATAAAGGTGACCAACATCCACAGCAAAATATCTTCTAACATCAGCTCCTGTCTTGCTGTTAGGCCAATACTGAGAGAGGTATGAATTGGCTTTCATCGCAGAAATAAAGGTGTGGACCCTGAAACCTAATGATTACATATTTCTCTCAGAGTAACAACCAAAGTGTTTATCATAGGTAACTGGATGAAAGAAATCTCTTAAGATAAATGACAGCAGATAAATGAGAGACTGTTTTTTTTTTCTGTACAGTTGCCCAGGATCGTTTAGAAAGTATTCAGACACACCCAAAGAGTCTTAACAGTGTTAGCTTGGTCCAGGAATTAGAGTTTCTTTCCTAAAAATGATTCTGTGGAAAAATGCGAAGTGCAGCTGGGACCTTGAAGTCTTGTGGGATGGGAGGCTGAAAGTGTACTTGGCAAAAGTGATTTTTGTTTTATTTTTACTGCTGAATCACTCAGTTTTTTGTTGGTTGCCATTGAAAATAAGTTGATAATGGAAATGTCCATTTGCCGATTTTTCTATGTCACTTTTCGTCCTGGGGGGAAAGAAAACAAAGATAAACTGTACTCCATCAGTAATCATGAGGCCTGAAATTAACCTTTTACTCACTTGCCTTATTCTGGCACACATTCAAAGTGTGGGAGTTCTGAATTAACCATCAAAACAGCACAAAACTGGGAGATGGGCTTGATTTTGGTAGGTAGGATTAGAAAGCAGAAAACCAAAGTGTTCATTGCTGCTTGAACTTCAGACAGAGCCTGCAGAATCTCTGAAGGTCCCAGCAGCAGCTGCAGATTGAGCTGGCCACAAAGCAGAGCCCTTAGCAGCTTGCCAAGGAGTACCTGGGGCCTTGTCTGTGTCATCCGTGCTTAATGAGCCTGGTCCTCTTGGCACCGAAGGGTAGTCTGTTCTGTCATTTATGCATGCTCATGTCAAGATGTTTTACCACTTCAGTATAAAACGGTCTTATGGAGCGCTTTCTGCCTGCCCTTAGCAGAGGAACGATGCAACAGCTGAACTCCACAATACACAGTGTTTGAGATTTAAACCAGGAACAGTGGAGCTCTGCATTATTCTCAGATCCCAAAGTGTGCACCAAGTCCCGCTGCTGCTCCAGCTGCATCTGAAGGTGACATGTGGGAACACTTCTACAGTTCTTTAGCAGGGGTTTGAAGCCAGAGCTGTTACTGTCAGCCCAGCCCTGCAGCCCTCTTCCCTGCACTGGCTTTGCCCAGTCCAGGAGTGAGCAGGCAGACAGAAGGGGTGTCAGAGAAGGTGAGAGCAAGTCATGTAGCTGCCTCACCTCTGGCCTTCTTCGCCTTCAGGAAACATTTTTTGCTCTGTGTATACTCCAAAGCTCGAAGCTGCCGCATGTTTCTTAGTGAGATGTTTCCCTAATGTAATTTCCCAAGCTGGTAGTGTAATGTTTTTCCTCACAGATAGATCATAACCTCAGGCAGAGTGAGACTTCAGACACGGGTACATCTATGAAAAAATTGGCACCCTCTTCTGTCAAGCAACAGTTAAAAGAAAATCTGCAAAGGGATTAGCTGCCATATACTCTGGGGCTTGCTGACAGATGTCCTGAAAATCTGGAAATGCATCGATCTATCTTTATACAGGGTTGTTTGGGGCTTTTTTTTGTTCTTCCTCACTCTCCCTCTCCTCATCCCTCTGCCCAGGGCAAACAAATGGGAATTCCTTCACAGAGCTGCCTGGGAACTGCCTTGGTGCCACGCATTAAACGGCATACTGGTCCTGGGGTGCAATCTAGGCTGAGCTGCACTCAAAACCTTAGTCTAGTTACAGATGCCAGCTTCCCTGCAATGGCAGCACTGCTGCTTTGTGCCAGAGCACTAAGGATTTCCTCTCTGTTCCAACTGCAACCTCTCAGCTCATTTTAAAGGAGCTTAAATATTGGCCATTAAATATAAATATCTTCTTTTTCCTCTGGGTGAAACTGATGTTCAGAACTTCACAGTGTAAATAAGGTCTGCAGAAAACGTTTTAGGCGATGTTTCAGCCAAAATAAATGGCTCTGGCCATTTCTACCTGCTTTAGCTCTAGGTGAGTCTCTTCTTGCTTTCACAGTGTTGCAGAAGAGCTTTGGCCTGATTATGGCTTTCCCCCAAGCACATCTTCAGGCTTCGAGTAGCCAGAACACCCTGAAATGTGTGGATTTTGTTGAGTGATCTTGGGCAAATCACATAGGACAAGTGCTTTCTGTTTCTGGATGGCTTGATTCTGATTCCTTGATTTGAAACGCCCAGGTGGCCTCTGAGAGGAGGGGGATGTGGATGCACACACATCCCCCTCACTCCCAGAGGTACAGGATACAGCCTTTTAAACTGTTCTCCAGCTCTGGCTGGACTTGCTCAGGGAAGAAGTTGCTCCTGCAACTGCAGTTAGACCTCCCTCTCCTCATTTTCTGGTATCTCTTTTCCTCGCACACAGGAACAAATCACTCCTTCTGACTTGTGGAGGAATTGGGAACCTCCTTCCTTGCTTGGTTGAGCCCAATCCCCTTTTTGCTATACTCTGTTACCATTAGCCATGCAGGTCACTGCTTGCTCCTAAAGGCTGCAAATCTGTCTTGTTCTCTCAGACAAATCCATCTGTTCTCTCCCCTGCTTGCTGATCAGAGGAGTGGGGTAAATACACACTGGATCCAGTACTTGAGGGTGTGCAGTGTTTTGTCCTGAAGAAGGACCAGCATTCTTATTTCATGACATACATGTTGCTTTTCTGCCAAACCTCTTTTCTCTGAGGGCCAGACAATCATCTGACTTCATCTGTGGCTCATGGGAAGCCTGTTCACATTGGGGAGCAGCATATCTGGAGTCTGGATGTTGACATCACTTTGATTTCCTAGGGCAAGGGATGTAGCTCTCACTCACAGCTGTTGTATTACAGCACCCTTTGGCAGCCCAGAGGTTTGGAGACATCTACCCTGGCCCTTGGCCGCACAGCAGCCGCACAGCCTTGCCTTTTGCTCAGGCTTTAGACACCCACTGTTTGTGCTTCTCCTGCTAGAGAAAGCAAGGCCAACAGGAATCACCTGTGACTTGGTATGAGCACAGAGTAGCTCAGCAAATGACAGCATAGGGAACAATTTTCCCTTTGCTCTGAAAGCGAGCTCCCACCAACCGGCCTCTATCCTTGCCTGCTGAGGCGGGCAATGGGAAAACAAGCCTGAGCACACTTCTAGCAGTGACGGAGCAACAGGAAAGATGATGGTGTGGGTTGCAACCTAACATGTATATCATCAGCATCGCTTGAGTCACGCCCATCTGCCTCCAGCTATTGCAGCGATCCCACTGCCAAAGAGCAACCACATGGCCTGACCAAAATGATCCAGCTGCTGCTGAGGGCAGAGCTGCTGAATGATTCAGTTGTGCTGGGAGGACAAGGCAGCCCAGATCTGTCTTCCTGGAAAGCTGCTTTGCAGTAACCTGTGCTTGAAAAGATATTGTCTTTGAGGTGACTGTGGTGCTCGTTCCTGTTCAACCATGTGAATAAGACGTGCAGATGGATAGACATCCATTGGGAGCCAGAGCCCCACCTTGAGAGCTCAAAATGCGGAGGCAAGCCCAAGGGAGTGCAGGCTGCCTACTTAGGGTTAGAAAAGCCACCCT
This sequence comes from Pezoporus wallicus, assembly GCF_028554395.1. NCBI lineage: Eukaryota > Metazoa > Chordata > Aves > Psittaciformes > Psittacidae > Pezoporus > Pezoporus wallicus. Next base: position 2,804,633 of record NW_026638360.1, on the reverse strand, counting down.
GCCCAATCCTCAGTTTCCCCACTGATGCAAGAGCGAGGCCAATGTTTTCCCCAAAAGAGTGTTTGTGAAGTCCTCTGAAGAAGGGTGCTCTCATAAATGCCACGCTATTTTTATTATTGGGGTCAGGGAGGAGAACATGCATAAAGGTGATGAAGCTTTTGAAACACAGGTTCCCATTAATAGTCTTTAGGAGTTCTTATTATAATCTAATTTGACTGGAATTGGATTACTCTTATAATGCTATAATGTCATTTCCATGGTCTTTTTGTATTTTTATTGTTACTATGCACTAATGCAATATCCTGCCAGAGCTCTGAGAAGAGGATGTGAGTTTAGTGAATTGTTGATAACATTTTTGCAGGGCATTTTTATTGCTCCTGTTGGGCTCATACACTGTAAAGTCACACAGTGCCTGGAAATAGCAGGAACATCCCCAAAGTCATCTTGAATTATCTTGTAACAGGGGCCACTGGTGAAAGCAATGTATTCAGAGCCAAGGCACCAGGGGTCTGCTCCCAGCTGGTCCCTGACCTGTGCCGGGAGCTCACCTGAATCATGCCACTGTTTTTCTCCCCCTCTTCAGCTGGAAGTGGAAATAATTTGCCCATATAGGAATGTAGTAGGTCTGTGGTCTATATCCCTGACCATCTAAAAAAGTTTCCTTGTATCATCAAGCTTTAATGCTTCCTTTTCATTGAGTTTATCCTGGAAAAAAAAATGCTTTTTTCCTGCCTGTGTCCTGTATTTCTTAATTTGCCTTTTATTTTTCTTCTGCTATTATTTGTTTCTCTATTTATGCATCTTTTGAAGCACTGTCTTTATCCTGCACCTATTTAAAGATGCTGAAAGTTTTTATTTCAAAGTAGCCCCATGGTGCTTGCTCTGAACATTCATGGGCCTGTCCAAGAGGACTTGGAAAGGAGGCTGCATGTGAACATAAAGCAAGCTGTGCAATATTCCAGTGGATGACGTTTCAGTCCTCAAATCATCTAAGAGAAAAGGTAAATAGACTGGTATTTTCTGTTAGCTCTTATCATCAACTCTTGTTTCTTTTCCAAATCTTACTTGAAGGCAGTCTTGATGTAATTAAAGCTCAAGGGCTAAAGCGTTAGTTTTATTTTCCGTGCAAACGCAACGCTAACCCTTTCTCTCCTGCATGTCTGTGGTTATTCTGTTCCATGGCTCCTCCGTTCAAAGAACACGACAAAGCTGCAAATTAAACCTCCTACTCTGCAAATGGCACAGCTTAACATTATTAGCCCACAGAAAGAGAATTTGCTGGGTCACTGGGAGCTGGCTACCAACGCATCTGTCACACCAGCCACATTGGGAAGCGAATCCATATGGTGAGACAGCCAGCTTCTGACTTCTGCTGGCTTCAGCTTCTAAGGACTTGGCATCTTTTATTAGATGTCTTGGAACTGTGCTGGTTTCTGCCTTTTTGTGACACAGGAGGGTTGGGGATCCTGCATTTGCATCACCAAGGGGATGCACTGGGGCTCCATGTGTAGACGCAAGAGTCTCCTGCCAAGGGTCCTTGCAGGAATAGAGCATTAGAACGGGACCTCATGCTGCTATTGCTGTCACTTCTGGCCTCTTATTTTTGTGAGCAAACAAGCAACTGGGGGGTTTGTTTGTAAGGATGTAGGAACATCTGTGCCACGGAGGACTTTCTCATTCCTCTGTTATTTACAAACAACATAAACCCCAGTCCCCAGTGTTGCCGTGTTTATACATTCCAGTGTTTTCTGGATGTACTTTCAATGCATTTCTGCCGTTGACACACTGTAGTGTTGACTGCCTCAGCAGCATCCCAAGCACAGCAGTGCCCGCACATGGCGAAGGCTCCCATCTGGTAACCGGGCGTGAACGCCCGCCCTGGCTTAGGGTCTCGCAGCGGGACGGTCACGACTTGGTCGAAACTTGCAAAGCCCGGCTGTTCTTTTTTGTTTGCATGAGAACAAAGGAGAGCATTTATGCCATTTCCCAAGAAGCCGGGTTTGCGAGGAGCGCCGGGAACTCTCTTTTCCCCTTAAAACAAAGGAACCCTCTTTAACCCCGCGCTCTTTCCCGAGCCCGGCTCCACCGCCCCACGCCACAGCCTGTCACAACCACGCTCCGCACGCCTCCTCGACGCCCTCATCCCAGCACAGGCCGCGGGGAAGGAGCATTCCAGGCCCCACTACCCGTCTTCCTCGCCCGCCGCCCGGGGTGAGGAGGGGGGAGCGGTTGGTGGCGGCGGGGCGGGCCGGGGGAGGAGTTAGTCTGCGCGGAGGAAGCGCCGGGCACCCCGCGGCGGCAGCAGCAGCGCCGGGCGGGCGGTTGGGCGGGCAGGTGAGGGCGGCGGGCCGTGGGCACAGCGCCCCGCATATTGTTATAACTTTTTGGGGTGGTTTGTTTTTTTTTTGCTGTTGCTCTGTGCGCACACACCCCTCCCCCCTCTCATCCGCGTATTTATTGTTTTTCGGACGAGACGCGCTTTCTCCCCTTCCTCCCGCCTCTCCCCAGGGAGCCGTCAGCGCGGAGCGGGGAGGGGAGGCGCGGCGGCCGCCTCGCTGTGGGGGCGATGCCCCCGCCTGCCTTGGCGCCTCCCCGTGCCGCCCCCGCCGCCTTCCCTTTGTGCCACCGGGCTCGGCGCGCCGCCTGTCCCGGGAGCCGGCGCCCCGCGGCGCCCCGCGGCGGGAGGTAAGGGAGGCTGCCGCCCCGCGCCCCGGCAGCCATGCGGACCCTGCGACCGCAGCTCGCCTCCCTCCTCCTGCTCGGTAAGTGGCGGGCGGCGGAGGGGGAGGGATGGGACGGGACGGGTGTCTCCCGAGCGGGACGGGTGTCCTACCTTGCAGGGCTTTCCGGAGGGTCACCCCTGCCGAAAATACCCAGCGCCTTCCCCCGGGAGTTGTCACTGCCCGCTGCGTTCCTGCAGTCGGAGGGAGGAGGGGGAATGAATAAATATATATATATAAATAAATATATAAATGAAATAAGTCGGTCTTTCCGCTTCACCTGCGATACCCCTGTAACTGTCTTCCTCCGAGCCCCGGGGAGCGGTGCGGCGTCCGGCCGTGGGAGCGTCGGGGCCGAGCAGGGCAGGGCACAGCACCTCCACCGCTCTGGGCTCCGACATCACCTTAGGACGTTGAGCAGCCACCGCGGCTGCTCCGTGAGGGGGTCAGGAACCGGCGGCTCGGAAGGGCACGGTAAGGATAGGGAATCCCGGGTAGGTCTTGAGCTTGCACAGTGAAGGCGGAGGAAGTGCCTGGGGGGTAAGGTAGGCTGCGGAAATAAAAGTCCTCGGCTCTCGAAGAGTACATGTAAATGTCGAGTGAAGGCAGTCCCTGCTGTCGTAAAATGCAGTTTGATTGCTTTGTGCTGTCTCGCCGAACTACTCCTGCAGTCTCTTCTCTTTCTGCCAGCGTTTTGTACCCTGTGAACCGTTAAACGCGTGTCTTTGTCCCATCCCATTAAGTACCTGCCCAGGAGGTGACTGTAGACAGTTCTGTAAAGTACTCTGGGAGGGGCCCCGCTGCTGGGTGAGAGGTGCTGGGTGAGAGTGCAAGATGCCTTCCTACAAATTTGGGAAAAGCAGAATACAAGGCAATTAAAATGTCTCTTACATCTCTTGCGGCAGCCCATATGTCTGGTTTAGTATTGAGGACTTGATGGGAATGTTCGTGGTAAATACAGTACAGCACTGTCACACTGCTTTCTGCCTGTGTACATACAGAGCAGCTTCGGAGTTGTTTTGATTTGCCTTTTAATTGGTAAGATTTTCTGTTGGCATTAATGCTATTGAGGTAAGAAGCAGCAAGGCTGCTGTTGTACTGTCCTGAGAATCGTCGCATACCTGCTCTGCCAATTTGGAAACAACATCTTCACTTGGAATTGCAGCGTGCTTCCATGCCTCTAATTTGCATGTGTGGTTTTTCATGCTGTCTGTCTTTAGGAAGAGAGAGAGATGACTCTTTGAAATGGTTTTGGAGAAGGTTCAAAGTTCCCTTAACCAGTAGCTTTCTTCTTTGGCTTCCCTGAAAAAAAGCCATCTGAAAGCTAAGTTTATCCAGGGTGATTTAGCTCCATGAGTGCAAGTGGTCTGTTGTATACCACAAGATGGGTGTAGACGAACAGGAGTCACTTGCTGCCTTGGCTTTGTGTGCTCAGTCTCTGCTGTTGAAGAACAATTATATCGTTGTGGATTAAGTCTTCCTAATATGGAACCAGTGAGTGAGCGGCTGGTTTCCTGCACGCTGCTCCGAAGCCGATGCAGCAGCATAGCAGCAGAGGGCATCCATCATCCTGCTGAAGGCTTCCTGCGCCGGTACAGAAGTGGGACTCGCCAGGCCTGGGCTGGACACCCTGTGTCTGTGCTAACCCCACTGCCTGACCAGCTGCCAGGGCTGCCCCGACTCGCTGAGTGCAGGACCTGGCTTTCTGGGTTTGACCTAAAGCTAGCTCTGGTGTGCCTTTGCCCTCCTTGGGTTGGGGGTGAACTGCGAGGTGCCTTCTGTCACTTGAAGAATTGGTCCCTAAATCCCACGGACATTTCTAGTTCATAAAAGCATTGTGCTGGCCTCCTTGTGTCAAACGTGGGGTTGTTAAGGGTAGGAAGCATACCATGTGCATGCTTGGAGTTAGTTTTCTTATGGTATTTTTCACCTGGTTTTCTTGAGACAGTTGATCTGCATTTTCTCAGCTGCTGATTTAAAAAAAAAACTGCGGATGTGTGACCGTGCCTCAAAACCTCAAGGTGCACAGAAGTGCTTTAGATTGCTGTTTGTAAAACTGAGACATCATTTGACTTGATGGGGAAGAGGCTAGAGTAAAAGGCCTTATTTTGTAACATAAATCGCTGACTGGCTAGAAAAGGACTGTTGCTTTCCAAACAAGTAATGTTAGTGCTAGAATATACTCAACTATAGGTTGTGTATGCAGAAAAAGAAATATAACTCGATTTTTCCTTGTCCTTTTGCAAACTCATTAGAATCACTGAAAGAAGAATTGTGGTTGTGGAAAGAGCCAGTGGATGATTTAATATCAGGTATTAGCTAGCTACAAGAATCCAAGTAACTGCAAAACCAGGGTTTGAAAACCCACATCTGGCATGTGGGTGTAACATTTGTAGATCTCTGCTGTTTTTTTCCCCTCTTGCTGCAGTGTTTGTTACAGGGTTCTTTAAACAAGTGGCACTTCATCACAGCAAGTACAAAATGGGAAAATAGAGCAAGTGCTGTAAATAATCCTCATGCAGCGATGAGACCATTAATACTTGTGCCAGCCAGTGCTAATCCTATGTGCAGTTTCAAGATTTACCTTCTTTCTTTTGTAAGGATGCAAAGTATTTATAGTGTTATATATAGGAAACACAATAGGCTTCTGGGGAATGCTGAATTCATTCAGGCCAGTGGCTGGTTTATGAATGGTTTGGCTTTTGAGTCTCTTGCAGTCTCCAGTATGCCACCTGTAAATGCAATTTACAGCTCTTTGTGTTCAAACATTGCATATTTATATATGTACATAGACTTATTACCCTCTTCCTCTCTTTATGCATAGTAATTGGTGATTTATTTGTGATTCCTAGAGGGGTGTAGAGCCTGTGTAAGGTCTTGAAACTGCAGCTCACTTGTAAATGGCGTGTTGGAGTGAAATAATGATACAGAAGTGACTCCTGAAGAAAGAAGGGAACATCTTGAAGGCCTGCCTCCTGGAGGGGAAGGGGTGCTGGCTGTGAAGCAGCAGTATGCAGGTGACTGCTGCTCAATTGTTTGGCTGTCAGGTGTCAGCTGTCACACCCTCCTGCTCTTTTGCTGCCTCTGTGGGCACAGCAGTTGAGGGGGTCCGTATGGGGCTAACACACAAGCTTAGGTGCACTTGAGCTGAAGGCTGCTTGGCTGGAGCGGTAAAGGCAGAGGTCGACAGAGTAGGTGGTGCAGGCCCAGTGTTTGGGGTTGTTTTTGTTTACCAAAGCTAGCAGCCCAGGAATGTCGCTGGTGCCTCATCTGCTCGTCCATGCATTGTTAGCAACAGTGGCCAAGATCGTGCTTTCTCCATCTGTGTCTGCCCAGAGCCCTCTGCTGCAAGCTTTGTTTTGCAAGCCCACTGTGCCTCCCTCACCCTTGTGTTTGCTGCCTCCAGGTCACTGTGCAGTGCTGGACCTGGACTGATCCCAAGGGTGATGGGTTGGCCTTTGGCTCTGCTTCTTTTGGGGAATGTGTTGGATGGGGTGGCCCTGGCTGCTGCCTCATTTCTGCATGTGGTTCAGCTGGCTCTCTGGGTTTGCTGAGTGCAGCTATTGGTGCCGGGCTGGCAGGCTCCACTCTTACACATCCCCAAATGTAATTCTTCATGGGGAGACTCGTTCCCTGCAGTCTTGGCCAGACTGCCTGACATCCTGAGGCTCCTGCAGATCCTGTTTATTTACTCAGGAGGTTTTGGTTTATGCGAACTGTCATCTTTTAGTTGACCTTCCGTCAAGTTAGATGTCTTTATTAAAGCAGTTTTTATCGTAAATCGAATGTGTGTTTTGAATGCTTTTACCAGACCCATTATATAATGTGAAAGGCAGAATAAACAGTGCTGCAGGCCACAGGGAGGGGGTGAAAAAAAGAGGGTCATAACGAGAGCATTGCTTCTGTGTTGGGAGGCTTACTGAATTTTTTGGACCAGGAAACTGCTTTTTCTTTAAAATTTTAAAAGAAAAGCTCTTCCTTTTGTCTCTCTTGGCTTCCTTCTTACCCCTGCAAAATCAGTCATGGATTCAGCCTTTGACCTAAAGGTTATACAGTCTAGTATGAAGTCAGAGGTATTTTAGTTGGTTTAACTTAGATGAATCAGAGTGCCGTAAGCTGAAAGAATACTCTGTATTGTCTGATTGTTACTGATCTGCAGACCCTGCCCAGAAACTTACAGTTTTTCAAACAGGATTGGGATTTATTCTTGTTGCTAGGGTTCCACTTCTTATGAATTGACTTGTCTGCTGATATCAAGGACATTTAGGCCCTCCAGCCAGTGTCTGGAAAACTGCAGTATTGAGATTTGCCTCTGGCTTTCAAGTTGCTAAATACTCCTTAATGATAACCCACTAAATTGGTTTCGACTCTGTTTTTATATTGGCATCTCTTTCCTAGTCATATAAAATCCTCTTAAGGCATAGTTCTCTGGTTAAAAGTTAGGAGACATTTAGCATCTGTTTCTTATCAACTGTGGAGAGGCTAAAATGGAGCCTTTCCTGACAAAGTAGGGTTTGATCAAATTGCAAGGCAGAGAAATTGGGTCTGCGGCTGCCTTCAGTGAGTGTAGGATGTCTGTGTGCATATATGAGCTCTAACCTGTTGCACACCCTGTGTCCATCAGCATGCTAAGAACATGCTTCCAGTAATGTATGTTAGTAAGCTTTTTGTCATTAGGAGGTTTAATTAGGAAATGGCAATGAGACAAGAGGAAATCTTGCCTTTCTAGCTGCTGCTAAAGTCATATTTCAGTAAATAATTGAACATGAGAAAAAAAAAAGACTATTTCAGCTACGTGATGGGAAGCTTTTCTCGAAAAGGGAGAGGCTTTGACACTCAGGGCTTGCACTGTTGCTGCACAGGTGCTTGCACAAACACTAAAAAGCAGAGCAGCTTCTGAAAGGACCTGTCCCAGTCTGGTTCCTGCCTGGCATAGGGAGCGAAGAATACAGGCCAGGGTGCTCATGTGAGGAACAGGTTGGAGGGACTTGCTCGGTTTGAAAACTAACTTGTCAAAATCAGAAAATACATAGAGGGATTTTGGAGGACTCATCTGACTTGAAGGTAGTTCTGGTTTTCACGTGGCCCTGCAGATGTTTATGGATGTCCAAGGGAAGGGGGACTGCTGTGCAGGCAGGTGGCTGGAGGGCACAGTGAATTAATTTGGCTGGGTTTTCCTGGATTGCTGTTCATGCAATGGGGCCTCAGTACCATGGGTCTGGGGTGTGTGACTGGTTGCTCAGCTCTGCCAAACAAGTGACACGAGTCCAGTGTTTGACTACAGCCACTCTCTAAACTACTACCAGCTCCTGACAGAGGCTGCCTGCTCTGCCCTGCATAGTGTTCAATCTGCAGCTTCTGGCTGAAGCCACTGCTTGCACCCTCCTGTGGCTTCTGTCTGATTTTGCCACTGCTGGTGGTTCCTTAGTGGTTTCAGGTCTGTTGCCTGCTCTTACTGGGTGCTGTGAAGTGGGGAAAAGATGAGCCAAGGGAAAGTGCTAGGAGGAGAAGGAAGACGAACCTAACTGATAAGAAAGATAGATGAGAACAGGCTTAGGAGGATGGATCTTACCGAATGCTGGGCCTTCCACAACACTCATAGCTTTTAAAGCGTCAAAGACTCACAAGCACAGAAGAAACAGAGAGGATCATCTGTATTTATTATCTTGTTCCTGAGCAGTGTACTTGCCACCCTCTTGGCCGACTTCTTTCCTACCAAGGTATTGATTCTATTTGGGACTCAAAAAAACATCTAGCACTTCTCCTGGCTTTTTTGATCTTGACAGCTATAAGCCTTTGCCAGCCAGGAAGGGCTGGGGCTGCTGCTGAAGTGTGTGAGAGATACCTGTGAAGTTTGTGGTCTCAAAGCTGGCCCCATTGGGATAGTAGAAACGATCAGTATCCAGAGCGTATGCCACTGGACAGCTGCACAGCCCTTAGCACTGCTGAGCATTACACTAATACTGTTTGTTTGGTTTGGGATTCTGGGTTTGGTTTTTCTGGCCCTTGCAAAACAGTTCATCAAGGTCTGACATGATCAGAGATGATTTCAACTGCTAGGTTTTGTTTTGCTTTAACTAGTTGCAGCAGTCTGGAATCAGTGTCATTTGCTTGGTGTTCCCTACTCCCCACACAAAACCAAATAGCTTTGCTCTAAAGCAAATACATTCCCTTCTGGAGTTGTCATGATTACAGGGAGAAGAGCAGGCAATGGGTGGTGCATCTGAGTTTTTGGGGAATTATTTTGTTTGTTTGCTTTCTTGATGGTCATTTGTCCCCTCCTGCTGCATCCCTGATCTGTCTGCCTGAGGCACATTGCCACTTCTATGGCTTTTGGGCTTTGTATGGAAGTTGATAAGCTTGTTAAAGGGAGCTGGGAGCACAGGGTGAGATAGGTGTGTTTTTCTATGGACTCTGTATTGCTAAATATGTGTTCCGTGTTTAAGGGGAGCTCAGCACTGACCCACGCTGCTGTGTGAAATGGATGGTTTTGGAAGCTTTTAGAGAAATGAAGGCTTGATGAAAGCCCAAAAAAGCAAGAGTTTTTGTTTGCCTCTCAGGGCAAGAAGGGCTCTGATCCCTCATTACGGCATGGGTATCAAAATTTGGCTGCTTAGATAAAGCAGTGATTTTTTACTTCTTGGATGACTCTTTTGTCTCCATTCAGCATCATCACCAGGGATGTAGGAACCTGCCTAGGTTCCTCCAAATCTCTCTGAAAGCATAGCTGGACCTTGAGTAAGAGCCACAGAAGGTGGCAGGTACTTGTTGCCAGAAGTCATCCAGAGGCTCTTTACTCCAAAAGACTGTACTGCTGGAATCTGGCACTTATTAACTCAAGTTACCCAGTACCTAGAATCTAGGCAAAGGGCTGTGGCTGGCTGCCAGGCTGAAATTACCAACCTGGGTGTCAAGCCTCGTTGGTTCCTTCTTGCTAACTTAAAATAGGAGCTCCCAATGAACATACGTGCCAGCCCTTCTTCTAGTCATGATTCTTCTTACAGCTTTGTAAAGTGTTCAAGGTAATTATAGTACTTACTAATACTTATTCCTCTCTAAGCAATTATCTGAATGCATTTATCTCTGATGTGCTTTCAAAGTACTCTCCCCCCTCTCACCGTATCATTTCATCTCGCTGGCTCAGTGCTTTCTGCTCCCTCCCTTCTCACACAATCACAGAAAGTCTCAGGGCAGACATGCTGGCTGCGCTTGTATTTGACAGTGCATGTAAACATATTACTGTTTGGGGGCTGGGGCAGATACAGAAATCCTAGGCAAAACTAGAGCTCCTTCCCTGTGGCAAAAAGCCACAGTCTTGCTGTTTACTCCTTTTATTTTCCTTGGTCCTCAGTTTCTTCCACCTCCTGAATACTCTGTCAAGCTTTGCTTTTCCTCTCCTGGAGATTCCTGTATCCAGTGTTCCTGCTCTGCTGTCTAATCCCATTATAGAGGAGGGGTGTTTGCTCTATCTTGCAGGGGAGGATTGCTTAACTGCCCTGCCAGGTACTGAGGCGCTTTGCAATGAAGAGCATGGATACCAAGAAAACTGGGCTGGCACTGTCCCATCTCCCAGCTTTCTGCTGAGTGCCCGTGACCTGCAGACAGTATCTTAAGAGCTCCTGCTGAAGGGTTTGACCTTTATGCCTGCAGCGTTATCCGGCGCCTACAGCAGGAGTCACAGCATGCAAATTCCAGCGCTTTCTTCTCACTGGTGATATAATAGTAGGCAGGTTGCTCTGTCTGTGCTCTCATATTCTTGAAGTAGAGAGAGCGGTTTAAAAGGTGTCATGGGTGGTTTGTTGGAGAAGTGCAGTGTTAGGGCTGAGGTTTTGCCTGCTGCTATTAAGCAAGCAGGCTGCTTTTTTCTTACACATGTTGGAAGCGTAGCGTGGAAGAGATTGTTATGCCCTGATTGATTTCACTCTTGGTGTTAGAAAAGGAAGAAAATTGATTTTTTACTTTGTGCTCTGTGGTATTACTTACCTGCACAAGCTCTCTCCCTTATCCTACATGAATGGGACCAGCTGCTCCTTGCCACCCCATTGCATTCGTAAGGCATAACCCAGGTGAATGTAATTTGGAGCTGCTGTCGTCCGTTCCAGCCATCAGTGTTACAGTGGCACAGTTTATTTATGGGTCACTGGCATGTAAGGAGCTGTTACATTTAATCAGTCCCATGCCATGAGCTAGCTGGCAGTTAAATCTAATCCAGAGCATGTAGCTGCCAAATGCTTTAAGTCACCAAGCACTTGCTCCTTTCTGCTGTAAATAAGGCAGACTTGAACAACATCAGCTTCAGCTGCCCTGGTTGTGAGCAGGGATCAGAGATCAGCTTTGGGTGCCTGTACTGCAGAGGGTTAGAGGTTGTCCAGTGTCTGTATTCTTGCATGTGCTTAAGTCTTGCCTGAGATGCCTGTTGTTGTTTTGTTCTTTCCTTGCTTGTGCTGCTTTTACACCCCATCCACTCCTCTTGAATTTTCCACTTGTACCTGCAGTGTCTGTCTGCAGCTGCAGGTTAACCCCTTTCCCCTCCATAGCAAGAGCTCTCCAATGATGTGCTTGAAATCAGGTATACCTCCTTCTGCTGCTGAAGGTGGGAGAGGTGAGGCTAAAATCTTGCAGCTTCTCTGCCTTTGTGGGGCAAGTCATGGGAGATCACCCCATTTAAATGGAATTTTAAATGGAACAGCTTTCCAGAAGTAAAGGATGAAGACTGCCAGTTGCTATGCACACAGGTTTGCTCTTGGTTTGCTTTGGCTTGGATGCTCCCAGGGAGCTTGGCAGAGGACCCTTGCTGCCCTGCAGCCACCATGTGAAGAAAGGACAGTGCTTACTGCAGCAGTTACTTGGATACTGCAGATATTTAAATCTGATATTTACTGCAGCAGCCTGGCCCTGGTGCTCAGGCTGACTTTTTTTTATTTCAGCCTTTGAAGATTAGAAGGTGGCAGCAAATGTGTGGTTGGTTTTTAACTGGCAGAGGTGGTAAGGCTGTCTGAGACAGCCCTGAGGTGTTGGGGTAGCATAGAGTGAGCAAGGAGTTAGTTTTGGAGACGTCTGTCATCTCTTCTCAGAGGATTGCCCATGCTAGGCTAGTGCCGCCCTACTTCTGGCTCTCATCTGGATCACAATCCTGTGTAGTTTAGTCCGTCCCTGTCTTCTGGCTGGCTTGTTTTGGGGAAGGATGTAGGTTGAGAGGGGAGAGCATGATGGAAGATTTATTGTGTATCAAACACCTAATAGCTGCTCTAGCAGATCCACTGGGATACGTTACTAAAAGCATCCTAATGATCTCAAGGTAATGGGTTTGAGCCTTGGAAACCTGCTTGCTGGGAAGGGCAGCCCAGGGCCTTATGCTTGGCTCCTGGAGGAGGAGGGCTGGGTTCCTGGCAGGGATTGGAGCAGGAGTTGGCTTTTTGGGGTGCCAGCAGGTACCCATCCCTGTGTGAGAAGGAGCTGGAGTCATCCACAGGGCTTTGGCATGGCAAAGGAGTGACTTGGGAGGCTTGGCCAAGCACCAGCTCCTGCTGTTAACCTTGGAAATGTAGATTACCAGCGATTGCAGCTGTGTGGAGGCCAGCTAGGTCCCTGAAGAGATGTAATCTGAGGAAAGGGTAATTTTCTTCACAGAGACATCTGGGTGTTGGTGGAAGAGAGGGAGATGCCCAGAGGAACATGGCGATAGGTGAGGCTAGCAGCCTGGTCACTGGCAGCACATGTGGGAGAAGTGCTATGGGTTGTGGCTCCCATCCTAGCTGCAGAAGCAGGACCTGGCTCTGCTGCTCCCATTTCTTCTCACAGCTGCTGTTCCTGAGGTAGCAATATCTGTCTTCCTCCTTTGGGAGCTGGGGATGGCCTGGAAAAGAGGTGTGCCATTTCTCAGCTGAAAAATGATGGGAGCAAGGGCTGGGTGAGAAGGGGGTTCCATTAGGTCTGGAAGTTGCCAGTGGAGCCATGGAGACCTTTGAGGTAGGTGGGGGTGATGAGGAAGGGGCAAAAATGAGGATGGACAGATACAAAAGAAATGCATCTACATGATCCTGAAACTGCTGCGTTAGAGCTTCTCTGTTGTTACTGGGGTGATCAGCATCAGTTTCTAAATAGACCTCTGTATGTGGATGCGAGTCTTGAGTGTGGGTAGGGTGAAGCGAGACTTCTGGGGAAGTGTGCTAGCGGGAGGCCAAAAATAAATGATCAAAAGCAAGAATTGAGAAATTAACAAAACTAAACGGATGTATACAGCTCTAAGAAAAGGGTGTCGTAGTTGAAAGCATATTTTTGAAAATCCATTTGCTTAGTCATCTTACAGATAACTTCACTATTTTTACCTTCTTTACTCTGATGACACTTTGCTGTCTGTAATGGGTTTAGCATCTGCATTCTTTAGCGTACAGGGGAAACATAGCTGCTAATTTTGAGTTGGCATTGTAGAGCTGCTATATACTCCAGAGATTCTTAGAGCTGCTATACCTCTTGGCTATGAAATAATTAAAATACTGTTCTTAAAACTGTTTGAAAGGAGTATAGCTGGCATTACTTCCCCTTCTAGCCCTTTTTTTGAGCCCATCTCCCATGTCTGCAGTCAAATTTGAATAGAGAATATATTCCCTTGCCTTTTACAAATGTAACAAGGAGTGTGCCCTCAAGTCCCCTAGACAGAATAGTAGTGATGTTTGGGTTCAGCACAGTAATCTACTGGGCAATGAATGTAAGATCAAGGGCATTTGCAGATTTCTCTCTCTTTGTGTTTGCAGGGGCTGTGGCATTGCTAGCAGGTTGCTCACAAATGGTGGCTTAGATTACCTCTCTTGCAGGCAGCAAGATTTGCATCTTGGTGTTCCTGTTTGATCTGCAAGTAGTGATGAGAGCTGTATACTTGAATTCAGATTTTCCGAGTTGCAGTCTGCAGTCATTAGGGCAGTGCTTAGACCCTGGAGGCTTTCTTCATGTTTTCATCCTGTTTCAGTAACTGTGTCTCTTGTTATCTTGTTCCTGAATGTTTTCTCTTGTAAGAGGAGACTGTTTGTTGCAGTTGTTAGACCTCAAATGTCTTGAGTCTCCCTTAGGGAAGAGGAGGAACAGTTCCTGAGGTTTCTGTGTAAGTGGAGTATAGAAGCACCTACGTGTCTTTCCCAAGTATACGGCCAGGAGCTATTGCTGGTGCTGTCCTAAACAGCTGGTGGATTCTGGCTGGTTCAGCCTCTGTTTCCTCCCTTTTGCTCACTTGCTGTGTTTAGTAAGGGAGCTGGAGTTTCTGTTTTCTTGGGTATATAATGGGATGCCTCTGGTTGCTTTTGTCAGAGCAGTGTAGCTAGGAGGGGTCAAAGGAAGTTATGGGTGTTTGATCTGGCTGGATATAGCCATGCAGATTTTAGTGAAATGTGCATTCAATAACCACTGGGTAAATCACCTGGAATGAGCACTGCCTGGAAGCCAGGGCTGGGAGCTGTGCTTGTCTTCGGCAGGATTTAAAATGTTTGGATGTGAAGAGTTTTTTGTACGCTGTATTTGGTTCCTACTGATTCAGTGATTTATAGTGTTCCTCCTTATGCTCTCTTTAAAGCCAGCTGGCCAACCTTAGGAAAGGAGTATCTGAGTAGAATTCTCTCTGATGCATTGCTATCAGAGTTACTTCTTTCCCACTCTTTTGTAGTGCTGGTGTGACCCATTGCCATATAATGTGCTGGGATCAACCCCTGGGCTTGCCAGAGCCCCTCAGTCCTGCCTCAGGAGACAGGTTAGGCCCTGCTCACGCACCATGGAGGAGACAGCTGTGGTGGGCTTGGGGACACCTCCCCAGCCTAGGATGGCCATGGCTTTGAGTGCTGGGGGTGGCTTTTGTGTGCTCTGGGACGTGTACCAGGAGCAGCCACGCACTATCAGTGCCCTGACATTGCCTTGTGAGCCTGTGCAGGGCATTTATTTTTGCTTCCCTTTCTGGAGGTGGTGTTTCATAGCTGCTGTGGGTAGGTACTCACCAAGCCATGCGTGTGTATCCTTAAATGCAATCTGTGTCAACCCTCACATGCAGTCTGCTGCAGTAAACTGAGGAGGGGGGATGGCATCAGCAGCTCCTTTGGGCATGCTCTTCCCAGCTTCCTGGCCCTCCCTCTCTTCCTCTCTTCTCCCTGGCTTTGGTCTCCTCCAGCTCTGTCAGTCTCCAGCAGTTCCAGACCTGTGTATGTGTTTTGGTGTCATTGCTGTATATGTTCAGCTTGTATCAGTCAATCGCTATTAAGGGTTATAATCAGTCTAAGAATCTCTGGAGTGCAGCTATTTACAGACAAAAAGACCCCAAAACCACCCTTCCAGACTTGCATCAAACAAGAGTTTTATTCTCATTAATTGAATTCCTCTAGAGTCTGATGACTTGGGCATGCTGAAATCAGATAAGTAAAAAGCCTCCCTCCCTGGTAGCTATGTAAGCCTTTCCTTAACTCCCTGATCAATGGGACTAGGCTCTGCTAAGTAAGTAGCTGAAGATCAAAACTGCTGCACTGGGGAATATATGCAGGAGGACGCTCAGTGTGGTGTATCGGCTGAGAAAGGGTTTACCTCCGTCTCTCCGCCACTTCCTTTTCTCAGTTGATTGGGGAAGATTTTTGTTTAGTGACAAATGCTGTTTAGTCACCCTCATACACATAATTTCTGTCTAGAAACTGGGACTGCTTTCTTTCAGGCCTTCTGGTAAACCTGCAGCCCTACAAAGGGGCAAGTCTGCTCTTCCTGGTCAGGCTGTATCACCTTTGCAGCGTCTCTTGGGCTGTGCTGCCCTATCTCATCACATGGGTGCTGAGACGTGTTGCTCTGGGAGACAGGAGAGCATTTGGACTTGTGCCCAAGGTGTGGTGTTGCTGAACTGATGCTGTAATGCTGAAAAAATCCGGTCTACAGCTTTTTCCAGACTCCATAATCAAGTGAGACTGCGGTCATTAAGGTCATGTCCCCTTCTCCATTGCATGTGTAATTCTTGTCTTGGTGCCAACAGCTGGGGCCTCTCTCGTTCAGCAAGTGCTGTTGGTTAGTCCAGGATCCTTTTTTCCTGTGTCTAGATCACACATGCCATAGTGAGGTACCTTGCTTGCCAGCCAGGCTTTTGCTTATCTTGGTTTTCAGCAACACCACTTTCCCCCTTCAGGGTCTTTCTGCTGTCTTCCTTCCCCTGCCAGCCCTGTTGCCAGCTTTCTTCTTGTACTCTAGACTTGGATTTCCCCCCACACCTCTCCTGTCAATATTTGTGTCCCATATCTGTTTACACCTCCGACACAGTGGCATCTGCCCACACCCCCCTGGGACACTTTTTCCATCATCTCTCCCATGTCCCGGCCCCACCATCTGCTGCCTTTGCTCTGCTGTCATGCAGCTGCTTGAAGCCTGCCATGAGTCCCCTGACTGCACCAACCTCCCTGTCTCTGAGAGTGCTCGAGTCCTTCCCTCTGCTTTTGTCCTCATAAACGTTTTAACTTCTCCTGCCCTCTTGAATGTCACTAATGGTACTGGTATCCCCTAGCGTGGATAGCCCCTTCTCCACCATCACATTTGCTCCTTAAACCTTACTGACTTTACAAAGAGGACTGGCATGCAAATAAGAGCTTGCCTTTACCTGAGGATTTCCTCTGTACTCTTTTTCTCCATGCTTTTCACAAGGGTGGATTTTCTAACCCTTTTACTTGCTTTAAGGGTCCCAGCTCATTTTCCCTTGTCTGTCTTTGCTTTGCTATATGTAGCCTCTCTGCCCTAGTGCAAAGCTGCTTTATCCCCTCCTCCTTCAGCAGCTGCTCTATCCTCTGCAAGCCCCATGGGATACTCTGTCTGGAGCTTTTGCCTCCCAGCTCTCTGCCAGTTTAGGCTGCCTCTGTGATTTATTTTGCCAAGGTTTTCTTAATAGCACCCGCTGCTCTACAATCTCAGCCGTGATCCAGTGTTACCTCCCTTGACTTCAATATTGCCCTTGTGATAACCAGTTTTGGTCACTTTCTCTAATGGCTTCCTGCAAGCCCTATTGTCTTTGCCTTCTACCTCTCTCACAGAGCTTTTCCTGCAAGCTCATGAGTATACTCTGTCCAGCTTCAGAGTTTTTCTGCGGGCTGTAAGGGGCCTGTTTTGTGATGCTGACTCTTTCTACAGTCCCTGCTGCTTGTTAATTTTATCCACTAATAAAAATTGGACTGGCCTCTCTCTGCTGATGTTACAAGTTCATATTTCTGTTCAAATTAAAATCTTAAAATCTTGACCTCTGTCTCTGGTACTTACATGTATGTGCATGCACCTGAGTCTCTCTGCTTAAGAAGTGTAAGCTGCAGCACTTCTATCCATCTCTGCCTCTGAAATTTGTTAAGGCTTTTTAATGTCTGCTCATTCCACTGAGCTCTCCGGTTAGTTCCTCCTCTTCTGCCCTGCCAAACACAAGATGCTTGTCTTCCCTTTAAAAGCCCTTCTTAGCCTTGTTGTACCTTATCTTTTCTAGCACTTCCTGCCTCTGTGTGGTTTTCCGTTCCCAGCCTCTGCCTCTCATTGGGTTTCTTCAGGCTGGATTTTCAGAGAAAGATGGCTTATCTGATGGTGCTGCCTTGTCTGTCACCACTTCCTGGATAACCTGACAGCCCTTTGGCCGATTTCACACAAATTTAATGGGAGTAGGGAGCTTGGAGACAAACGAGTTGCTGCAAGTCTTGTGAAGAGTAGGAAGCTGAGTTGGGCAGGGGGCTGAGGGAGCCTGTTTTCTTCAAGTGCTCTAGCAGTGCCTCCAAATGACTGTGGCAGCTGTAGGAGAAGCTGCAACTGAAGCTTGCAGTCAAACTATTAGTCTCAGAGGCAGCCTCCTGCCTCCTTCCTGAAGGCATAGGAAGCTAGGCTTCATTAAGTCTCCTGCTCTTAGGGTTGTTTGTTAAAAATGGTGGCTTGGAGCCTTTACTATTTTCATGTGTGTGACTGGGAGTAACCTGCAGCACTGCTTCACCTGATGATGCCTTGCCGCAAGGCTTGTTAAAAAACTGCCACCTATGTCTCCCAACAGAAGGAGACTACAGCACTTCCTTACATGTTCCCTTGCTTTCTCCTCCACTACAGCCTCTCTTGACCCATCTGTTGCCTGTCTGAAGGTGCTTTTCATGGTATGGCTGAGCTGGTGGAATATCCCAGCTGCTAATGAGAAGGGTTGTTTGCCACTGTTCCTGAGCACCAAAGAAAAAAGTATTTGTGTGTTCAGTGGAAACAACTCTTTCCTTGGGTCATTTTTCTTTCACCACATATGGGAGTCAAATATGGGGAGAGGAGTGTATGTGTTGCTGGGAATAAAGTAGATGGGGAAAGCAGGACTGCTTCTTTTTTTCCATGACAGCTGGTACATTAATCAGCTTCACTGCATTGTGAAACCACATTTCTAAACTGAATTTCCTGGGATGAAGGTGTTTCTGCTGCTGTTTCACCGTAGTGGAGCTAGCACAGTGAGGCTGCTCTGAGTAGGTGCTTGGTGCTGAGCTAAGGTAAGTCGGAGCTGATGGCAGCAGTGAATGCAATCCTGTTGGAGTGACCTTCATGGAATTGTTGAGGTTGGAAGGGATCTCTGGAGGTCATCTGCTCCAAGCCCCCTGCTCAAGCAGGACTATCTAGAGCTTGTTGGTTAGGATCATGTCCAGACAGCTTTTGAGTATTTCCGAGGATGGAGTCTCCACAACCTCTTTGGGCAGCCTGTCTCAGCACACAATGTTTTCTTGTGCTTTCCAGCTGGTCACTCCCCCCACTACATGGGGTTGTTCCTCCTTACTCATTGGTAATAGTGTTGTGTTATGAATGTGAGTAAAGGGAATGAGTGTATCTTTCTTCCTCGCAGACTGGAAACAGTAGTAACGTAATGCTTCTGCATCTTGTTGTTTTCCATTCCAAATACCAGAAAGCACCTGTCCTCCCATTTGAAATGGGAGCCTTGGTAATTTGGTGACAACTGCTGATAGCTTGACGTGCTACAGAGACTAATAAATTACAGTGTAAGGAGACGAAGAGTTCTAACATCCTAATTGGCAATAAGAGGCAGCAGGTAGCTGAAGAATCTCCCTGGATCTGTCGCTCTTTTAAGGCTTGGTGTCTAATGAATCACAGAAGTTTTGAGAGGCAGCATCTTGCTGGTGTTTTGTGAGCAGGGAATAAACCAGAAGAATTTGGGGGAGGGGGAATGGAAACTGTCTGCCCTTGAACAGCTAGCTACGCTTTATATTCTTGTAACCCTTTATGGTGGGGTGGCATACTGGTTTAGAGAAATGCATGCTTTTAGCCAACACAGTTGACTTCGGATAACTTAATTCGCTGCTTACCTGAAAGCTCTTTCTGCTGAAGAAGAGGTACAAGATGGCAGCTTTGCATTGCAAATCGGATGTTCTCTCGTGCTAATGGCCATGGTTGAGGGGCACAAATGTTTCTTTCGCATGCCAGAAGGAAGCAGGAGAGATTGCTTGTGGCCACATTAATTTCTAGATATTATACTTCATAACTCCTTGCAGTGCCATTTCTGCAGAACTGTGTGCTCAAAAGGAAGTGGGAGCAGGTACAGAGCCCATACTTAAGGATACAGCTTGAGTGCTGGAGGGACGGTGTGCTTTGGGAGCTAGGGAGAGTCATGTAGCATGGCAGTTTGTCATCAGCTCATCAAACCTGTCAATATTTAAGATTATTGTTAAGTGTCTCTCCTTAGAAAGCAAATGAGTTGGGGTTAAGCAATTCATGTTTGAGGTTGTTTGAGGGTACTGATTTGGAGGTTTGAAAAGGAGATGCTCTGGCCCAGCTCAGGAGAAGCATGCAGGTAGAGCTCTCAGATAAAGTCAATGTGCTGAACTCCTAAATGTGGTCTTTACTAAAGTAAGAGAAAACCTGGAGTCACTGAGAGCAAGGGGAGGGGAAGGAAGCCAAATAAGCAACTTCTAGGAGTATGGAAACATGGACCAAAACACTAGAGTTTCCCTTTGAGGTGAAGGGAGGCATCTGTGTGTACTCCCTTGCTCCATTTGTTTCAGATGAAGAGAGCAAGAAGCTTTGCTTTTCTTAAGGAAAAACAAAATTGAGGGAAGGTAACAAACCAGGCTCTTTGTGGATCAGAAGTATTTTGAGAGACCTCTTCGTGAAAGAGGAAATTCCTTTAATTAAAGGCTGGGTAGTAAATGCTCTTTCCTTTTGGCAAGGATAAGGTGAAGGTGAGATTTGGGACTCTACACTCTTTCCTGGGAGAGTATTTTAAGCATCTGGGATGTTATGAGGTGAATTACAGCAATAACAGGAGCATTCAGTTGTTTAATATTGGGAGGGATTTCAGAGCATGCAGGAAAATGAAAAAAAGGAGTTACATTAAAACATTATTGACTGTGAAACAAAATGAAGTTTCTTACTGTCTGAGAGTGAGCGATGGGACAGGGAATAACGTTTGACGGTTCTGAGAGTGACTCTGGCTGTTGAACATGTAGGACCTAAAGACTAAAGAACGATAATAAAAAGAAATACAGAGACTGCAGGGCATAATGAACTATGTCAGAAATTTCCTGCCTAGCTTCATCACTCGAACCATTTCCTTTCTCCCACTGCTGTTGATAGGCTCGGAGCACATACCAGCTAAAGATTTCAGTAGTGTGAAATAAGTGTTGATGCTTTGGTACTACCGCAGTGCTAAATCCTTTAGAGGTCTGGGAGCAGTGCTACAGATGCCAGGGTAAGTGTTGTGTCCTTATATGTATTTTAAGAGCTAAAAGAACAGAAGAAAAAATATACATAGAAATCTTGGGAGACTTCACTTTTTGTGCAGGTCTACACCAAATCTCACAGTGAGCACCTGTGGTTACGGCTTTGAAGCTCAGGCTGGGAAGGCAGTAATGAAGTCGTCATGACTTTTCATTGGGAAAGATGTGAGTAGGCATTGCCTTGGGCATTCCAGCAGGCCACTGTAAATGCTGCTGTGTGTTGTGCTTAACCGTACCTGGAATTGGCACTAGTGATACAAGTCACTAGGGGATGTGTTCAGAGGGCTGTAGGAAAGAAGAAACTCCTGAGGATAAGACAGGGAGCAGTATGAGTTAGAAGTAGTGTGTGGGCAAACCAGTACTTCCTACCTGCACATTCCCAGTTTAAGTATAATCTGCCAAGGAGCTTCTGCTTGTGTATTTTTCCTGTAATAAGAGTAATGATGGTATGGTATATGAAGAACATACTGACCTGAGAGCTGAAAAAGGGCTGGGAAGGTTCTGTCCCGACCTTGGAGAAAAACAAATAGTTGACTAAATAGATTCACAGGATGGGCTCTACCTTAAGTGCAGAAAAGAGCCTATACCACTACTGGAACTCTGCTGTTCTGTGGGGTTAGTCTGTTTGGGGAGTGCAAAGATTGCAGGTTATAATGGACCTTTTTCTCTGCAGCTTTGCAGGAAAGTAGTCAGACTATAAGAAGCAGTAGGTGTGTTGCACAAAGGTAGTCTTTTGCCCTTACGAATCTGAACCTGCCCTACAGTCAGCTCAGTCTTTCCATCATACACTAGCATATATTGTTATGCACCTTTCACATCAGGTACACCTTGATCCACCGGCTTCTTCAAAGCCTGTGTGAAGTAAAGAGGCTGAGCATCATGAGGTTTCCAGCTCGGGATGCTGTGTGCAGCTGCCCTGGCATCCTCCTTTCTTTTGTTAATGAGGCTGTCTTTTTTGACCACAAGAGTGACTGGCTGGCTTCTGGACGCTTGGCTCTGTGACTTTTCGAAGTAAAGCTATACTAGATTAAAGAGTAGTTTCAGACTTTAGTGCAGCCAGGTAACTTTAAATTTACTTTCTGATGGGATGATTGAGAATAGTAGAACTGTAAAAGCAGGGAGATCTTGTGTTATGCATCCTCTGGGGCAGGTTCACTTCCTTATTCAGGAATATCACAAGAGTGTGATATTCCTGAAGAAGGTAAGTGTCCACCAGAAGGAACTATAGAGTGGGAGGCTTGAGTCTCACAAAGCAGTCTCTCTGATGCCTCATGTTCCTTGCTTCTGGGAAGTTAAAAATACACCTAGCTCCCATGTCAAACTTGAATCTTTGCTGTTTAAGTCCAAGCCTATTGTTTCTTATCTTCTCAGTGTC
Source organism: Pezoporus wallicus (assembly GCF_028554395.1). NCBI lineage: Eukaryota > Metazoa > Chordata > Aves > Psittaciformes > Psittacidae > Pezoporus > Pezoporus wallicus. Next base: position 2,782,818 of record NW_026638360.1, on the reverse strand, counting down.
CAGCATAGATAATGAATTACACCATATTCCTTCCAGCTTTTTTAGAATTTTAAAGGTGGTGGTAATAGGGATGATTTGTGGCTCAAGAATATGCCATTCTAAGCCAATGTTAAAACTGGCATATATAACATGCCTAATTGTAGATACAGAGAAAAAGCAGTTAGAAGAATGTGACCTCCATATAGCATGAGGTTTGCTTAAAAAAAAAAAAAATCACAAAGGCAGATCACATTTAACACAGTGCAGATGTAGAATACCAGTGCTGTGCTGGGGAAAGTAAGGAAGTCATCTGTCAATATAAGGACCAGATCTGAGAAGAACCCAAGGATGAAAAATGGCTCTGATCTTGGCAAGGGGTTGGGATGTCTGACTGGATGCCTAATTATAGCAGAGGTACAAGACCTCTGTAGCAATCAGAACTTGGGAAGCTAGTTACAGGCCACAACAATCTGTGGTGATTAAAAGAAATGTCATCTCTTTCATATTTATTGAAAACATTTTCCTTAAAAGACAGTAAACATCTGCTGTAGAAGTGAGCGGCTGTGTGATGGAACAGCTAAGAGAGATGAGTGAAGGCAGTTGTGTTGGAAGAACAAAGACCTTCACTGTTGGCTCCTGTCTCCTTTGCCTGTGCTTTGATATTTCCCTGCTGATTGTGGTATTTCCATACCAATTATTGTATAAATTGTTTCTGGCTGACCTCTCTACTTAGCCATCCTTAGTTGGCTCAGCAGTGGGAGGAATTTGAATGAGGAATGAATAGCTTTTTGAGTCAGTTCAGGAAGGACAGTTCATGTGCTAGGAGTGGTGGGATGGTGACAGGAATGGAAGAGGAGGAGGATAGGGGATCAGACACTCTTGGTAGCACGATTTAAACATCAAAACAAAGGGTGAAGAATAGGGACAGAACTGTTCTGCAGGTGGCTTCAGCCAGCCTTTCAGTACAGTGAGCTCTGTTGGCATGACAAAAAAATACAACCAGCAAAATACTGTATTTTCCCAGAATTAGGCTTTACAGTAATAAAGGGGGGGGGTTACCACATGTTTTCTTCTGATAGCATGGTTGTTTTCCATCTGGCAGCAGGTTGCAGTGTACAGAGATTGTCCCTGCTGTGACTCATTTATGTAAAAATTAAGCTTGAACCTAATTTTTGTTTGTGCATTAACAGGAGACTTCACAAAATAGCAGGTGCATGTTGCCAGACAATTGTCTCTGGTTTGATGTTACCTCTTGGGACAGAGTTTCCCTTGCTTTAGTCTGCAGTTGATGGAAAGTAAGACAGCTGCTTGGGGAGGTGTTCTTAGTGGCTGGACAGTGGTGAGCTTGGAAGAGCCTTTTGAAACAAAACTCTGTTTTGGGAACGTCAGTCTCTGTTTTTTTCTCTGGGCTCCACAGCAGAGGTAAGTAAGGGGCTGGTCTTGTCAAGAGCCATCTGTATCTTCCCTGGGGGACAGAAGGAAGAAAGGAATGGCCATCTCGTGAGAAGCATTATGCCCAGGGGAGACTGAAAAATTAATCTGAATTAAGATTGAATGTGAGACTGGAGGATGTTAACTGTCCTTAAGCAACTTGCTAGAAGCAAAGGCTTGTGCAGGGCACAGTGCTCCTGGTTTGGAGTAGGGGCATGGAAACACTGAAGAGGAGCAGGTTGCAGGGGAGCCCTGCTTGCTGGGGTACAGCTAACTGTGTGTGCCCTGTTGGTTTGTGAAAGCAGCCAGTGTGTGAACTGCTGCAGTTCAAAGCATGCTTTGACAGGCTGAGGGAGTTGGACTTCTTCAGCCTGGAGAAGAGAAGGCTCCAGAGAGACCTTATAGCAGCCTTCCAGTACCAAAAGAGGGCCTACAGGAAGTCTGGAGAATGACTTTTTAGCAGGGCATGCAATGATAGGACAAGGAGAATGGCTTTAAGCTAAAGAGGGTAAATTTAGATTAGATATAAGGAATAAATACTGAGTGTGCTGAGGCGATGGCACAGGTTGCCCAGAGAAGCTGTGGCTGCCCCATCCCTGGCAGTGTTCAAGGCCAGGTTGGATGGGGCTTGGAGCAACCTGTTCATGTGGAAGGTGTCCCTGCACCTGGCAGGGCATTGGAACTGAATGAGTAGAGGTCGCTTCCAACCCAAATCATTCTGTGATTCTATGCTTCTGCCCACCCTGCTGTTCCCTGTTGTCTGCTGCCTGTGAGCCCCTTGCTGTGGCATTGCTCCACAGTGCTACTGTGCTTGTTTGTGGTGGATTATGAGTATATGGGAGGCAGGGGGAAGCCACAAATTAACATCCCTGACTAATAAAGCAGCAGCACCCTTGGGCTGGATGAAAACCATTGCCTTGTGGGCACAGCATCCTTCCCTCACCCCACGGTCGGAGTGGGGTGCAGGAATGCCTGCTGCCTCCTGTGGTGTTGGGCCAGGGCTGAAGGCGCTGAGCACAGCCAGAGGAAGAGTCTGCTGGCATTCTCCTCACCTCAAACTGTGCCATGCCATGTGTTGGAGAGCAAGGGCCAGCCAGGTGGCAAGCCTGGCTCCTGAGCTAGCCATGGACCTGCAGGAGGGCAGCAGTTGCCATGGCCTGTGATGCTCTTGGTGCTTGCACCTGCTCTTGGGTTGTGGATGCCTAGAGCATCTCTCAAGCTAGGAAGTAGACACTTCAGCATAACTGCTCTTTAGCACTTGTGTCTGAATTACCTTCGTTACTGGGGACTTTCTGCTAGGTCCTGTGATCTGCTGCAGATGCTAATTTGTCACAGCCAAATAGGATTTATGCACACTCTCCTTCCCTTCCCTGCACACTGGCACTAGCTCCCACTTCAGTTCTGGGGGTGTTTTGAAGGAACTGGTTCGGTTGTCCATGTTCAGAACAGAAAAAAAAAGCTGCAATGGTGCCTTTTATTTTTTTATTCTTTTTTAAGCTTCTGTTGCAGCGTAGCCAGTACATAGTCTGCCGTCTAGATGTGACTTGTATGGCTGAAGAATATGGCCTGCCATGACACAGGTTATGTAGGGGCATGAGGACAGCTGTACCAGTTCAGACCAAGTGTCCTTTACCTAGCTCAGTATCACATCTCAAAAAGCTGTAGGCAGACAGCTGTGCAATTATTGTTCTGGGAGCCTACCAAACCAGATGTGATCTATCTATTTATTACTCCTCTTTCAGGTTCTTGTCCCACGCATGTTTTGACCCATGTGAACTTTACGCATGCACAGCATCCCTCAGCAAGGATGTCCCCATGTCTGCTATGTGGAGCTGCAAGAACTGCCTCACTTGTTATAAAACTGAATCTGACCAGTTTTGGTTGGTGGCCCTTAGTTTTCAAAATAGAAGAGATAGTAAATTCTTGTCCATCTTCTCCACGGCGATACATACTTGTGTAGACCTTTACCAGATCCTCTTAAAGTCATTGTTTTTCCAGTCCAGAGTCCTCACCTGCTCCATTACTTCTCATGGAGAAGTAATTCCCTTGTTTCCAGTCATTGTTCTGCTCTTTTCCAACACTTCCTCAGGAGCACCTGTAAATTAAACAAACAATAGTGACAACAAGAGACTCCCAATATGCGCTGTGTATTTGTGCAGTGGACAGGGAGAGGGATCTCTTTTGGAAATGTTTTCTGCCAAAAAAAAAGGGACAAAGTAATTCCTAAAGGAAACTTAGGATTAGTTGTTATCAGTTATTGACAAATGCTGCTTTAGAGCTAAAGTGAAAGAAAACTGCCATAAAGCGGCAGGGGTAGAAACATTCCCTAAGGCTATGTAATCCATTTGGTGTTCAGCACTGTGAGCCCTATGCTTCTGGAAGATATGGGAAAACAGACTTTTTAATTGCTCTCTGATGATTAGAGACCCAGGATAATACTGCTTCTAAGAGCTCAAGTTTCTCTTTTAGATTAAGCATCTACTGGCAGTGATTATTGATATCTAAGATACCTTGATGTGATTTGCTCTGGTGCTTTTGGGTGTGTTACAGGCATAAGCCGCAGTCAGAGATGGGAGAATGTTTGTGCAAGGGGTTCCTTGTCATTCTGTCCCTAATTCTTATTTATTCTTTCGATATGTCTATGCTGTGGCAGTTTCTGTGTGCACAGCCATCCTTTCTTCCATTACACTCACCTAAGGCATAAGACTTGAATCAACATTCTTTGATGCAATTTTGCATGCCTGGTTTTGTTTTGTTTTGATTTTTTTCTTTAGAAGGACCTGAAGGTTCACCTCCTTCCCAAAGAGTAAGTGTCTGAAATGGGGCATCTTCAGAGTATTTCAGATCAGGCACATTAAATGACCAGTTGTGTCTGGAATACCAGAGCTCTGAGCTCTGCATGTCTCCCTGTGGAAAGGTCAGCTCTTGCCATAGTCAGCTGATGTTGCTGGGGGTGTGGGGGTTTGGCAAAGACAGAAGAAACTCAGCTGAGCTTACAGTACTTCTGGGTGAGATGCTCGGCTGGCAGGGATACTCAGTGCTCCTTTCTTGCCTGTAGATTGAATGGAGAAATATTGAAGTTCTGTCTGATGTTACAAATGGCCGGGTCACTCTCACAGTGCATTTCTCCTTACAGAGCTCCTTCACGTGACATTAGCTGAGGCACTGGAGCTTGCTGGGTAGGCTGGTGAAGGGGAGGTGCAGGGACGAGGCATCTACTGGTGCCTGGGTCCTGCGTGGTCCTCTTGATGCATGACCTTGAGTCTGATCGCCCAGCAGCACCATCCCCTTTCCACTGCTGCCTTCTCTTCCCCCCACACACCTTCTGTCTCCCAAATGGGGCCTGGGAGGTAGATAAGCCAGTGGAACCAAAGAGAGCTGCCTTGCTCTTAGCTCAGAAAGCTGGGACAATAGCCTTCATCTGTCAGAGATAAAGATCGGGGAGCGCTTCCTTCTCACTGCAGGGGATTTTTTCCCTTTTGGAAAAAAACCCAGATGCACAAACCTATCATTTCTTATTAATTTTAAAGTAGCTCTTGGCTTGCTACCTCCTCCGTATCAGCCCTTGCATTGTCAGTAAATTATATTGGATTTGCAATTAAAAGCCAGCTGTGCCAGTGCAGTACCAGCCAAATGCCACCATAACTGTCTCAAGGGTGTCCTAGGGGAGGTGTGGAGTACACAGCTCCTCCTCCTGTGAGCTCTTCACTCACTTTGAGAGGGAAAGATAAGAGTTGAAAATGGGATCTCCGGCACATTATTTTGTTTATCAGAATGCTTGCATGTTAAGAAATGCAGTTCTTTTACTGGTACTGCATGTTTGTGGGTACAGCAATTCCCAGAGCTTGAAAACTGCCAAATACCCTTCACTGTGAAATTTAACTGAGGGGAAAACATGTAGTGGTGGATGTCTGTCTCAGGCTGATTGTTTTTCTTCTTCCTTTTCTCAGTTAAGATGATTTAACGAAGAAGTATCTCTGCTTCTGTTGTGTGGGCTTCTATACATACCGGAAAGCATTTGCACCCATCTGTGTTGGAGCAGGAGTTTGTGGGCAGGCAGGGGGGAAGAGAGTTGCGGATGTGCTGCTCCCTGCCTCTCTGGAAATCCAGTCCATGTCTCTCGCCTTTCAGAGGCTCAGCAGAAACTTGCTGCAAGTTGAAGCAAAACCCCAACTGCTTTGTCTTCTTTCCACGCTGGAGCTGGGCAGGGCTTTATTTGGGCTGGCTTCTTTTGTCCCTCAGTTGCTTGGCCTCCTGGAGCCAGACAGGAAGCAAAAAGTTCTTTGGCTGGATCAGGAAGGTGCAGCAGTCCAGTGCAAGAGGGAATAGGAGAGAAGGAAAGTGGGTCTTTTCTAAACTTGGAGCAGGACTCCAGGCTGTAACATTACAGGCAAGGTCCCCTAAGTCACTGGCAATGGAAGAAGGAAACCCCGCATAGCGCTAGCCATGAGGGTGGTGGTATTTGACGTCTGCCAAAAGCCTGCATACATCAGCAGTCTGCATTGTGGGTCCCCGAGGTCATGACCTTGGCAGTGAGCCTTGGAAGGTCCAGTACATGCCTCTGATAAAATTATGATTTTCAACTGGATAGTTGGAAAACTCCTCAAAGAATTCAAATGTAAAAGGCATTGAAAGCCTGCAAAATAAGGTTGTGTGCTTAGCTGAGAAATGCCTGAATGGGTGTTATGTGCAACTTTAAATTCCTGCTGCTGCATGCTTGCCTTGTGGTGCAATTTTAATTGTGCCATTGTATGCACAGTGCTTGTCGGGGCATACAAAAGCTGCATTACTAGCTCTCTTTAGGTGTGCAAAAAAGATCTTACCCTTCCTGCTGCTTTAAAAACAGTGATTTGAAGAACTTGCAAAGAACTCGCCAACAAAGTTTAAGATGGCAAGCAGGCATTCTTTGTTGCAGCCCTGGGAGACACGGGGGATATCTCCTAACGTGTCTCGTCCCAGCATCAATCAGGCTGTGATTATATTGTTGCTTAATATACGTATTCATTCTATTTCCTGTAAATGACATACGTATTCATAACATTTCCCAGAACTATTTTACATGGGTTTACACCTATTTTTGCATGCGCACAACAACGTGGTAGTGGTCTCTGGGACTCCTGGTGGTCGTTTCTTCATCATCTTCATCACTTCATTCTTTGGCTAAACTTCAGATTTGGAAAGCCCCGTTGTCAAGCACGCCACCACTAGTCCAATTCTAACTGGTCATTGTAAAACATTTACCCAAAATGTTTCCTTCTTGCTATTATTACTCGCCATCGAGGTCAACGTTGCTTAGCTACAAAGCAGAACTAAAATTACTTCTGTACGAAAAAGTAGGTTTCATTTTGTACTTCCGCGTCTCAAATCCCCCCTTTTTCTGTCCTCTTGCAGATTCTTTTGCAAGATCCTTTAAGTTATTCCATTGTGTCACACGTGCTGGTCAAAGGCTGGAGTGTGGTTTTGTGTGTATTCTCAGAGTCAAGCACAAAGGAACTTCATTTGCTCACCAGCAAATGCTCACCAACAAATTTGAAAGAGAGAGAGAAAGAAGGGAGAGAGGGAAAGTAAAAGGAAAGAATAAAAGAGTTTACAGCAATAGGTAACACCCTGGAGCTGCTGTGGCCCAACAGTCTGTTCTGTTTCCAAGTCCAGGGGGGAAAGCATTCCTTCCAATGCAGGTTGGTGCCGTTCCTTTGTAGAGCTGAAACGACATCCTCCACCTGGTGATGGCGCACATGCCTTCCTTGGGGTTTTCTTCGCCCCTGTTGTTCCAAGGCTTTAACTGGGGGGGAGGGCGGGTGAACGTCCTGCATAAGCATCTGCTGTGGCAGTGGTGTCAGCCATGTCAGTTCTTGCTGACACCATCGTCACCAACAAAGTCTCTTATACCACCCTGTGGATCAACATTACTGCCTTAGGAAGTGTTATCCATTGTGGCATGAATGATAGAGGTAGAGAAAAGGGGAAGGGAAAGAGAGAGCACGTGACACAATAGCTAATAACATCTAATAACGAATGTCATCTAATTAAGTTTTGCTTAACAATTATATCTAACAAACTTTATTAAGCAACATCAGGGGGTTCAGAAGGAGGAGGAAGAGGAGGAGAAGAAGAAAAAGAAAGTTCATGGGCAATTACAAAGTGAGCAATTAGAAGGCCAAGTGACCTGTATCAAAATAACAATTAAAGCAATAGCTAATAGAATTAAGGCTATACAATAAATTCGTACAAATACATTCAGGTATTCCATCATTTTCCACGATTTCAGTGGAATAAAGTTGAGCGATTTCAAACCTTGCGGTTCATGCTGCCTGCTGTCCTGGTCTGCCAGAGTCGAAGTCAGGATATGCAGCAGGAAAAGCAATTTCCACACCCCCTTAGCTTAAGGCGCATCTGCTGTTTGGTTCTGGAAGCTTCTGTCCTAGATTTAGGAAGGTGAAAATGAGCTCGGTACTATTGATGAGGTATTTCGGCACACAACACAAATTTGTTTGACACCGTCAGGTGAGACCGTAGTTGTAAACTGCATTCTAGCTACAATATGTTGAATCCATTTAATAGTGTTTTAATTACTTGTCTCACCTTATTCACCCTACAAGGGAATGCTTCTGACCAGCCTGAAAAAGTTTCCGTCAATACCAACAAATATCGATAACCTCCTTTTCTACATAATTTAGAAAAGTCTATCTGCCATTTCTGTTCTGAATAGTTTCTTTTTCCAATTGTTCTAATTTGATTCCTGTTTTCAGTTTTAGGGTTATTTTTCAAACACAATTGACATTGTTTTGTTATCAGTTTGACTGTGGTATATAAATTTCTTCCGACAACTTGTCGGTCCAAGTATTTACACAGTGATGCCCCAGTGGATCTTAATATTTTATTCTCGTACTAATTTTCATGACTGATTACACAGAACTACAATTTGTCCATCAGGTACTTGAACCCAACCTTCTTTATTCCCCTCTCCATTCAAATCCTCAATTAACATCCTATCCTCCTTTGAATATCTAGGTCTAGTTCTGTTCAATTGCTGTTTTACTGTCGGGGATCAAGGACATAATTTCAGCCTGCTCTGCAGCTTGTTTGGCTTTATAATCGGCAAAATTATTCCTAATTTCTTGATCAGAATTACCTCTCCAATGTCCTTTACAATGCATAATGGCTGTTTCCTTAGGTAGCTGCACAGCCTCTAGCAATTGCAGAATTTCTGTTGCATGTTTAACTTGCTTTTCTTGAGTAGTTAAGAGTCCTTGTTCTTTCCAAATAGCACCATTCATGTGAACAAAGGCATATTGAGTCTGTCCGTATATTTATCTGTTTATCTTTTGCCAACTCCAAAGCCCTAGTTAAGGCTATTATTTCAGTCTTTTGTGCAGACGTGTTAGCAGACACGGGTTTTAGCATATCCTGCCTTTCATTTACCATTCTTCATGAAGCTGCTACCATCGGTAAACCAGGAATTTGTACCTTCCAGAGGTTACTCCTTTAGGTCTGGTCTGCTCGAGTATACCGTCTCTGTGGTGGCCAAGCAATCAAGAACCAATGGCTCAGTAGGGGGTTCCTGAAGGAAAGATGCTGGTTCGCAATGTTAGTGACCACAATTTCACTATAATCTTGTTTCACAAGAATGGCCTGATATTTCAAGAAGAGCGATGGAGATAGCCAATGAGTTCCTTTTTGTTCCAGAGCTGCTGATACAGTGTGTGATACCAACAGTTATCTTTTCTCTCAGGGTAAACTTGCGGGCTTCTTGGATGTTAATAACCACCACAGCCACAGCCCTCAGTTAGTCTGGTCATCCTCTTCCTTACTTCATCAGGCCATTTTGGAAAATATGCTACTGCCCTTTTGTAGGGTCCTAATCTCGGAGCCAGGACCCCTAGAGCTACCTCTTGCTTTTCACAGGGGTCGAACACTTCCTTGGCTTGATCAGTCCAATTTAAACCAGAAGAATTTCCTTTCAGTACTTTGTATAACTGTCCATTATTGCATAATCATGGATCCAGTTGGTGCCATCCAGTCATACCTAAGAGTGTTCGAAGGTCCCTGACTGTGGATGGTCTTGGCGTTTGGCAAATGGCTTCCTTTTGGGCTGTTCCAAGCTCTCATAGTCTTCCAGTTATTTCATATCCTAAATAAGAGACTCAAGTTTGAATTATCTGTGCTTTCTGTTTTGGACACTCGGTATCTGCATAATTCCAGAGAAGTTAACAATTCAACAGCCCATTGAACACATTCTTCTTTTAGTTTCAGTAGCAATTAGCAAATCATCAATATATTGTAGCAAAGTTCCTCTCTGAGTGGGTGTATTCCATGATTCTAGTTCTTGAACTAAACGATTTCCAAATATCATCAGGCTATTTTTGAATCCTTGAGGTAATACTGTCCAAGTTAACTGAGCTTTTCTTCCTGTTTTGGGAAAGCAAACAAATTTTGGCTTTCTTTGGCTAAGGACAGGCAGAAGAATACGCCCTTTAAGGCCAAGATGGTGAACCATTTTTGGTTATTGTTCAATTAGGTTAATAAATTGTATGGATTAGCTAATACTGGATGAATATCCTCCACAATTTTGTTGATTGCCCTTAAATCCTAAACTAACCTGTAGCTCTATCTGTTTTTTTTACTGGTAAAATAGGGGTGTTATATTCTGATTCACATTCAATTAGCAACCCATATTTTAAAAATTTATCAATGATTTCTTTGATTCCCTTCTGATCCTCTTAAATTTAAGAGATATTGTTTGATCTGAACTGGGTGGGCCCCCTTTTTTTATTTCTACTTTAACAGGTAAAGCATTTTTCACCTTACCTGGAACTTCAGATACCCATACTCCTGGATATACCTGATTAAAGACTTCTTCTGTTTCAGGGAGGTCATTCTTTCTGCTTTTCTGTTGAATTAAAGATAAACTCAGGACTTCAATTATTTGTTCTCTTTAACTTTTAATTCCATTTCTCCTTCCTTAAGCATTATGGTTGCTTCCAAATGTTCTAGTAAATCTCGCCCTAGTAAAGATTTTGGAGAATTCGGCATGTATAAAAACTTACGTATTCCTATTTGTTTTCCCAATTTGTACTCTAACGGTTTCAGAAAGAACACTTTTTCTTGCCGGCCAGTAGCTCCCACAACTGTAACAAATTCTTTTCCCAATGGAGTCAGACTCTGATTTAACATCGAATAGGTTGCTCCCATATCCACTAAAAATTCCACCTCCTTTTCTCTGGTCTCTAGCTTTAATTTAACTAGTGGGTCTCCTAGGGTATATGCCCCAGGTCCCTGTCAGTCTAGCACCAATTCAGTCACTGGAGTGTCTGGAGATTCTTTAGGTTAGGGCAATATCACTTCCAGTGTCCAGTTTTCCTACAGTATGCACACTGATCTGGTCCCATAGACAAAGGATTTACTTTATCTTTGTCTGACATTCCTTCTCTACCACTGCCTTGTCCTCTTACGCTGGTCCCTTTACCAGTTCCTACTTGTCCCAAAGCTGCCACTGTAGCTGTGGCTATGGTGCGACTCAGCTTTTTCTTCTCTACTTGTTCCCAGTTTCTGTACGCTCTCCACACTTCCTCTGTTCCTTTTCTATATCACAATCATCTGGCTCTTTTGAACTTCTGAACCTTTTTCCTAATATCTTCTGATGATTGTCCTAGAAACAGATTGGCTACCTGTTACTTCCTTCCTTCTGAGGAGGGATCTAACGTAGTAAACTTTCACATCAGTTCCCTCAACCTGTCCAAAAACTCAGTTGGTGTTTCGGTTTGCCCTTGTTTTAAAACAAACAAGGATGACCAATTTACTGGTTTTGGAATTGCCTTTTCCAGTACAAATTTTATCCAGTTTTGATATGCTGCTATTCAAAGCGGCATAATCCTTGGGCAGATTGTAATCCCAGTCTGGTGTTGCAGTAGGGATATGATCTTCCACAATACCTGCTAATGCTCCTGCAGTAATGTGACCACGTACATGAGCTCGGGTTGTTTTTAATACCAACTGTTTTTCCGTTTCCGTTAATGCATCCAGCATTACATCTGTGTCTCCTCAGTCAGGATCTTGGCTTTTAACAATCAACTTGAACCTTTTTGCAACTCCTATGGGATCATCCCAATACTCTTTCACAGCTAACTTCCAAGCGACCAAATCTCCCATTGAAAAGTTCACCTTTATTCTTGTCCCACCCTCCAGTCCCATTGCTTGTCTTGAAGGTGCCCGAGTTATTGGCTCTGTTTTGCTATGAATGTTGCAGCAATTGGAGTAACGTTTTCCAGTCCTTCTGTTCTATCATCAGCAACTGCAATCCCTTCCTTCCTCCTCATCAGTATTGGAGAGATGCAGGGCAGGGGATGCAGCTCTCAGAGGTACCGGTGATGCATAATCCTCCACCCTATCTTCCTGATTACTCCTTTTTCTTAATTTTAAACATCTTTCTCCAATATCACAGGCTGAACATCTCTCCAATTTAGATCCCTGTTTTTCCCTGCCCTTTTCCAAACCTAAAATTAAGGGATCCAGCGGAGCCACATTAATCCCGCATTCCTTCTGCCACTCCAAGTGGTTTCTTAATGTGAAAAACATATCTGCATATACTACTTCATCCCATGCCTCTGGGTCCCAGTTGGGATCAGATATGAGGGCACAGACTCGTGGCCCCGCTGCCTTTGTTCCTTTTTTACTGCTCAGTTTGTTTGTTTGTTTTTTTCCCCTACATCTCTCACCCTGCTCTGCAGTGGCTACAAATGCGTGCCCTGCAACAGCACTTCTACTTTAACCCTTTCTAGCTCAGAATGCAAATCTGTTGTTACCTGTTGCTCTAACTCTGTTATCTACCATGCCTTTGTAGGCAAATGGCAAACAGCATGGCTCAGTCACTCCTTCGAGTGGGTATGGGGGTTTGTACAAACTCACCCCAGTACTTTAACACTTCCATGGGGTCTTTAGCTCCCCACGATTCAGGTCCTATATTAGTGCAAGTTTCTATTTTGTCTCACAACATGCTCCACAGGAGGAGCCAGAGCCCGAGGCACTTTCTTATGAAATATAGCAATCGTATATTACAGAAAAACTTCAACGTGAGCCCGACAACAAAAATGCACAGAACAGCATCTCTTGGTGCAGCTACATACCCCACTGACCAAGCCCTGCCCTCAACACATGCATACAAGGGATCCCACAAGCACACTCCACACAACTACAGTACTTAGAACACAAATAAAATCCAGCTAGACAAACAACTATTAATGATGCAATAACAACATACAGTATAGCATTAACCACATCATATCATCAATACCAAAATCGTTACTGTGATAATCTGCAAAACTGGGTCAAATACCATCAAGTCACAAACAGTGTTCCAAACAAATCGAAATGTATACCATTGGACACCAGCAGTCGGGTATACGCCTTGCCTACAAGATTTCTAGATTTCAATTTACAGAAGGCTCCAAACTAAAGCTTAAACCATCAAAATCCAAGCTCCAAACAAACTCCATGCAGGACGTCTCCTATGACTTACAGAAAGTTAACCAAAACAAAATCATTCTTACAAAAGAATACCTTCTTAAAGATGGTCCTTGTCTGCTCCCACAGGGATCCGAATGAGTCAAGGGGTCCCTCCGGGAAACATTCCCAAGGGCCCTAGGGAGCCCCATCCTCAGCGGGTCCTGCAGCTGGGCAGAGAGGGTCCCATTTAGGTCACCAAACTGATTCAGAGAACTTGCGAAGAACTCACCAAAAAGTTTTAAATGGCAAGCAGGTATTCTTTATTGCAGCCCTGGGAGGCACGGGGGATAGCTCCTCCAAACGTGTCTCATCCCAGCATTAATCAGGCTGTGATGATATTGTTGCTTAATATACATATTTATTATATTTCCAGTAAATGACATTCATGTCTATACATTTCCCAGAACTATTTTACATGGGTTTACACCTATTTTTGCATGCGCACAACAACGTGGTAGTGGTCTCTGGGACTCCTGGTGGTCGTTTCTTCATCATCTTCATCACTTCATTCTTTGGCTGAACTTCAGGTTTGGAAAGCCCCGTTGTCAAGCACGCCACCACTAGTCCAATTCTAACTGGTCATTGTAAAACATTTACCCAAAATGTTTCCTTCTTGCTATTATTACTCGCCATCGAGGTCAATGTTGCTTAGCTACAAAGCAGAACTAAAATTACTTCTGTACAAAAGAGTATATTTCATTTTGTACTTCATGGCTCAACAGTTCACTTCAAAGGCTGTAGTATTTGCTTTGTCCTTTGGCCTTTACCAGATGAGAGAAAAGGCTGTCTGCACCCTAGATGTGTTGGTTGTTGTCGTGGTTTAAGCCCAGACAGTAACTCAGAACCACACAGCTGCTCACTCCCCACTACTTCCTCCTGCTCCTGGAGGAATGGGGAGGAGAATGGAAAGAATGTAACTCCCATGGGTTGAGATTAGAACAGCCCAGTAGCTAAGGCATAACACAAAACCACTGCTGCTACCACCAGTAATGATAAGGGAAATAACAAGGGGAGAGAATACAATCACTCACCACCTGCTGACTGAAACCCAGCCCAACCCAAGCAGCGATCTGGGCCTCCCAGGTAACTCCCCCTAGTTTCTATACTGGCATCACATGCTGTAGTGTGGAATACCCCTTTGGTTAGTTTGGATCAGGTGTCCTGTCTCTGCTTCCTCCCAGCTTCTCCTCCTCCCTGGCAGAGCATGAAGCTGAAGAGTCCTTGATCAGGGTAAACATTACTTAGCAACAACTAAAAACATTGGTGTTATCAGCATTGTTCTCAGTCTAAAGTCAAAAACACAGCACTGCACCAGCTACTAAGAAGGACAAAAAGGGCTGCTGCAGCTGAACCCAGGACAGTTGTCTCTAGCAGTATCTTTCCCCAGGATAAAGAGATTGGTAGAGCAAGCAGTGTTTGCCTCTATTGTTCCTCTCCCTGTTTGTTTTGAACACGCTATCTTTCCTCCCTTAAATCACATTATTTCATAAAGAGTAAAAAGAAGCATAATTTGGAGCAGCAGCAAGCTGAGCCCAAGTTAATAGTTTAAATTGCACTCCATCTGTTCAGCTGCATGGCCTGATGGATGTGCTGAACCCATTTTTCACAATTTGTTTTAAGCTGGTAAGAACCATCTTTCCTGGCTCTGGTCCAGGCTGGCTGTGGAGAAAAACTTCCAATCTGGACTTTCATGTCCAGAGCAGAGGATTGAGTCAGTAATCCCTGATGCCAGGCTACCTCTTCTACCTGCAAGTTGCTAGTTTTTGAAAGGTTCTCTGGGCTTGAACATTGCTGTCAAAAACTGAAGAGGGGGAAAGCTCCACCCCTCCATGTACGCACACACGGAGGATGAAATTTGCAAACATGATTACGCAGGACACACTTTAAATCGACTTATTGCTGTTTTATGATGGCAAACAGGCAGTCACAGAAGCCAGGGTGATTGGCCTTGCCATGTGCGCATGCTGCTGGTAACTCAATAACTGGTGAACACCCACTGTGGTCTCCAGACCTCAAGCCTTTGATGTAGCAACAAACAAGATAGATTGCTGTAATTTATCTGGCCCCTGGAGGGCTGTGCTGGTAATGTGCCATGAGCGCAAGGGCCAGCCATCCATAATCTGTGTAAAAATACAGCAGATCACAGTCGCCGTGCTGCAGGGCTGTCTTTGTTCCGTGCCGCACAAGTTTGCATGTGTACAATGCCTGGTACCGGGTCTCAATTTCCAGCAGCCAGGGGCGGTAAGTGGTAGTGTAATATGCCCACTCCCTCCATTAACCTTAATTGTTTTTGTTTTATAGTAAATATACTCCTTTTGAATAGACTTGAAGCAGCAGTGCTGGAAGTGTGATATTTCCCCGTATGCGTTTACAAATGTAACTGAAAGATTGGGGAAGACATGCTGGGTTTCAGCGAAAAAGATTTTGGACCAGCCAAAGCCTCCAGCGGGTTTGCTGATGGAGGGCGGGTGCCTGTGATATTGCAGTTGTATAGCCTGGAAACCCAAGGGGAGGGTGTGTGGCCTCCTGGCTTGTACATGAGCCTCTCTCCTGGTAGAAGACAGTCCTGGCTCAGCTGTGCCAGGGGAAGAAGAAGTCGCTGCTGGACTGGGGGGCCCCAGCAGCAGCTCCCCAGATACCTGTGTGTACTGGGGTGCCGCAGAGTGTCCATGTGCCACCACTAGTGCCCTCCTGCAGCAACCCCATCCTCAGGGTTGTAGGGCTGGAAAATCAAAGTAGTACTGAAAACAAAGCCTTGTCAGCTTGAGTTTGTTGCCATGTGGTGGGATACCTTTTGTTCCTGGATTCTTACTGCTACCAAAGAAGGATTTTATGTCATCTCGATGCTGCTTCTCTTACAGGGTATCTTAAAAGACATTCCCCTCGAGTCAGCAAGGAAATTGCTACATGGCTGGAAGGGTGCTGTGCCAGAGTCCAATGTGCCAGTTTTAAAATGGGGTATGAGGGCTTGTCTTGCTGAGCACAGCTGCCAAAGGGTAGGACAGGTACATCTGGGAGAAGACACGGGGGCTGCCTGTTGGGAAGTAATGCTGAGCTCCTCTCTTCCCACAGGCATGGCCTTGGCCCAGCGGCAAGTGGCGGTGCAGGAAGGGCCCCTTTACCGCACGGAGGGTTCTCACATCACGTTGTGGTGCAAGGTGAGCGGCTACCAGGGCCCGTCGGAGCAGAACTTCCAGTGGTCCATCTACCTGCCCTCAGCCCCTGAGCGGGAGGTGCAGATCGTCAGCACCGTCGACCCATCCTTCCCCTACGCCATCTACACCCAACGCGTGCGCAGCCGTGGGATCTACGTGGAGCGGGTGCAGGGGGACGCTGTCCTGCTGCACATCACCGACCTGCAGGACCGGGATGCTGGCGAGTACGAGTGCCACACACCCAACACTGACGAGAGGTACTTTGGGAGTTACAGCGCCAAGATGAACCTTGTGGGTAAGCTGTCCTGATAACAGCATGGCTGGGGCAATGGGGTGTCTCCCAGCCAGCATGCAGCACAAACCTGTGAACCCCTCCATGTGCAATGTAGTCCACATAAGCTGTCAGAAAAAACACCAGTGAGGAAGACAAGGAGAAGAGGGCAGGCAGCATGGGTAGTGTGAATTGCAGGAAATCACCGTATAGAGGCACAGGAGATACCAAGCTTTCTCTAGTAATAAGGCCCTTGTAAAAAAGAGACACCAGGTAGCATAGCTGGGGAGAGGAACATTTGAAGCTCTGGCTGAAAGCAAGAGGGATGTGGAACTGATGTATTGTAGAGGAGAAAGGTAGGGAGGCTTCTCCAGATGGCATAAGCTGCAGAGGAGAGAGCTGTGTGACAAAAGTGACGAAATAGTGGAGTGGGGAAGAGAGAAGATGTAATGAGCGGCATATAAGGGGAGCAGGGCAGATCATAGAATCAGCTAGGTTGGAAAAGACCTTAAGGTCATGAAGTCCAACTGTTACCCCAGGAGTGCCAAGTGTACCACTAAACCATGTCATCGGGGGCCTCATCTACATGGTTTTTGAACACTTCATCTTCAGGCTCTTAGCAGAGGGTAATGCTGAATGCATCCTGAAAACACCACACTACTCGAATTGTCTGTAGATGAATGTGGGGGAGTTGATTTGGGGTTTGTTTGGTTGGTTTTGTCTGTGTTAGAAAAATTGAAAACAGGTTCTTTAAAATGTGGAGTATTTCCATAGCACCTCTCATACTAGCTGACTTGACTGTTTCAAGCTTCAGCTTGCTTTCTGTATCTCAAAATGGGATTGGATTTGAAGTCTCTAACTCAGCTAACAGAAGTCTAATAACTTCAATCAGACTCTTTGCTGAAGGACTCCTAAAAGAACTCCTCTGCAGCAGAGGCACCCCTCTAGCAAATTTAAGCCCACAGACAGCAGGCTTGCTTTCCTGCGAGCCTGCAGGTCTCTGGTTTGGAAACCACTTTGATATTATCCAGACTAGCTAGTCAGCGTGTTGGCTGTTCAGGCCATGTTGACACAGGAAACCCATTGTGAAAGGAGTAAAGGTGTGAGTTTAAATAACAGTAGCCCTCCTTTGTTTTGTGCTTCTTGCCCTCAGCTTGTGTGCACCTTGCCTTCTTCCCTTCAGAGGTACCAGCCCAGCCACTCTCCCAGGTGAAGCCCCATGCTTGAGTGCAGGTTCTTACTTAGGTGCCATCTGATGTCCATGAGAAGTCAGGGAGGCAGACACTTGAATACTCTTTTCTATGTGGTTTGTTTTGTTTGTTTGTTTGTTTTGTAGTTCTTTGATGTGCTTCAGGTGCCCAGGCTTGTGGTTGCCCCTTTCATTTGAACAGGACTGAGTCAGCACTGCTGCTCTAAAGTCACCTTAGGGAGTGAAGCCCGTTGAAAATCAACACCCAGTGGGAAAGTGCCTGGGGGCAGGGTGGTTTGGGTCTGGGTTGCTCTGCCAGGGAGCTGCACCCTGTGGGCTCTTGCAGGAAAGCTGTTAAAACAAGTGAGAGTACCTCTGTTAGCTGCTGGTGGTGCACAGCATGGGACAGGGATTCCTGGTAAGTACAGCCAGTGTGAGTGATGGCTGTAGGGTACAGGGGAGCTGCTCCACCAAGAACTGGGGAGCCAGGACCCTCCTGGCTGATTTGATGGCCAGCCCAGGGCTTGCTGGCTTGGTATGCTTTTTCTCTGTCTCTTGCCACAAGTACAAGGCATGTAAGATTTGGGATTCTGTAGACACCATGAATGGTTTTTTGAGGGTATTGGCTTCAGGCCTTAATGTGCGTCGGGGATGTTAAAGAAAACAGATCAAAAGTAACTTTTAGTGGATTAGTTAAATCACATTATGCCCCTTCATGGGTGCTTGCACTTAGAATTCGGGGCCCTAATTTGCTTTAGCTTAATTCATTTCTGGAAATTCACTTCAGAAATGACTTAAGGTTACTTGTGTTTTGAATGTGTGTATCTGTGTAGGTGTTTTCTGTGGTTTAACCAAACTCTTCACAGAAACTGACTTTTCCAGAGTGCCCCTTGTGATGAGCTACAGGACAAGCCCATTCATGTGAGCCGGTGTTGACTTGAACACTGTGGGACCTTTAAGTCCTGCTGGGGAAGTGGGCTGTTCTGCAGGGCTGGGACAAACATGCAACCTTTTTATCCCCTGACATTTCAGCTCTCAGCTACAGGTCACGGGTTTTCAGGCTGGCTTTGTTGCTGTAGACAAGAAGAGGTACACAAGAGCTAGATGAGAGTTACTGTTCTCATTTTCTCAGAAACAGAACAAAACTTTTTTTTTTTTCTTTCATCCAGTTATGAATTTTTAATTGACTCATTAGATTGGGTGACTCTTTTGGCAACAGCAGAGCCTGCAGGGAGGCAGGTTTGTAAGCATCTCTAGTCTGTGTTTATGTGTGAAATGGATATGTTTGGAGCAGTGTTGATTCTAGACTTGCTGCTCTGAAAGCAAGATGAAGAGATGAAGGAAGAGTTTCTCCCTTCTTCACTCAGGCAATACAACTATGTGATGGGGTAGCTGAATGGGACACTGGTGCATCAGCACATGGGGCTGCTGTCTGCACTGGGACAGACTGACAGACAAAACAGCCAGTGTGCATCTCTGCTCCTGTTGTCTGAGCAGCATTGAGAGCTATATATCCAGGGTTCTGCAGCTGCTAAAACGTAGTCTTGTCATCTTCAAATATGTGCTGGTTGGGCTTGAAAGTACAGTTCTATCTGCCTCACAAACAGCAAGCATGGTTGGTGTCTCCAATTGAGGTTTCTTTTTATTCACTGAGGTCTTGGCCAGGATCTAATACCACTCCAAGGACCTGATGTCTCTGCACTAACAAGTGCTCCTCAGGCACTTCATGGGATTCTTATCTGGATTTAGGCATGCAGTACAAGCGATAAGCTCTCTAAAGATAGGAATGAGGCCAGTAATGTGGTTCAGTGGCCTTCTGCCATGGGAGGAAATGTGTATCAAGGCTTAAACTTTTTCACCAGTCTTCAATTTCCCTCAGTTGCTTCAAAAATAAGTCTATCTTGCTACCCTTCTTCTCATCTCCTCCTGAGCTGTATCATTGGGAAGGAGGAGTTATACTTGGGCTGCAAGATGTGTTAGGAGGAAGAATTTAGGACAACTCAGATGGAATAGCTTGTGCTGAGGGAGGTGGCAAAAGGGAAGGAAATAATGGGCGCAGCCTTTCAGGATGTTGTTGAACTGTGATTGATTATGAGAAAGGATTATCCCACATACGAAGTCTGCTGTCTGTGAGAAGTACATGGGCTGCTCCTATAATTTATGAAGAAGCTAAGGACAGGAAGGAATTTTCAGGTGAAAGAAGGCAGCATCCCAGTAACACAGCATCACCACTGGCAGGGCAGCCGTATTTTCCAGATTGTCACTGGAATTATTCCCTGTATTAATAACACTTGAAATATGAGCAAAGAGGAGATTTCTGTGCAATTTAGGTAGTGAAGCTGCAGGGATGCTGTGCAGTCCAAGATGCTGGTTTGTGCTTCTCATCTTACGTTAATGGATAAATAAACTCATATTTTGCTGTGGGGTAGAAGAGAGCTCATAGCAGTTACTTCAGAGTTCATGAGTCACTGCAAATTTGTACTCCACTATATCTCTGCAACAAGTTTTTTGTGCGCCTGTACCCTTACAGCCTGTACCTGATAACAGCGAAGAGGCCCAAGTACAACCCCTTCAGAAGCTTCAGACTTTTCTGTCAGTGTTATTTCATCTGTGCTTCCACAAATGTTAAGCTCTTTTTCAGAGTATGTGTTTTTCTTGAACAAGAGTTTTCTTGAACAGGCAGTGGCAGAGCAGGAGGAAGGGTTTCAAAGCACTTGAAGAGGTGGCAGCTCTTGTACTTTTTATTTTGTGGGAAGCAGCTGTACAGCATTGATCCTAAACAAGTTAAAGAAAATGAAAGGTTTTTGGATGGGGCGAGCAGGGGGAGAGACCACAACCTCCATGGTACCACAGAGTGAGAAGGAGCAATTTCGGTGCAGAGTTGAGAAACAAGCAGCACTTGGACTCTGCTGTTTTGGAGAAGGGTGGGAGCTGCTGTGGAGCTGATAGTGACTGCAGGGACAGTCACTGACATCTCCTTTCTGCCAGGCTTAGGTGAAAGGGGGGCAGAGAGGATCCTCACTAGCTAGGTACTATTCAGTGGCTCCTCTGTTCACCCTCTCAGCCTGGCCACACTTCTGCTCTCTGCTAGGTCTCACCCTGCCCAGGTAGACTGGTGCCTTGATCTCTGTCCTGTTCTCCTACATCCTCTCTGGCTGTGATGGCTCCCAGGGTCTGGGTGTGTGTTCTTTTGGCAGCCCCATTGTGGTGAAGTTTTGACACTGTGCCAGACTTGGGAGTTGTGGTGCGTGTGGACGCTGGTGGTATGAAGAGCCGGCTGCCTCTCTGCCTCATGTCAAGAGTTGGCTGCAGCTCTGCTTGAAGGGGTCCTGTCTCCAAATGCTGAGCTACCTGAGTCTGCAGACCAGAACTCAGTCCATAGGTAGTCTGACCATGTCTTTAAAATTTTGTCTTGTAGGAGTCCGCTGTGGCATGTGACTGTGTGGCCAGCTGCAATCCCATGACAAGGATAGCTGTAGGGTGCATCTGAGAGGCTTTAGTAACACAAGAGGTGGAAGAAAGACTTAAGCGTGATGCTGAAAGGGAGGGAGTTGCATAGGTCTCAGACAAGCATTGAAGAAAACAAAGCAGGACTCTTGTTGACTTTGCAACCGAGAATCTCCAGAATGCCAGTGGAAAGGTAACGGGCATGTAGCAGGCAAAAAAAGAAAAAAACAAATTTATTAGCTTGTACTAGCTGTTACTGCTTGTTAGCAGCAGCTTCCCCTCTTCTTCGTCAAGTGCTGCCATACATGATCTGCGCATGCACAGAGCAGAGGGGGGAAGTCATGTCACAGATTTGCCATGGGAGATCACTGCCTGCTCCTGGTAACCTGGGGGCACTCAGTCCAAGTGTAGTCACCTCTGCTCACGTGAGGAGCGTGGACCTTGGTGGCTGCTGGTTTATTCCAGCTGTCAGATGGGCAGAAGGTGGCTTTGCTTGAGGGAGGTTTCAAAGGTGGTAGTCTTGCAGACAAGGATCTACTGGTTTTGATAGAAGTCTTTGGGAGTCTTCTTTCTATGCTTTGCCCCTTCTTAGAGACAGGGGGAAGTGTCTGTCACTGTACATGTGTCCTGGGAGGACTAGGCTTTTTGCAGATGAGCAACAGCACGCAGAAGTGGAAACGAGCAGTTCAGACTGCCCTGAGGGGATTGCACAGGCTCCATCTCTGGAGCATTTCAAGACCTAACAGGATCAAACCCTAAGCAGTGTGGTCTGACCTTATAGTTGACCCTGCTAGACCTGCAGTTGTGCTAGACACCACCACCCCCACCCCCCTGGGGTCCTTTCCAGCCTGAATTGTCCTGTGCTCCCATAATGAATCTTTTGGCTGCTGTGCAGTAAGAACCACTGTTAGGCAGCAGTTTGGAGAGAGCATGTTTAAGGAAAGGTATAAAATGATACATAGTGGGGATGTCAGTTCTAAATAATGGTATAACATTGGTGATCTCAACAAGGTGAGAACAGCAAGGACCTATTGTTTATCCCCATATTCTTCCTTCTTTCTGGCACATTTTTTTGTATTTCGTATTTCTTTAGAGAGGTTGCAGGATTTTGTCTCTATTGCTTTCCTCTGGTCTACAAAAGGAGAATTTGAGAGCCTAGTGCAAATGTCCTGATCTCTCTGAGGCCATCTCAGTGCCTTTGCTACCTCCATGAAGCATGTGTATGCTTTGTTTGGCCAAGCCATCAGTTAACCAAAGTGAGTTCCAGGATTAGTGTTGTTGAAATTCCTGCTTTGTGAGTTGCATTCATCTTTGCCTGTCTGGGCTGTGCTTGTTGCAGTAATTAGCTCCCCAGAGGAGTAAAATGTCCTTCACTTTCAAATTACCCTTTAGGTGACATTAAAAAAAAATAAAGAAAAAGTAAAATCAAATACTTTCTCCTAGGTGGTCCTTTGCAGCTAGACACTGGGGTATTTTGTTCTAACTGTCCTACTCTACATGCCTAAAGCTCTTTGTAGTAGCCTTGGAATAGAAAATTTGACCTATGATGCTCTGCTTTTTCTGTTCCTGCTGTGGAAGGAAAGGGGGTGTTAGTCTGTTGATGGGGGAGGAATGAGGAGAGTAAAACGTATTTTATCTCTGGCAGTTCCTATGGGTACAGCCTGGAAATTGCACCAGCAAACCAGAGTACCCAGTTTCTTATGCTAGGCAGTAGTGGGGAGTGGCAGGCATTCAGGGGTCTTACCATACTGCAGGCATTGGGTCATACCATGCTGCCGACTCACTGCGTGTGCCTGGGTATGGCGTGCTCCGTCTCCCTCACCATTTTCCAGCTGGTAAAATTAGCATACAAGCCTTTCATAAAGTCTAAGCTAAATAACTGTGAAGCGCTTTGAGCTCCTCAGATAGCGGGACTTAGAAACAAAGGCTTATCTTTCAGCTCTGCCTGGTAATGATGCTGAATAGGATTCATCTCCAGTCCTGCTTATCCATTTCTGATGTCTTGGAAGTATAGCTGCTTAAGCTCACTCAGTTTTGCCCTTGCAGAAGCAGTGAGGCTAATAAGCACTGCCAGGTTGAGGAGGCTGGTGGTATGCTCGTACAGGCAGCCCTGTGGCCAGCGACTCTGGAGCTGGCAGTAGGGGCTGCTTCTTTACAGCCTCCTCTGGCATGGGTGTGTATGATGCCAGTCAGAGGCTTCATGCCCCATCCAGATGTAACACTCCTGATGGTAAGAGGAAGGCACCAAGACCTATTTGAATTTCCAGTCTTTGTCCCTTTTTTTAAACCTTGGCTTTAGTCATATATAATCCAGCAATGAATTGCATGGGCTTAGTTATTTCTGCTTTCTAAAACACTTTTGGGTAGATACCATTCATGCTACAGCTGAAAGTTTCTAACATAAATCTCTGTATGTGTTCTCGCATTGCTAGACAAGATTCACTTATTATTTTATGTATCTTTATCTTATCTCCTGTTACTATTTAAAGGCTAAACACTTCAAATTATGACAATTTTGTTGCAGTACACCATGCCTTGTTCTTTCCTGTTGGAATTGCTTGCCTAATTTTTACTTTCTAATTGTTGGGTTACATGGCATCACTTCTGTACCTCTATCTGCACAGGAGGTGTGGAAAAAATTTTAGGCAGACCTGCCTGAAAACATGGATAATCCTTTGTATCTGCTCTCCCCCTTCTTTGCTGTTGAGCTTTTTCCTTCCCTTGCCTTCATGCCCTGTTCCTCAAAACCACAGGCGACTTGGTGGTGTGACATGCTTTGTGGGGAAGGCTCTCCACTGTGGAACTGTTTCTTTCTTTTTCCCCTCCTGTCCACCTACCCATTTCTCAAAAACCTGGCGTTAGACACATTTAGGGCACATCACCATATTCCATATGTTTTTTCCTACATTGTCCCTTTTGAGGTAGATACTTTTTTAAATTTAGCTATCATGTGGAGGAGAATTACAATAAGAATACATGTCCATTTTTATGCATGTCTGTACTCTTATACCTATGCATTGTAAGAAAAAATGTATTCTAAAATGCATTTCTAAAAATGTAAATGAATGCAACCACGGGCGATTGCACAGCCCTCTGCTCACAGATCTAGGCTGGTCTTTAAAAGGAGCCCTTCGCTTCCAGGCTTTCTATGTCTTACTTGTCTGGAAGGGAGGTGCAGGAGCCCAAATGCTGATTTGCCTTCTGACTGTGAAGAGCTGCAGCATTCTGCATGGGTAGGTTTCTGTGTGGCACTGAGCCTGAATAACAAAATCAGTCTGGTCAGTTGAAATGATCTTTGAAAACTAAAGCAGCCTTTCCTGCAAAAGCCTCTTTTCTGAAGACTCAGGGTCTTGCTCTCTATTCTGCCCCAGCGATGCTTGGCTCCACTCAGACATGTGTGTCTCAGGTTGATGGGACCGTGGCACTGGCTCTTCCACCAAGCCCTTTGCTTCTTCAGTGTTGGTGAGGCTGGAGGCTGCAAGGCTTGGGATCCTCTGCTACCGTGGAAGGAGCTGCTGCAAAAGCAACATTCAGCCCACATGCCCTTTTCACTTGTCGCGGTGACTCTTCCAATATACTCTGCCGGTTCCTGCTAAAATGAGGCATTTGGTAGTCTTAAATCCTAAATCCTTTCTTTCAAGAAGAAAGTAAACTATTTATAGGATGCCTATTAGAATATCCTTCTGAGATCAGGCTGTTTGTGTATATTTCCATATTGTATATTGCATTTGAAGACCAGCTCTACCTCAGGTGTTCAAAAAACATGGAGCCTTTAGTGACATGGTTTAGTGATGGACTTCGCAGTGCTGGGGGTAAAGGTTGGACTTGAAGACCTTGATAAGGTCTTTTCTAACCTAATTGATTCTATGATTTTAAGCATGCTACTCACGACCTGAGGTTCAAATCTTGGGCTCTCCATCTTTTTCAGAAAAGTAAACCTGATGTGTGGGGGAACTCGTTCAGATCAGGCTTCGCATGCAAATCATGGGAAGCAAAGGGTCGTCTGGTGTTACTGGTCTCTTATGTTTACTAGTTAGTAGTATTTCCACCCAGTGTGTTCTGGGCAGCTCCCAACATCTTGTTTTTTCCCCTAAGTGATTACTTTTTCACTACATGCACAAGTGAGAGAAGCTCTGGGAGACTGAGAAGAAAGGCAGAGCACAAAAGGAGAGGCAGAAGGAGCTGGGCTTGGTTGGGTGAGCGGGTGGGAGCCAGCAGTCTGTAATGTGGGATGGACAGAGCTTGGTACTTGCCCCCTACGTGCTCAGCAGCTTGCCAGGGGTTGCCTCCAGCTGTATCAACCAGCTCACTGGAGGGTGTTTGAGGGGCACCTGTCTCTTCTGCCTCCCCGCTTGTGATGGGTACCGGCAGGGCTGAGGGGCCAGGACAACCTGGTCGCTCCCCAGCATTGGACCTGCTCCTGGACTTGCTAGCACAGCCTGCTGGCATGCCTGGCAGGGTTACTAGAATATCGGGTGGCAGAGGAGAGGAACAAAGTGTGCAGGTTTCTCTGCTTCTGTGCCTCCAATAGGCTCTCAGCATTAAATGGGGAAAGCGATAACTGTGAGTGCAGCTGGTAACATATGGCACCCATCCCCTGCCTTAGCAATTGCTCAGTGAACTCTGAAAGTGGAATACGGTCCCCATGGCTCCAGCCAGCTGCAGCACTGAGAAATCCCACAATGGAGCGGGCTGTTATTCGCTTACTGATGGAAACCTCATGTTCCACATTGCCTGTTTCTCATGCTGACTCCCCAGGGAGGTTTGTGCTACACTTACTCCCTCCTCCTTCCTCCTTCTCTTCTCTTTATTTTCTTTATAATTCATTTCCCCTGGAGGATTGGTTTATTTATTCTTTAGTTCCAGCCCCTTAGACTTGGTTGTTCTGCATTTCTGTCAGTCTCCTGCCTTTTGAGGCAAGGGCAGCTGTTTCTGCTGTTGATGCTGATGCTTTTCTCACATTGCCTGTGGTGCGTTGCCGCAGGTCTGGTGGTGAATGATTGAGTCCCCATGTAGTGCAGTGCCTGTAGCCAGCCTGCTTATGTGGCACAAAGCTCTGTGCTCATTGTGGTGTGGATGCATGAAATTTTGTTGAACAATTACAAAACGAGCAAAACAAAGTCAAACTGGGGGCCAGTGCTCAGGCAAACCACAGGGAAGCAGCAAACGCAAAAGCTCCTAGCAGCATTACCAGTTGTACATCAGATCCTTTCTGTCCTATCAGGTAGGATAGCACAAAAGCTGAAAGCCTACTGCTTCCGTCTCACCCTCACGAAGGCTCAGAAGACTAAGTGAGACCCCTCTGGTTCAGTCTCCTTACCTGATAATTTGGAAACATTACTATTGAGCATCCTGGGGAAGAGATTTACTCTGGTTTAAAGCATTAGAAGGTCTCTGCCCTGCTTCTGCTGCCTGCTGGGCCGGGGAGGGGGGGGGGGAAGGGAGAGCAACACTTTAGTGCTTCAGAGGTGGGCTTTTGGTCCCAAGGCAGTTTATCCTCTCACTTCCTCCAGTCAAAAGCCCTGGCAGGACTGGCCTTTCCCACTCCCTCTAGCTCCTCCCAGCCAGTGCAGGGTGCACTTCCATGCTGAGCAGGAAGCCTGACCTGCCCTCAGACAATGGTGCCCCTCAGTAGGGAGAAGCTGTGAGGAGACATTTTCCATCATGGTTCTGTGTCTGCCCTGTCGGTTTAGCTGTATAACAGTTTTACAATCTTTATCTGATACAGGTTTAAGAGGATTTCCCTGGGTGCAGTAGGATTATTATAAGTCGGAGTGCAGTCTCCAGATGATACTCCTTCAGCAAGTATTTATTTTAAGTGGGTTTAACAGTATTTAATTTAATTTTTTATTTTTTTTTATGGGTTACAAGTAAATTGTTTACGCTATCAGAGAAGTAGAGCCTGGATAAAATCTGGGGGTGGTGAAAGAAAGCAGCAGCTGGAGGTGGGAAGGAAAGAAGATAAAATAGTAATGTTGAGGGAAATGTAACGTTATTCTAAGTGGCACTGATTAGTAATACTGCCAAACATCTGTTTATAAATAGGAGATATAATGGGAAGGAAAGCTGGGAGGAATGTGAGAGTGATGCAGGCAGCCGTGGCTCATCATTTGAGGAGTATGCAACCTTGTATCTGTCCCATGCGGTTCCAGAGGCTGTGCTGCTGCAGCCCTCAGGAGCACGGGGGCCTGGGGTCTCCCATGCACCCTCCCAGCCCTCATGAGATGGTGCTCAGTCAGGTTTACATTGAAGTGTTCCCTCCATTTGAAGTTTTTCATGCCACCATCTGAAAAAGAGCAGCAGTGGTGACCCTTGTCATTGGGAAGGCTGCATCTGTACAGGAAAAGTCTCCTTTCAAGCCATGTGCAGGCTGTTTCTTTATCTTCCCCCTGCCTCTAGCAGGCTTTATTGACAGCAGAGGACTCTGGGGCTGGATATGTATGCACACAGCCTGAAGTCCTGCTGGGCTAGCAAGAGCTGTCTTCCAGCCACCTGCACTCGGACAGTGTCCATAGTCCTTTGGAGGATTTCAGAGGATGCTAATGGAATGGGAAATGGGATTAGCCGCCCCACTTGCCTTTGCCATCAACAAGAGACATTTCTAGAGAGCCTACAAAGAAGAGCAAAGCCAGAACTAACTTGAACAAAGGTGCTTTTGAATGCGGAAGAAAGGGTGATTTTACCCTCTGGCCTTATGGAGGCAAGAGGTGGGGCTGCTCTGTTCCCCATTTGATATCTGAATGAGCCTTTGCCTTAAGGGATAGTTGTTGACTGAGTTAGTACTAATGGGCTGGATGCCCTTCAGTGTCCGTGCTCTAGTTATTTGACACTGTTTCAACATACTGTGCCCTTTATTCCTTACTGGGTACTAGTTAAAACGGTAACTTAGGGCTCTGCAAAGAAATGTGGCTAGGGAATGCCTGCCTTAGGGCAGTGTGTCATGGTAGGCAGGGTTTTCCAGACAGGGATGCCTCTGTGCTGGGCATGATGTACTCTGAGCACTTAACTTTCTCAGACACTGTCAATCTTCATTTTTAGCTGCCTGTTCAAAAGACCAAGATTTTCATGAAGCTGTTCCTTACCAAAAGCATTTCGCGACTTTGACTTGTAATGCCAGACTTACTGAGGGTGAGAAGATTTAGAGACCAGTTTTTTATGGCATTATGCTGTTGCATGGAAACGAAGAGAAGAGATCCCAGAGCAGCAGGTTACTTATTGGAGGGCTCACATTAGGCCCTTTTGAGCCATGCCCTCTGAAGAGTTGCATCAGCATGCCACAGATGACCACAGGCGCTCTGGCAGTCTGGTGTCACCTTTGAGCTCTCTCAGGTGTAGTGATGCCACCTGTCCACAGATAGGACTCCTTGCAAAACTGCAGGTGATGGTTGCATGTGATGGATGGTCCACATGGCACCGCAACTAGAAGGCAGGAGCACTGGCACAGCAATGCTGACCAACAGGGAAGGGAAAGCTGGTGGAGACGTGGGGTTGGCAAAGGCATGAGCCATTCGTTTGGAGAGACTTTGTGCCTCGGAGGAGCTCCCTGGCTGCAGGGGCAGCCACTCTGGGACAGCACAGAGATGCACTATGGCTACAGGGATTTTTCCCCTTTGCATGAAGGGCTCCTGCCTCCAAGCTGGGTCCTGAGGTGCAGGGCAAGCTAAGCCGAAGATGGAGCCCTTTGGCTGCAGTGTGGTCAAGGGGAATCAAGGGGAATCAAGGGGTTTCTGCCCTTGCTGGAGAAAAGGAAGGTTGTGGAGATCCCAGAGCTGGACTGGGCAATGTGAAAAGGGAGCAAATGGAGATACAAAAGGTGGAGGGTGAATAGGCTGAGGGAGACTGAAGGTGAGGGAGTTAAAAACAAGGAAAGATGGAAGGAAAAAAGAAATCTGAAAAGGAAGCAAGAAGAAAAGCAGGAGCAGCAGCCCTGGGAAAGCAAGAAAAGGAAGGAGTGTGAAAGTGGCAGGTAGAAGACTGGATGAGAGTTTTTGTGTTGTGAAGAACAGCGGTGTGTGTGACAGGGTGGGATCCTGGAGGCACTGGAGCTGGGAAAGCAGCACATGTGGATGACCGGTGAGGGACTGTGGCTGAGGTGGAGGGAGCATCCTTGCTGCCTCCTGCAATAGGAGGAGGCCCCAAGGCTGCCAGAGATATGGGTTCCTTCTTCTCCAGCTGGCCCCCTTCTGCAGGAACCATGTGGGACTCTTCCCCCACCCTTTCCATACATGCTTCAAGTGCCCTAGGTGCTGTTTCAGGCTCTTATGAAGCAGGCAAAGGGGGTTTCAAGTCTGTCTTCCATCAGGGCTGTCGGGATGCAGTAATTAGCTTTGTGCTGCCACCTCCTACCCTTTCTTCCTTTTCCCCTGTGACTGGGAAGTCAGAGGCAGTTAAGATGCTTTGAGGAGCTCTTTTTGAAGTGGCTTTGTGAGTCACAAGGGATTGGTGAGTGGTGGGGAATGAGATGCTGGCACCCATCACTCTCAGATCATTTCAACTCCCTTGTGTCTGTGGCCAGAGCACCATGTGCTTAGTGCCTATCCTCAGAGACGCTGGTTTCCTTAGATCTCATCTGTTTGGACAGGCTCCTGCTGAGGGTGTGATGTGGATGGAGGGAAGAGGAGAGGAGGAACCACGGCACCAGAGGTGGGCTGGGCTGGGTGTCAGTGCAGTGGCTTTTGATCATTGTGTCCATTGTGTCAGGCTTAGCCAGAGCCTGTTGCTGTAGGACAACACAGTGCTGGGTCAAGGTCCTGAATGAGTGCTGAGCTGCTTTGGAGCAGCAGTGGTATGCGTTTCTGGAGGAAGCCCTGTTGCAGACCATTGCTATGAGAAGACGGACTTGTCATCTTCTGTGGTACGTTCAAGCCACAGGATGCTCTGGTGGAGTGGACTGTGGACAGTTTCCACTAATATGATGGTTTAGATGACATGGGCCTCCTCAGGACCCTCTGCTCCTTGGACTTCTCCCTGAAAGGCTTGAAGGTGTTTTCTGTCACTGCTAAAGTCTAATGAGTTTGAGACAGCCACCACAGTCCCAGTCCTATTACTAGTCCACTGAACTGATGCCCAAGGGCCCACCCAATCCTGTCCTTTACTGTCTGCTGGTTGAAGTTGTCAAGACCAAAATGCAAATTGTCTTGTTGACTGCTAGGATGTAGTGCTGCTGTTGAGTGTTCAGGGAGTGCTGTCTGGGGCAGCAGGACAGCCAGCCTGACAGCGAAACCCCCATAACACCAGCCAGAGCAGAGCCTGATTAAGCTCTGGATGTAGTGCTAGGATTAAGCTAGGATGTAGTGCTGCTGTTGAGTGTTCAGGGAGTGCTGTCTGGGGCAGCAGGACAGCCAGCCTGACAGCGAAACCCCCATAACACCAGCCAGAACAGGGCCTGATTAAGCTTATGAAACCTGACAAGATCACAGCCCAAGGTGGTATTGCTGGAGGCTGCTTGACTTGGGAACCGTGTTCCTGCTGTAGCAGCATGAGCCTTAGGGATGTGCCATTTGAAGCCTGTCACGATATACATCTAGCTGTTGAGTAGGGAGCATGTGAAAGTCTTGTGCAGTTATTAGGCTGCCAGAAGAGCTGCCTTCCAAAACAGGCGCTGGCTGCTGCTGGCTGCAAACTAAGAGCAGCTTATTGTTCTGCTCTGGGTGATGCTCCTTCTCGGCTTTGAATAAGTGGTCCCCTGGGCAAGCATACACTGGCCAGGACACAGCTCCTCCATCTCTGCAGGTGCAGTGGCCCCACCACCAGCTTGGCTGGTGTGTGTGTCCCCCAAGAGTCAGGTTTGATGACCTTCAAAGGACATCCCCACAGCCCCACAGCTCCATCAGTAGCCTGTGTCTCTTTGACCCCAAGCAAGGTTTGTCATTTGTCAAGGTATGGCAGTTGGTGCCCAAGGGAACTGCATGCTGCCTGCTGTAGGTCTGGCAGCCAGCAGAGCAGGGACTCGTGCCCTGGGGATCTGTGGCCTGCTCACCTCAGCTAAAATAAACTCTAAAGCAATGCATTCTACAGTATGACCTACACAGGAGCCTACCTGGCTCACCACTTCTGCCATAATAGCTATTGCAGGGGTCTGTGTGCTGCTTGTTGTGCATCTGCATAAAATCAGAGGCTTCTACTTCCTAGCAGTCAGTATTTCTCACACAGGCACTGCCCTTATTCCTGCTGATCAGATTTGTGTTCATCTGGGAGAAGCAGCAGCTTCTTAAACAGACCAGCTCTTATGCCTTTGTTTTGTTCAGTCCCACAGTGTTAATCTCCTTCTTGGCACCTGATTATTTGCCGCTGTGGGGAGCACACATGGGCTTGCCGGATGTATGTTTGGAATTCTCATTTTGCTGGCTTTAATCCCTGTCTGGGAGCTGTGGCCAGGTCCCAGGGGCAGGTTAATACCTGAGCTGCACTCCCGCCTCTGCCTCTCCCTGTGGCTGCTGGTTCTGAAGCGTCTCTGAGGGAGGCATTGTTAGTGAACAGACCACTTTCCAAACAGTTATTAAGTGTTCTATGTTCCTTGGAGGCCAGTGGGCATTGGTATTGTCAGGCCAGCTAAAAGACAGGGTCAGGGGCTTGCAGGGCTGTTTCCCTACTCCTGCTCCTGCCATGAGCTTCTCTCCTTCACCTCTGAAACATGCCACGTGTTGACACGACTGGCACAAACATCACTATACTCCAGTGAGCTGCCAGCTTCTCTCCCCCATCCTGCAGCTCCAGGTCTTTGCCCAGAACTTGCAGGAAAGAGCCCCCAGAACTTTTCAGGCCAGTTTTCCATGTTGCTGCTGTCTCCTTCTCCTAGTAATCCCAGCAATTGCTCTTTCAGCATTCCTCTGCCACCTTATTGCATTGCTACCTGGGCAGTGCTGTCATGCTGTTCCCTCTTCCAGCACCCTTGCTGCTGTGGCTTAAGACCATTCCTAGTAGAGCTCAGGGTGCTCTCTGTCTTTACCCCCATGCATTACCTCTTTTCCTCCTTGTGGGAGGCAGGTCTGGTCTTCCTAGCTCCTGCCCCCCCAGTAAGTTATCCATTGGCTTTATTGCTTGGTTTACTCTCTTTGTGATTTCCCCCTCCTCCAGGTGATTTTGTTGGTGTATAATTGGTTGGCACAGCACTGAGGCATGGATCCCTGGAGTGCTCTTGCACTGACACTAGCTACAGACGGTGACTAAAATGGAGATAGACTTGTATGTCTTGTACTTCTCACTGCTGTTGGGAGCTCAGAAGGGATCGCAGATGTGGAATAAATGGGAGCACTTTGAACAAGTGGCACTGTAATCCCTCACTGTCCCCACCCTTCTACCCCCCTTTTTGCAGACATTAGTTTGATTAAAATTGCATGAACACACACACTAGTGTATTTTAATTTATTTATTTATTTCCTCCCAGCAAGAGGCTGGTTTGAGGTCTGCCCTGTGGGAAAGCTGTGGAATTTGTTTTTTTTTTCAATAACTTTCCCTCTGTGGGGCTTTCAGCTGGTTGCTGTGGGGCTGGTTTTACCAGCGAGACCTGCTTTTTCTGAGAGATGCTGAACGTGAGCACCCTCTGACGCACTTACTGGTGGTGCATGGGTGTGCGCCAGACAGGCAGGGGCCCCTTCCAGCAACAACATCTGGAAGAGAGTGGTAGGCTTGCTCTAGCAAATCTTCACCCAAGGCTTTCCAGGTTACTGAGGGCATCTCCGTGACTGAGGTGGGTGTAAGCAGCCGATTTGAAACCTAGGTGACTGTGTGGGAATTAAAGTATTGATAAAAACAGATACCCTTTCAGGGTTTTTTTCAGCCAGGTTTGTGCGTCCAGGTTGGCAAGAAGTGAAGTTTTTACTGCCGTTTGCAGCAACCTTCTGTCTCTTGTAGAAGAAACAGTGAGATGTAGTGATAGGACAAGGGGTTTCAACTTAAACAGAGGAAGTTCAGATTGGATATAAGGAAGGAGTTCTTTACTGTGAGAGTGGTGGGGCACTGGTACAGGTTGCCCAAAGAAGTGGTGAATGCTCCATCCGTGGGGGCGTTCAAGGCCAGGTTGGACAGATCCTTGCATGACATGGTGAGGCACTCCTGCCCATGGCAGGGGATTGGAACTGGATGTTCTTAAGGTCCTTTCCAACCTCAACCATTCTATGATTTTATGGCATGGGGAATAAGGTTACTTCATGCTACAGCCCTATTCCACTCTGGAAACGCTGTGTCAAAACTGTCATACTCCTTGATGGGCATTTATAGCATGGGCTCTCACTCCCTCATCCAGGGACATGTGCAATTTAGTTTTTGCATGTTTTCGCCTGTGTTGGAAAAGGAAGATGCTATTTACTTCTTTTCAGGAGGGACTGCTTTTAATGAAACATTTGCAAGGTACAGTATGGCCCTCAGCAAGGGCTCTGTTGTGTGCCAGATGTGGTTTCCTTGTCCGCATCCTCACTGTACCCTCCTTGTGCCTCTGCATTTTTGGCCAGGAGGAGCAGAGAAGGGGGCTGGCAGCTCCTGCATGTGCTTGTCCCAAGGCACTGTGTGGGTTTAATCTTCCTTCTCAGACATCAGTGTGTGGCACAGGGCTCTGGGGTGTTGGGCCAGGGGGAGCTGGCATCCCAGGCACAGCTCTTCCAAAGGTAGAAATACAGTGGAAACTGTACCTTGGCAGCAGGAGACAGCTTCCTCTCCTCTTCCCTACCTCCAGGGGTGGAACAGCTGCTTGTACTCTTTGGAGGATAGCAAGGTTGCATGTAACAGAAGTGCAAGACCCCAGTGAGTGGTCTGTGCAAGGGATTCAAAACCATGGTGGGTTCCCCCCCTCCTAAGGCCAGAGGAGGCCCCTGCAGCTCTTCTTATCAGCTGGTGCAGGTGTGGCCATCACCTGATACACCCAGGCCCTAAGGCTGGCCTGCTACAGGTAAATCTGCTACTGAACATATTTCAGTATCCAGAGCATTGCTCTGGAATTAAACAATTCTTAAATGGAGTATGAGTGGAACCTAACAGATTGTTTAAGCATTTCTTCCCACACTGCCATCAGGCTGTGGATATGCTGAATCGGAAGTAATGTGTTTAAAACTCTTTCAGAAAAATGTTTAAATTACTAATAATCAAATTATGGTCCATTATCTGCCATTGTCATGGGTTGTATGCTATGGCAGACGAATACAATCTTTATATGTGAGATCTAGATCACTGCTCAGGTTGGGCTGGGTATCGGCCGGTGGGTGGCGAGTGGTTATATTCTCTTCCTTTGTTATTTCCCTTATAATCATTATTATTGGTGGCAGCAGTAGTGGTTTGTGTTATACCAACTGTTCTTATCTCAACCCGTGGGAGTCACATTCTTTCGATTCTCCTCCCCATCCCTCTGGGAGCGGGGTGAGGAAGAAATGGGGAAGTGAGCAAGCAGCTGCATGGTTCTGAGTTACCGGCTGGGCTTAAACCACAACAGTTCTTTGTGTACCCCATATCTACCTGCCTTGGGGAGCAGTGCCAGTCCCTCTTCAGGCAGGTCTTGCTGCCGCACACAGTGTCCCAGATTTAATGAGATTTTGATGGGAGTGCGACTGCTTGCCTACTTTCACCATGGACTGGAAATTTTAGGCCAGCCAGAAGAGGTTAGCATAACAAAGTGGCAGGTGAGAGGGAGGCATTGAATTTCAATGAACTAGGGTATGAAATCTCATTGCTTATGAATTCAAGCTCCTGGCTCAGGCGTCCCTCTCACTTACCTTGGAGCAAATCTGCTGTCATGCATAGGAAACAGCTCAGCAACTGAAGTCCTGGCTGCCATGGAGGTGGAGGCTGACATTTATTAAAGACCTGCAGAGCTCTGTGGAATGAAAAACGTTGTTACGTTCTTGGACTTAGTCATTACAAGTCAAATATTTGAATAGGTAGGGGCAAGCATTTTGCTGAAATTGGATGATATCTTTCATAGTTATGCTTGGTGATGCTTGCTCCACACATATTTGGGTGCTTGGCCAGGGGCGAGAGGGAGGAAGGGATTAAAGGAACTTAGTATGGAGGGGGGAAAACATGAGCAAGGAGAAGAAAGCAAAAGAAACTATGGAAGGTTAAAAATAGGAACAACAGTTAGGCTGGGGGGGACCAAGAAGAGGCAGAAAAATAATGCAGAATCTTTGAAGAAAAAGGGGTTACACAGTGAAGCCTCTTATGAAAATGTAAATGGCTGAGTCTGAAGATAAATGAGGAGCCTGCAAAGAAACAATGAAAATAATGAAAATTTAAAAAAAAAATTAAAAGTGGAAGACAAAAAGGAGGGAAATATTTAGAAGGAAAATGACAGGTTTTCGCAGGTGTGTGCTGTTGAACATGTCAGCAGAGACACTCCATAATCGCCTCTAATAATGTGATGGGTACTGGGGGCTTTGTAAAAACAGTCAAAGCTCAAATTTTGCAGTTACTTCTTCAGTGAAGTGCAGTTTCCTGAGCATGTAAAGCTGACGGTGTTCTCCTTCTGTGGGTGTCCCAGCTGCGGGTTATGGTCCAGCCTTTCCTT
The DNA here is from genome assembly GCF_028554395.1 of Pezoporus wallicus. NCBI lineage: Eukaryota > Metazoa > Chordata > Aves > Psittaciformes > Psittacidae > Pezoporus > Pezoporus wallicus. The sequence continues at coordinate 2,747,353 of NW_026638360.1, read as the reverse complement.
CCTGGGGACTATACACCAGGAGCTCTGCTGCCAACAGTAGGCACAGTGTCTCCCAGGGCACCACTGGCTTTTACTCCAGCTGTGGGGAGGCTGTAGAGGCAGCAGTTCAGTGCTTGCCTGAGGTTGCACAGTCAACAAAGAGCTCCCTGACAGGCAGTGAAGGAAAGGGACTTGGATTTTACCTTGGGAAAATGTTGCCATTCTCCACCAAACGTGTTGGGCTTTGGGGGGCTGTTTGTCATGGTTTGGTCTTTTTTGCTGTGTCCCTGTGGAGGTAGTTGGGGGTTTTGGGAAAGAGGGGATGTGGTGCCCTGCTTGCTGAGGAGCCACCCTCCCATTGGGCTACTGGGAGAACTTGTATCATGGTCACTCTTTTGTCACTAGTTAAGTCTTTGGCACCATGGGGAGTTTCTTGGCTTGGTGGGATGCAGCTATGATAGATGAGGACATCAGATGATGCTCTGGAGAGGTGTGATGTTGCTTGCATTTGTGGGTGGTCAGGCTTAACACATAGGCAGGCAGGTAGAAGAGTATGGTTACTCCAAGCCTGCCTGGCATCTTTAGTGGTGACTGACTCAATGAGTAGCTGTGCACAGCAAAATGGGGAGGGGACTGAGTTCACTGACCTTGCCATTCTTCCTCTCCCAGTGAAGGAATTTCTTTCTGGTGCACCTGACTCTCACCAGGGACAGCCTTGTTGCCATCCACATTGTGCCTGCATGGATGGAGCTGCATGTCTTAGCCCCTCCATGGAGATAATGTTTTCAGGAGGGAGATGATGCTGCATAGTTTAGTAGAAAGCCCTGTCACAAAAAACTATCTGGACAGTGTATTAGTCAGTGCCCAGGGTAAGACCATAGCAGTTGCTGTGGACATTAGAGGTGGAAAGCAGATATATGACTCTTCCTTCAAGAAAAAAGTTTGAATCACAGGGACCTAATTGACCGCAGCTTAAAATAAAAATAAGAAGGAAGTAGGAAACTGGTGGGGATGAAACTCAGCAAGCCAATTATCACTGTTAGCCCCTGTCAGGCTGCACAGGGATCCCCACCAGCCTCCACTGCTGCGCTCAGGATGAGCATGGTACGTTGGTCAGGGTTGTGGCTGCCTTTTCCCCACTCTCAGCCTGTGTTTCCAGGGTGTAAACATTTCATAGGCCGTGAGAAGGGGCTTCTGTATTAGACTTAACTGAGGCCAGCAAAAGGCTGTGCTCTCAATATGCTCAGCATGGTGGTGCACACCTCAGCAGCTCTGTGGGTAAAGGAAAAGCATTTATCAGCCTTCTAGGAGTTTAATTTTCACATTTTTCTCATATTGGTTTTGGGCACTTTTGGGGCTTGTATTTGCATTGGTGGCATGAAAGGAATTGGCTTTTCATTTGCAGCATGTGAGGTAGTGGGCTTTGGATTTAGCCTCTGTGTTTTTTCCACAGCCTTATTCCCCACCCCACCCCTGAGGACACCCGTAAACTCTGTAAATTATCAAAGTAAACTGCACGGATTAAAGTCTGGTGCAAAACTGTTTTCCAGGAAGTATAACAGGCTGCACTTAGTTTAGCTAAAATCACTTTGCATGGATTTTTCTGGCATAAGCCAGTCTGTAATAGATCCAGAATGTCTGAGGATGATCGAGTACTCAAACTCACAATGAATTTTAAGGGAAAATGGCTTTCTGTCTCTTTTATGTTGGGTTTGGGTTTTTTTTTTCAGTGATGGCTAGAAGAATGAACATTTTTCTTAAACAAGGGTGTTTATTTTCCTCTTTTTTTAAATCACTTCCCTGCTTATTTATCTGGGGGGAGTAGTGTGCAGTGTTGCTGTATAATGCGTTTTGCTTATGGAGTGGTGACATTTGGAAGAACCTGCCTGGAAAAGCTGTTTGAAGGCTCAGGTATGAGCAGAGAGTCTTCTTCCATCTCTGCCCATGGGCTGCAGGTAGCTAGTCTTTCCCAAGGAAGTTTTCTTCCAAGTGTGACTTTTAATAGGAACAAGCCAGGACTCACAAGCTATAAGGTAAGGGAGCTTCAGTCAGTTTCTTTGATTCACCACTCTCTTCTGTGGTGTCGTGATTCCACTAGTTCTTCAGTCACCTTTGAGTCTGCCAGGGCGCAGGAGACCTGAATACTTAATGTGCTCAAAAAAGGGGGTTTGGAAGAAAAACAGCGTAATTAATCAGAAAAAAAACCACAAACCCTTTCTTGCCATTTTAATGTAGCAGAAAAAGGAACAGGCTAAAGCTCTTCCTTTTTGAAGGTCACATTTACAGGAATTTAGCTGTGATGTGAAATACAGGAGCCTTTAAAACTGTCCCAGTGTCTAGGTTACAGAGAAGAAAACACTGATGGGCAAGGAGGAAGAAAGAGGACGTGTCATAGCTGTGCTGCAAAACAAGGCTTCTGAGTCTACTTTTGGTGGGATTTCTATTTGAGTGGATGAGTGAGTCCCCTGTTTTGGAGGGGATAGCATGCTGATACTAGTGTGCTGAGTTTAGAGAAGTTTTCTTTAGTAAAAGAAAGAAGATAAAATGTAAGCAGATGAACTAGTGAAGCTTGGTTTCCTGTGGGTTTTGCTTCATGGTTGAATTCCTAGGTATAGTGCAATCATTGTGTTTCCTTGATTTGGGTATCCCCATGATTGTCTTCTAGATGACTTCTTTGGTGTCTAAGGGTTGACTGAATGTTGCATTGTTCCCCACAAAGAAATGCTAATGTGTGGTGCTTATCTCTTCTAGCTCTCCAGCTACTTCATGAAACCTGTGAAACTTACTCTGAGACTGCTGTTCATCTCTCAGTGTGTATTTGAGATCTTTAGTAGCTTTTGAAGCAATAGCCACTTGCTAAAGTTAGGTGGAGACAGGCACGAACACCTGCACAGTCAGGTAATGTTGTCTTCTCTGGAAGCCTGAGTATCTGTACCAAGAGGTCAACCTGAGAATGCCTACCAGCCAACATTAAGATGGAAGAAGATACTGTCCAAAGATCCTGCAGAGCTGAGAAGCCCATCCTGAAGACTCCTGTCTTTCAGCAGTCCTGGAATCATTATCTTTGGGGGTTGCTCCCTTATTTTTCTTTCATAGGAGGCCAGGACATTGAGAGATTCTCTCTTCTTGTACTGCTGAGAAAAGCTTCCCTTTCTCTTTTCTGCTCAAGAGTCTTTTCAGGCTGCTGTGAGTCGGTATTATTTCCATTACACTGTGCTTTCCTCAATCTGCTGAGCAGACAGCAACCAGCAGAGTATCTGCTGCTGTTCCTGGTATGCCTCTCTCAGTGTCTCAGCCTGTTAAACTCCAGAGCCTGCCTCATTTGGGGACATTCCTGAGATGCAGCAGTAGCACAAGTGAAGTGCTTCATGCTGGTCATTTTGCTATTTACCTGCAGGGTAGTGAGTAGCAGATGGGAAGAGCCTTTTGCACTCAGATGCAATGGGGAAACAGGCACCAACTGAGAAAGCTGGAGCTTCTGGAGATCTGGGGACAGCAGTGTGTCAGCTGTGCTTGGCTCTCACTCAGAAACTTCACCAGTAGAAGGCTGGAAGTGCTATAAATAAAATGCTGGATTCTGCTGGAGTTGGTGGTATTGATCCTGTGCTGGAGCCATCACAGGAACTTCCTATTTACTAGTTTATTTCATTGCTTACTTTCTTTACTGTTTTGAGTAGGTTTTTTAATGCATTACTTTGATACAATATGTGCCTTTTAGTTAATGATAGGTACACCAAAACCAACTTCTTATTTTAATGTGAGATTTATTTTATGAACACTTAATTTTAAATGCCCACTGGTTCCTGCAAGGGATTTAGGGTATCACATAAAACGTGAATCACTGAGCCCTAGGAGACCTACCTGTATTCGGATGTTTCCCTTCTGACTGTAAGCATCAGTGGTGTGCATCAGTGCTGCTGACTATGAGCAAGTCATCTTCCTATGGGTCTACTTGCCTTGTGAGGGTTACATGAGGAGCAGGACAAGCAACTAGTGGCTGTAAAGCTGGAGAAAGTGTCCATCTCTTTCTGAAATGATGCTGCCATTCAGGATGTAGCATGTCTTGGATGACCACCTAGTGGTTTCTCTGTGACTAACTCTGCTGTCAGTTCATTGAGGTTGCATGGAGCACTCACTGCTAGAGGAGAACAAAGCTTCACCTGGGTAGTCATCACACCCCCAGCACATAAAAAGGGTCCAGAAGTGTGCGGAATACAACTTGTATGGCAGGAACTGTTAAGTGAATCCTTTCCACCTGTCTGGATTAGGAGCTGCTACCACAGATTTCATGAACAAAACGGTTTCTTCATGCACTTTGGCAAGGCAGTGCAGACCTTCACGATGGAGAGCTGTCGTTATGTCCATCAACTGGTCCTTGTTCACAGCCTTTTCTACTGCTTCGACGTGCCCTGTCACCTTCCTCATCTCCTTCAAATACAGCATGGTTTGTACAGAAAAGTGATGGTCCCTTCTTTAGTTGTGCATGTGCATGCTGCTCAAGCCTTGCAGAAAGTGCCCTTTTCCAGTGAGAGCAACTTGATGGTGGCATTCTGTCATTGGGCTGATAACCAGAGAGGTGGATTGGGAGAAAGGGAGGAAAGGAAGGGTACTGTGTGCTTTAAAATGCCCAGATCAATTAATATAAAGATAAATACATTTATTAAAAGATTTCCATAGAAAGATGCCAGCCACTCTCATGCAGAAAGTCAACTGCATGTTTGTGTGTGCCAAACTAGCTTTTCCAAGCTAGCAGATGGCTACACTGGAGCAAGAGAACACCTATTTGCACTGTCTCAAAAGCTCTTCCAAGCACAGCATTTCTCCTCCCTTCTTATCCCCAAAATCCCCGCCATCTGAACAGAAGGAAGCTTGGAGTATGAAGAGCTGAAAGAGGACAGATGGCCATACCTACCTACACAAGAGACAAAATTGTAGAAGTACAGTAGGATAAAAAACTCATCAGGAAAACAGATTTGCAAAAGTGTCTGTTCCTGGTTTTCTCTCTGATACCTTGATCAGATGGTAGAAGTCTGTCAGCTGTTTGACTGAATTTGCATTATTTGTCTTAATTCTGCTATCCATAGTCTCTAGAGCAGGAGAAGAGCAGGTGGCCCTCATGGTTGGAGAACTTGGACTCCATCCTGCAAGAGCCAGAGCTTGCCTTTCATTCATCACAAGAGTGCCAGCTTCAGAGTAACAGTTCTGAGCTGCCAAAACCTTGTTGGAGGAAAGTAGCTTGGAAATACCAAAAGAATTAACATTTTTCATTCCAGCTCCCAGAAATCCCTGCTCATCATGCTGACTTCTTGGCTCAGTAGGTGCTTGTTGTCTAGTGAAGATGTATGTTTGTATATGTTATGAGCAATTCCCATGCTTTAAACAGGACTGTTTGCGAAAGAAAAGATTTCAACTGTCCTAGTTTGTATGGGGGATTTTTTGTTCTTAGATTTCAGACCTTTTTCTCATCTACTTATTATCCACCCCATGTCAGTAATCTGCATCTGAAGAAGATGTGATTCTGATCTCCTTCCCTGTCTATGCATCAGCATTTTCACTTTGTCTTCCCATATTACCTTAAGACTCAGACATGGCCTGAACAGAAGTTTGGGCTGTAATAGAGAGTAAAACCTAATTTCTGTGCTTCCTTCAGTGCTTTGCTTCTGAGGGCTGAAATGTTCCATTCTTGTGTGTTCAGCAGGAAGATGGGTTTTGAAGGGGATGGACTCGGATTCTCAGTTTGTGGGTCTTTAGACTTTAGTTCAAATACTGCTGCTGACAAAAATTATTTCCCAAGTGTGTCTTGGGCTGTGTCAGAGGCAAAAATAAATCATAGCTGCTAAGCTTAAGGAGTGACTGGTTCAAAGGGGCTGTTGGAAGCTCTAGTCCTGGGCTTTGCAGCTCTAGGGACAGGTCAGGTCCCCAAAAGCAGATGAACGAAAGGCATTTGCTAGGTCCTAAACCCGTCATTATTGCATAAATGAAGGAAAAACAGCTCTCACATGCATGCCTTGACCTCCTGTGTGATCTCTGCTGAGCTCTAGAAGCTAGGGCACTAATCTCTGAAAGCAGCTCTTGCACTGTTATCTCAAGTGTTGCTCCTGGTCTTACTTATATAGCTGAAGTAGATGAGAATCCTCCTTGAAAACTGATTTTTGAGAAGGGCGACACACCTGACTATAAAGCACCATGAACATAATTGTAGTCCAGGGGAATATGGCCTGAGATGCGTTGTTTTGTAATGGTACTACATGACCCTCCCTGTTAATGCCTGCCTGCTCACTGTGCTAGGTGGAATGAAAGAAGGCTTGTAAAAAAATTGCAAAAAAAAAAGAGATTTTTTAAGCTTCCCATTTCTGGAATTTATTAACTTCAGCTTCAGAGGCGTAAAACATTAAGACAGTGTTGGATGCACAGCTTCAGAAGAGCCCAGGCTGCATCAGCTCCTTGGCTCTGTGTTTGCTAGGGTAGTTTTTTTTGCTTCCTGTCCCTGTCCTGCAGGCTCCAGGAAGCTGTGGCTTAGCAGGTTGCCCTATGCTGGTTTAAGCCACAGCAAATACCCATGTCCCTGCTCTTAGCTCACAAGTGCTGTTAAGTAAAATGCATCAGCTTAACTCTCTGGAAGAGGTGCCTGCTGATGTGCTCTACCCTCATGTTTTCACTGGTTTAGGCTTGCCTTAAGCTGCAGTAGCTCTCTAGTGCTGCTTGGGATCAGTGGGAGAGCTAAATCCTCACAAAGGTGAGATTGTAGAAGAGGGAGGGAGATAGAGAAGGAAGGATTTGTGAGCTGACTCACCTTGGCTTGCTGCCGGAACTTATTGCCTCCAGAGTTGAGCAGTTGGTGTGGTGCATGGGGGTCTGCAGCCCACTGCTGCCCTCCCTGGTGTCTCCCCTGGGCTCTGTTTCAGATGTTTCCACCTCTGTTGGGGACATGCCAGAGTGGGCTAGGGTATGAGTGACATCCTCAGCGAAGCTGCAGGAGCAGGGCAGTGCCACAGTGTGCCTGAATCTCACCTGGGTCTGCCCTGGACTGCCAGCCTGCTGAATGGGGTGTGCTGCAGGCGCACAACCCACCAGGAGCCATGTTTTGTCAGGGCTTGAATAGCAGAGCAGGCTGTCATGAAGCATGAGTTTCTCCACTACAGGGAAGGGAAAACGCCTGTCTCTTTGGACGTCATCTCTGCCACTACCTCATGCCTTTTTTTACTTGCAGGCTGGTTTGCAGACTTCTCCTTACAGAGAGCATCTGCCTCGAAGAGCAGAACAGCAGAAAACGTGTGCATGTGCAAGGGAGGAAAGTTTTTCCTCCCTGCCGTGGCTGGGAGATAGATGCAGATGTGAAGCCTGTTCCCTGCCCCACCATGCACCCCGGTCACTGTGCTCTTCAGGCACCAATGCATCCCCAGCATCTCTGCCCCTGTTGTCAGGGTTCGTTCTACCAATGCTCCAGCTAATTTTTGCTTGATGAGCAGACGCTGACTCTTACAGCTGGGCACTGCCTTGTCCTGTCACCACCCCTCTCTGGTTTCTCCTCTTTTTTTTTTCTTTTTTCCTTTTAATGAGGTCACTTGAACTTCTCCATCTAAATTAGCTGTCCTAATGACCAGATGTTCCTTGGAGTTCTTTGGGACAGGGTGAGCGGAGAGGTGGAGAGAGGAGAAGGAGCTTGTTAGCAGATGCCTGCTTTCCCCTGCTCCCTGAAGCTGCTTTAGCTGAGGACAGAGGGGCAATGGGGAACAACAAAACAGGGGCAGCAGGTATGAATGTGCACCCAGCACCAAGTACACTGCCCGCAAAGCAGTCAGGGACCAGAATTTTTGAAGAAGCATCTCTGAACAGCACTGTGCTGGCAGGGCTGGAGGTCCAGAATAAAGCCCAGGGGGAAAAGAAGCGTGAATGTCCTTTCTCCTGGAGCTGAAGCATTCGTGAGCAGTTGAGAAAGTTGTAGTTCCCCTGGTTCCATCAAGGACAAGCCAGAGCTGGGGCTGAGCATGTCTGTTCCCCTTCAGCCTGGACACAGAGGGAAAGGGTTGCTGGTGGGGCATGGGATGCCTGCTGCCAACCCCTGTGGGTCTGTATCAGTCTTGGTAGGCTGCTGGAGAGCATTGCTGCCCCATGTGCCTGGGGCAGGCATTCTGGCTTGTGATCGCACCATTTGCCTAGCAGGTCCCATGTGGCTTAGGTGTGCAGCTTTGACTAGGAAGCCCCCCTTCCAAGATGCACTGTGGAGCAGGAGCAGGCTGTGCAGTGGGATCCTCTGAAAGGGAAGGAGCATAGGAACGGCATTGACTGGGCATGTGGGGCGGGCTGGGAGCATGACCAAGGGAGCCTGCAGCAAGCAATCAGAAGTTCAGGCCCTGAGTTGGGAAGATGGCCTGATTTCCAAGTTTTGCATCTTTTGTCTCTTTATCTTTTCCGTTTTTTTTCTACATGAGTTAGTTTTGTTTTTTCTTGTGCCCTTTCTCACTGGCTGCTTGAACTCACCCTGTTGCTTTGGGAGATGCATTTCTAATGGCGTAATCATTCCAGCCAGTAGTTAATGTACCAACAAGGATACTATTGTAATTGGAGGATTTATTACTGCTGCTGTGAAACAACTGCCGTGCCTCCTTGCTTAAGTCTTTGGCTCCCTTCTTGCCTTCTGCCAGCAGCTGAATCAGTAACAAACTGTGCTTTTAAAAACCATCCTTATTTCTCAGTGCAGGTGGGCTTTACCGAAGGAAAGTAACCCCCAAACCAACCAGATTATTAGCACTTCCCTTGTGTTTTCCCTGTGGTATGTGTTGGCAGGTAAGAAAGAGAAGAGGGAATTTTGCACAGAGACCCCACACCCCCAGTCGCACTAAAGATTTGCATCCTCATATTCTGGTCTCAGGCGGGACTTCAGGCAGTGGCGGAAACACAAGCAGCAACAACAGGATCAAAGCTTTCATCTGCCTGCTTCAGACCACCTGCAATTCTCTAGCTGGGACTTAAAAATAAGGCAAGCAAAGGATGCTACCAGCGGCATGGTCTGCTCAGTTTTGTCCCCCTGCAAAGGTGACATTTGAGGGTCTTTATCAGTTTTGCAGCATAGCACATTATGTGTTTTCCTCCTCACCAAAGTCATTATGCAGACTTTTGGTCGTCAAGAAGTCACAGTGTCTGATGTGCTGCAGCAGGTATGCATCATCATGTACAGCTAATTGCCAGGCACGAGGGTTTGGGAGGATTACATTGCTAATCTAGGTATCTTCCCTGACTTATCGCCACCACCTTCCTCCTGTCACATGCATGCACGCGTATTTGGATCCTGTAAGGAATAGAAGTCAGTAGTGGTGTGTGGGAGGGATATAAGGAGCATGGCTCCCTGAGAGCTTGCAGTGGGTGGGAGGGTCCAGGTCCCTTCCGTCCTTGTGCTCCAACCTGCTTTGCCTCCCATGGTGTTTTTCAGTGCTTGCCAGTGCTCACCTCTGGACTGGTGGCACTGACACTGCGGTTAAACACTCTTGAGCAGCTTGTTTCTGTCTTGCATGCACGACCAGAGGGGTTGGGGGAGGAGATTCATGGTGCTGAACTGGGATCCCTGTGGGGCAGCAAGATGTCACAGGGCAGATGGAAACATAACTCTTGCACTAATTCCCTGCAAAATCCAGAGTGGTATTTCTCAGCCAGAAGCAGCTCCCCAGGATTTGCATGCTACACTTATTTGTTCTTCCTAAATAGTTCACACTTGACATTTGGCAAGCTTAGCTCTCTGCAGGCAGTATGAAGTGGGCAGTTGGGGAGACAGGGTAACACCATAGGGTGCCTCTAAAGTGTATCAGTGGGTAAAAGCTATAACAAAATCCAAGGGAAGAAGAGGCAGCAGCCCAGAAATGATGCTGGGTAGCCTGTGTCCGTTGTTTTACTCCTGAAGAGCCTCCAAGTGTAAGGGTACTCTGTTGTTAAGTGATTTTTCACAGTGTTGTTTTACCAGCTCAAGCTAGGGAGCCTCTGGCTGCCAGCCAGATGCTCCTTCTGCATCACTTAACAAGGAAACGGCACCTCATGCTGCCTTGCTTGGGAGTAGATGAAGTATTGATAGCTCTCTGGTTTGTATCCGGCACATAAAAGCTTTCCTCTTGGAGGTTATTGGGGGTTTTGGATACCCAAGGATTAACTAGAACCAGCCTGCAGAGAAGGGAGACCTCTTTGTCTACATGGGCATAATTCAGCATGGCACTGGGAGCTGCTGGAAACAGAGGTGATCCTGGGGCTCAGAAGAATGTTGAGGCATGCACCGAGTCGAGACCTGGGAACTCCAGTCTGCTCCCTGCTTTTTTTCTGGGAGACTGTAAGGCAGTTCCTTGTCCTAGAGTTAGCCCTACTTAATTCACCAGGTGCTCATTGATTGCATGTTACTGAGGTGGGTTTGACCGGAGCTGGCTGTGCAGGCTTCCTGAGAAGGAATGCCCGTGGGCATCACCCTGGTAAGGGAGGGAGCATCTCCAGGCTCCTTCCTTGTCCTTTTCCCAACAGCAGGTACCCGGGACTCTCCCTAGCTGGGTCCCTGACACCCTCTAGTGGCAATATTTACAGTCAATATTTCAGGAGATTTCAAAACGTGGTGGGGTTGGGAGCACCCTCTGCTTAGCAGCCTACTCACCAGTGAGGACCTGTCCCAGTGCCTTCTGCAGGAACCTGGGGCTTTGGGACCTAGTAGGAAATGTTGAAAAGAGGGGAAAAACCCAGCAGCTGGGTAAGAAAGAGCAGACAAGAGGACATGTCCTGCAGCACCCCTCTTGGCTCTGATTCAGGTATGGCCTTGCTACCCTTCTTACAGTGACGACTGTCATGTAAGCTTACCCTTGCTTTCAAGTAGAGCTCTGCTTGCAGAGTGCCCAAGAAATCCTGGTGCATCCTGCTGCAGGCGGCTGCAGGATGCTTGGGGACAGCTTGGCAGTGTGATGTCTGGCAGCGGAGCCAAGGCTCCTGGGTGGACACTATGTAAAGAGTTACTCATGTCCCGATACACAAACTGATGTCTTTGAAGCCCCAGTAGGGCAACTGGCTTGGGAGGAACTTCTGATAATCCACCTCCCCATGAGCGGTGTCGAGCACAAGGGGATTGGCAAACACCTTCACAGCATTTTCTGCTTGCATTTCTCTGTGTGTCTTCCAGTCCTGATCTAGCCTGATGGGCTAAGCCATGCCTGTAGCCCTCCTGTTGGCACAGGCCAGCCTGGTCTGTGCCCTGTGGCGGTGTGTAAGCCCCAGCAGACCTGCAGCCTTGCTGCAACAGTCCCCAGCACTCCACAGCACTCAGAAGGATGTGCTCATTGGGTTTCTGTAATGAGCTGTGACCTGTTACCATGTTTGGCTGCCTCTTGAGAACAGTATTTTCCCCTTTCTCCTACCCACTTCCCCCCTCCCAAATCTGGTACCCAATGTGCATCTTGCAGTGTAACTGAAACAGTTGTTTGTGCATTGTTGGCCAAGCATGAGAGCAGTGGTGCAAAGTACAGAGCCTTACCACTGGCCTGGCCAGCTCTGGGCTCTTGCCTGTCCTTGATGTCTAATCCTTTGGAAACTGGGCCCTCATTTAGCGAGTGGGTCTCTAGTCCTCCTGGTTGAGAAGGTGAGAACAACCAGGTGTATGTCTGTGTAATGCTGATGTAAGACAACAGCCTCAAGGCTGCATGCAACCTAAAAGGTCTTGCTGATTCTTCTAACTGGGAGGATCCTGGTTGGCTTTTTTAACCAACAGAGCAGGAGGAATGTAGCACAGCGTGTCAGGTGTTACCACAGTTAAGTTAGAGCCTTTAACAGCACACCACCACCTACTGATTTTCCTCCAGGAATGCATTTTGCAGTAGCTTGCCCATGTGGTGTAAAAGACGCTAACCCTCCAGCCAGATTCTGACCTGGAAACACAAAGTAATGCTTCTAGCTGTTGAAATGGTGTCCGTGCCAGCCTCCAACCTCCTTGGGGAATGGCAAGGCAAGTGTTTGATTGAGGCCCAGCCTTTGGACAAGCTTCCTGGTGTTCCTCCTAGGGAGAGGGCAGCTCCACATCTGGCAAGCCAAGTGTCTGCCTCTTTCTCAAGCATGACCTTGTTTGTCCCGCAGAGCCAGGCAGGCTCTTGGAGGTAAGCAGCAATTCACTCTCTGCCTTATGCTTAGACAGAGAGCAGCCATGCTACTGAGCTGTGGGAGCACACAGCCAACCAATGGAGTGTGCAGAGCTCTCAAACTGGGGGAAGGAGAGTAAGCATGCTTTCTTCACTGATACCCACTTTCACCTCATAAGCTGTTGTGCAGAGGCTGGTGTAGCAGGGAGCTCTGCCTTTGAAGCAGCTCAGCAGGAAAGTAACTCCAGCAACGTGATGATCAGGGTTAATTTATTTAAATAAAGTAAGAAAAGTTACAAGAGCCTGTGGCTGGAGGGCAAAGAAAAATCTGCGTGGCTCTGGAAATTATTCAGGAAGGTCTGAAATGAGAAATTCAAATGTTATCGTGCAGGCGGTATAAACCAGCAAGGTTAGATGCTGCTGTCACCACTGGTTTGGGAATCAGAGGGAAGGGGAAGGGGCATTGAGAGGCAGAATCCTTTTCATGGTCTGCCACAGGTTATTGCTGGTGAGCAGAGGACAGGAGCTCCAGCAAGGAAGATGAGAGGAAAAGATAGAGGATGAGACATAGTTACAGGGCACAAGCAGTGGCCTGCAATGTCAGTGACCTTACAAGGTACTTCCCCTGTCACGGGCAGTAAATTCCCTGGGTACTGAACACGTGGTAAAAGAAAATGCTCCCATCCGGGCTGGTCTTGGGAAGATTTCCCTCTCATTTATATCATCTCATGGGTTTTTTCTTTCTTCTCTTCTGGTTATGATTTTTCTGCCATAAACAATCATAGCAGTTGTCTTCACTGCAGCTCATTGCTTTCTGTAGCTGTGCTTGAATGAAATAGATGCAGCTTTCAGCAGCTTACCTAATTTCATCAAACCTTCCAGTGCTGTCAATGAAACTGAACTGAGATAGGTTGATTATATTTCACTGGTATGCAGCGAAACTGTGGGCATTAAAAGGCTTTCTAACACTGCCTTGTCTGCAGAACTGGGGAGAAGGTTTGCATTCTTCCTTCCATGTGATGTTTCTTGAGACAACAAAGTCAGAAAGGCTTCTTTTTAAGAAAGTCTATCTTCTGCTGGTAGAACCTCATGCTAAAATTAAGGTGCTTGGTAAAATCATGCAAGGTTGTGGGGCTGCAGTGTTCTTTTTTATCCTGATTTTAGCGGCTGTACTTCCTTCCCTCTGGTTAATCAATTGGAAAAGTAGCCAGCAGTTTTATTGCCTTGACATGTCTGTCCTGAGCAGGCACTGGGCAGGCTGCAATTAGTGCATTACTGCCCTCAGAGGAGACACTTTCTTCCAAATGTTCAAACCCCTTTGTTTGGCCTGAGGGGATCGTTAAAACATGAAATGATATAAACAAAGGAGAGGGGAATTAAATCTCCTGACTCTTTTATGAAGGAAGATTAAAGGAACTATGTTTAGCTTGTACCCACTAGTGACTGAGGTGTGAAGACCATGCCAGGGCTAAGGACTGGCTGAAGGATGTGGGCGGGAGAGGGGTCATGAAGTATGCTGGGGGCACACAATGAAGGGGAAGTTGCCCATTATGAAATGCCTTGATGGAAAGTATTAAGCTGTGCTGCTCTGCAGCGTGATGGAAAACCCTGTGCAGTTACTGGGGCCACTGATGAGGAATTTAAGCACAGCACTGGAGTATGTGCTGCAGGTCATGGTCTTTCCCATCCAAAGGTTTGGGGAATGATTCTCCTCTTTTGGAGGGCTAGATGTGAGCTAACAGGCCTTTGCCAATGCTTAACAATTAATTACAACTGTAAAAAGAAACCTCTCTCCCAGCTCTCTGGGCTTTAGACTCAGCATTTTAGTATCACTAACTCCCGTGCTGTTTCCCTATCCCCCTTTGCTGCAGTGATTCCCGACTCACTGCGAGTCACAGCGGTCCCACAGACGCTGAACAAAGTGGAGCACGACTCCCTGGAGCTGAAGTGTGAGGTGTCTAAGAGCACAGCCCAGCACAGCCATGTCTCCATTGCCTGGTACCGGCAGCGGGGCAGCGAGGTGCCTGTTGAGGTCATCTCCCTCAGCCGTGACTTTGTCCTGCGGGCTGGCAGTGCCTATGCCCAGCGGCATGCTACAGGGGACATTCGCTTGGACAAAGTTGGGGAGACCACCTCAAAGCTCACTATCTACAACCTCCATCCTTCGGATCAGGGCGAGTTTTACTGCGAGGCAGCAGAGTGGATCCAGGACCCTGACAAGGCTTGGTATGCCATGACCCGCAAGCGTTCCCAGGGTGCCATCGTCACTGTGCAAGCCACCGGTCAGTGTCTTCTCTGCCTGTTCTCGCTCAACTGGGTGGTGGGAGGAGTTGGAAAATGGGGCTGTGCCTTGTTAGGTGGCTGGGAATTGGGTGGCAGGCTTTGTCTCCTGATGTGGTCACTGAGCTGGGGCTGACACAGGAGCTAAAACAGATCTTAAGCACTTGGTTCTAGCACAGGCAGTGAGAGTTTTGGTAAGTGGGGAGGAAAGAATGATGCAGCAGAAAATAAAACTAAATCTTCGAGCAAGTGTTTCTGTATTGCACAAGGTCTTTTTGCAAGTCAAAATCCTTCTCCCAGGCCACAGCACAGGTTCCTTCTAAGGATCTAAAGACCCAGCTGAGCTCTTTCTTCCTCTCTGATATCCCCAAAGGCCTTGACTCTTGACCCTGGGCCAAGCAGGGTCTGAACAGGACTAGGCTCCAGGTCACATCCTACAGCACCACTGGATTCTGATGTTGCAGCAGAGCTGCTCCCAGGAATAAAGTCTGGAGGAAAGGGTTATGATTAGGGAAGCCTTGCAGCTTATGGCAGCAAGCTGCCTTTCCTACAGCATGGCCAGCCTGGGATCCCACAACGAAAGCAAGCCCCTAACCCGTTCACGTGCAGATGTGCATGTCGAAGGGATGTTGACCAAGCAGGGAGGAGCAAGTTGTAAATACTTTGCAGAGGTGTGCTGGCTGTCTTGATGGGCTTTCCATGCTGACTTTTGGGCTTGATGGTCTTTTCCATGCTTTCGATGTTGGTTTGTCTCTCCCAGATAAGGAGTTCAGTGTCCGGCTGGAAACAGAGAAGCGGACATACATTGTGGGTGAGCCGGTGGAGTTTCGGTGCATCCTGGAGGCTCAGAATGTCCCTGACCGCTACTTCTCCATCTCCTGGGCTTTCAACAGCTCCCTCATTGCCAGCCTGGGACCCAACGCTGTGCCGGTGCTCAACAATGAGTTTGCCCAGCGCGAGGCCCTGGGCCAGCTCAAGGTAGCCAAAGAAAGTGACAGTGTTTTTGTGCTGAAGATCTACCGCCTCCGCCTTGAGGACAGTGGCAAGTACAACTGCCGGGTCACCGAGCGGGAGAAGACTGTCACGGGGGATTTCATTGACAAGGAGAGCAAGCGGCCAAAGAACATCCCCATCACTGTCCTGCCGCTCAGTAAGTAGAGACTTTCCCATGCCCTCCTGGGGCCATTGCTCTACTGAGCAGCTATGTGGTGAAGTTGTGATGTGCCGAAACTTCGGCGGTGGGGAAGAGGGAGGATAAGAGTTTGCATGCTATTGAGGCTTGGAATCCCAACTGGCAAGATACTTCATTTTTTGATGGTAAGGGCATGATAGAGAAGGAGGGATATGTGTTGGGTTTGTAGGTGGTGAAGCATGCCCCCACCTTGGTAATGACTTCCTTGAGTTGAAAGAATGTGTGACAGCCTCTGACTTGCTCCTCACACTCTCTCCTTTGCTTGCTCTGCAGAGCTGGGTGCTCTGAAATACTCTGCAGGCATTATGGGGAGACCAGCTTGGCTTTGGTTTATCCTAAGAGCTGCTAGGTTCCTGCAGGCTGTGCAGTGGCTGTTCTTCAACTGTCTTGCAAGGCAACTGTACTGGGAGAAACCAGGGTTCATGTGATCTTCAGCCCTGGTCTGCTCTTCAGCATGGAGCTCTGTTGAGGTCACTGTGTGTCTGCCAACCCTCGTGAAAACAGCCCTACCAGAGGCTTGCCTGAATGTCTTTTGTATTTGTCAGACCAACAGGATGAATACAAAAATAACAGGGTAAGAGGAGAGGGTCCACTGATTGATTCCTTGTTTTGCTCTCTGAAACTCGGGTAGCTGTGGCACAATGAACCATGCACATGTTGCTGAGGCTGCCCTTGCAGTGGGGTTTGACCAAGCAGAGGGTAACTGCAAGAGGATTTTGTGCAGTGTTTATCTGCTATCTCTTAGGTTTCAAGGGAAATGCAAACCTTTCCTCTAGCTTTTTTTCCCCTCCTTATTTTTCTGAAAGAAATTCTATTTCTTTTCTCTCCTACCAGTATTTGGTCTCATTTGTTTGGCTTTGAAAATTACTGTAGCTGGAAATCTTACACTGGACAGATGTCTAAAATTTAATAGTTCTAGGCACAGCCACTTTTCAGACAGATTTCATTCTTGCCATTTGATTAATCACCAGCTCTAGGAACAAATGTGATGATTTTTCATGGGTGCTACGTGTCCATAGCTCTGACCGGAGACAGCAGGAGTAACCAACACTCAGTGTCTCTGAAAAAACAGACATAAAGCCTTACATTTTGGGAAGCTCAGGATATGAGGGTTTTTTGATGTTACCAGACATTGATAGCTACCTCTAGTGTCACTAGCGATGGGAGTTAGGGAGAGCTTCTCCCAGAAAGGGTTGTAGGAATGGACATGGCAAGATGGTGATCATGGTGATGTGAACTGAAAAGCCCAGGGAGCTGGAAGCTTTTTTTGGCAGAGCCATTTCCATGCGCTACATGTTGTAGCAACACACATTCCAAGTTCTGCTGAGATTCCATCCTGAATCTGCGACCAGAAGACGCATCAATGTCTCATGAACCATAGGCAGAGAGATTTCTCCCGATTTTGACCTACACCTGCTTTGAGTATGCCAGTCACCAGGAGCAGCTCGCTGCCCACAAGCTGGTTTTGGATGTGGTCACGCATGAGGTTAAGGCATGCCTGGACCCAAATCCATGGGCAGTTTCCTGCACCTGGTAGAAAGCCTCTCTGGCTAGCAGCGTCCTTCTTGCAGACCAAGAAGTGGCGAGTGTGTATCATCTCCCCTGTGTATATGCATTTCTCCCCTTAGAGACCAGCATCTCCTTGGAGATTATCAACAACGCCAGCAATGTCTTGGAGGGGGAGAGCCTGCGCTTTGGCTGCAATGTGCGCTCGGGCTTTGGGCCCCAAAGCCGCCTGTCTGTTGCCTGGCACCTGGTGGACAAGCTGAACCGGCGCAGTGAAATTGTGCGTCTGGATCGGGAGGGCACGCTGCAGCCAGGCCCCTTGTACACCGAGCGCAGCAGCTATGGGGGCATCCAAGTGGAGCAGGTCCGGCCTGGCTCCTTCACCCTGGAGATCTTCAACAGCGTCAAGGCAGACGAGGGCCACTATGAGTGCCGGGTGGCGGAGTGGACACGGACACTGGATGGGGAGTGGCAGATGGTTGGGGAGCGGCACACAGGCACCCCGGTGTCCATCACTGCTCTGGGTGAGTACTTGAGGCGTGGGGGACCATGGGGCCTTGCTCCCTGTGTGCCCAGTACCCCCCAGGAGGTCACCTGTGAACAACTGGGGCTGCTCTCAGCACTGTGCCCTTTGCTTGCCAGCACAATGGAGGTACCCAGCAGCTCCCAGTAGGTTGGTGCAAAATGCCTGCATGCTCTGTTGCATCTGGGGACAAAGTCTAAGGGGTGGCTGTGGCAGGAGCAAAGCCAGGGATGGCTAAGGACAGGGGCAGTGCTTCCAGTGTCCTTCCAAGGAGAGAGGCTGCTATCCCCACAATACTGAAGCCAAGCTGTGGGCAGTGCAGTGGTGGTGCTACGTCGGCAGCCTGTGGGCATCAAAGCCTCCTACATGCCCTGGGTAAACCTTATCTCTACTAACCAGACCAGGAGAGCAGAAAGCTGCAGCAACTGTCCAGACACCAGAAATGATGAACATCTCTGACAGCATCAGAAGTCTGATGAAGGCATGGGCCAGGAATTGTCCTCACTTCCTCTGTAAGGAGGCCCTGAGCTGCTGGCCTGGAACCATAACGTTGTCCATGACCAAGCTGAACTAGGACCTGGAATCATTGCAGCTAGTACTCTGCTCTGCAAAAGGGCTCCTCCATTTCAAACACAGTGTGACCACATTGGTTTAGGAGAGGGCAGATAGGGCATTAGGGATTTTGGATGGATTGTGAATTACTTTGGTCCTGCTCAGGCCTTGCTATGTTAAGTTCAGGACTGGTCCCCAAAGTGCTCTGCAGGAGGCTGAAGAAGGGATGACTTGTATGAGGCCGCGGATTTGCAGAATAGCAGGGCTATAAACAATCAGGGAGCTCTATTGAAAGGTCGAGATAGGAATTTTGGGTTGTTGGGTTTTTTTGCTGTTCTCTATAGTATTAATCTTAAGCTTTGGCAAGATGTGTGAAAGACCAGACTTCAAAGTTGTATCTTACTCTGATCAAAATCTTGCTTTTTCCTCCTTTCCTGCCCTTGACTTTTGACCTTCTTGCAGAGGCTGTTCTGTCTGCAGCTAGAAATCTTTGCTATATAATTCCCAAAAGCAGGTAGGGATGTTAGTTCATATAGAACTAAAGGCAGATTCCCATCTTGTTTTAATGGCATCTTCCTCATGAGGTCAGCAGCATTTGGCCTGCTGTAAGTCAACATATCAGCCCTTTTCTTTATTCTGCCATTTGCAGAAGTGATGAAATTAAGTGTTGTGGTTTTAAAATGTGTCACTTTTACTCTTGTTAAAATATAAGATACTCGGAATTGCCCTGCAGTTCCAGAACATGTGTTGGAAAGGTAGTTGCCTGTCCTCCTTTGCTCCTTCTCACAGAGAAATTGCTGGCTGTTGGGCACATAAAGTCAAGTCCTAAGAAATTCCTAGGTCCTCTTCTTGTAACTAGCAAAGCTGAAGTAGATCATGAAAATTTAGTGGAGAAAATACTGAATATTGTTTTGTTACTGCTGAATCTGGTATTTTTTGCTCATCGTAATGTTTTTGAAGTATCCTGAAAAACTCGAATGGAAGGTGCTAAGAAGTAGCAAGAAAGGTTTATGGCTATAGAAATTGCTAGTAAAAAAAAATGTAGTAAATTTAGTGACACTCACATTTCAAGTTAAGGTCTAATCGTTTGCCAGTCTGCAAGGATAAGAAACTCTTTAGCTGAACCAGCACAGATGATGTTCCCCCCATAAATGTTAAGACCCATAAATCTATCTACAGGGTGTCTTGGTAGCCAGAAAAGGGATGTGGTGTTGGAAGAGACCAGATGTCCCTGAACTAAGGATCTGGAGTGCCCAGTAGGGACTTCAGTCCCTGGCTGGCATGGGAAGGTGTAGGCAGGTGGGGAGAAGCAGGGGCAAGCTGCTGTGTTTTTGCAGTGAGGTCTTGCAGAAAATCTGCCCGCTTCTGTGCACGGCTTCTCTCCTTTTTTACCAAGTCCAAAGGAAGAAGGACCTTTGTGTTAGCCCTAAGTGCCATGAGCATGTTGGTTGAGTTGAAGACCTGGAAAATATACCTGGCTTTCACACGGCAGTCAACTCCCTTCATCAAGCTTCCTTGCCCAGGCCAACTGGAGATTAAACATTACAATATCAGCTGGTCTTGGTGAAATGAAGTTGGCTTTCTAGGGTCATCGCCAGTGTGTTGGCACTCTGAGGTAGGCCCAGTAACATGCTTGCCAGGGCTGGAGGGCTGCTGCAGGGTGTGAAGGTAAGGGTTACATGGGGATGAGATTCAGCAGTCCTGAGAGGACACAGCCTGAGGTCTTGCTTTCCTCCCCTGGGTAATCACTGAACATGTTGCTTTAATCCCAAAGACTGACCTGTTTTCTCAGTAGTCGCACATCCTGGAGCTCTGTCACGGTGGTGCCATAGGACTGCAGAAGCACTTGCAAGAAGCGTGCAGATACAGTGGTGTTCATGCTGTGGCCAGTGCAGCCCATGGCTGCAATTCTGAGGGTTGCAGTGAGTTCCTAGCTCACCTCTCAAGCTGCAATGTCAAGCCAGTGGCAGGCTGAAGCTCCATGCTTATCCACATCTTCCTGTTTCTGCTGCACACTGACTGGGGTCTCCCCCAGTACCAGTAGCTGGGACGGTCAGGGGAAGGAAGAAGAGCTGCCAGCCAGTGTGCCCCACAGAGCCTTCCAGAAAGGGAGCACTTCTTGGAGATACTGCTGGTAGAAAACAAGGTCCCTTCTAAATCTGCTGACCAGACTGAAGTTATAGGAAGAGAAGAAAATACTGCTCTCTGCAGCTAGGAACAAATAAGCAATGGAAGCACTCTGACCCAAAATGTAAGCCACTCAACTGGGAATATGTTATCTTCAAGTTACTAACAGACTGCTAGTTTTAAACTCCCTTAAACAAACAAACTGCTGAGGGTAGACAAGTCAAAATGTATTGATCAGCTTGCAGAGTGGTAGACGTGAGGATAACTGCATAAAGCAGTCCTGGAGCTGTGATCTGGAAGAGACAAAAGCTATGCTGTGTGAAGAACAGGAGCAATCAGCTTCTCTTTTAGTTGCCTTCGTCTCTGGGTTTTGTAACCACTGACACCACTCCAGAGCATGAAAGAAGGCTGCTCCTTGCTTTCCTCACTGTTACCTGCAGCAGCCAAGTATAGACCTGGGCAGGGTGGGGACAGGACGACAAGGTGGAGATCCCCTGCCTGAAAGGTGGGTGTGAATCGTGGGGTCTGCCAGCTGTCAGACTGGTGCTGGGTAGCTGCTCTGCCTGGTGCTGCTCCCTGGTGCCACTGCGTTGCTGTGTTTCTGTATGGGGCTTGGCAGCCTGCAGAGGCTGGTGCTCACCTCTGGGTCTCAGGGTATCTACTCCCCTGGGTGGAAATCAGGGACGATACTGCTGCCGCTGTAGCCAGTGCTCATGCAGGCAGTTGTCACTATGCAGCAGGCATTTAAGTGTGGTTTTGCCACTGCTTTTTGTGCTCACTTTGCAATTGCAAATAAGAAGCCAGCACAACGCAAGTGACTGATTATTCCAGGCCCACAACTGGATGACCACACTATAGCTTTTGCATGCTAACAGCAGGGCCTAGCTAGGCAGGTGTCTCAAAGCCCTTCTCTCTTTCTGCAGAGGCTGGCTTTGCTGTCACAGCCATCTCCCGCACCCCTGGTGTGACCTACAATGAGTCTTTCGACCTCCAGTGCATCATCAAGCCCCACTACCCGTCGTGGGTACCAGTGTCGGTGATGTGGCGTTTCCAGCCTGCAGGCAGCACCGAGTTTCATGACCTGGTCACCTTCACGCGTGACGGCGGGGTCCAGTGGGGTGATGGGTCCATTGGTTTCCGGACCCGCACTGCCATTGAGAAGGCCGAGTCCAGCAACAACGTGCGCTTGAGCATCAGCAGGGCGAGCGACACAGAAGCCGGCAAGTACCAGTGTGTGGCTGAGCTCTGGAGGAAGAACTACAACAGCAGCTGGACGCGGCTGGCGGACAGAACCTCCAACCTGCTGGAAATCAGAGTCCTACGGCCAGGTGAGTGGCAAAAGCGCATGAGAGGGGCTGGGGGTATGTGCTAGTGCTGTGGTAGTCTTTCTGGAGTGAGAACTGCTCTCGTGGCTGTGATTGACATCTCACACTGGTATATGGCTCGGGTAGGACTGCTCAGCTCTTCAGCTGTGGATATTTTGGAGCTCCGTTTTCCACCTCTGGGGAGCTGGGTCCTCTCTTTACTCCTTGTGTACTGTTCATGGGCTTTCCTTCTGGGAAGCAGTGTTCACACCGAGGTTGGACAGAGCCTTGGGCAACAT
Source organism: Pezoporus wallicus (assembly GCF_028554395.1). Classification (NCBI taxonomy): domain Eukaryota; kingdom Metazoa; phylum Chordata; class Aves; order Psittaciformes; family Psittacidae; genus Pezoporus; species Pezoporus wallicus. The sequence goes on along the minus strand of NW_026638360.1, from coordinate 2,725,502 downwards.
GGTCTAGTGTGAGGTGTCCATGCCCATGGCCAGTGGGGTTGGAACTAGATGATCTTAAGGTCCTTTCCAGCCGAAACCATTCTACGATTCTGTGATTCTATGACTGAAGCTCAGTTCAGTCCTTCAGCTGTTCTTGTGAAATGGAGGTGGCTTTCAGATTGTCACCTCCATTCATCAGAGCTGACTAACCTGGGGAAGAGGGCAAGGGACGGGGCAAATGGGCTGAAAGAAGAGAGGCATGCTCCCACCAAAGCCTGCGTGTGTGCATGCACCATAGGTGAGGTGCTGCAGCTCTTGCCTAGGAACTTGCTGCATCTCTCACTTTGCTAGAGGCATCTTCAAAAGCAGCTAGTGATCAAAGAGCCTGACTTTCATCTCCACCAGAAACTGAACTCTTCCCAGTCACCAAGTCTGTGGTTGCCCACACAGAGTTTACAATGGCTAGGTAAGAGACACATGGCTTGGCAGGGAGAGTCAGGTAACCTGCTAGGTGCTTATACACCTGCTAGGTGCTCTCTATACAGGCAGTGGAGACAGTTAGGTGCCTTCTGTAGGCATTGTCACTAATATTATGGTCGTGCCTTCTAGTGTCCATGGAAGCTGCAAAGATATGTGGTCAGGGGAGCTCTGGGCCATCACTGAGCTGAACAGTTTACTGCTGTCTTGGCCTAACAGCTGGAGTTGATGTTTGGAGTGAGACTTTTAACACCTTCAAGACCTGGCTCAGGTCCTTGAAGCACGGTAGTCCTCCTTTCATGTTCCTGTGTAGAGGGACTCCTTCCTAGGGTCTGTATTCTGGCTTGAGCTTTGTGTTTTCCCTCTCAGTGGCCCTTTTCAAACTCTTCACCTTCCCTGATCCTGAGCATGTCTTTCAAAAAGTCAGGAGATGCTGTGAGCTCCAAGCACCTCATGAGCTCTCCATCATCTTTTTTCCCCTCTTTCCTTCCTTGATCTCATCTCCAGGTTAATGTCCTCCATTTATCTTGATTATCCTGCCTTGTAATACAAGTTTTATTGCTCGCAAGGTCAGGTTAGTGATGTTCATTATTTCAGCTTATTCCCCTAGGAAATAGCACTGACTGGCTGTGGTCCCTGGACTGATCCGCTTTTTCATTGCACATCTTTGTGCATGCATATGTGTCTGAGGCAGAGAGAGAAGGAGAAATCCTTGTTAACAGCTTCCAGAAGAGAGCCTCTGTGTCACAGCTCATGGTGGTGAGGGGGACATTTAAAGGACACATAAACCATGGTCTTGCAGCCAGTTTGTCTCTACCAGAGTAGTAACCATCAAATGACACTTTAACTGAACAAATTATCTAGGTCTCCATGGTTTTTACCTTTCTCTATCTCCCTGCTGTTCAACAAACTACTGCTACACAAATCTTAGCTGTCAGTCCAGTGAGCCTTTAATGTTTGTGGTTTTATGGTTCACAAGGAGGGATGGAAGATAAGTTGACCTAAGAGTGTCTCTGGCAGCATGGTTGCACTCCCACTGTTCTGTTTCCATATCTCAGGCAGCCTCTGAGAACTGACATTGATGTTCTCCACGAGTGCAATGCCAGCATTCGTACCAACAACTGTTGTAGTTCTCTCTGGTTTTGCAGACTGCAGAGGGTCATATCATTTCTTTGCTGGATCTTTGGCTGAATAACCTCCAGTGAAGATCCAGCATAATGTGAAAAGCACCTTGGACACCTCTGAATGAATGTCCTAGAGACCCTGCAGTGAGACCTGTGCTGATGAAGCAGGTGCTGGTTTTTAGATTAATATCCAGGGCTTCTACAAAAAGGGTCAGTCAAGACCCCTGAACTGTTGAATACTTGAAAGTGCTGCCACTCTAATTCTCTGTCTCTGTAGTCACCTTAATCTGAGATAACTTCGGTTTACTATCAGGTATCTTAGTCCTGGCTTTCTTCTTTTCCTTGCCACTGCCTATGGATTCCTGCCTTGTCCCATATGCCAGTGAGTTTGGGATGAGCTATCTCTGATACCAGTCCACTAATGCACACTGTAAAGAAGGTTTGTACAGAGGTGTTTTGGTAAATTGAGCCAGTGTGTGTTTCCAGGTTGTAAGTGAATGTTGGGATTTTAGTTTTCTTTTCAACCCCTGCTCCCTCTTTGTCAGAATGACCTTTCTATTTGACAGATTCCAGGTGCAGATGTGGCAATCGATATATGTCAGCCTGTAAAGTGTGTTCAGGTGAGAAAGGTAAAATAGTGGCTGCCTGATTGCTTCATTAATCTCTTTGCTCTGTGAAATCTCACATCCTCAAGGGACAGGGTGCTGAAGCTTCTCCTGGTGTATCGGTTTGCTGTTTCAGTGCTCAGACCCTCTCTCCTTGGCAGTCTTGCAGTGGGTAGTATTTGTAGATGTCATCCTTGCTGAGTGGTAACTGCAGAGGTGGCAGCGCTGGTCTTTAATTGCATTTATTAATGTGGCTGCACCTATGGCTTTCTCATGGCCAACAGATAATGTTGAGGAAACATCAGAAGCTTGAAACACTCCAGTCCTGTCCTATTCCCAGAAAGAAATGAGCAGTATTTGAAAAATGAAAAACATAGCTCCTGAAGGAAGGAGTGAATAAGGCAGACAACAGCAGCATTAACCCAGTTCTGAATACAAGGTCTGTAGATGGGATGGCACAAGTGTCCTGCATGGCATCTGGAGTCAGATTTGGCCCTTGAATGTGACCTTCCTGGCATGAAGCTGTTAGAAGGACTGGCAGTGTGAGGACCTATAAAAGGTGCTGGCTCTATGTGTGAGAGCTTATGGAGAATTTTAATATCATGAGGGCACGTTGTTCATCACTTGCTGTTGAGTAAAAGTTCACCAGCAGTAGCAGAAGGATCCGAAGCTCCCTTTCATGGCTTGCTCCCTGATGTCATGTAAGCCCGCGCAGCCTGGGTTGCAAAGTAGAGGGAGGTTTGTGCACAGGTAGGGGCACCCAGTCCCAGATAGCTCATGTGTGCCTTGCAGGGAGAGGGACCTCACTGCTGTAGGGTGAGAGCTGGGTTTTAACTTCTGTAGGCTGGGGCACAAATCCAGGCTGGTGTAGGGTCTGTCAGTCAGGGCTGTGGACCAGACAGGCTAGATCACCTGTGGCAGGCTCTGTTCTGGCTGTTCCTTCGATTGTCCTTCCTTCCAAGGATGGAGCGGCTGAGACAGGAGGCGCTGTCTGGGGGTGATGTGCATCTATGTGGTCTGCAGGACTCAGGCAAGGGCAGAAGACATGATGGGGACTCTGCTGCAGTCTGGGCAGGCTAGGATGTCTGGGTAGGATTCTTCTGGCAAGGAGCGTATTTGTGCTGGTATACTGAATTGTTACTGCCCTTATACACATTTTACCTTTCCCCTGCAGTACAAGTGAGGGGGTGATTTGCCAGAGCTTTGAGAGCGCCTGGGGTCTGAGCAGTAGGGAGTCTCTGGCAATGGCAGGATAAAGAAAAGCAGAACTTTCACACAAGCAGGCAGTTGTGCAACCCCCTCAGCCCTTTTGTACTCGGGCACAGACCTCTTTAACCAAACCTGTAGGGCACCCACCTCCGAGTTATTCTGTGCTCTTCATACTCCTCCATCCTTGTGTCGTCCCTCAGCCAGTTCCTTCAGGACTAATCCTTAAGCAGGTGCACAGGGAGAAGCTGCAATTGTCTCTATAAATCTGCTGTCTTGCTGACGGGTTTTTGACAGTAATGAATGTGGAGGAGGGATCGGGAGGGGTGGTGGGGGATGATAACCAGGCATACACGAGGGTGCTGGGCTCCTCCCTGATTTTTTGCAAGCTGGGCTATGGCAGATTGATTGACCTGTGAGCCGATGAGCAAACAAGGCAGTCAGGCTCTTCATTAGAGCATTAATTAGCTTCCAGGGGCTCTCCAGGGGCTACTTCTTTAAGTTTGGTTTATTAGGAGCTGTCAAGTTGAAACCATTGTCTTGGAGAGAGAAGCTGGGAGACACTTGTGCCTGAACCTTATTTTTAGAGTGGGGTAAGCCAGAGCTGTGCTTCCCCTGAAACTCTTCACTTGGGTGGGAACGCAGCACTCTGCTGCCCTTCTGCTATCCATGAGAAACCACCACTGACAGCAGTTCGGCTGCACTGGGCTGGTGGTGGACAGTGAAATCTAAGGGGTGGAGGGCAGAGGACCTTTAGTTTTTTTTTGTCCAAGACCACATCTGTGGCAGCTGCAGAGAAGCTGCTAAGTATCCTGCTCATCTTCTCTGAAGACTCAGTGAGTGGCCAAGCAGGTGATGGTTGTGACTGCACAGGGTCAGGATGAGGCAGAGAAGAACTGGAAAACCAGGCTGCTGTATGACACGCTTAATGCTGAGGGAGGAGGGTGGACAAACAATTGCCAAGACACTTGTGAAGTATAAGGAGAGGCTTTCCCTAAGAAATAAAAGATATTGCTGTTAATGCCTTTCTTCCATCTCATTTCTTGGTAATGTCTGCATGTGAGGTATCCTCTTGTGGATGCATGTGAAAGATGCCTTTTCTATGATGAGTGGCCAGTGGGGTACTGACCACACTCTTAAATGTGAGCTCAAACAAGTGTTTTCAGGGGCCACAGAGTGCCCACTTTAAAACTTGACACTATTTGCTGATGGCAGCATCCAGCAATAAAGTTGAACAAGGACAGCAAATGAGCTGGATACAGAAGTTAAGTCTGGAAACTTAAGTTCGCTGCTTTCTTGATCCCGGAGTGTTTTTTCTCTGTAGGATAGCACTGCTTCCCTGTTTTACAGCACCTGCTCCATCTGGCAGATAGTTTTACTCTTGCTTGAGTGATGAAGGAGGTCAAGAAGTGCTCAGGAGAGACAGGAGGCTGTTCATCAGCAGCCTCCACTGCGGCGCAGAGCAGTTTCCTCTCCTCTGGGTGCTCAGGGACTTGTGCCTTCCCTTCACCACCAGCGGGGCCAGACCTGCTGTTCTGACTCAGCTGCTGCTCTTTCCTCTTGGCTTCCAGCACATTGTAAAGACAGAATGAAGGGGTTCAGTGTTATGTGACCCAGGGCTGTTCCCTTGCATAAACCTGCATTAGAGACCTAGCTGGAGCTCTTTTTGAGGTAAGACAGGTGAGTTTGCTGCTTCTACCTCATACCCCTGGTAGTCTCCTCCCCTGCACGTTTTCTTGGGAAGCTCTATCCCCACACTTGCCAGGTCCTCTGGCACAGCTTCCTCACTTAGACTTGCCGCTGCCTCTTTGGCATAGTTATTTATCCCATGCTGGCACCTTGGGGTGCCTTTCTCCACACTTAACCATCACACTCCATACTTCTCCCCCATCTTTTCTATGTACTGTCACTGTCACACATACCTGAGAGCCTTCTCTTGCTGCCTCTGTAGTGCATAACATACCCTCTAGTCTTTGGGCACTGGTTTGTGAATACAGGTTTGAGGTGGGGTTTCTCCTGTGGGGTGTTTCCTGGCTGGCTTTGTCAAGCCAGCTGTGGAATTGGAGAGATGCTCTGCCATATCATTCAGCCAGGAAACCTGGACCAGTGCAGGTCATATATTGGTGTGAGCTTACATTGGTGTCACTTGTCCTCATGGGGGACTTCAACCATCCTGATACCTGTTGGAGGGATGGTATGGCCCAGCACAAGCAATCCAGGAGGTTCCTTGATTGTGTGGAAGACAGCTTCCTCCTGCAAGTAATAGAGGAGCCGACAAGGAGAGGTGCCGTGCTTGACCTTGTGCTCACCAACAGGGAAGGGCTGGTTGAAAACGTGACGCTCCAGGGTAGCTTTGGTTGCAACGATCATGAGATGCTCGAATTTGAGATCCTCAGGACAGTGAGAAGAGCGTGCAGCAAGCTCACTGCCCTGGACTTCAAGAGAGCAGACTTTGGCCTCTTCAGGAACCTGCTTAGTAAAGTTCCATGGGATATAGCCCTAGAGGGCAGGGGGGCCCAAGACTCTTGGTTGATATTAAGGATCACCTGCTACAGGCTCAGGAGTGCTGCATTCCAACTAGAAGGAAATGCAGTAAGAGGGCCAGGAGACCTTGGATAAGGAGCTGCTGAGGAAACTTAGAGGGAGAAAAGAGGCTTATAAAAGGTGGAAGCAAGGACAGGTGGCCTAGGAAGAGTACAGGGATGTTGTCCAGGAAGCTAGGGACCAGGTTAGGAAAACTAAGGCCCAGTTAGAATTAAACTTGGCTAGGGGTATTAAGGATAACAGGAAGGGATTCTATAGGCACATTGCGAATAAAAGAAAGACTAGGGACAGACTGGGCCCTCTCCAGAAGCTGTCAGGAGAACTGGCTACACAGGATTTGGAGAAGGCTGAGGTTCTGAATGACTTCTTTGCCTCAGTCTTTACTGGAAAATGCTCTGACCACACCACCCAGAAGGCAGATGCAGGGACTGTGAGAATGAGGACCTTGGGCCCACTGTAGGAGAGGATCAGGTTCAAGACCATCTTAAGAACCTGAACGTGCACAAGTTCAGGGGACCTGATGAAATCCATCCACAGGTCCTGAAGGAGCTGGCAAATGAAGTTGCGAAGCCACTGTCCATAGTATTTGAAAAATCATGGCAGTCAGGTGAAGTTCCCAACGACTGGAAAAAAGGGAAATATAACCCCCATTTTCAAGAAGGCAAATGCGGAAGACCAAGGGAACTACAGAGCAGTCAGTCTCACCTCTGTGCTTGGCAAAATCCTGGAGCAGATTCTCCTGGAAGGCACATGAAAATCAACAAGGTGCTTGGTGACAGCCCGCACGGCTTCACTAAGGGGAAATCCTGCCTGACCAATTTGGTGGCCTTCTGTGATGGGGCTACAGAACTGATGGACAGGGGTAGAGCAGTTGATGTCATCTACCTGGACTTGTGCAAAGCGTTCGACACTGTCCCACACGACATCCTTGTCTCTAAATTGGAGCAACATCAATTTGATGGATGGACCACTCGGTGGCTGGATGGCCACACACACAGAGTTGTGGTCAATGGCTCAATGTCCAACTGGAGACCAGTAATGAGTGGTGTCCCTCAGGGATCGGTGTTGGGACTGATCTTGTTCAACATCTTTGTCGGTGACATGGACAGTGGGATTGAGTGCGTCTTCAGCAAGTTTGCCAATGACACCAAGCTGTGTGGTTCAGTTGATACCCTGGAGGGAAGGAATGCCATCCAGAGGGACCTCGACACTTGTGAGGTGGGCTGATGCCAACCTCAGGAAGTTTAACCATGCCAAGTGCAAGGTCCTACACATGGGTCAGAGCAATCCCAGGCACAGCTGCAGGTTGGGCAGAAAAGAGATTCAGAGCAGCCCTGCGGAGAAGGACTTTGGGGTGTTGGTTGATGACAAAATGAACATGAGCAGGCAGTGTACACTTGCAGCCCAGAAAGCCAACCGTGTCCTGGGCTGCATCAAAAGGAGCGTGACCAGCAGGTCGAAGGAGGTGATCCTGCCCCTCTACTCTGCTCTCTTGAGACCTCACTTGGAGTATTGTGTGCAGTTCTGGTGTCCTCAACATAAAAAGGACATGGAACTGTTGGAACAAGTGCAGAGGAGGCCACGAGGATGATCAGGGGACTGGAGCACCTCCCGTATGAAGACAGGCTGAGAAAGTTGGGGCTGTTCAGCCTTGGAGAAGAGAAGGCTGCGTGGAGACCTCATAGCAGCCTTCCAGTATCTGACAGGGTCCTACAAGGGACCTTCATTAGGGACTGTAGTGGTAGGACAAGGGGTAAGGGGTTAAAACTTAAGCAGGGAAAGTTCAAGCTAGATGTAAGGAAGTTCTTCTCTGTGAGGGTCATGAGGCACTGGCACAGGTTGCCCAAGGAAGTTGTGAATGCTCCATCCCTGGTAGTGTTGGAAGGCCAGCTTGGACAGTCTTGGGCGACATGGTCTAATGTGTGGTGCCCCTGCCCATGGCAGGGGGGTTGGAACTGAATGATCTTAAGGTCCTTTCCAACCCTAACTATTTTATGATTCTATACTGCAGGCAGTCTTGCTTTTCAGACCCCTGTCAAGAGTGACAGTGCCAGGACACCTGGGCTGTATTCAGGATATGCTGCTCTGTTCAAATTAACTCTCTTCATGCTTGCTTTCTAAGGAGCCATTTTTTCACTTCAGTTTCAAAGCACGCTCTGCTTCTCTCCTTAGTATCTCCTGAGTGGTTTTCAGCTCCCATTTGCAGCATGCATACACAGAACCACTGTGTCAGCCTGTTCACAGTCTGTGCACATGCAACTTCTTTGATGTCGTCTTGAGCATCTTTTCAACACACACTTTAGCTTTTCATTGATTTGCTGTTTGCTCTCCTTGGACGAAAATACTCTGCAGTGAACAGTACTTAGACATTGTCCAGCTCTAAAGCTTTGTGCATCCCTGATGTTCTTGAAGACTTCAAAAGCAGAGTCAGCAGGAGCAGCCCTTGGGGGAGAGGAAGCACTGGTGATGAGTGGGTTTCCAGCCAGGCATTGACCACCGTTCTCCTTCCCCAGCCTGTGTATGGAGCCCTAGCCCCTCAGCTGTCATGCTGATCTCTGCAGGGTGAGAGGCCTCAGGGTCAGCAGGTTCAGTGCTGCAGCAGCATGATTTTTCTCTTGCTGCATCCTCACCCCTCCAGTCAGAGTGATATCCAGACAGGTATCCTTCCCAAAATGCCCGAGCAGCAGCTTCAGCTGTCTGTCCTTACACCTGGAACCTTGTGCTTCCATATCGTGTTGGATGCTTCTCCTGGGATGAGAAACTATTCTGTGTAAATCCTTCACACAGCCAGGCTATGTCCTGTTTTGAGAACAATGCTGAAAACCCAGGCAGAGAGATGGCCCAGCCCAAATTACTCTTCAAGTCCCCTGCCTCTTGCCTTTGTGAGCATTGGTTTGACTGATGGTCTGGGGATGGGACACAATGGCTTTGCTTTTCAAAGCAGCAGTGACCTGCATACCCAGGTAGTACAGCAATGACAACATTAAGGGAGCAATTTCAGTAAAATAAATCCAGCCATTTCTTCTCATGGTGATTTTATCTTGTGAGATTAATAACTCTGTGTCAGCAAAATAAACAAGGACAATTTTTATCTGAATGCTTTTCTAGAACACAGGATTCATAAAGGGCTGAGTATTGTGGGGTTTCTACCTGTATTGACATTGGTGAAAAACTAAATTCCTGGGTTCACTGAACCTGAGATCTGCTTCCTTGGAGCAAAATGGCAGGCTCCAAACATGCTGAACCTATGGTTCAGGGTCTTTTTATTTTAACATGTATAATAGAAGTTGGCTCCCAGGGCCATCTTACTTGCTTAAATAGGAATTTGGAATGCTGTTAAAGAAAACTCCTACATTTTCCCTGTCCCTGAAGGGTGTAACAGAGAAGCAGGGAGTACAGAATGATGAATCTGTAGCCCATCCTGCTGTAATACTTTCTTGGCCCTTAAAAAGGTCAAGACAAATTTCTTAAGCAACAACAGATGACTCATTTCACTTGGTTGGTCTTCCACACAGGAGTTGAATGCACTGATAACGGAGGCAGTAGCATCATGAGTATTTTGAATGCGGGTAGAGCTGATCTAGCGCTTGGTTTCACAGGAGAAATTGATCTTCATGCCTGACACATGCTGCTGTCTGCATGGTCCTGACCCATTCCTTGTGCCAGCATTCATGCCACTGTGCACCAGCTCAGTTTACTAAACCTGCAGAAAATTAATATGGTGGAAGGGCATAGTTAAAGGTGAGTAGAGTGCTTTGGATAGATGCAGTTGTGTCCTTCTCAGGGGACTTCATCCTTGCACAGAGGGCAGCACTGGCAACCTGGGCTTATCAGGGCTGGTGCGGGCAGTGTCCAAAACACTTCATGATCCTGCCTGGGGGCTGTCTGGAGAGCTTGCTGTCTGGATGGCAAGGAAATGGCATTTGCTATCACCCTCAGCATCTCATCTCTCTCTGCCTTGCAGCCAGTTTTTTAGCAGTAGCTGCAGGAAACTCTCAAATACAGTACATGCAGAAGTCAGCCATGAGCTATAGGGTGCAGTTGTACTCTTAGTGTGCACCTACGCAAACTTCTCAGATATGTTTCTGGCAGCCTGCTAGGAGTCTGAGCCATTAATGGCCAGCCTCCAGAGCAGCATGGGAGTTTGTGTGTGGTGCTGTGGTGTGTGTGAGAACTTGCTCTTCAGGTACGTTTAATTACTTTCTTTTTCTCCCTAATGGACGGAACATTCCTTTGTTTGAAATCTTTCTGATGAGGACTTGATTAAATATCTCAGTATGTTACTTTGTTTTCTTTCTTCATCCTCACTGGCTCTGGCACTGAATTTATCTTCCAGTGATCCTATCTCCATATTTTAATTTACAAGTGATCAGTGAGCTGTATATTGTTTGCTGACAGCAGGCACAACTCATGCTGGAAATCTTTTATTCCTCCCTCCCCTCCTCTCTCTCCTGCAGAACTTTTTCATTCGTTTTTTTGGCAGGAAGGTTTCTAGTTTTAGTTTTGTGGGGCATTTTGCTTTGGGGTGGATTTGTTTCTTGCTGTTCTTTAAAGAGACATGGTTTCTCTTTCTTGGGAAAGTTCTTGCTTTTCCCAGGCTAGCGGCACATCACAGATGGAGATCTCTGGCTTATCCATGATCAGACCTCGGAGGCTGTGGACTTCCCAGCTTTCTCCATCCCTGAAGCTACCTACACACATGGCCTTTCACATATATGCTCAAGATGTATGGCTTCAGGGCTTAGAATAGACTTTCTGGGTCACATATGCATGCCTCCCCGAGGCCACACTTGGTTACCTGTAGTTTGTTAGCTGCTCCAGAGACTCCAGCATGGCATGGCTGGTAATCCCATGGCTGAGCAGATGTCCTTGTCAGTGCCTCCCATGCAGTCTTCACACCACAGCATGAAGCATGCAGTGATGGACTTGACCTGCTGCCTATGTATTTGGTAGGTCAGCTGTCTTAACTGTGCTGCTTTTGGGGAGGGGGGGGGGACGACTAGGTTGTTTGTTTGTCAGTAGGTTTGGATTATGTGGTGCTCACCTTCTACAGGGCTGGAGCCAACAAGGGTACAGCAGAGGAGGCAGGTCCACTGCAGGGTTTGAGGGGAGATGCCTGTTCTGTTTTGCCACAGCACCCTGTGATAGCATTTTGAGTACATCATGCTGCGCTTCCCCGAGCTACAGTAGTACAGTGAGCTTCAGGGCACGAGCCAGTGCTTGGGGCTGAATTCAGGGCTGGGGCTGTTGGTATAGGTGATGGTCACCATGGATGTGCACCGGTATTTAAGTGCTGAGCGCATCTTGCTGCAGTAGCAGGCTGTGAGGATGGGTAACACCTGTGTCTGATGGGCTATGGACTTTGCAGCAACTTGCTGAAATGCAGGGCACTTGGTTTATTCCTGGCCTCTTTCTGTCCTTGAGAGGAGGTGAGTCACACCAGCTCCTAGGCTTGCTCCTGGGGCTGAGAGCACCTACCAGTTCATGCTGCAAGAAACACTATTTGCAGCATCATACAAAGAACAGTAAATCTGGGGAGAAATGTCATGTAGCTGATGTTTAGCAAAGCATGAGCAGTACTTGCAGGCAGGCTAAAGCTTCTCAAATCCCAGGGAAGTGGAGTAGCATTTCCATGGCTCCTGGGATGATGCCAAGGGGCATGGTAAGGGTGGGTGAAGGCATGTCAGCTTCTTCCCACTCTGCACAAGGTCTCTGCCCTGGCACAGCCCTCTGTATCAGAAAGGATGATCATGGAGAAGTGGGGATTTAGCTGTACAAAATTAGTAGGCTAGAGTGATTGCAGGAAGACCTGAAAGAGGTGCGAGAGCTCCAGCTGTGGATCTCTGTTGCTGCAGACAGACATACATTTTGCTTTGGTTTTTTTGCATATCCAACCTAGAGCAGCATATTTGCAACCTAGACATGAGCAGTTTGGGCACTGCTCCGAAACCAGCACTCCTGAAGGTCAAGATGGTAGGTTAGTGTTCAAAGGCTCTCTGCCTGCTTGGGAGGGGGCAGCAGCTGAGCCTTCCTGAGGAAAGGGTTAACACTCTCTGCTTCCCATGGAGCTGCTCTCTCAGTAATTCAATCATGTCAGCCTGTTTGCAGGCAATAATTCATTGTTATAGGAATACTACAGTAAAGTGACAAGTTAATAATGGCAGTAATAATGGCAGGCAAAGTCTAACGCTATTTCCCTTTCCCCTGCTCCTGTTGCACCAGCAGCCTCCCATGTTGACTAATGCAGTTTGCAGCCTTGCTAATCCAGTTTCAGGAGGAATTGCATTCTGTTAAAAAGAGAATAGCAGGAGTCGGGAGCTGCGCTGCCACGTTCCTGTCATCTTGGGGGAGGCCGCCCAGCGTTTGGAAGTCTCTGTCTTTACTTTGCAGTGATTCCTATGCCAGATAAGCAAAGTCCTCCTAGAAGCATCTCATCTTCCCTTCTATGAATGCCATTCCTCTGGTGCCTCTTTCCTGAAAGGGCTCATACATCTTTCCCTTTTGAACATGGTTTGCTTTCAGCTAACCTAGTAACCTGAATCACCCACCCCTTGCCACACTGAGTCAGAAGGCTAGTGTGTACTTGCTTGATTCCCATTGCCCCATTTCTCCATGGTCATTAACATGGGTGTCCTTGCAAATTGTGGAGGTGGAGGAGGCTCTTCAGCCCTGCTTTGTGGAAGGGAGAAGGGCTGGCAGAGTGTTAGCGCAACTCTAAGCCTGTTGTAGGGCAGTGACCTGGTGAATTCCCAAGAGGAATTTGGGCACTAAGTGCTTTTCGGGCCCTAGCAAGGAAAATGATGAGGCACCTCTGGATTGTGACTGCAGGCTGAGGAGGCAGGTGAGTTTGTGCCAAAAGCCCTGTCAGTGCCCTTCAGGATACTGGAGAGACAGAGGTTCCTTGCAGGAAGTCACCTTGGGTCTGTGCTCCTGGAAATGAGTCACTCCTGACCAGTCTGATAAACCCCATGTCTGGTGTTAAACTGGGTCTGGGTTCAGGTTGGGTTGGCCTTGTTTCTGCTTACACCCACCCCCCCCACCCCGCATCATCAGCACTTCATCAGTTCTCTCCAGCCAAGAGAATCTTCTTGAGGACCTTTCCCCGGAGGGCATCAGCCTGCAAAGTGGGACAGCGCCTCCCCGCTGTAGTGAGAGGGCACCTCAGGGGCTCTGTGGGCTGCAGGGTTTTCTATGGGGCTGTTTGAGGGGAAGGCATCTTCAGCTGCAATTAGACATCGTCATTCCCAGGACTTGGTAACAGTGGCTCCCAGGTGGGAAGTAAATTCCCACTGTTGTATTTTCTTGATGTCTAAAAGGGAAGATGATGTAAGGAGTCTGAGATACAGCGTCTTTTCATCGCAGAACTTTAAGGTACAGATTGCAAAGTGCTTTGATAAAGGTAAGTGTTGTAACCCCTGCTTGATAATTAGGAAACAGAGGGTAGGGAGCCAGGTGGCTTTACCATTGCAGTGAGTCAGCAGAAAAGCTGTGAATCACATCACTGCCTCTGATGACTGCTTTCCCTTCCCCCAATTATTTGTATAATTGTGCTTACCACATGTCCAACTTGAGGAGACTGATTGCCTGCTTGATGGTGTATGGAAAACTACCGTATATACCAGCTTGTAGAGCACCTAGCCATGCAGTAGCCTGCTGTGGTTGTAAGGTGGTGTCTGACCTCACCCCCAGCCCAGAGGTGCAACCTTTGAAGACCAGGGACTGGTCTTCAAGACAGGTATCCTGAGACCGTGCATGTCTTCTGATGTCTTCTGTCCTGTGCTGCCTGCAGGACCCCTGCCCAGGCACTGCTGAAGAGTTCAGTGCCTGTACTTGTTCTTCACAGAGCCTGCACTGTTTCACAGGGGCTGCTAGACCAGGGTAGCTTAAAAAAAGAGAAAAAATCTGAGGATTGTTATCATGGCTTGTTGCCAGTGTAAATTGAAAGCCTTAATAGTGTACATAGGGCCAATTACAGTACATCAAGGTATGATTTCATCTTTACTGGCACCCCCCAGGGAGCCAGGAGACGTCGTGGCAACAGGATTATGGTTTGCAGATGATGTGCATGGTAACTTCACTTAGATACGTGCACCTGTTTCCCTCACTAAGCAGATGTTCAGGAGGCTGTTAAGAGAACATCAGTCTTTTGACAGTGCAGCAGAAAGTGCCGCGTAGCCGTGTTCACATCATTGTGCCTACCACCTCCACTGCCTGACAGAGGGCTGGAGCAGCCCAGCCCAGGCACACTGGAGCCCCAGCCCCTGGGGCAGAACACATCAGTTCATCATTTGAAAACCAAGCCCTTTCCTGGCTCTCTGCTCAGGCAAATCCGTAAGCCAGGAAAGGGAGTTTCCCTGTGTCAGGAGGGCAAGATTTGGCTGGCTCAGTGCCTGGGGTCTTGCAACCTCACTCATTCACCAGCAGCGACAGTCATTTCCATGTCATGGCAGGCATCTTTAAGCATGACCTGGCAAGTTGCATGGGGCACAGAGAGACCCACCTGTGCTAGAGTAGACTTACTACCAGGTTGGAAAGAGTGTTGTATTGTACCATTACCCTCACCATCACCCTGGACCACCAACTTCAGGATTATTTCTCCCCTATCCTTTTTAAATCATTTTCCCCAAATGCAAAATGAGCCTTTTGGATTAGTTTGCATATCTGTGAATGATGGCTGATGATCATCCCTGTGGGAAGGCAGAAGCACAAGCTGCCCCAGAAAGCTTCCTGTGTCCTAACCAGACTGTGGCAGGAGATCTCTCCCCTGCATGAGCCTGAAAACCTGGCTGTAGCCCAAAGGTGAAGTTGCCCCAAGGTAACCTCTGTGCCACAGTGCTTCCGACTCAGCAGTTTTCAGCCTGTGGTCTGTAAAAGATGTGAATTGTTTCTATAGGATCTGCAAAAGGTAATGAAGAAGAGGTAAGTATGCATTTACTATGAGGAGCCAGTGCCTGGGCAGGAAAGCATTTGGTGTTCACAGACTGGAAAATACTGAGAATATCCTCTCTAATTCTGTGGGAGGAAAACAAAACCTGTACTTGCATCTTCCGTGGTGTGCCTCCGTTAGGAAAGTAAGTCATGTTAGATGAGGCAGGGGTGTCATTACCTATCACAGATAATCTAGGGGAAACTCCACACACAGTGTAGGACCCTGTGCAAGTGCGTGCAGTCTAGCAAAGAAAAGACCTGTAATTCCTGCCAGGGCCTGCTGCTCCAGCTGACAGCAAGCAGGAGAAGCAATCATCTCATCAAGATCTGGGGGGGTCTCTGTACATGAGTACGCAAATTCCTGGATGCTGGCTGTAGTGGCTGCCAAGGAGGGCTTGGAGAGCTGGGGGATTTACGATCTCATTTTTGCCATAGTTAATAAGATTTATTCCCCATCACCCTCACCCCCACAATAGAATACCTCTTACCAAGTGTCAGATGGAAGCAGGGAGAGCTGCACGGACACCAACCAAGAGCTCACAGATGATCTCAGGGATCCATGCACAGCAAGAATTGCCATGATTATGGTGTGGGAACAAGCTTTCACTGCTTCAGTGAAATACATCTGTCACATGTGAGGTGCAGGTCTGTCGCCCCAAACACCAGGCTTAAAACTGGTCCATGCCCATCCTCCTCGTTTTCATCTCCTGGAGTTGCCGTGATTTGGGAAGAGCACTGGAAGGGGTGCTTGCGTCTCAGCTGCTCTGTGCATACCCTGGCTTTGTCTGTGTGTGTGTTGATATTGAGCAACCCCACCATACACAGCATGTGTATGTACTGCATTTTAATAGATATAGGACTACTGACTTAACATACATGGTTGCTATAGTAACAGAGGTTTCCTTAGTAACGGTTGCAGAAAATAATCTGGTACCAATTAAAAATAAACTGTTTGGAAAGGGGGCTGGGGAAGAAAGGAAACTGCTGAGAATCACCTTCCCCCTTATTGGTTCATCTCCCAGGGACTTGGAAGATTGATTAATGCTCAAAATAACCTTTCTTAACCAGTGGTGAGCTGAAAAGGTGGGATGAGTGTGGCTGCAGTGGCTAAAGCTGCTGTCCTGGATGAAACAAAGGGGAAAGAACGTGTCTGGGGTATGGCAGAAATACAACAGGGTGATGCTAAATCTCTCCATTAGGTTGAAGTATTCAGGGTGGAAAGACAAGGGACTATTTCCCTTCTTCCTTCTGTCCACTCTCTGTGTGCCATACCCCTTACACAGCCATTGGGTCTTTATTAGCGCACTGATTAAAGCCACAGGCAATCAATTTAACAGAATGCCTATCTCAGATGCTGTCTTAGAGCAGAACTTGTCACTGTGGCGGGAGTTCATCCCTCCCATTTGAAGTTTTTTGCCTGCGCCCATCCTATAGCTCATCTCTGTCACTCATCACTTGTGCCGACAGGCATCCAAGACCCTGGGCCCAAGGGGAGCTGGAAGCAAAGCCAGGATGCAAAGTGAGGAGCCCATGTGTCGGTGAGAGAGAGGAGACAGCATTGCTTCCTCACAAACAGAGGATGTGTGGGATGGGTTTCCAGGGTGTGGGTGTGCACAGCTCCCCTGGCAGCCTGCAGTTGTTTGTGCCTGTGGTGCCACACTTATGTCGTGCCACTCGTGCCCAGGGCGCTCGCTAGGTTAAGAGAGTCACCAGCTGTCAGCAGAATTCCTTCGCTCTGCAATGGGAGAGCATGCCCCCTTTCAGAGGAGAGCTGCCATGTGAGGGGAGGTGAAGGAGGAGAGGTGGTGTGTCTCACCAGGAGCTGGTCCTTTCCTCCGGTCTGTAGCCAGCAGTGCTCCCAGGCAGGCCAAGCACAAGTGTCACAGGAGGGCACTTCATGTCCTCCCCCACAGGAATGCCCTGGGTCAAAGGCTTGGGTGACAGGCGCAGCCTGAGCACACACAGTGGAGGCTTCATCTGCTCCTGCAGGGACAGAGGAATGGGAAAACCAGTGTGGCGCTCTCCTTGCAGGGACAAGAGCCAGTGAGGCCGCCGTGTCATCCTCGACACTGTGTGACTGGTTAACTACCCATGTGGGAAATGCAGTTGCTCTTGGGAAGCTAGGGTAGGTGATATGCCTGTATCTTGTCCTGGAGCAGTCTGTGCTTCACCTGGAGCCAGATTTCCTGGCTGCTGGAGCTTGCTCGCTGCTAATCCCTTCCAGTCTGGTGCTTGCTCTTCTTTGCCCATGGTTTGGTCCCCTAGCTACTGCATGTCTGTGGGTTACACTTCACTGACGTGGTTGGCGTGTGACAGCAGTAGAGTCTCGTTTAATTCACCCTTCATGGAGATGGCTTTCTCTGTTGACCAGTTTCTCTGTTCAGCAGTTTATTGCTCTGAGGTGCAAGTGGTATGATTTTTCCATTAAAAAAAAAAAACATTGAATATGGGTGTAGTCTTATTGCTAGATTTGGTGCCTTAGATCACAGTGAATTAAGAAAGGGAGTCTTTTAAATGACAAACTGTGAAAAAGCAGCCTGTTGCTTAAGGACATAGTGGGAGCATCTACAAGTAGAGCCAGGGGTGAAAGAAGAGAGATTTGTTAGGAGAACATTGTCTCAAAGGTACAGGTAAGACACAAGCAAGAGCTGCCATGCCTGTAGTTGGGGCAGGGCTCCGTGGTCCTCCCCACACGAGTTCAGTTTCTTTTCCATGTTAATGACCCACCTCTCCTCATCCTTCCCTGTTCTTCCCTTGCAGTGACCAAGCTGCAGGTGAGCAAGTCAAAGCGGAGCATCACTCTGGTGGAGAACCATCCCATCCCACTCAACTGCTCAGTGAAGTCCCAGACCAGCCCTGACTCGCACTTTGCTGTGCTGTGGTATGTCCACAAGCCCTCTGATGCCGATGGCAAGCTCATCCTGAAGACCACCCATAGCTCAACTTTTGAGTATGGCACCTATGCAGAGGAGGAGGGGCTGCGGGGCCGGCTGCAGTTTGAGCGCTCGGCGTCAGGAGGGCTCTTCAGCCTGACAGTGCAGCGGGCAGAGGTCCGAGACAGTGGCAGCTACTACTGCCACGTGGAGGAGTGGCTGCTCAGCCCCAACCACGCCTGGTACAAGCTGGCAGAGGAGGTGTCGGGGCGCACAGAGGTCACCGTCAAGCAGCCAGGTACCACGTGAGGTCTCTTGGCACCGACTGTTGTGCAGGGCCCATGAGCTTGACAAGCTTTTGTGAGGCAGCAGGGATGCTTTGCACTTCTTTCCACTACAGCCTTGTCACCCCCTCCTTGCATCCTCATGCCTGCATAATCCCTGCACAAAGAGGGATGTTTTCCCCGTTTGATGAGCCCCTTCTCCATTTAGTCTTAGTTGGCATGCATTTGAGTGTCCCCACGTCAGGGTTGGCTATCCCCTGTGATCTAGAGGGCTGCTGTGTCCAGCCAGGTTTCTTTATCCTCAAGAGCATCATGTAGCAAGAGTGTCGACTAGTGACCTAGTGAGAGAGAACTGGCATGTGCCTACCTGGGAAAGCATTTTATGCTTTGCACACAGTTTAATTTTACTCCGTGCTGTATCCTGTCAGGCTCAGGGAGCCTTGTCTCCTTTTCCTGTGTGCTGTACACATGACATGTGAGTTAACAAGTTTAATGAGGTGGGGAGCTGGCTGCCAGGAAAGGAGAAATCTGCTCTGCTAGTGTTTTCCTTGACAGTGGGCATCACTGATAAAGGTGGGCTGACAGAGGAGCATTTTTAGTTCCCACAAGCCCCCACAAAGCTGGGGACAGAGCTGCTCACTGCCGGTCCCAGCTCCTCATTTCTGTGAGATGGCTGTGGAGTTGTTAGGGAGGACGGATCTGTGATCTGTCCCCTCCTTTGCATCACCTGCTTCTCTCTGGGAAGTCCAGTGTGGGTCACTGCAGAGGCTGTACCAGGGAAGTCCAGACTGCCCATGGAAAGAAGTCATGAAGGAGTTATGAGTGACACATCATTTCGCATAAAAGAGCTGATTGCAGTCACCCACCCTCTACCCTCCATGTATCAATGAAATTGTGGAGTGAAAATCAGGGAAATTCCCAAGACAGCAGAACATCATGTCTGACTTTGCCCTCCTGACACTTCTCATTTTGCAGTGATGGTTCCCTATAATGAGCCACCCACCCTCTGACTTGTTTATTTCTGTTTTCCCACAAAAGGAGGGCTTACTGGTCGGGGTGTGACCAGGCTACTGCCCTGCCACAGGAGGGTGAGGAAAGACTGAGGTGTGACCTCTCTTCACAAGGTGTCTGCACTTAGGACCCCCCAGGTGTTACTGGGAGATTGTGGGTTTCCGATTCCTTGTGCTGAATGAGGCATTGTTGGTGGTTAGCCTGAGATTTTCAGAAGACCCTAAAAAAAACACAAATCCCATTTTCTCTTCCTCTTCTTATGTTTGGTTTTGGTTTTTTTTTCCCCATGGATTTTTTTTAACTCCCCTTCCTCATTTCTTTCATCACACCCCAGGACTATGGCCATGCACGAAGTGCTTGTGGGGAGACAAAGGACCCTTTGCAGCCCTGAGTCACCTTGCATTTCTCATGGCCTTTTCCCACAGATAACCGCCTGCAGGTGAACCAGACCCACGGGAACATCACGGTGCTGGAGAACCAGTGGGTGACCCTGGAGTGCATGGTCAGCAACAGGACCAGCCCCTCATCCCAGCTCTCAGTGGAGTGGTACGTGTGGCGGCCAGGCCACCCGGAGAAGGAGGTGGTGGCCCGGCTGAGCCAGCAGAGCATCGTGCGCTACGGGGACCTGGCGGCGCTGGGCAACCTGCGGAGCCGGCTGCACCTGGAGAGCCCATCCCCAGGTCTCTACCTCCTCTCCATCCAAAATGCCACCGTGCAGGACAGTGGAGCCTATGACTGCCGCGTGGAGGAGTGGCTCCTCGACCCCAGCGACCACTGGTACAAGCGGGCAGAGGACCTCTCTGGACTCATCACTCTCACTGTCAAGCAGCCAGGTGAGGAGGATCTCGTACCAACAGCTTTGAGCAGCGCTCTGCCATCTTGGGTCAAACACACAAGTCACCATCTGTCTGTCACTGACAGCAGGTCCAGGCAGAGGGCAGGACCACCAAGCTACTGGCCATGCTGATAATTTCTTGCATGTCTTCTTGGACGCACTCTTGTTTCTGTGGAAGGAGCATAGAGCAAGCCCTGCAAACAGCTAGATGGGCTTGGGATTTTGTCCCCACTGCATCTGCAAATGTACTGTTTTCACAGCACTTTTGGCAGATTTTGGTAGGATATGCTTTCAGTTCCAAGCTATCTGTGCTTCCCAGTCATGTGCCTCAGGGGCAAGGTTCCTGGCATGAAAAGAGAGTAGCAGAGGAGATCAGTACCTTTGCTGGTGTCCAGCTGCTGCTCCCTGTTCTGTGGGTGAAGAAGCAGATGTGGGCTTTGCAGCTCCAAGGGTTTGTCTGTCGGTTGGGATGAGGATTTGGGCTTCTTGATGAGGCAGTAGTTGGCTATGAGGGACCTGCTTCTATATGGACAAGAGAGTACTTGAGGGCTTCCTGATTACCCTTTTGCCAGTGATAGTGGTTCAAGTGGATCCTGTTACCTAACACCACCATTTTGGCTATGCACAGACACAGGCAGGCATCAAGGATCCAGATGCTTCTTGTTCTTGCTAGTATCTAGTGGAGAAAACAGTGCTACAGAAGTAGTCTGTTCTAACAACAGATAAGCTGCAAGGACAGTTTACCTTGGAAAATAGGGATTCCCTAGGTTTTGAGACATATGACTCAAGATTAAATGTTTTAAAGGCTGTAGGTTAAGTAACAGTTACGGTCCTCATTTGCTGGGTATTTTCCAGCATGTAAAGCAACCACTCTGCAAGTTCTGCTGTGATGCTTTATGCCTGCCCATTCCAGGGAGGTGACTCTGAAGTGGAGCTGGCAAAAGGGATTCTGGAAGGGTTTCTGTGGTAATTTATGGCAGAGGAGATTTTTACTGCAGAGGAACAACTCGGGACAGCACCGCTCTCTTCTGCCAGGTTCTTGCTTGGAAAACTTTGCTGGCCTAGATGGCTTGAGCAGAGGATAAGGCCTCCCCAGGTAATCCCTGCGTCCTGAGTGCCCACATGGCTGTTAAGTGCAGCTCTTCATCCAGGCTGAGAATTGCCAGCCCTGATGGAGGGAGAATGAACAGCAGGGGAAATCCTTGAGGCTCATCTTGAATTGCGGAAGGATGTGGAGTGGGAAGAAGAGAGGGATAATTCAAGACAATTTTTTCTCTAAAACTGCTTTGTTGTTGTTTTTCTTTCATAGCAGCCAGTACTTAAGAAAATTACTAAGCTTGCATGTGACTCATGTCTCATTAGTAAGGATCTCCATGCTCATTTTTCAGGACTACAATCATGAGCAAAGAGAGGACGAAAGAACCTCTCAGCACCTTCAGACAGCAGTTCTGTTTCTGCTTAACCTGCAGAGGTGGGGAGGCTTTGTGTTGGTTTTGACAAGCCATTTCCTTCCCCTCCTCCCGTGTTCCTCAGTAGTCCTGTTTCTGCTCAGGAGTCTTCCTGGGGAAGCTGTGAACTGAAAACACTTGTGTTGCCTAAGGCCTAAAGGGCTCTGGCCTTGAAGATTCTCCTTATGGGACCATTTAAAATGTGTTGGGCAGATGCTATAATGAGAAGCCCTGTGGCTGATGAGAGCTGAGGGACAGCAGCCCCCTCCTGCAGGGACACCCAGGGGCTGCACAAGAGAGGGCTTGCCTAGCTATCTTCACTGAAGGAGAAAGCTCTCTACAGTGGGCTGTCAGCTTTCTCCTTCCTGCTCAGCTCTTACATTGGAAAAGGCTTTTTAATCTTTAAATGAAAGCTTAGAACTGGACTGATTGTGATCCCTGGAGTATATGTGTGTTCCCTGGCAAGATGACTAAGCCAAATGTTAATTGCTCTTGAAGTCAGTGTTTAATCAACCCATCTTGGGTCTGGCCACTTTATCTCTGTGAGGTAAAAACATCTCTTTAGCCATGCAGCAAGCACTAGAACAAAAATAATTAAAAAAAAAAACAAGAAAATGAGACTTTTAGAAGTGTCCCCACTGTGTCTGTGCTGGGGCCATCTCCATGGAGATGTTACCTAAATAACTTTCCAAATTGCTAGAGAAAATCCTCCCCTCTTCTGTCATACTGATTTTCAAGACCTTTGAGCGCTCTCAAAGAAATAAAAAGTAGGCATGGAGTGCAATGCTTTTTGCGTCGGTAGCTGGGGAGGAGTAGTACATTGCTCCTCAGCACAGGCACCAAACTCAGTGTTTCCTGGCACGTTCTAGTAGCACATCTGGGTAAGCTGCATCAGCTTTCTCCTGTCACATGCACACACATTAGTTGGTGCCAGGGACTGCGGGGGCAGAGCAGCAGTGCAGTGCTCGCAGACAGCTCCTGTTTGACCCTGTGCCAGGTGGGGTGTGGCAAGGTGAGGATGCTGCACCTGTGGGGTTGACCACAGAGGTATCTGTGGGACGTTGCACGCTGCATCAAGCCTTTGGATATTGCTTAGACCGCACTCAGTACATAGCAGAGTTGTGACAGTCAGTTTGCACCGGGGCAAGGGTGGCTTTGACGATACTCGGCGCTCACATCTCCCCTTATCTCAGATCCCACCTTGCAGGTGGAAACAGCTACCGCTAACCTCACGGTGCAGGAGAAGGAGTCCTTCCCACTGGACTGCAGTATCCTATCCCGCTCCAGTCCAGAGTCCCATTTCGCAGTGACATGGTACAACATGCAGGCTAAAGAGGCCAGTGGCCAGACGGAGGAGGACGAGGAGCAGGAGAGGGAAGCAGTGCTGACCGTGGGCCCCGATGCCATCTTCAGCACTGAGGCCAGTCGTTGGGAGGGGCGCCTGCGCTTCCAGAGGCTCTCAGCGGTTCTTTTCCGGCTGACAGTGCTGCAAGCCAGCGGAGCCGACACGGGGAACTACTCGTGCCATGTGGAGGAATGGCTGGCGGACCCCAGCGGCGTGTGGTACCGGCTGGCAGAGGAGGAGTCAAGCACGGTTGCTGTTCACGTGCAGGATGCAGGTGAGAAGAGGTGATGGCCCTCTTGGGGGCATGTCCCTGGCATCTCCTACATCTTTGGTTCAACCAAGATAAAAAGGCCAAGGAATGAATGGGCCTGGGTCTTGCCTGCACCAGGGCAAATATGTGGTGCCACTGCTTTTCCAACTAGGTTGATGGCTTATAGCTCAGCTCTTTCTCGGATTAAGCACTGCACTTGGCTCTGTGCTGGGGCTGCCCACCCCACAACACCACCTGGTGTGTCTGGAGTCAGTGGGGACAGACACTGTTCCCCCCTGGGGTTTAACCCTTCCCTGTGGGAAACACCCTGGAGTTTGGCTTGGCTGTGCACAGACGTGCAGGCTGTGGCACAAAGGTTTTCTCCCAGCAACTCCTGAAGCCATTGGTGGTTTAGAGGCTGCAGAGATAACTGAGGTGATGAGAGTTTCGTGGGCCCTTAAGGGACATACCCTGGGGTGCTGCTTCTGTGTACAATCAGTGAGGGAATCAGTGATTTGCAAGTCTCCCTGCTTTGTAAGATATCATAAAATCTGCACCAGGGAGGACTCTTCTCTAGCACTTATGAAACTCGTGGTGGGGATAAAGCCAAAACATGACCTGCAGCAACTTTCTTCTGCTAATCTGTTCTGCTATATTGGTATTTTTCTCAGAGCCCCACCTCCTCCATTGACACAGATTAATGAGTGTCTGGGTTTTTTGTTTCTAAAGAAGTTTTTAGGGACTGTGTTGCAGAGGAGCTATGAGATGTGACCATCCTGTGTCTCTTTCCAGGCTCCAGCTTGCAGTCTGTCATCTGCTCCAACGATGCCCTCTTCTACTTTGTGTTCTTCTACCCCTTCCCCATCTTTGGCATCTTGATCATCACCATCCTCCTGGTGCGGTTCAAAAGCCGGAACTCTAGCAAGAACTCTGAGGGCAAGAACGGGGTCCCCTTGCTGTGGATCAAAGAGCCTCACCTCAACTACTCTCCTACCTGCCTAGAGCCACCAGTCCTCAGTATCCACCCAGGAACCATGGATTAAACAGGCAGAGGCACCCAGGGGGACAAGCAAAGAGAGAAGCAGAGACACACCGGGAGCCTTGAGGAAGAGTGGGTTTTGTTGTTCTTGTTTCATTTGTTTCAGTGTCTGTGCTCTGACATGGCGGCTGAGCTCTGTGGAGCACCCAGCCAGCAGGGACGGAAAGGTCCAAGAACGTGCCACCTCATCCTGATGGACAGAGAGTCACTGCTCTTGATGTACATAGCAGATGCTCCTCTCGGACTAATTTTGTTCCCATCAGTTGCTGTCCTTTTGGCCGTTACTATTTTGTTGTTTCTTTTTTGGTCACTGAAAGAACTGTAGGCTTCCCCTGCCTTCCACACAGCAAGGAGTTCCAAGGGGGCATTTGGTCCTGGGATGATCTCTTTGGAAGTAAATGTATATGTTTTCCAAAACAGCCTGGTTTTCCTACTCAGACTCGGTGCCAAGGTGAAGAAGGTCTTTTCCCAAAGTGTGTAGCTCCTCCTAAAATAGATAAAGCCAGGTCCACCTACGAGGGGTTAGCTGAGCTATCAAGATGTCCATCTCAAAGACTGGCTCATACCCACTGTCTCAGCATCTTCTTGCCTCCATCTACTGTTCTCTCAGGAGGGAGCAATTCACCTTTTGGAGTGTTTCAAGGTCTTGGAGAGACTGAATATTGAGCACATTAGTGATCAGGACAAAAGCAATTTAGTTTGTCCCCAAGAACTGAAGGGAGGGATGGAAGGAGGACACCTGAAAGCTCTGACTTTGTTGGTAGCAAAGAAGGTTCTTGTACAGTCCAGCTTACCAGAGTTGTGCTCCTCCCTGGTATCCATGCTGCAACCTCTGACGAGGCGGGTCCCCTGTGTGCCCCAGTCGCCTGGGGACGAGTGGCTGGATCCAGTCTCTGAAGACTTCAATATGACCAAAGTAATGACTCTAGGAAGGGGGAAGGGAGAAGATCCATGGGTTGGGTTCACAGCCCCTGGATGGCTCCAGCCAAGGAGCCCAGTTGCAGCCATGCTGTGCAGCGAGGACATGCAATTAACCACCATGTGTCATGAGTTTCCCTGTGGCTTGCACTGCTTTCTGGTGTGAGCTTGGACAGGGTGAGGAACCTGCACCGCACTGGCACCCTGGGGGCTTCCTTGTCCCCTTGGGCTGAGAGAAATCTTCCCTGTGTGTGCACGTGCATCTGCCATTTTGAGTTTCTGGGGCTTGAGAAGGAGAAACCATTTTTCCATCAGCTCCCCATCCTGGCAGTCATCTGCTCTTGCAGGCAGTCGCTGTGGCAGGAAATGCTGTTCTTTCTGTGAAAGATATGGCTCTCATGAACCAAACCAGGGCTCTCACCACATGGGGCACCTGAGCTCCCGTGTACCCCTTAATGCCAAGTACCCCTGCCATGTCCTGTGGGGGAATCCGCCTCCTCCCGTATACACCCCAAGTGTTATGTCTGGCAGAAGAAAATGTTTGCCAAAAATGGCCTTTTGTTGTCTTCCTCAATGTCTTCCTGGCAAATCCAGCCATTTGTATTTTGCAGCATGGCTGAAGCCAACCAGGACGGACGGGCACAGCCGCAAGACTCCCTACACCTCACATGTGAGAGGTGCCATACCCACAGCCGTTGTCCTCTTCAGAAGTGTTGGACTGCTCTTTGTGAAGAGACCAAGACCTCAGTAGATGCTCTGTAGCACTAGTTGGTTAGACCCTGATGCCTTGATGTTTCAGAGGTGGTGAAGCCTCAGGTGGAAGATCTGCAGCGCATGTCCTCTCTTCCAGCTGGGAGAGGACCCATGTGGCCGTGGACTCTTCCATGCTAGGGCATTTGAAGTCAGCCACCTCTGCTCTTCCACTAGAACATTGGTTTCTTCTTCCACTGGGAAGCCCAAATTTCACTCATCCCTCTGCAAAGTCTGCCTCCTCGAGATGTAACTGCTTACTGACCCCAGCATATGCATAGTATCACACTCCTATATATATATGTACACACATATTGCACACCTGCACACTTGTCTTCCCTTTCTGGTTACGACATCTGCAAAGAGAGGAGTGGGATGAGAAGTGAATGGAAATGAAGAACCAAGGAGCGAATAGCAGCAGCTGAAGCCAGTGGGTACTGTTTTGTAAATGTAGTGTCTCCTGTACCTTCTGCTCTGGGGCAGGAACTGCAATTCACTTCAGCTTTAAAGGAAGGAAGAAGAGAAAATGAAGTCAGCAGGATCTGTTCTTCCCTGGGAGAGCACTGTGGTGCATCTGAGCCATGCTCCTCATCAGCGTGTCTGCCCCTGAGCAGGGCTCTCCTGGAGAGCTCTCCATGGCCCTGTGCCCCTGACTGGATTGGGTCCCTTCACAGCCCTGAGGTTCCAGCACCGAGCCCAGGCTTTCCTGGGCTTCCAGGTGGTCCTTGAATGTACCTTGCCGGTGGCGTTTCTCCATTGCTCTGGCAGATGCTGCCCAGTCTCAGACTTCTGTTTTTATTAGACAGACTCTTCCTGTAACGAGTTTTAACATGAAGCTTTTCAAACCACTCTCTCTGCTGTAACTTCCTGTAACAAAGCCAAGAAGAGAGATCCTCTATCCATGCATGATGTGGAAAAATATTTTGGATTTTTTTTTTTAAAGCAGACGTTTAACAAAATCTTTGTACTATGTTGCACTAAAACATGTTTTATACAACACACCGGAGAGCTGTAGTAAACTGTGTTGAAATTGTGAATCCTATTGCCACTGGTTTTTATCAGATTTGGGCTTTCATTATGCCTTTATGGACACGCCCTGCATAAAGGTGTGCTGAACACCCCCTTTCAGGCAGCCTCTCCCTTTCCCACCGCCCATTCCCTGATGCATTAACTCTTCTCCCGCCCTGGTAGTGCATCTCCTTTCTTGCATGCTGGAGCTTGCAGACACCTTACAGCCGCTCTTCATACTTCTCCCTCCCATCCCTTAATTCATCCCATAACAGAATATAACATTTAACCAAGGCACGTCAGGTCTGTTTATTGAATGGGATACACCATTTTTTAAATTGCTCTGAAAACAGGAAGTACTTTGCTCTGCCGTAATCTGGATTTGAAGAAAAAACTTTTTTTTATAGAATTATGCACAGCAAACGTTAAGCAAAGAATCTTTAGTAACCTTGATGTAAACGGAAGAATATTTCTCACTACAGAAGCTGCTTAAGTTGATGTAAAGTGCAACCTGTTCATTTTCATTACCCACTTTTACCTTGATTAAGGGTTTGGTTAGTAGTCTTGAACTCCCACGTTAACTGAAGTAGGGAAATAGTTTGATACATTCTCACCTGTATAGCAAAAGTGCTGTGACATTGTGCAAAATGCACTGCTGACACAGCTGTGAGGTTGGGTTTGGTTTTTTTCCAACATTCATTTAAAACAAAAAACTCTGCTAAAATAATTGTATGAGAGAGCTGCTGTCTCCAGGCCCACCTGGCTGTTTGCCTGCTCCCCTTGCACCCCCCAGCAGGTTGTCTTGGGCTGCATCTGCTATAGTCTCAGTGCTAGATGGCAAGTGGTGTCCCCAGCACTCCCTGGTGAAAGTACCAGTCAGGGAGCTTGGGCCAGCTTAGGCTTGCCGGGAGGCATTTGCAGCCCATGTACACTCCCTGCAGTCAGGTGTGCATCCCTGACCCTCTCAGGCGTGCTCAGATGGGCAGGACCCTGGTCTGGGGCAGCTTGAACGGGTTTTGCTGCTGGGGCATGGCTGCAGCGCGTGTCCCTGCTCCTCTTGAGGGCCAGGCAAGGTGCAGCCACCATGCAGTGGAGGAGGGATATCTCGGGGCTTGGCTGCTCCCATCAAACCACCTTGTAAGTGCTTCCCCCACCCACCATCCCCAAGCTGCTAGCTCCAAAACAGACCCCCATTGAGGCCAACATGCACACAAAAAAAAGCAGACCTGACTCTCTGGCTGTTGCTCCTGTGCTTTAACCCAGAAGGTTTGCAAATGGAGTTTGCTAAACCTTCAGGGAGCGCAGGCTGGCTGTGAGGTAAGCACATCCCTGGGGGCCCTGCTGCCCCCAGCTAGGTGAGGTGGTACAAGGCCTTGGCCACCTGCTCTAGGCGGTCTCTGTACTCAAGTTGGGCATAGAGGGAGTCATCGACACCCTGGAAGCCGTGCATGGCGCCCCACCAGCAGGCAGCAATGGCAGCAGTGGAGTCGCTGTCCCCACCATGGAAGAAGGCTCGGTGAGCCAGCTCTGCCCATGAGTCCCCTGCACCCAGCACCGCATCATAAGCGATCATAGGGGCATCGTGCCCGCTGCTGCCCCCCCAGCCATCGTAGCTGAGGGAGGTGTAGAAGGAGTCTCTCTCTTCCACGCCATACCTTCGGGGGAAGGTGGGTGGCGAGATCCCGTCTGCTATGCCTCTCTCTGCCAGGTATTTTTCCCACTGCTCTTCAAAATAATGCCTGCAAAACAGGATGGAAGGGCTGTAAGAGACATCCCATGGCAGAAGCATGTATCTCAGCTCCCTGCTTGGTGCCAGCTAAAAACGTGCTGCATCAAGAGCCCGGAGCAATGGCTCAGCAAATGGTAGGCATCCCCCCATTTGTCAGACTAGGGACATGATTTCCAGTAAGAGGCCCAGGGACATATTTCAGTGAGTTAGATTTCCCCTCCCTCCAGCCACATGGGAGAAGGCAGCCCAGCACCTGCTGCTGTCGTGCTGCATGGGATTCAAAGGCTCAGAGTGAAAACTGAGTCATCCTCTGAGATCCAGAGTACCTCTGCCCTTCCCTGTGTGTGCCCCTGCACACACAGCCCCACTGAATATGCAACCAGATTTGGTTATGACTTTCAAACTAAAACAGGTCCTAAAGTCTGGTGCTCTTCCCCTGCTTCCATCTTTCATCAGGTCATGGTTGCTTGAAGTGACAAATCCAGCTACCTCATACTGGATCCAAAAAATGGCACAACTGCATGACCCAAACAAAATATGCTCGTTTTTGTTTTAAATTAAGCTAGAGGTACTCTGAATCTGTTCAGTCCCACAGCAGGCATGAGCTGCTCTGGGACTTTACCGTATGTTGTTACTGAAACTTAAGTATAAGCAGAGCTCACCCTCTCATACATGAGGTTTATTCCAGTTTTAGCAAAGCCCAGTTCTGGAAGTGCAGCTCACCATTGCCCCATGTTCTCCTCCACGAAGAAGCCAGTGTCCCGAACATAGGCTTTTGCCTTTGGCAGCACCTCCAGCAGCTGCTTCCCCCACGCCAGGGGGGGCACGCCGTTCACCGCAAGGGCTGTGAAGAGGGCTGAAGCCAGTGACCCCAGGTAGCCAGTAGGATGGTGGTGGGTCATTCGGCCGCTCTCGATGCTGACTTGCACCAGGGTGTCCATCTCACTGGTGTGGCAGAAACGTAGCCCGATGCACATGGCGCGCATAGCGGCCCCGCAGCCTCCTGCATGGGGGCTGAACAGGGTCCTCCAGCCATCCAGCCGCTCTGGATCCAGCTTCAGCGCATTTGCCATACTCATGGCACCTGAACAGGGGGGACACAGCCCAAGAAAGAAAAGAAACAGAAACATGTATCAGTAGGAGACAGGGTCATGCAGCTTGGGAACTGAGGGAAGACAGGCTAGGTAGCGGAGAAGGAGCATTACTCTGCATAAGGGATTTGAGCTTCCCTTTAAAACCATCAGCTGTCTACTCACACGTGTATCCTGCCTTAAATTGCCAGTGCACCAAACATATACCCAAGCAGACATGGTAATTCCTGTTCATGAAAATAATTAGGGGGTAAGAAACAAGTCCACTGCTGATTTATTTACATTAATTTTATTTACATATCATGTTGTTTAATAACTTCTCTATAAAATACTATATATATTAATACATGCTATATATAATACATACTATATATATTAGGTATATTATGTACACATACATCTAAATACCTAGATAGATATATATAAATAGAAACAGGAGGTTTGGAGGATCCCTGACCTGAGGCAGGGCTAAGTACCTCTGCTTTTTTAGTTGTTCAGCCTCTTTACCGGACCTTTTAAAGGCAGAGACCCCACAAGCTCCCAGGCATCTTTCCCATTGCATCACTGGTAGGAAGTGTTTTCCAGCTCTCCCTTGCTGCAGTTTAAGGTTGTCAGAAAGTGATGAATGTATTACTTCTCACTGCAACATGGTCTGCATAACTGGCTTTACTGTACTCCAATAAGCTGAAGAACAACTGTGCTAGGTGAGACCAAATGTTTGTCCAGCTAACTATCCCGTCTTCACAGTCACTAACAGATAACTATGGAAAGACTATAAAAAATGAGGCAAATACAGTGTTCTCCCAAGAAGACCTGCCTGGCTTCCAGCAGATACAGGAGTACAAGCTTGCTTGAGTCATAAGACAGAGCCAAAGTGGTGTGTTCAACTCCTAACATACCCAGCCACCAGGAAACAGCCTCCTCAGCTTGAACCCATGCATGCCTTCAGACTCCTTCAACATCCCATGATAATCAATACCATGATTTGGGTATGCAAAGCACTTCCTTTTGTTTTAAACTGCCATTTGACAATTTCCCTAAATTCCCCCCTTACTTTTTTCACTACAAAAAATAACTTTTCATGCTCCATGGTATTCAGGATTGTACTTTATCCCCCTTCCTCAGTTTTCTCCTGCTCCAAGCCCATACCCTAGTCCAATTTTGCCTCTCTTCTGGTGGGAAGCCAGCCAGTTTCCCCAGCCAAGACTTTAAAACATGTTTTGAGAGCTAAGCCCAAATGCGTGTGTGCAAGGAAGAGGAAACAGGTTTGAAACATTAAATTATCTTTGTTTGTCTTCTACCTTGCCTTTTTCTCCTAGTCTTCTCTTCTGGCCAAATCTGAAATGCTGATCTTCCAGATGAAGCTAAATGAAGGGCAGGTTTCAAGCAGCTGCATTTAACCTTTAATGTACTGGACAATGGCAAAAGTAGGACTCAAAAAAGTAGTCTTTGCCCAACCCCAACTTGCCCAGTCCTCTCTCAGATACATAGGGTAACAGCAGCAGTTGGCATGCTCTCACACCCAAAATTAGACCATTGCTCCTATACTTTGCTGGGACATGTAGCTGATAAACTTGAGGTTGCTCTGTTACTTTGAAAGTCAAACTAAACAGAGTAGCAAGGAAGAAGCCTGGTTAAGAAACTTCACCTAACTCTACAATTACCTTTGGTGCAATCTGATCACTGTGATCTGGGACCTTGCTCATCACAGGTAGGTACTGCAACAAGTACTCTGCAGAGCTCTTCACTTTGCACTTTCATGTATATGCCTGGCATTAGGATTTAGTATATGGCAGCCTATTGGACATGCACATAGCACATACAGCACCCTTGTAACTGAAATATCTTCAAACACAGCTTGAAGATTGGCTTCTGAACATAGGCTGAAAAAAATAATGGCTGGCTGCTGTCAGTAATAAGGTCACATGCTACTCTATGTGTCTTGAGCATCTTTCTTTTCCAACAGTGTTGTTATATTTACTAGATGAGAGCAGGACACAGCCCTCTGTGCAGAGGGAAGGGGTGGACCAGCTCCCCGTGAATGGCTGTCTCAAAACTGAGAAAGCCGCTTGATCCTGTGGCTGTCAGGCTATTTGCCCTGCAGCCTCTCAACCGAAATCAACTTCGAGAATGGAAACAGCTATGCGAGTCTCCCCCACAGGAAAAAGCGGGCTGCTGATCAGCGCAGCCCACAATGTTGGGCCACTTCAGCTCTCATGAATTCCCCACAGCATGACCCAGGCATGAACCAGGCCTGCCATTGCAGCAGAGTCATCCGTGCTTGCTGTGCCAGCACATCAGCCTTTGGCGTGATGCTGCTGTCAACACCCTGCCCAGTGGATGAGACCTGTTGGTTTTGCAGTGCCACGCAGCCAGCCAACCCCTGATACCCGTCCAGATGGTTTTGAATCAGGAAATTACGTTCTGAAAATCCAGCAAATCCTGGTTAGGAATGCTTTGTACTAACAACAATAAGAAGCTAAAAGTAACCTCAGGAGGGTACTGGTCTGACGAAAGAAGAAATACAAGCAAAAAGCAGTGCATGAAGAAGTTTCAAGTGCAACTGGAATAGGCTTCCAGTCCACTCATTTAGACTTCATGAGCACAGACAGTAACAGTTCATCAATCAATACACATAAAAAAGTTAATTAAAACAACCACATAGTGGTAATTCCACACACTTGGACCGAAAGGCAAAGTTTCTGAAGCATGTGGTTTCCTGGAGAGCTGTGGAGGCAGATGCAGTTGTACCATAAGAAAAGAAGTATGCCCATGCTTATGTCACTTAATTCACTGGCTTTGTTACCTGCAAATAACAAAGAATTTGGGGCTGTGGCACATCACAAATAGCAATAACGGATATAGAGATTATCTTGTCACTGAATTAAGACAATGAGCTCTCTCCTGGGGACCCTGCCGTGGCTGTTTGATGACTCATTACACTGTGGGAATCTCTTTGTTGCTTCAGGTTTTGGTTTTCAAGTCTGGACTCCCTTGTGTGGGTGAGCAATATGACTTTCCCCCACTGTTCTGGGGAATCTCCTCTCTGTTGGGTGAAAGTTGCAGCAGCAACTTTCCATTCTCAGCCTTAAGGGCTACAATTAATTCCCCAGTAAATACTTGCTTTGGCCCCAGCAGCATCACTGTGGGTTATGTTCTCACTTAAAATCCATGTACTCTAAACTGCCAAAAGAAGTTATTGACATGCAACTTGTACCATTAGGATTGACCAATATGGCATAGAGACTGCAGACAGCTTTTCAGGACATGGATTAGGTATTCCCTTTGTAGTACGTCAGTGGGCATTAAACTGCGAAGTGTCAGGATTTATGCTTTCAGAGCTGAGTGCCTTTCCTGTGGCTGGAACAGGAGCACTCCAGAATGCTGTTGAAAGAACATTCCCAGCAGAAGTCCATTTTTATCACATTACTTTCCCTAAAATCATACAAGGTTGTGTTCATGGACACACTAAAGAACTTGCATTTCTGTCTTTAGCTAGATAATCTGACCTTTCGTTGTCACTCAAATTAGTGTACATACCAAATTCACTTGAAAATCCTTCACTTCCAAATGGGAACTGCTTTTGGACATACTGCAGCTCAGTTCCGCACAGAAGGACTGCGGCAGGTGTGCTATTATCCTTCTCTATTAATTACTAACAATGAAATTTTAGGTTCTCCTTTTCGTCTCAGGTTTTAGTCTCCAAGCTTAGATAGTGGAGGCAAAACCAGCTTCCAGGTGCTGTCTCACTGCCAGCTGTGGTTAGTCCACCTTGCAGACCCCATCAGCAGGGGGGAATTAAAAGAAGCTTCTTTGCTAAGACAGCAGTGAGTCTTAGAAGTTTAACCTGCTGACTCCTGCTATTTTGGCAAGTGTAATTTCCCCTTCCTAAATATTTTACTAATTAGGCCACTCCAACAACTGAAACTGTGCTAAGGAATACTGATAGTTTAGTTCTTTACAGGAGAGTAGGAGGTCACTGTGGAAAGGTAAGCAGAATAAATTCCTGCTCAAGTTTCCAACCTGGTTTACCTTGGAATTGCACAGGTGTGAGTGACACTGTGCTCAGTGGCCCTAAGAGAGCAATGCAGGATTTCACCTTTCCCATATTTAATGTCAAGCCAGAACATTCTTAATATATTCTGGGCACTCCAAATAGGCACGTGTAGGACGTTTCTTTTTGATGTATAAACTTTGCATAGGATTGAGAGTTTCCTGGATACTTCACACTGCCTACGCCTCTCAAACTGGAGGCCCAGCCTTAGCAGCTCCAATTTAAGTTTAACAGAAGCATCCAGAAGAGGCTGGGCCATGAACACATTGATGGGGAAGAGTTGGGACAGCAGGCCACGGTGAAACAGGAAATACAGGAATATGTAGTATATGGCTTGACTACTGCAGCCTGTCAAGATGCTCTTCCTGAATACTGCCATGCACTGCCAGTCCCCGCTGCCTGTGACCCAAACTTAGCACAGTTGTGCCAAGAGAGGCAGTACAGAGTTCAGACAATACAAATGTGGTCTGAATACCCTGTTGCAGAAATCAGACATGCATAGCTAGCCAAAAGTAGACTTCGCATTTAATAACCTTTATTCCAAGCAAGGATCTTTGTGCCTTTAAATATACTTTAGGTGTAATTTATTACAGAAAGTGCTTTGTTAATTCTCTGGTTTTATGTGTTGCTTTAACACAGCATCTCAGGGTGTACATTATACATGGCTGAATTTGCATTTTTCATCCTCTGAATGTAAGAAAAGACACATCCCCAGTGCAAAAGCCGTCATGCTTCCCCTGAGTTCAAGGTCAGGCCTCAAACTTGCCTGTAAGAATGTTTTGTAGATGTAGGCAAAACATTATCTTTTTTATCTAGTTCAGAGAAGCCCGAACTACTTCAGCTTGCCTTATTTTGTTCTCTCTAGTTCATCCTGAAACAACTACTGAGTGTGGAAAACTCTGCCTTTTCATGAAATACAGTTAATATTATAAACAGTCAAAAGCAGAGCCAGGCCCAGCCTCAGTTCCAAGCTGCAAGAAAAGGAGAGATATTAGTGAACACACAGCCCTGCCCAGGCAGTATTACAGCAGGCTTACCTGGGGCTCTGCCCTTCATATCATTCATGCACTCCTTATAGTTCTTTGCCATCAGAGAATAGAGATGTGCTAAATTTGGGGTTTTCCCAGCAGCTACCAAGGCTTCGGCTGTGGCCAAGTGCATCACTGTATCATCACTGACTTTCCAACCTTGGATGTTCAAGTTGCTGATTCCCCCCATCTCCGCCAGCTCCTTGTGGATCGCTGGACCACTCTGCAAGAACTCCCATTGCCCATTCTTATAGCCCAGCGTGTCACCAACTGCACTCAGCACCATCGATGCCACATAGTTTTCCATCTCCTTAGGACATAATTTTTGCCCCAGGACTGCTTCAATGCAGAAAACACTATGAAAAAAAAAAAAAGGGAGATAGAAGACAGTGTCTTTCCCAGTTGAGGATGAGCCTCCACTGCTAAGCTCCAGCAGGCTGGATACTCAGCCTAGTGCCTGCACCTTCCTCAGAGGACATACTTCTTCAACCCAAATGCCTCGCCAGGGACCTCTGGCCGCGTGGGTAAGTGTGTGGCAGCCCAGCCCTGGGCCACGGGCAGCTGGCCTTATCCTCCCTGGGGTTGTGGCAGGAGCCCAGGATGACGCTGCTCGTCACAGCTGGGTCACAGACTGACAAGCAAGGGCAGGCCTGCAGAAACGGGTGCAGGTTACCTGACTGTATCCACGGCCACTGCTTCTCTGAGTACGACCCACAGCACAAGCAAGGAGGTTCGATCAGCTCCTAGCAGCTTTCCTACCCTTGGGATAATGTGAGGCTGAGCTCGGTCAGTTTCAGCCAGGCAGTAAGCACCGGGTCCCTTCACCGGCCGGCTACGGGCCGAACTGGCGATCCCAGCGGGTACTTCCAGCGATATCCCCCCACAGCCCACGCTTCTCCTCAGGCTTCGCTGCGGCACACGGCGAGGCCCTTTGGTTTGGCCCAAGCAGAAGCAGGGAAGGCCGTCGGGGCCGCCCCCCGGCCGCAGCAGTACTTACGCTGCTACCCCTGCCAACAGGGCCGACCGGGGCCTGCCCCGCCACGGGAGCTGCAGGAGGCTCCGTAGGGACATCCGGCGCGGAGAACAGGGCTCGGCGGCGGAGGCTGCCAGTGGCTGTCCAAGGTGCCTCCGGCCGGACCTCCCCTTCCGCGGCTTCCCGGGGCGGTGCGACCAGCCCGGCGGCGGAGGCTCCTCCTCGGCAGCCGCCAGGTCCAGGACGCCGCTCCTTCGGTGGGACCCGGCCCTCCGCCGCCCGCTGCCCCCAGTCGCAGCCAGGCTGTCCTCGGCGCGGGCAGAGGGTCTGGCGCCCGGGGCCCAGGGCTGGGAGGCGGGTGCCTTCGGCCATTCTCGGTATTGTCTCATTGCTAGGCTTTGCTATGGCCAGCCGTGCTGCTTTACTCTGTATCCCGAGGTGCCAGGCCATCCCACTGCCTTGCTTTGTCGTTTGTTTTTTATGATGGTGGTGGTTAGGTGGCTGAGGGCATCTAGAGAATGGGCAACGAAGGGACAGCAGCAGGAAGCAGGCACAAGAAACGGGATTGGGCACGGCTGGAGTTTCGTTTTGCAGAGGTTGAACTTGTTCACCTAGTGGTGGTCACTTGACGTGCTGCACAGCAAGTCTTAAGAGCCCCAGTTCACCCAGAAGGTACCAACCAGTGCCTCTTCCATGAACGGACACCCCCACCCCAGCCCCAGTTCCCCGTGCCTGTGAAAGAGCTTTGGTAGTTTCTAAGCTACAGCCGTGGGGGATTTCAGGGCAATCACAAATGTAGCGCAGAGTCCCTGGGGAATTTGGGGGCAAGTGCGAGTGGGGTCTGGAGCGGGACCCTGGGGGATTTCAGGTAACAGAGTGCAGGGCTGCATGGGCGCTTCACCCTGGTGGCTGTGGTGGTTCAGTGTGCCGCGCAGAGTTAGGTGTCTGCTGCTCCTCTTCACCGTGCTGCTAACGTAGAGTTTGAGAAGAAGTTGTAGAGCACATAGTACTAGAAAAGAAATGGGAAAAGAAGCAGCTGGTGTCTGGGCACTGCCAGCGGTGCCTGCTGGCGTTTTGTTCTTCTCCTCTTAATTTTGTTTTATGTAGAGCAGCTCTGAATTTACTCAAGTTGGTGCAGTGCTTAAGAGCAAAGCGGGATTTTTCTCTCCTAAGGATTAGGCCTATGAGAGGGAACACTGCTGCCGCCTGCTTTTGGCTGGCTATCTATGAGGAAGTTTCTGCTGCAGCCTGAGCAGCAGAGGAGCGGAGAGGAAAGAGGCAGGGTTCCCCAAATAGACAGGAAGATGGGAGAACGCCTCTGCATCAGCACAAAACACCTGCAGCCCTGGCATCTTTGTATCTCATCGCTGTTTCCTGGTTCCTGAGCTCTTTCAACTTCCTAAGAACTCAATCCAAGACGCGCAGTGCAGTTAAGTGACATCTGAGCTATCACAGAAAAACATCGAGAGCTCCTTGCTGACAGACAAGTGGACAATGTCCCAGCAGCAAGAACCATTGGCAGGAGCCTGCAAACTTGGGGTGGGGATTGCAGCAGCCATCAGTCTCAAATACATGCATTGATCCCAAAATGATCTCCTTGCATGAGTCCCACGGCAGCTGAGGAGTGCACTCTCCATTCGGGAGCCTCTCCTCAGCATTGACTCACCCCATGGTGCGGTGAGGCAGGCACAACCAGTTCCCCTTTGCAAGGATGGCCTTCTGGTACTGAGCCATGCAAAGAGTTAAAGATGCCCCATGTTGCACCTTTCTGGGGGTTTTGTTGTATTTTTTTAAATTAAAATTTAGGCTGCAGTGGGCCAATGGCCAGGATATGCCTTCTGGAAAGTACCACCTTGGAGCAGCTCGCTAACGTGCCCCTGACGTGCTGGACAATGTGGTTAGCACTCAAACTCAGAATTTTCCTCTATATTCATCTGTAAAAAAAGGGTAATTCTTTCTGACTTAAAAAAAAAAGAAATGTGCCTTTCTAGATAAGCCCATGGTTGAAGGCTCCTATTTGGAGGACTGTGAAGGCTGGTACTGCAGCACTGGAGCTACTGTGTGGTTTAGACCCAGTGAAAGATTTCTTCAGAACTACATGAAGCCTTCAGGCCAAGACAACTTAGGAGAAGGTGAACATTAAAAATGCACAATGTGCCTTCTTAAACATGGCAGTGCCCCTCTTCTAGCTGTCCCCAAAATGGGACTGCAAGGGAACATCTGTAATTCTCATTTTTCACCTCTCCTATTCATCTTCTCTTTGCCCCCAGGTTCAAAGGTGGCTTTCTGCAGGATCTTCTGGGGCCCTCAGTCATGTTCATTTGGGACCAGTGCCAACCTCTCGTTCCTTTAATCGCACTTTTTTCTCTGTAATGACAACAGGCATCTTTTTGAGTGGGGAGTATTTCTGGGCTTGCACTAATTCTCAGTCCCCAGGTGCATGTCTGTCTTTGTCACTGGCCAGCAAATAATAATACACTATAAAAGGGACATTCAAAATGGGCAACAAGCACCATGTGAGGTCTGCCTGGGACCTGACTGGCTTGCTGTGAGGAGCCTGGGCAGCGATTGCTGGTGAGGCAGCGGTGCATGACCCCACGTGCGTGTGTGAGGGAAACACTTGGCCTTGCAGGATGCTCGGGGCTGCTGCTCTCACTGTGGCTGGATGTTTGCAGCAGGGAATGGGCACCCAGCAGCAGTGAGTGCTTCTGGCTCTGTGCTTCCTTTGCCCTAGGCACAGCCAGGGCTTGCTAATGTTGCTGGCGTGGTGATCCTCACTTCTTATGGGCTTTCCAGTGTTAACACTGGACTTCAGTCTCTCATTCAAGAAACCAGACTTCACTGTAGAAATATCCACCTCTTTCTTTTCAGGCTTGCCTGCTTCCACAAACTGTCTCAGAGCAGTCCAGCTTAATGCCCAGGATGAAAAAGAAACAGTGGAATATTAGTATGATCTGGTCATTGTGGCACCAACCACTCCTCAGAATGCTTCCAAAAGCCCTCTGTAACACAGGTTTTAAAAGACAAATTAAAAAATTCCAACACCCCCCTCCCCGCCCCCCCCCCCCCCCCCCCCCCCAAGTCTGTTTCAAATAACCATAATTCTGCAGGGTAGGAGCTGAGCAGAATAATTGCATCAGCACAGGGAGAGGCACTGCTATGCCAGCTTGGGGCATCCAGCAAGGTCAGTGACACAGGGAACATCTGGGTGAGCTGAAGACTGTGATCACCTCTCCACATCTAACCAAAGGAACTGCAAACTCACGTTTGTTGCTCCTTTATCAGGTTTATAACTATCATGTTGGTAAACAGGAGTGTGAGTGGACAGGGACCTCTCAAGCCTGGGGACATGAATGAAGCAAGCCCAGCCATCTCCTGTGGACCTGGGGTTTGGCTTGGGCAGTGGATCTCAGGTCCAGGGCTGGCAGGCCAGTTGCTCCCTGATGTAAATCAAGTGACATTTTCCTTTTCAGTTGTGTGCCAGTGCTGGCACTGTGCTTCCCACCTGCAGGCTGATGGCCTGCTGTCTATCTGGTGACCTGCGCTGCTGTCCCTTCTGCCGCCTTCTTTCCATGAGCTGCTGAAAGTTGCATCTGTGTCCTTTCTGAACATATCAGGGCAGGGGAACTGGGGCAGCCCATCAGAGAGGTGTCTTCCTGCATTGCAGAAGCAGCAATGTTTAAAGTGTTAAATGTGCTTTCTGCTTTGAGAGCAGGTTTCTCCTTTCTGTGTGAAAAGTTACAGTCTGGGGAACACAATTGCAGTCCATGCTGGAGAAAAGATAAGTCAAGTACAAAGAATATGAAAAACAGCCCCAGGAGAGGGAGTTGAGCCTTCTGGGACAGGAAGCACAGCAAATCTTGCAATCCCAGCTGTAGCTCTGCTGGGGCTCCTGGTGTTGAAACAGCAGCAGATGTGGCCAAGCACATGTGATGCACACTGCAATGTGTGCGTCCACACTACAATGGAGGCAGATTAACTACTGGGCTCCTCCAAAAACTACTGTGCCTCCTCCTCCTCCTCCCCATCAGCTTTCCCTCCTTCCAGCTGCATGCATCTACTTCCTGTTATGAGGGTCATCTGCCTGCAGCATAATGCCCATTTGGCCCTCAATCCTGCCAAAATGGAGTTAGGCAAAGGTTAGAAATAGTGTAAAAATAAGGGTGAGAAAGGAAAAAGGGTGGGGAGCGGGGTCTCCTCTTTCTTCTGACAGCAAGCTGCAAGTGTATTCAAGCTGTCTAAGGAAACCACAGGTTCTGATGAGGCACGAGAGCTAAAGTGAGGGAGAAAGAGCTGGAGGCACTAGCTGAGGTCTGGGGAAACAGGTGGAAGAGCATGATGCTCAGAAAGTCCCATTAGCTTATTGGGGAGCAGTTACAGCACCAGGACCTGCCAGGCTGAAGGGTGACTTGCCTCAGCTTGAAATACTGAAACTGAGACTAGGCAAAATCCTAGGTATGACAGGTTAGGAAAAGCCCTGTGGTGACCTTGACTTATGTGATTGGGTTTTTATTTTCCAAAACAGGGATTTCTCTGATGCTGGATTGTGACTTGAGCCTTATCTCCTGTCTTTGTCTTCTGGCTATTTCTTCACCAGCTCCCTTTAAAACTGCTGTTCCTGGGAATGACTCCTATTTTTGACCATATACCAAAAGAACAAAGGGGCGTGAGAATTAGTGGGAAATTGCTTAGGGATAGCAAAACATGACATTTGAAAGGTTACTTCTCCATCTGATTCTTCATGAATTGGATTTCAGAGAATTGGGAAGTGCTTGTGTGTGACAGAAGGGGAACATATGAACAAGACCACTGAATGCTCTGTTTTATCCATTAGTTTGTCAAGACTTAAAAATATCTGTCTACTTCCTTTCTGTACTTACGCACTTTGATGCAATTCAATGGTGACATTGCCTTGATGCATGGAGAAGGCCTCATGGAAGGAGGAATGGGGAGGTGTTGCAAGCACATCTACTGCTGGCCTCCCTTCTTCCAGCTTTACCTTCCCCTGTGCATGTATCCAAACTTGCAGGGGAATGAAGCCTTTGAAGGAGGCCACCAAAGCCACTGCTGTGCTGTGATTAGTCCTCTGGAGTGTTCCCACCATGGCCTTGGTCTGGCAGAAAGGTCAGGAAAGCTCTTGACAACAATCACTAAGCAAAGAAAGTTGCTAACTGTGAAACACTCTTGTTCTTAAAACTGAGATAGCAGTTGAGATCTGGGAGGAGATCTGTCACCTGCCAGGTAGGTGGCTACACAAAGCTGCAAGACATTGTAAGATGATCTAGTCTGAGGGAAAAAAAAAATATGTGATTGGTGATATATGTGAGATCACATGTTGTCAAAAGTAGGTTGACAGTTAAGAAAATCTCAACTCTAGGAGACAGAGGGAGGTGTGGGAATAAGGATGCTACCCCTGTTATAGGTCTCATATTGCTGCAGTCCGTACCCTGCCCATGACAGCAGTACTGCACCACCTCTGAGCAGTCACTTCTGCTTGGAGCACAGGAGAAAATAACACTTGTGCTTTCATTCTGTATTGAAGACACCTTCCCTGTGCTCTAACCCAAACCTTCAGCAGCAGGAGTACAGGACAGCTGCTTGTTTGACATGGATGTGACAGGAGCATGAGCTCAGGGGTCAGGCTTCGTGTCAGAGTAAGCATTTGCTGGGTGTGGGGAATGTGTTGGTCTCTGGTCTGTCAAAGCCACCATCGTGCTGGAGTAGCTGGGGAGCTGTAAGAGACAGAGGAGTGTGAGATCTTTCTACATGCTCTTCTGTCCTCTGCTTACACTGGGACTGGTGCTTGGGAAGTGGAATGTCACTTATCCCATCCTCAGTCTCCAGAGCCCTCTCATTTTTT
Source organism: Pezoporus wallicus (assembly GCF_028554395.1). NCBI lineage: Eukaryota > Metazoa > Chordata > Aves > Psittaciformes > Psittacidae > Pezoporus > Pezoporus wallicus. Next base: position 2,684,143 of record NW_026638360.1, on the reverse strand, counting down.
TCCACTGAATATCCCTGACATGCCAACTGCTAGCTGTGCGTGACTTAAGTTGTCTTGGCTGTGATAGGAAACCTGTGAGTCCATGCTTGAACAGACACAAATGTTCCAGCTGTAAACTGGTATGAAGAACCTGTAGGTGCCTTGTGCTGTTGCCAGGAGGAAGGAAACCAAAAAAGCTGATTGTGCTCTTTTTTGAAAAGGGGGTGGTTTTGTGTGTGGGTGATGGTAGAGGAAAATGAGAGGCAACATAATTCAGGAACTTCCATGAGAAAACACAGTCCGATGGTAAGGATTCCTACCAGTGGAGAGGAGTGTAGCAAAGGTCATTGCTATCGTTAAGAAACCAGGGCTGAAGAGCTATGTGAGCTGGGATCTCCCAGCAGCCAACTAGCTTGACTTCAGTAAATGGGAAATTATATAAAGTGCAAAATAGTTTACCAAGGATATCTCATGCCGGGCTTCATAGTAGGCTTATTTTGATAAGATAATTGACTATGCGGGTAGAGGACTTTAGAAAGTGAGTCCTTACAGTGCTACAGGCAAAGCCATTAAACTGGAGAAACAGGGGATTAACGTGAGTGTTGTAAAGATTTACCTGAAGAGGGGACGTTAGGAGGTTGTGCCTCAAGGGAAGCAGGCAGGGTGGAAGGGGTTATTAATGATCCTTCTCAAAGTGGTGATCTTGTTTACCCAGCAGGAAAACAAGCTCTAATCAGTTTCAGTCAGATTTGAAGGGCTAGTCACTGCAGAGATTGCACAGGCTGCAGCACAATAAAAGCTGATGGAACTGAGGACTGGAATAGGGAAAACAGGATGAAAGCAGCGCAGAGTGCAAGCTTGCACATACAGAGAGCAGCTGTAAGACATTTTTCTTTCAGCTTGTCCCCTGCCATTCCAAGAAATTACAGAGGAAGGGGGGTTTTGATTGATAAACAATGAGTTCTCACCATAGTGCAGCCAAGAAAAAGAAGGTGATCACAGACGAGATCTCTCTCCCTCCCCAGCTGGTTCAAAGGCACCTTTGAATGGCTATGGATGTGCAGGGCCCTGCAATGAGCATACAGGGTGGCTCTTGGCAGCCCTGGCAGGCTGACAGAGGACAGGGCAGTCTGGGGAGAGACCAAGACAGCATGGCCAGTGCCCAGAGGTGTGCAGGGGCTTGGCTGCTGGGTGAGAGAAGCACTATGGTAGTGACAGCAGGGTGCTGATGCTGTAAAATGCATGGTGCCAGTGTCTCACCAGGGCATGGGACAGTCTGAGGCTGTGCCTCTCCACAAGCCCACTGCAAAGCCACATTCATCCAACAGGGCTGGCTATGCCAGGTCTCTACTGCTCAAATTGCCACCTTACCCTTTGGTATCACAGTATCACAGTATCACAGTATGCTAGAGATTGGAAGGGACCTCGAAAGATCATCTAGTCCAATCCCCCTGCCGGAGCAGGAACTCCTAGATAATGTTACACAGGAGATCTTTTCTGTGATAGCAGAGACAAGGCTGAATGCTTGGAAGAGCTCTACCAGATATATTTGCTTCAGACTTACTTTGAAAGGGTATCCTGGTGGTGATGGAGGAGCTGAATTCAACAGGCAGCCTCACCTGAGCCTCACAGCAAGTGGATGGTGCCCCTGAAGGAAGGCACAACCAAATAAAAAGCACCTATGCCCTAAAAGTCTGTTTCCATCAAAAAAGTGATACTCATGTGAAGGGGGAAGTCCCACGGCTCAGACTTACAGAAAATCACTTTTTCTTAGGTTCAAAGGGAAAAGAAACATACCAGAGCTGGACACCACATTTAGGTTTGAGGTTCAAATGTTTTCAGGTTTGGTTCTTGTTTCAGGTTTTGGGGGCTTTTGCTTTTGTCTGTTTTCTCCTGAACTCCCCCTCCCACCTTCAACTGTCAACCTGACAGGTTTCTGGAATTGAGTCCTTTTGAGCTTTGCTTCCTGAAAGTCCTGACTTTGCATTTCCCATGTTGACATCTCATTTGTGTGTACACTAGAGTGAACTATGCCTGTGGATGCATCAGCAAGGACAAATACATGGCTGTGTCTAAATAAGCAAATCAGACAAAAAATATTGGCTTTGGCAAGAGAACCACTCCAGCATGAGGAGTGACTAGTCCACAGGTTGTCAGCACAACCTGCTTGCAGATGGAGGTTTTGGAGGCTTTCTGTATTGATCTCTCTCCTGAGTACGTGTACGCTTAAGCCAGATAGTGCTTTTTAACACACATATGGGCAGATTTTTTCAAAGGGTTGAAAAAAGAAGGGGCCCTGACAATGCTCTTCTGACCATAGAATTCCTTGTTGCAGTGCAGGAACAAGCCCGGTAAGAATATACAGGCACAAACGCAGCACAGGGAATAAAGCTTCTTATTTTCTTACTGTTAGTCTTAGAAATAGATGTTTTGTTATTTCTTTTTTCTCTTTTTTTTTAATTTTTCTCTTTTATTTTTTTCATTTTCTTTTTTCTTCTTTTCTTTTCTTTTTGCTAGGTGGAGAATTTTTTTAATAGATCAGTCTAAACCATATCTGGTGTGTAAAATTTCATCCCAGCAGAGCTAATGCCTTTAAAATTAAGCCTAACCAAAGCAGAGGACAATGCCTAACAGTGCTGATTACAGGTTGCGCTCTCAGCTGTGCTTTTAACAGAGGTTGTAATTCTGCTCTTTGGGCATTACTCCCATTGAAATCAGTATTGCAGTTTATATGCAAGTCTGTGTCAGAATGACAGTGACACCTACAAACACTGTGCTTGTCTATATGGAGAAACTGCAGGTAGGAAGCTGGGCTGCAGGGTAGCAGCATGCTCATTAATTCTAACTAACTTCTCATTTACATGCTGTTAGTGGGCAGGGGGGTGTGATTCCCCTTACTTGACTCTCAAAGACAGGAGAAGTCCAAACACAATGGCTTGGGTGAAATTATATATGACGGTCTGAGCTGATTTCATGCCTGGCTTTTGCCAAGAGAGACCCGTCCCTTCCCTCTGCCCACAGTCCATCAGATCTCACTGCTGATGCTGGTGCTTGGGCTCATCTAACATCCCAGTAAGCTGATGCAACTCACAAAGATAGCCAAGAAAAGCAAGTTTATTTAATTTTTTTTCTTTGCTGGGTTAGTGTGTTGAATGAGATTCCAAGGGGGCACTGAGGGGTAAATGTTCCAGGGTGAGGTTTGTCCCTTTCTCTGATCAACCATATGGAAGTAATACTTGGTAATTTCGCAAGCCTGCATCTTAGAAACCAAGCACCATGTAAATCAACTGTGGATTACTGAAATCAAAACAACATTCCGACATGCAAAACCCATTTACAGGTTGACAGCCCTTAGTCGCATTAATTCCTCAAGTGTCCAGGACAAATGCCCAGCAGACCTCATGTACAAGGCAGATTTGAAGAGCTGCTTCTCAAACATGCTGCTTCATACCTTGATTCTTTCCTTTTACACATGCATTCGCATCCACAATTCATCATGTTGACACATATGCTTAAACATTTACTTGCCTATGTTTGCAGTGTTGTGAGTTTCTCATTGTCACTGTGGTTTTATGATTTGGACAGCTTGGACTCCATGGACCTCTGCGAAACCTCTAGGACTGAAGTCCTCAGATCTTGTCTCAATGTACTCCACTCTGAAGCCAACTCAGAGCTTAACGCATTTTTCCCCATAAAATGCAAGGGGAAGCTCTGGTCCCCTGGTAAGAGCAGTACTGTCCTGTCTGGGTAAGAAACAGATTGAAAATCATCTTCTCCATGATGCAGTCACTTGTGCCAAACAGCAAAATGCCTGATTAGGCAGGCTTTGCAGGGACCCGGCTGTCCTCAGCTGCACTCTGGCACTGCTGATGGAGCAGGGATCGCAGGTGCCCTGCCTGTAGGAGAAGCAAGGCTCCAGGAGCCTCCTGAGGCTTGAGAACAGGGCAGGGACTGTGCTGTAAACATGCACTCTGGTGTACTACACAGAGCCCTCTGAGGTCAGGCAGGGCCCTTTTCAATGCATTCTCATTGCTATGTTTAAATTTCTTCTGTGTAATAGCACAAAGAACAGAAAATACAGCTCAGCATGTGCTGACATGTTCAGTGGTGTCTCCCTGATCGCTCGCCTGGTGCAGCAGCCAGTGCTGCTGCATGTGGTGCTGTATTGTCCTTGCTGCAGTGAGGGTGGTCAGGATGAGGCCATCTCAGCCAGAGTCATACTCCCGTGCTGACAGTGCTGCCATGCCGTGCCAGCCCACACTCCTTGTGAAAATAGGATCAACAGCCCCCTTATTAGCTAGCAGAAACCTATAATGCAACCAGGACAAATAGTAATGTACAGCACAGTATAGCCAGCGACAACGACTGAGCCACCTATGTGCTGAAATAGCTGGTGTGAAGGTTAAAAAAACAAAATCATTCTGTGTCTTCTTCACAGCCTAGTGCTGCAAAGGGCTGTGACTCACTGGCAGTGAGAGCTGGCACAGCCATTGCAGGCAGCACAACCTGATTTATTGAGGAGAACCAATGTATCTGCTGCTTTGCCTTTGCACACTGGGGTGGAAACCATGGGAGATCAGGTTTTCCTTTATGACCAGGTGACCCACCTCTGCTGCAAGGGAAGAGCTTGCAGATCTAGCCTGGGGAGTAGAGACTTGTCCTGGGTTCAGCAGTAGCAGTCATTTTTTCTCCTTCGTGGTAGCTGGTACAGTTCTGTGTTTTGACTTTTGGCTTGGGAACAGAGCTGATAACAATGATGTTTTGGTTTGCCCAAGGACTTTGTGAGCCTCATGCTCTGCCAGGGAGGAGGAGAAGCTGAGAGGAAGCAGAGACAGGACACCTGACCCAAGCTAGCCAAAGAGGTATTCCATACCGCAGCACGTCATGCCCAGGAGGTAACTGGGAGTTAGCCGGAAGGGCTGGGAGACTGCGGGGTTGGAGGAGGGATCGGTCGGTGCTTGGTCAGGCTTGGGGGGCGAGTTATCGGTCGGCTGGTGGTGAGGTGTTGTATTCTCTTCCCTTGTTATTTCCTTTATCATTGTTATTATTGATGGTAGCAGTAGTGATTTGTGTTATACCTTAGTTACTAAACTGTTCTTATCTCAACCCGTGGGAGTTGCATTCTTTTCGATTCTCCTCTCCGTCCCTCCGGGAGTAGGGGGAGGGCAAGAAGGCGGGGGGGGAAGTGAGTGAACGAGTTGTCTGGTTTGGTTTAAACCATGACAGGAGTGGATGAGGCAGTGTGAGTGAATGAGGGAGTGAGAGTGAGTGCCAGCTTGCATGCCATGAGGCAGAGACCTCTTCACTTTTTCCTGTGTGGACCATGAGAGCACACTGGGCTCTTCTGCATGGTGGTTACATAAACAGTGATGCCTCAAAACAACAAAGCACTGAGTGGGTCACATACAGCAGTTTGCTGTGAAGATAATTGAAGAAGGTTAATCCCAGATTGCTAAGGCAACTTTGTATTTGGCAAGAAGCCCTAGTGCTTTGAGCAGTAAAAATCAAATATCCATGCAGTAATCTGATTGAAGTTACACTTGTTAAGCAATGTGGGTGCATTTTACATTTACTTGAATTCATTTCCCACATTTCCCCCTCTGAGTTCAAAAGATTTGTTTATCTTGATTTGTCACTCCTAACTTACTATGGCACAGCAGACATAGTACCTGTGCTTTCTAATGCACTGTATCACCAACGCACATTACCTGTCTGTGCATGGCCAGTACAGCACCAGGCAGTGCCGCCTGCCCTAGGTGTTCCTGAACACCGGTCCCAGCTGGGCACTGTGCTTGTGATACTTGTTCAGTCCCCAGCACACTTTGATAGCAGTGACTCTGCCTAGGTCTTAGGACAGCCAAGTTTAGCTCTTCAGATTACTGAGATAAGGAATCTGAATTTGACTTCTGACATCTGTGGAGTGACAATGGGAAACAGAGTCTGTCTGCTAGCTTGGATGTTATCTGACTGCAAAGCTCTTAGCCCTCTGAAAGGCCTGCCACAGCATACAAGCCACTCTTGAAGGCCAGAAGACCACTGGTCTCTGGAGCATGTATCACACTGGACAGGCTGCAGAACAATGGTGCACCAAGCCCAGAGCACTGTATAGGGGCAAAGCCTGGCTCTGAGCCCATCTCCCAGGTTTAAATTGGCTTCCACAAGGTCGAATGATTAATTCCTTGGACCGAGGGTAGTGAAGGAGCATAGAACCTAGAAGATGATGCCCGGGAGGGATTGCCTGCAAACCTTGGCTGAACACAGGGGCAGAACCGAGCCCAGCATGGGGACACTGGCTGAGGTTTCCTCCTTCAGTTGGCCTGAGCACCAGGGCACGTAGAATGTCAAACCCTCCTTGAAGGGTCTAGGACATGAGAGGGGCAGGCTCCCTACTGTGCTTGGAGGGGTTGGTGCTGTCTGTCCTGCCATGATGAAATTAGATTGCACAAGTGAAATCTGCTCTTGTTTCCTGAAAGTCCTTTTATTTTCTTTTCTGTAAACAAACCATACTTGAGCTCTAATCTGTGCTGAGATGAAGCATTTAACTTCTTCAAATCTTGCCAGTTTTACAGTCTGAAGGTTGGGGACAGCTAGGGGGAAAAACAAGAACAAGAAGTCTCTTGAGCTGTGGGGTTACTTTTATTTTCCTTTGTAAGATGAAAGTGTTTTTCTGTGACCTGAAACTGTTGGATTTTCCTCTTTCCCCACAAAGTTTTTTTCTTTTGCTACTGATGTTGTGTAGGAGACAGTTTGTGTGAATGGCTTAACTTCTCAGGCCATCTCTTTAGTAAGGCTGCCTTCTGCCCTTCTCTTGCATAAAAAAATAGGTGCCATTTACTTCCACTGATGAACAGATGAGTGCCATCAGCTGAATTCAATTCATTACTCCATATACCTTGTATTCCACATGCTGCTATTGGAGCTATCAGATGCTGACAGGATAAGAGAAAACAGCCTCTAGTTGTGCTAGGGGAGGTTTGGACTGGATATCAGGAAAAAGTTCTTCACTAGAAGAGTTGTCAAGCATTGGAACTGGCTGCCTAGGGAAGTGTGGAATCACCATCCCTGGAGGTTTTTAGAAGATGTGTAGATGTGGCCATCAGGGACATGGTTTAGTGGTGGACTTGGTAGTGCTGGTTAATGGTTGGACTTGATGACCTGAAAGTTTTTTTCAACCTAAGGTTCTATGACTCTATGAAAAAACTTCCTAAAAAATGTTACTCTGCTTTGCAATGGGATCGTTTCTCTGACAAAGATGTTTCTAGGGCACTTGAGCAACCATTTTTTGGTACGTCTCTGGAAACACATCTTGGATGCTTCCTATTCAACCTGGACATTCCCATATTAAAAGCATGCAGATGTGTTTTTAGTTCGAATTAACAGAGATGGGAATGGCTATTCACATTAAAAACAATAAAAGGGATCCCAGTTCTGTAGGAGGGACTGTGCTTATGAATCCCATTCAGAGAGCAGGTGCTGTGTTTTGGTTTGCAGTATTTACTCAGCTCTGCCCTTTCTGGTATTTCTCTGAGATGTTTGTTTTTACCAATCACTAAATGATCAAAATAATGATGTTTGACTTTGCTGGAAGTGTGTTTCTTAGTGGTGGGTTTGCATTTGGAAAAAGTTGGTGATGTCAGTGGGTCTACAGGAAAAATCTAGCAGTGACATATTTAAACAGCCTTCCATTTGAGTGCAAAGGATTTCTACCACAAGTGCTGATTAGTGAAATAAATTTAATAGCACATAAACTGTGAAATTTCACTTGTATTTTATGCTTTTTTACTAATGCTTTTGTTGTGAAAACAAAGGAAAAATGTGGTATTTGTGATGCTGTCACATCTTGCTCTTTTCCACAATACTTATTTTTAGCAGAATTTAAAGATCATTCCTTATTAAACTCAGGCTTCCCTCTTGCCATAGTTTAAGCCCAGCCAGTAACTCAGAACCACACAGCCGCTCGCTCACTCCCCATTTCTTCCCTCCCTGCTCCCAGAGGGATGGGGAAGAGAATGGAAAGAATGTAACTCCCATGGTTTGAGATAAGAGCTGTCCACTAAGGTATAACACAAAACCACTGCTGCTACCACTAATAATAATAATAATAATAATAATAATAATAATAAAGGAAATAACAAGGGGAGAGAATACAATTGCTCACCACCCACCAACCAATACCCAGTTGAACTCAGGACAGCTCTTCAGGCTCCAGTGCTGCTTCTATCCATTTAAACATGGTTCTGGAGCATATATAGGTGAAATGCTGAAGGCCTATTAAAAGTGCACAAGAAAGCTTATTCCTATGGGGGATTTTGCTGTGAATTAGTGGGCTTATATTATCTGCTATAATGCTCAAAGAAAGAAGTCTTTTCTGAACTGTGACTTCAATATGTACAAGTCCTTCAACTTGTTAGTATCCTAAGGATGCATAGTACCTCTTCCCTTGAAGTAATGGTTTCCAAAAATCAAGAATGTGTGCTTAAGGAAGCTTTAAGTGATGGAAAAAATATGACTTCTGCCCTGATCAAAGCAAAACAAAGCACTTAACCACTACACTCTTTGTTATTGCAGTGTTCTCATAATCAGGGAGCTCTCTGAAGGAGAAGATACCGAGAGGCAGGATACCTAGAATAAGAGAAGGAGCTCTGACCAAGAATAGCATCTCGAGTTCAGCTGTCTAGCTAAAATCTAGGCAGCCCTGATGAAGCAATCAGCTGCTCTGGTTTCCTCTGTGGGTAAGAAGGGGTTATGATGCCTCCTCGCTACAGAATGGGAACTGAAGAGCTCCATCTGTTTCCCTGGGACTGATCATCTAAAAGCAGGGTTAAACCTTGTGGAACAAATGCAAGTGTGGATGTAACAGACTGGAGTTTCATTTTCATTGTAATATGGAAGAATGGCAGAGATATATATTTAAAAAAAAAAAGAAGAGCAAGCATGAATTTAAATGAAAGTGAACAGCTATTACAGGGTTGCTGGTAACAGTAACTCAATGATGCAGGATACATGATTAGACTAAGAGTAGAAAGTGCCCATCTGACTTGCAGAGAGACAGTACCTGCCTGAGATCTAGGACATTAACTTGGGGAAACAAGGTACAAATGGCTGTAATTATATTAATGATAGTAATGATATTAATGTTAGTAATGTAATGGTAGTAATAATACTCTTTGAAGATGTAACCTCTTCTTCTGGTACTTGATTTCTCTATAGAATACTACCTGGTTAATTATGTTGAAATAAAACTCTGATTTATATTGCAATCCGATAAGCCCGATTCACTTCTACATCAGTCCATTTGATCCATCTAATCCATCTAATTCAAGGAAGCTATACTGAAGAAAATATGAAGCAACACAGAGGCAAATAATTTCTGATTAAAAGGATGTATTTACTTTAAATCAAAGTAATTTAAATCAGCAAGCCAGTCATTTGCATTGCACTTTATTTTTTTTCCTTTAAGAAATCGGGTTTTCATTGGTGTGCAGCCCTCTTGCTGTGATTATTACAGCTAAATATAACCCCTTACACTATACCAGTGTTTGTTTTATTTTGCAGAAGGGTGTGCAGTATATGTACAAATCTACATCACTTACTGTTTACTTACTCCCTCAAGCTCTTATTTCCTAAGCAGTTTGTTTTGCTGTCTAGCCAGCTCCAGGCTGGTTTTATTTGGCCAGTCAGGTTCGTGAGGGTTCTGCTCTTCCAGGCTTTAAAGATGTCCCATTCTTCTACCTTGCCCCATCTGAAGCCCAGGTGAGCTGAGGAGCTGGAGGAAGGGGCTGGTGGTGGGTGCCTCCTGGAGGAGGAGGAACCCAGAGTTGGAAAGGCAAGTTCTCCCTCTGTCTCTCCTGCCAAGGCTGGTGGATGCTCTGCAGAGCCTGTTTGGTTCTGGTGGTGCGTCCAGCAGATGCTCCCTGTTTGGACACTTGGCTGTGGCAGCCAACATGTGCAACTTAAGTGGTCTTTCTTGAATTTTCTTCATGTAACTGAGCTTGATCCATTACATTCAGCTAGGCCTGAAATGGCAGTGTGGGTTTTTTCCTAATTTAAAATATAGTTTTATAGGATTACTCATAGAACCATAGAACCACAGACCTGTTTGGTTTGGAAGGGACTTTAAATATCACCCAGTTTCAACCCCCTGCCACAGGCAGGGACACCATTCACTAGAGCAGGTTGCTCCAAGCCCCATCCAACCTGGCCTTGAGCACTGCCAGCGATGGGGCAGCCACAGCTTCTCTGAGCACCTTGTGCCAGCACCTCACCACCCTTACAGACAAGAGCTTCTGCCTAAGAACTACTCTCAATCTCCCCTCTGGCAGGTTAAAGTGTCCTGTCACTACATGTCCTTGTAAAAAGTCCCTCCCCACATTTCTTGTAGGCCCCCTTTAGGTACTGGAAAGGCTACAGTAAGGTCTCCCCAGAGCCTTCTCTTCAGGCTGAACAAGCCTGCCTCTCTCAGCCTGTCTACATAGCAGATGTGTTCTAGCCCTTAGATCATCTCCATGACCCTCCTCTAGACTCGAGCAGGGCCATGTCCCTCTTGTGCTGGGAGCTCCAGAGCTGCACACAGCACTGCAGGTGGGGTCTCATGAGAGCTCAGTAGAGGGCAAGAATCACTGCTGGCTCTTTGGGCTGCAGGTGCACACTGCCAGCAAGTAACGTCAGCTGTTTAGCTTAGCTGCATTTAAGCTCCAACTGAGAAGCCCCACTGGTGCCAGTGCTGCCTGACACTTACATTCAGCACCCAATGGCTGTGGGCAGGGCTCTTTCCTGCTCCTTCACCCCTCCTGCCCCCTTGCTGGAGGCACAACCAAACCGGCACCCACGCCCTTACGCAAGCCCATAAGGAAGCTGTAGGCGGGCATGAAGTGACTTATGAGGCTGAGCACCCGCCTGCGCCTGGCCTTCCCCTTGTCCTGGTGTGGAGTGAGCGCCTCGGTGGCCCTGCTGCAGGAGCCACGCACCCATGGCCTGGCACTGAGCCCCCTCTCTGCCTCACGGGGAGCCACAGGTACCCTGTGAGGGAAGTGCAAAGGGCTGTGCCTGTGCTCGTGGTTTCTTGGGGCTGCAGTGGGCAGGAAGGAAAGGGACGTGATGGCAAGTGCTGTGGCTCCTCAGGCACTGCTCCCCTATCTGTGTTCCCTCTCCTCCAGGCCCAGGAGCTACAGGAAGATGGTGTGCCTGCCCATCGCCCCACTGGCACTGGCGTTGAGGAGGTGGCTGGGGATCGGGCTCTTCGTGCTACTCTGCCTTAGTTTAGGTAAGCAGGAGATGCTGGTGTGGGAGCACAGCAGGGGTTGTGCTGGGCCACAGCACCCGTGTATGGGGCAGCAGGGGATGGCAGCCGCCAGGGCGCTCAGTCTGGTGCCTTTTGCCAGGGCAGGGTTTGAGGTGGCTGGCTCTGCTAACCACGGCGACGAGCATGGAGGTCCCTGGAGCTCTCAGCTCCCCGAGCCAGTCACACTTGCAGGTTCCCAGAGGGTGGTCACCCCTCCCACTGCAGTGGGAAAAGAGTGTTTTCAGGGCACCTGATGTCTGTGGGTAGCATGTGCTGCAGCCCATCAGGCTTTGGATTTGGTGGTAGAGTGGTTTCTTCAGTGTTTTGGATGGATAGAAGTGAGCATGCGGTGGGAAAGACAGGACAGTGTGACGGGTTGGAAGGCTCTCTGCTGCCCAGACAGCACAGGACACAGGGAGAGCTTTCCTCAGCAACACAAAGTCCCTGTCAGAGGACTGCAAGGGGCGTCCCCCATCCTTCTCTGAGGACCTGCAGCAAAACTCATTGAAGTCCACAGGTCCCTCCTGACCTCAAGAGGCTTGGGATGAGTCCTCCTAGCTGTGTGAGGTGTTAACCTTGCAACCACACAAAACTCACTTCTGAGCTGGGGTTTGCTGTGGGTGCAAAACAGGTTGTGCTTATCGGCAATGTTAGTGTCTCAATGTAGCTAATGATACTCTAGAGCAAACCTGGGCTGAACTGAGGCTTTGATTAAAAACCAAGTGAAGCAAAATTTTCTTTTCATGCTGATGTTTTGAAACTGGGAGATATTTGATGCTGAATTTCATTTTGAGTTTCAGTCTCAGAATCTTAAAGCATAACTCTAATTTTAACAAGGATTGAATCACAGAGCTCACTTGTAGAGAAAGCAACCACCTCAAATGCTGCTCATGAGATCTCTGCTCTCCTGTCTTCCGCCTTCTCCAACCTTTGTGCTTGTGAAGCAAATATCAAGCACAGATGTATTTTGCCTGTACTGCGATGGGTGAACAATTTATCATGTGCAGAACTGTTTCTCTCTCTCTATTTGATGAGCTTGTGGTCTGTTATTAATGTAATTATAAGCATGTGGTAATTCACCAGTCATCTAGTTTCTCTAAAAATAATGCTGATTCCAAGGCCAAAACCCAGCAATACATGGATATACAGTCTGATGCATGCTAATATACTAGAAATAGAAATTTGATAATAGAAAACCAGGTGTTCCTATAGTTGTGCTTTTTTTGATATGGTTTGCTAAATGAATGATAGTTTATCCTGCCTTCTCCCTTTGTGTCTTTTAAGCCAGCTTCTAACTTTGAAATCCCCAGCCCAGTTTCAACCACATTTGACAGGAAGGCAAATCTGGCAGAGATGCAGTGTCCTTGCTTGCTATATGGAAGCTGTTGGCTAGCCACAAGCAGCACCCCAGCAGCCAGATGCCATGGGGTGTACATGAGGGTGTCCTCATGGTGAGCTGACAGAAAGGGCAGAAGGCAGCTGAGAGGGGCCGTAAAGATCATGGTGGCATCAAGGGCTTGGGAATGGGCTGGGAGGCAGAGGGACAGGTGCCTGGGCTGGCAAAAATAATGCACAAATCTGTAGGCCAGCAGGAATTGGTCATCCTCTTGCTGAGAAGACTTACTTCTCCAAATCTATCAATTACAAAATCCTGAGGTTTATTTCTGCGGGGGGGGGCTATTCTAAAGCATTATATCAGCTTTTTGAGAATAATTGTTTGATGCTTCCCACACAATAAGTCAATGGAAGTGCTGGTGCCTCAAGTTTCTCAGCAGACTGGAAAGAACAGCACAGCCAATGTCATTCCTTTCTCTCTCTGTATTCAAGCAGGCACACCCTGACACCTTTCTCTCCAAAAAGAGGTATTCCTACATTTAATGACCTTTGAAAATATATGGTACAGTACCCACAAATGAATGGTTTTAAAAGCTTCACTGGGATTTGTAGCTGATGCCTTCCCTAGGTGGCCCACAGGGACCACAAGGTTCGACTTCTGACCTTGCTGTGGCAAAACAGTGAAGCCCTGGGGGTCTGCCATCTCCCTGCCATTGCCCTGCTGACACATTGTTAAGCAAGTCATCAAAGCCAGTATTTACAGAACTGACTCCACGTGGGACTGCTCATGTCCACATCAAAGCACAGTTGGCACCCAGAGCCTGTGGCTACATCTTGCATCCTTGGGTTTAGTTCAGCTGTCCTGGTGCTTGTACAGCTCAGAGCTGTACAGCTCCAAAAGGTCAGTTAGCATGCTAGGATGAAAGCAGGTGCTCTCTGTACAGCCTGTGGGAGTAAAATGGTAATACAGGGAAATGCAAGGCTGAATTTTCACATCACATCAGTAGAAGGCATGAGTGGGGGGCTTTATTAAAAAGGATTATTTTAAGGTTGTATTTCATAGGAAATTGTCTATGTCTACATAGATACATGTGTTTGCCCTTGAACTGTATTCTGCTGCTCTGGGGTTCACCTGAGGTGACCCCTGAAGTGCCAGTGTAATTTAAAGCAGAGATGTTTTCTACTGCTGGAGACACTGATGTGCATGAATACCCTGCTGTCTCAGCACACTGGAAAAGTGGTAGAGCAGCCTTGATTACAGCACAAACTTATTTATTTATGGTCTGAACACATTGCCAGGCTTTTCTCCTGCCATTGCACATTCACACCTTCCAAAAATCTGCAGGATCTTCTCAGTCCCAGTTTGTTATACTAGGAAAATGTTGCTAGAAGTCCCTCAGTACAACCTTTCCCTGCCCTGTGCGCAAACACAGGCACAAAGCAATCCCAGCTTTGTGTCCATGGAGCATTCCTTTTAAGTTTCCCTAGAGTCTTTTCTTCTGACTGGGGACCACCTACTTCTTAGTTTCTTCCCAGTGGTGAAAAGTTTTGGGAAGTTTTGAGGAAAATCCCTACAGCTTTTCTGAGTTATTGGAGAGTTGGGGTGGGGAGGGAATATCCACTTCCCTCCTCATTGCTAGCAAGCACTGTCTTAGAGTAACTCACTCTCATAATCCCCACTTGCATGTTACTGCCAATAAAGCGTTTGGAGTGGAGCTGGGTTTCAGAAAAGAGGGCTGGGAATAAGAAAGATTCCTTGTTTCGTGGCCACCCCCCAAAACTGAAGTGTCTGTCAATGAGCTTTAGGGTGCTTATCATGTACTTCCTGTGTCCACTCTGGTATGGGTTCATGGGGGAGATGGCAGAAGCTTTTCTGTATGTACTGGATTTGCCTACTTGATCACTGGATGCAAATTGAGTTTCCATCTTATCGCTCTTGCTGCCTTCACCTCTTTTTTTACATTTCTGTTTCGGATGAGTTTCTGTCTCCTCCTGTTCCAGACATGCAGAAAATAAATGACTTTGGGTCAAAAACAAGAGCAGCGGAACTAAGGAACTCCTTTGTCTGCCTGTCCAGAGTGAAACCTGCTGTAACAGCTTGTCTGGGGAAACAGAAGCCCTACTAAAGGCTCCTGCTTTTGCTTATAGACTTTGTTGGAGTTTTTTTTAAACAAAAAAATTCTTTAGGAAAATAAAAATTAAATGTAGACAAGCGTCATTCTTGCACTGTCAAAATACAGCTCTACACCTGCATACCAAGTGTGTAAAGCTACCAGTCAAACATTCCTTTTACCCACATATTGTTTTTTTCCCAGTGAGATCAGAATGAACCCAGGTAGCTCCTGTGAGCTCACATTAGTCTGAAGGCAACAGCTTTTTTGCATTTCTTGGATCACTGAGACATTTGTATCCTTTTTGCAACTTGAATGTCAGACGTTCCTGCACTTAAACATGCAAAGTCTGGGGCTGAAGATTTTATGCTTTGCAGAGGTTACCAACAGAAGCTGCTGCCCCCTCTCTCCTGCTCATAGCTGCCTTGGTTCTGAGTTACAAGCATGATTTAATGGGCGTAATTAATCTGACATAAATGAAGGCTGCCACTGACTGGGTTATCCCCCTGCCTTGCCAGTGATAAGTTGGTTTTCTGCAGGGGTCAGCCCAGCCTCTCTAGTGCCAGCTTGCTTTTATACCCAACGCTGTGTACCTTGGAGGCTGCATGGCTGGGGGGGGCAAACAGTTTATTGCCACCAAAAGTTGCAGTCCTGCTACCCTCTCTTCTGCTTCTGGCTATGCAAGGGTCCTCTTCCTTGCACTGGCTCTAGTACATTTCTGATCCTTGGGTGGTCCAGCTTGCTTAGCAGAAAGTTTCTTTTTTTTCCCCTTGTTTTACACCAGTGTGGCATGTTGAACTAGCCTCTGAAGAGCCCTGCAAGGAAAGCAGTGGGAGGGAGCTCGTGTGGTTGGAAGAGAGCTCCCCAGTGGGGAGCCAGATCCCCTCTGCTCATGTGGAGAAGGCCAGTTTGTCTTCTTGCTGCACCCACAGGTTGTACCAGGCTGGAGGAGAATTTCCATTCAGAGAAACCCTTCTCACTTTTAAACATGTGTGTCCTACTGTAAGTGCTGCGCACATGTGGATGTGGTGTTTTCATGAGGTGGCAAGGCAAGCATGCTGAATGCAGTGAAGTCTGTTTGCTTGGCAAAAGGGGGGTGGTTTTGTTTGTAAATAGATAAACTTTATTTATAGCTGTTGTGTCCCCTTGGACGGGCATCGCCATCGGGAGCCACAGGAGGTCATTTGAGAATATGTAAATCTTCCCCAATGCAGAAATGCCACAGGCTTTATTTCTGTTTTTTCACTGTTATGCTTTTAAAATATCATTGTTCCCAGGGGACTCCCTGGATGAAAATAAAAGTGCTGACTGCTGGCTAACAGTGGCACTTCTGGCTATACTGTGCTCAAAAGGCATTCACCTTTTGGTGAGCCCAGAATGCTACTGTATCATAGAATAAGTTCTTAGAAAGACCATGGAGCAAGCCTTTGCGTGCACCACTACTCACGCCGTAGCAGGTCCCTCAGGTGTAGTTTTAAGCGCATGGCAGACAAGTATTTCCTCCCTGTGCCAAGGGAAGTGCATCAGTCTGAAGAGACTGTCAGACTGCTTCCTACAAGCTGAGGAGCCCCTTCCCTGAGCCACCCTGCCCGTGCCCACAGAGCCCCCTACACAAGTCTGTCATTTCACTCCCTCTGACCTTTAGAGCCTTAAGACATCTCTGGACTGCTTTGGTCTCATTTCCTTAGCCATCCTTCAGTTAAGTACCATTCGCCATGCCGCACTTTTATACAGGGCTGTTTGATGTCTGCTCCAGCCAGCCCAGGGTCATTGTTAAGGCTGTCACCTGCAAAGTGTTCCCGAGTTGGCGCCTGAGCAGGGACCAGGTCTTTATAATGAGATAATGGTTGGCAGGCCTGTGGCATTGTTTGCTGCACTGCTGAATGTTGCTGTGGGCAAGTCCTTTAGAAGCAAAAAAGAAATAATTAAAAATTATAACTTCTACTACTTTTGTGTGGGCTTATGTGAGATTTCCTGGTTACTGGATACTTTCACCTTCTGTTAGTTTCAAAAGAGGGCTGGCTACCTGGGGAGCACGCGAGGCAGTGAGATTTAGCAAGCACTGTAGAAAACTGTGGCCTTAAGCAGTGGGGTGGACTGCAACTTCAAAAGCTGAACTGAGGACAGCAGTATATATGACAGTGGTTCTGGAGGAGTTAGGAAAATTATCTGAGAACATCTTCAGCTGGGAGATAAGTATAGAGGAAGTACAAAGTGATCCAGTCGGCGAGAGACAAAGTCTGCAGGGGGAAAAATTAACAGATTTATTTTTGTCCTTGTGTGCAACAGATCTCTGCCAAAGGCCTGTCTTACACAACTGCTACATCCAGTTTCTGCCCCCAAACTCAAAATCACAAGAGTGCTGAGCCAGTTGCAGGAATTTGATCTTGAAAGGAACTAATATATGCAAATCCCATGAGGACATCCAGATTTGGTGTCTCCCCCTGCCCTTTTTAATTCTAGTGGGGTCACCTATGCCACAGTCTGGGAATAGAGAAATGGGGAAATTCAGAAAGACTCTCCCTCTGCTCCTTTCCCCAAGTCAAAGAAGTCCTTCTGTCAAGATAAGCAAGCCCTCCTTCCTCTCCTCCCCAGGCAACGTAATGTGGAGGACTCCACACCAAAGGCGAAGATCTTAAGACACAATATAGTCCCCATCCCACCCCCAAAAACTTTGGCATCTCATGTCCATCTCCTTGCTTGGCTCTTATCTCCTGGCTAGGGCCATGATGACAAATCTGCTGACTGATTTGCAGAGACTTGCGATCTTACTCATGCTGTAAGCAAAGCAGACTGGACATACCCAGGCAGTGGGCTTGTCCCAGCTCAGGCAGTGGTGACTCAGAAAGCAGTAGATCTTTATCTCAAGAAGTACCAAAACATGGGCTGGAGCAAGACGGCATAATACCAGCTGCCCCAGCGCCTTCACCAAAGGATTTCAGATTCCCTTTCATCTTCTCAGTTGCTAATTGCAGATCATGGAGCTTTTTGTGGTAATGGAGTTTCCTTCCCTTTGAAGCCAGGCTTTTGACAGGGTTGTGACTTGGTTACGGCTCTTCCTTTCCTTCTCTATTTGGCTGAGTTGCCTTGATGACTTTTGTGGCAAAAAGGCTACCCAAGTATGTGAAATCAGCTCTCTGGTGAGCAGCGATTGAGACTGGAGAAAGCAGGGCTTTTGGTCTGTAACCTGCAAAAGAAACTGCAGTCACATGGAGGGCTTCAGCAGTACTCATGTCTAAGAAACTGGGCCCATATCAAACACTGGCATGTGTTGAGGGCACCCTGTGAACCACTTTAAAATGAGTGTTACCTGCAGTACATCTCTGTTTATCAAAGTAGGCTCAGGGAAACAAATAAGATGGATAATTTAATTTAGCATCAATAGGGCCTCAAGCTGCTGGGAAAAAATGGGATTAGTACACACTCCCAAAGATGGGCTGTCTTTCTGTCTACAGACACAGGAAGATGTCCTTTGGTTGTCGCATCAATTCCTGACTTCAAGATTTTCTTCACTACAGGCTTTGCATGTGGAACAAAAAAGCATTAAAATGAAATGAAGGTTGCTGAAGGAGTCAGGCACCAAAACACCATGTGGATGTTATAATCATTGCTATATCAAGCAGTGTAGAGCTGGGCAAAGCAAGGTTACAGTTTTGTTTAGGAGGAATGTGGCAATGTGAAGATGGGAAGTGCATAGAGCCACATCAGGTGAGCCGAGCCCTTGATGTATTGCTCCAAGCAGAGCACCCTGAGGTTACAGCACAGAAGCAAACAGAGATGAACTTTTAGATAAACCTCTTCACACTGCTTCCCTACTTCAGGCCTGCCATGACATCATTGTAATGTAGGATTAATCCTGTCACTCAATTGCTGGAGGCATGCTTGACTAGCAGGTACGGGACAGTGGAACCACTGCAAATGAAGTGCACTGCTGTTTTTCTTCCTTCTCTTCTGCTCCTCTCTCACTGCATTTGGAATGAGTAAGGGAACATGACCTCCCAAGAGGTGACTGTGGCATGAGTGAAGCCATCTGGGTTTGTAGCTGCATCAACAGGCCTGTGGCTTGTGATAGGAGTTAGGCTTGGGGTTGTGCAAAGGGAAAGAGCCACTCCTCCATTCTCTGCATGCTGAGACTTCCCTTTGCGTGCCTCTATTTGATGGAATGGAGTCTGGGTAGAAGGTTAATATACAGTCACAGAGTCCTTAAAATGGACAGCCAGAAGGGCCTGCCAGCACTCACTTTTCTCTGTTTCATCCCATCTTTCTCATTGCATGGGGTCATTACATTGAAAAGGTAGTGTTTTTATGTACTGCTGAATTGATGTCCCCACGCGGAGGTTATCTAATAGGGTCTTTCTGTGATCAGTGTGTTCACAGGAATCTGTCACAACACTGCTTTAAATACAAAGCATTTCTTCATGTGTTCCAGTGTAGCACAGGACACTTGCTGAATTTTAACCCCATGGAAAGCCTGGGCAAAATCTGATTCCTCACTGCTAAAATCATCTTTGATAAAGAAAAGTCCAACAGCCAGTAACTAGTTCTTTAAAGACTCAGCTTTTCAGAATTTCTCAGATTTTCAACTGCTTATCTGTCTTGGTTGGAAATCCCTGTAAAATACTGTGTTGTCCTCAAAGGATAAATCCTGCAAGTTTGGGGCAAATGTGCTATTCACAGAAAAAGAGGCTGTAGAATTACCCAGGGACTGTTAGGTGTGATTCCTACACCAACCCCAGGGGTGGCCTCCCAGAGAAAGCTGCAGCTCCACAAGATGTGTTTTCCTGAGCTGGCGCAGCCTCAGCTACCAGAAGTGCCCTTGCCTCACCACAGCACACTGTGCATCTCCTCCCAGAGCTGCGCCAAGCCCCTTTTACCAGCCCCTGCGCAACAATGTCAGCTCCCTGACAGAGCAGGAGTCCCATGTGCATGGTCCTAGGCAAAGTTCAGTGATGCTAATAATTGAAGAGTGGAGAGACTGGCTGCTGTTGCAGAGATAAAGAGGGAAACTTACAGATAAAACCAATGCAAGACTGTTTTGATCCTCCTGGTTTTGGAAGGCCACCAGCAGTTTGCCCCAGAGCTTTCTGAAAAAAAAATGTGTGGATCCACAGTCTTCCTTGCTGCTTACGCAGGGGCAAAAGATCCAGGCCCAGCAAGGAGGACCTTTCCCATCACATGTATTGCTTCGTGGGTTGTGTGCAAAGCCAGGTAACGTGAGGTAAGACCAAAAAAAGGCAAAGCAGTTTAGAAGAGCAGAAAAATTTGGAACAGAGGGGAAAGAGAGTGGCTTTGGGGTTTTCAGGAGTTACCTGAAGGTTTCCAGCAGCTCAATGCTGTTTCTCTAGATTATTGTGTGGTCTTTTACTGCCTTTTGCAGTCAATTGTCTCTGCAGGAGTTCTGTGACTTTATGTGTGGTAGGATCACCAAGCTTCTGTGACTGTGGCGTTTCTGAAACATGACTTGGACGAGGAGTGAAGGAAATAGGAATACAGGCTCAAGAGCTCTCCTGCTTGCTGACTCTGAAAGCAAATAAGAAAGGATGGTTTTCCTCTGCACTCATTTCTAAGTAGCTCTGCTATATGGGGCACCTGCAGCACAGGTATAGTTGGAACGGAGCATGTTTTTCTGCCTAGGGCAGAAGTCAGCCCTTTAATCAGGTCAGTGTTGTCACACACTGTGGCCTCCCAGTGATGGAGCTGTGTGTGTGGATGGTTGGGACTGGGTGGGCTTCAGGGGGGTGGGAAAAGGAGGGATTTTTCTTTTCTGGAAGTCATTAAAAATTTTTGCATGGTGAGTACCTCCCCCACAGCCTGGTCACAGAGAGCATTCAGCACAGAAACGGACAGAACTGGATTTTCATTTTTGCTTTGCAGTTCATCTTTAAAGTGAAAGGGGACTTTTGTGGGGCTGAATGACTCTTCAAGGACTTTGGTTCCCTCAGGCTTGCAGCATTCAGGTTGCAGTTTCAAGGGTGCAGAGCCTTTTAAGGGTAGATGTGACATCAGCAGGAGTTTCCAAACCCTGCACATGTACTGCCAAGAAGGTTTTTGTTCTCCTTTTGGTTGCAAAGGAGACTCTTAGGGGCAAGGTGCGGAGAACCTCATGCAACTCATGATGCGATGTCACCCTGACATTTGCTGTGTGCCTACTCTTCCACTGCTGCTGCAAAAGAAAATAGAAAATTGTCTTTATTAGGGTCCACAGTCCCAAAGTTCAAACTGGCTGTTCTTGTGAGCCTCTCCAGCAATAGACCTGAACTGTGAGAGCAAGCACAGATGTAGTTGAGGGGAAAAAAAACACGCACACTTGCAGGTACACAGGAGGAGGAACTTCAAAACTCAGCCTAAACTGGGCTACTGGTGAATGCTTTTTCACACAGCATGTAATCAAACTGTGCAACTCATTGTCACAGGATGTTGTGGAAGCCAAGAAATATACATGCATTCCTGAAGGAGCAAAATCTCTTCTTCAAGGGGTAGGTCTAGCAGTAGTGATGAAACTGCTGATGTCAAGAAACCCTAAAATGCCTGGCTGCCAAAGGTTGCAAGATATGGCAGTTCTTATCCCATATAGAGTGGAAGAGCTAATTTTTCTTGCTACTGGTTGCTGGCTGATAGAGGTCAGAGGGCCAAGTGGGCTCATGGTCTGCCACAGTTTGGTTGTTCAGAGTCTGCAGTGCATTACAAGGGGAAGTACAGGACTGGGGGGTGGGGAATTGAATCTTCTTTCCCTTTGGAAGGCCAGTGAAGTGGCTGAGCAGAGGAAAACCAGTTATATGAGAAGTTTCAGGGAAGGAATTGGGGAATTTGAATCTTCTCTGTCCTGAGGCCAGCTATTTCCTTGTTTTCTGCTCTCAGCCCATGGAGTGCAACAGATTGGTACCCCCCCCTTCCACTACTTGAGATGGGTGCTAATGGTAGTGAGGCTGAGGCAAACAGGGCAAATGTAAAGCAACCCAAATTTTTGGACTAACAAAGCAGGATGCACAGGGATAAGTCTCATCCTGAAGGTTGCACAAACCTGGGTGAAAGCCCAACCACCTGCACTGACCTTGGTGAAGCACAGGACAGCACATTAATAACAGCTGACTCTTCCAGCAACAGCAGGAGCGACTTGCTAAACTGCTCCCTCGCGTGTTAAGTTCTGGACCCTGAGAGCACCTACCCGCTGGAAAGAGGAATTACAGTGGGAAAACAGGGCTGATCACCGGCATGTAGTGCAGAGAAGTTGCAGTGTGAAGCAGGGGGATTGCTGCTAGTGGTCAAAGTTGTACCCAATTTCTCCCTTCAAGGAGCTCAGCTTATTACAAGAGACACATGCCTGTGTACTAGATATGGCACCAACACGGTCGCTGGGCAGGAGGTGGGGAATGCCTGTGCTGTTTTGCAAGTAATCTCAAGGGAGGCCCATGGGCCTTTACAAATACAAGTTTGTTTTAGCTAGACTAGCCAAAATTCCTCATTTGCTAGAAGGCTGATGACAGTATGGCTGTAAACTTTGTTTATCATTGTAGGGTTGCTTCTAGCTTCTGGGATATTGAAATATTCGGGTTTTTTCTTTAAGAAAAAAAAAAAAAAAGAACTCTTCCAAAAAAAAAAATAAAAACCCAGAAACCCCCAGACTTACAGACCACTTTGGCTCTGTGTGACATACAGGAAACTCACTGGAGGGTGACACAGATTTTCCAAACACTGAGGTCTGAAAAGGAAAAGCAGAGGATATAACAGTTTGGGAATGTATGTTTTTATACCTTGACATGAATAATGACAAATCTTTACTCTGAGGTGTTTAAGGGGCCACCAAAATTTCTGTTCAGGCAGGTAACTCTCCTGCCTTTGCCTTCAGAAATCATTTGTTCAGGATCCTAAGTAGCACTGGAGCATCACGTAAAAGGCAATGCCAAGGGAGGCCTCTCCTCGGTGCAGAGCTGAAGCTATAAACAGCTCTGTAGGTGATGAGGTACATTAACAAGTGCAGATAGAGCTGAAAGAATTGAGCTGTATGCAGCAGGACCTGGCACAAGGCTATAGCACTGTCTCACTGACTTTTCTTTGCCCCCCCCCCCCCCCCCCCCCCCCCCCCAGGCTATGCACAGGAGAAGAAAGCAGTCAAAAGCAAAGTGGGAGAAAAAGTTGGCCTGCCTTGTTGTCATGAAATTCCCAGCTCAGAAAGCCTACAGAACTACCGGGTCTACTGGCAGAAGAACATTACAGAGGTAGTGCTTGCCTATGCAGCAGGGGAGAGGATCTCTGAGCACAACTCTGCCCGATATGAAAACCGGACAGAGATAGACCCCAGGAACCTCACCCTGTGGATCTCCCCTGTGGAAATCCTGGACAATGGCCCTTACTGGTGTGTAGTTCAGCACCTCAGATCTTCGCAGAACTCCGTGGTTGTGTGTAATGAGCCTGTCAACCTCTTTGTTACAGGTAGGTGTATTGCGTCCCAACACCTGAGGCTTTCTGGTGCCATCCCCAGGGTAAAGGACACTCCTCCAAGTGTTAGTCATAGTATAGCAGGTAGACTTGCACTAAGCCTCAAAGAGTGCCAGAAGTTGTGTTAACTATTTCCATTTTAGCAGCTTTCCTCCTTACCTTTCCAAAGCTACCCCTGGTACAGAAAATTTGCCTTTCCCACCACCAGCCCAACATCCTCCCCTTGATGCCTCCCTCTTGGAAAAAGACACCCCCCTAGGACACTTTCCGAGGTATCACTGCTGGTGGGTGCCCTAGGCCACCTCTGCCCTCTGCTGTCTTTTGGGCAGAGTAGAGACTAAGCCCTTGGTGCATGGGAAGCATCCAAGCTGAAAGAGGAACGGGAGTGGCATTGCTTCTCTGTGACCATAGTAGCATCCCAGCCCTGCACCAATGCTCTTGGGAAGCCCAGGCTCTTTGAGGGCTGGCCAGATCACTGGCTGCACTGCAGCTCCACAACCTAAGGCTGAACTCAGCTGGAGATTGGAGGCTTTTCATCTTAAAGAAACAACCCGAGTTCTTTTGCTCAAAACGAATCTGAATCTTTTCTTGGTGGCTACAAAAAGTTCCATTGACATTATTTTCCATTTCTACCACTGTTTTTGTAGCAGTTGGTTTCAACCAAAGGCAGAGATATTGGTAACACATATAATTATATACATACATACATTTGAATTACCTTTAGCAGCAGAGTTCCAGGAATCCTCCAGACAGGTAAATGAGATTTCTCCATCTGGAATGAGATTCGTCAGCAAAATAAAAACAAGCTCCCAAGAGCTGGCCATTGCTTGCTTGTGAAGCTAGCCTTAGTGAAGCTAGCTGCAATGTTTGAATGGACTTACTTTCCAGACTGGACATCAATGCTATACTGCTCAACAGATGGTGGGCCTGGAAGGAAATCCAGGTCTTTCCTTCAGCTGCACAGTGCGAAGCAAGTTACCCTGTCATTAGGTATTAGTTATTTGGTAGCCTGGCCCATGAGTTTGCGGTCAGCAGAAGCCATGGAAGATGCACTACAACCACAAGGCTGTCTGCCTTATGCAGATCCCAGTAGTCATGTGGTCAAATGGTGAGGCAGGCAGGGAGCAGTTGCAGACAAAACATTAGCTGCTCCAAAAAGGGTCATTTTGCAGTGAGTGTGTTGAGCTACCTGCTGCAGTTCTCTGCCTGGTCTTGCTCTGGCTGGGGTTAGAGCCTGAGGGGTGTAGAGGCTACAGACCTACAGCATGCCAGGGAGGGAAGGAGAGTTTGTTCATTTTGACAGCAGTCATGTTGGTGTGACTTAAGCCCAACAGAAAGCCACATGCTGAGTTACTTTTTCTGATTGGTGCCTCTCTTGCTAAAGATGTGGTCCCACTGAGATTTCTCCAGTGGTACAGTTGCCTTATGTAGTTCCTTTGCCACCCCTTCCCTCTTCCTCCTCACCCTGGACTGTTTATGGCAACCTGTGGGCATCCTCAGTCGTACCAATGCAACTGTTTACAGTAACCAGGTGAACCAAATTGGCAAAGGGAAGCAGACTAAAATGGATGCCATCTTTTTTCTCCTTCTTCACTCATATTAGTCCTCTCACCCATTTCACCATGCAGTCTTACAAACACATTTGACCAGGCAGGAAGGCATGGGACAAGCTGTGTGGGTGGGAAGCCTCTGAAAACTCTTTGGCAATGAGACAAAAGTCCAGTGAGAACATAGTCTGGGAGGCCCTGTGTACTGCTATGCATTTTTGCAATGACTAATACGACTTGGTCTTGCTCTCAGCGGGGGCTTCTGGAGGGGCTTATTACATATAGAAAATGTAGTGCAGTCTCTTGCTGGCCAGCCCAGCAGAGAGAAACAAGGGAAAGGGCTCACCTCCTTTCCCAGCAGAGACAGATCCTCTGGGAGCTTCTGGCTGGAAAGGGACTAATGACGGAGGGAAAAGAAAATTGTCTGCTTTTGCCTGTAATATGGATTTTTATTGAGTCCCATGTTTCTCATATGATTCCTTCTGTTGTTCCATAAACTGCTGTATGTAGAGAGAAATGGTGACAATTGAGAGGTGGGGTCATGAAGTGTGTGTACTGCCCAGGGGAGAGAAGAAGCAAAGGCCGAGGTCTTATTCAGGCAAGGCTGTGGGGAGAACACTAAGGCAAAAGAAAGGCCAAACAGGTTATGACAGAGGAAGAATACCCTGTGGGGGAGTCTTTGCTTTCACCATGGGTGATAAGAACTGCAGGCCTTGCTGTAATCTGTCAGAACGGTAACTAAATCTTTCTTGCTTCAGCTGACTTCAGTGAGCCGAACCTAACAGCAGAAGTATCCGCTGATTCTTGTGAATCAACTGAGCTGGTGGTAATGTGTTCTTCTTATGGAGGTTTCCCCAAACCCAGACTCTCTGGAGCCCTCAACAACATGTCCGTGGTGTGGAATGCCAGCTGGGTGACCGAGTCCAACCTCAGCCCGTACAACATCACTGGCAAACTGTCACTCAATGTGACCCAAGATTTCAACATCACTTGCTCCGTTGAATACAACAGCTTTACCAAGTCCACCAGTTTGCTTCTGAGTAGGTTTTATTAACAGTTTGTGTTACAAACCCATTTTGTTGAATCTGATGAGTTGCCTGCCTGAGAAAGCAGTAAATTTTGTATGTCTGTTCATGCAAGAATGACCAGTGATTCCACCTGTGAGCCATTTGGGAGACACTGATCTGGTATTTGAACGGACTTGAGAAATGCGTGTGCCTTAAAAGCCACAGGTTGCACATAAAAATAATTTCCTCCTTGAACAAACTGTCAGCTGGGGTCTAGGCAAAATTCCGCTTTCATACACATATTTAATATGTGCATGAAAATTCCATCACTGTGCATGGTTTGAAAGTGATAACATAATAGATAAGTCTGTGCTTTGAAAAGCTTGAGGCACAAGTGGAAACAGCATGAGGGAGGCAGCACACTACACTCCAGATATTTTGCAGTAGAAGGGGTTTTGCAAGGAAATTCTTAAAGCCAAAACGATTTTATTTTTTTTAATGTTGTTACCAAAAAGGTATTCTGAAATATCTCTGGGCCTGATGTTTTCAATACGAAGATAAGGGCACCTTCAAGGGAAGCTAGAGAAACACTGTTTTTCCTAGGCAATTGTAGCTTATTCATCAAGGTACCTTATTCATCAATCCTACTAAAATCAAAGGGGCTTATGAGGTGAGGTGCCATTGAGTTTCAGAACGAATGCCAGAAACTAGGGCTTTATGAATATTGGTTATTGCTAGATGTAGTGCATAATGTCCCTAGAGATGGTAATGGAAGAAGGTTATGCATATCATATAACATAAAAAAGGAGAGCAACAAAAAAGTGTAATAATAGTAATACACTGTTGTCAGACAGATTCTCGGAGGAGGGTGCAACCACCAGTGACAACAGCAGTCACAAAACCGCCACTTTCTGATTTTTAAGAATGCAGAACCACTCCCATTTTCCCATTTTCTATGATGGAAATGGTCCTCCAAATAAATCTTTAATAAACGTGGAGACAGAATAGAGCCTCTGGTAAATGCAGGAGGCAAACCATGGAGGGGAATATTGTACAGCAGATCAGGCTATTGTCTAACAAAGTTGAAGGATAATTATGCCAGATGCAGATGATGAAAATCTGAAGACCTATGCACATAGGTCTGCAGACCTGTGAACATGCACCAAGTCTGTCCCTCCTGTCGAATGAGGGTTCTCCTTCACTGTACAAGAACAGCCCATTATCTACCCTAATGCTCAAGTATCAGAATGGTCATCTCCAGTGATGAAAAGTCAAAGGCTCCAGATCCACTGAACTCTGCCACAACACTTTTTCTGGTAAAAAAAAAAAGCCCTATTCTGGTCTATTTAATGCACTATTCTCCATCACCTGTGAATTCAGAGGGAAAAAAAATAGGCATAAATCTGGTGAAAACAGTAAGAAAACCTGTAAAGTACTTTTGAGAATGTAGGTTTTCTAGACATGGACTCAGACTTTTCCACCAACCCTAACCATAAGTTTGAAAAACAGCTTAGGTGTTTTAAACTGTTGTCTGCCTCAGTCCTGTTCTGGACAAAGACCCAGCATTTCAGATTCTATGAATGTGTTAAAAATTTCAGCACGTATCAAATACAGGGGAATGAAGGAAATTTAGTTGTCAGCTCTAGCTTTGTCTGTTCGTTTACTGAAAAAGTAAATTTTTCAGGCTAAGTTAGAATTTGTCCAGAACCCCCAATATTCATGTACCTGCTATATGCCAGTATGTTGTTGAGCCCTTTATTTATGTTTTATTTCTTCTGTCTCAGGAAAAACAAATGACTGTGTTCTCCCTACTGTGGCTCCATCTTATAATGTCATTACTGCTTCAAGTATCATCATTGTCATCTTCCTTTTGGCTATCACCCTAGCAGCAAGGTACCTCCCAAGGCACGGTAAGTGTCAATCCTTTTCCAAGAAACAGCCTCACGCTGCCTGTGGAGCTTCTATGTGAAATACACATTTTTAGAAGCTATGCTGACACACTTGACTGATAGTTCTGTACCACCTTCTCCTTTCCTTTTTTTCTTTTCCTTTTTTTTTTCTTTTCCATCTACTTTGACAAAATCGAAGTCCAGCTCAGGACTTTTCCTACATTTTGAGTGCGGGCAGCACTAGGCTTCAGGTTTGAGAGTGACGGGGTGATGGGGAGTTTTAACAGCAGATCAGAGTATTTCCAAAATCAGGGATATACGGAACTGAAGAGTTTCACAAAGGCACATTTTTATGTATTATGTTTATATATAACATGCTTGAAGATGCCAAGAATCTTGCTGATCATGATAGATAAAGCTGAGCACTGACAGTTTCAGAACTGGATCTCTCCACACACCCTATTTAGACAATCCCTCAGAAAATTCACAGAGCCAAAGCTACAAAAATGCATCGTTCTAGAGCCACAGCAAAAAACCTAAGCACAGCTATGTTCCACTTCTATGAGAATTCCAATCAAGAGACATAGATTTGTCTTCCTTATGTGGCCAAAATCAGCATGGGTGAGGTTCCCTGTCCCACCCTGTGAAGCCTTCAGTAACTCCAGACATGTCTCCAGGAGTTTTTCAATGGCAAAGAAGACCTCCAGCATCTCAGGGTTTGTTGGCAGCTGAGCAGATGTATTTTCTTTTGTTGCTGTTATTTTCATCTATTAGCTGTTGCTTCACATCATGTCTAAGCTGACCTAATCAGAAAGCCCCTTAAGATGTGGGTAGACATCAAATGGGTTTATAAAGGCAGCTAGGCATCCAGTTGGTATTGGAAGTCAAGAGCAGTAGATTTCCTATCCACATCCTGTCCTGGAGAAAGGCAGCAGGCCTTGCAACATGTTATAAATATCACTCAATTGAGTTCTGTCAGGTCACTGGGGAAGTCAGGTCTGGAGAGTTCAGGGAACTTAAACCAGAAGCCAGCAGTCTGAGCTTCTTAGCATCTCATGGTCACAGCGGCATCCCCTGTTGGAAAGAGGCTATTTGATAGGCAGCAGGAACTCAATTCACCTAGGGACACTTATAAGTTTGTCATGCTTGTGTCTCTGCTACCTCTGTTTCAACTTCAGGCAAGTACACTCCCAAGTCAGAGGTGTGGAGGTAGAATTGCTATTTTTCTCCTCCTCACCAACCACATCCCTTCACAACCCAACGTGACCACTGAGTCAGACTGGGCTAATTTTCTTTCTGGTGTTTTACCACAAAGAAAAGAAGCTTCTGGAAGACAGTGACTCTTGGCTACACCTGTGCACCTCCTCCTTTTCCACTCATGCACCCCTATGACACCAGTGCTGTTTTTCCCCTGCTGTACCCTGGGACTGTGTCAATGGGAAAGCAGCAAGCAGGATGAAACCAAGAAAATCACAATTGCTCACAGCCTTTGCTGTTAGCTGTGTGGATAATAAACTTCTAATTATAGGAGAAAATGAAGTGGAATTGGAGGATTTGGCTCTAAACAAATAACAGGCTGGAAATTGAAAGGTTCCTTACCATTAAATTAGCAAGAATCTGGAGTATTCTGAGGTAGTCTTTTATGTAGAAATTAAATTGCTTTTAAAATAGATGTAAAAAGCACACCAGTGTGGTGGAATGTGATCACCTGCAACAGCATGGGACATGGCTGCATGAAGTGGAATTTCCCTTTCAGTCCCATTTTCAGAATATGTACAGGGAGTGGATTTACAGAGTCAGGTGGTGCTATTTTGTACAGCCACTTTCCAGACCAAGCATACGGTCCACGAAACTGAAGGTAGAGCTTCAATCCAACTTCCCAGTTTGTGCAATTGTCACATTTCAGTGCTTCTGTGCATTGCCACATGCCTGGGGAGGGAAATACTTGTCCTAAGAGCACTTCCTGCTGCTGTTGCTACAGATCACCCTTAAGAGCTATTGTAGGAGCTCAGAATAGTTCTGAGAGTACCTCTGTTCTGACATATGGAAAGCTGAGTCAGGAGCTGACTTGGTGCTAAGAGTGGTTTCCGAGCTCAAAAAGCCATGCATGGAAGGGAAGAACAGAGAGATAGAGCAAAATGGAAATGAGTTCTCAGATGCAGGTTATAGTGGTAACTAAAATACGAAGATGCTTTGCTGAGGTTCAACCCCCACACTTTGGGTAGCTCACAGCCTATCTTTTCAGTAATGTAAGAATGAAAACTCTAGATTTTTTTTTTTTTTTTGGCTCTTCAGTTAATTAAACAGAAAGCACCAAGATTATACCAAGATTAAAGGTCACTTAAGGAAAAGCCTAGGATCCATGTTGTAAAATTTATGCAGTTTGCTGTAATAGTATAGAAAGATTCAACTTGATTGTTAAAAGTAATTCATAGATGCTGAGATACCTGTTTAATTTGAACTCCTTTTAAAGCACTGAAAGAGTTGGCTGGCTGGTTCTAATACCGGCATTCTTACACTCACTTGGTAAACTGCATTTAGTGACATGTAACTTTTACCATTATGTCCCTTCCATTCTCATATTAGCAGGTAGCAACCTGTCTTTGTGCCAGGCTGAGGTCCAAGCCCTGGGAATGAAAATTGTTGTATCATATGACACACTAGTATTTATATGTAACAGAACTTTCTGTCAGATCAGCCAATGTCTGTAGGCCAGCCATATTCAGGTGTATTGCATGGATGAGTCCTGCCAAGGAAAAATAAAAGTAACTAGACCTAAAAGATTTGTTTCTTTTATTTCTCCTCTCCTTTCTTCCCACTGCCAGTTATACTTTACTTTGTTGAAGAAGACATTTGTATTCAGCACATTTATGTCTTCTGTAATTTCAAATTCTAATAGGGGATCTTCTTTTTCAGTCTGTTCTCACTGCTCTAAGTGTCAGGATTCAGTGGAACAGGATGTGAAAGAGGGTACAAAGCCACCTGTGTGCTCTAAAGTGACATCTGAAACATCATTTGTATGACCAGATTGCATTGGCAGGTAAGTTTTCTTCACCATTCTTCTCTTGGCAAAATAGCTGCTAAAATACTATTTGATTTTCATACAATGTTAGCTCTCTATGCTGTCCTTTAGGGTAAATGCAGGGTAAAAAGGGGTAGGGCCTGACTGCCAGCTCAGACACATGGCGCTTCCTGGTCAGGTGGCTAGAGGAACGATGTTCATGTTGCTTGTGGGGCACTGCTTTGTTTGGGTTATTTCAGATTTCCTGGAATGAACCTAGTGAAAAATGGTAGAGAGCCAAATTTCCTGAGCTGCTCAGCTGCTTTCTCCACAGCGTGGGCCCTGCACGGATAGTATGCAAGCCTTTTTAGTATTATTTTCCTTAATTAACAAAAAATTTTAGGGACTAAATGGGGATGGAGACAGAGAGAGAGGAAAAGAAAGGAACATTGACAACTTTGACTGTCAGTGTCTCCTCTGAACCTGTGTAAGGAAGCTGGTTAATATGAGAGGTGGGGTTTGTAGCATGGTCATCCATCTATCAGGATCTGCAGTGACAGGCCCTTGTTCTCATTTTGTGGGCCTCTCAACTAAGAACTGTCCTGACTCATTTGTGAGTAGTAGCTTATCACTACTATAGGTCCCACATGTGGTGTCATTCCCTAGAGATTGTTTCTGGTGGATGTCCTGTGAGCCATGGATGTCCTGTACTGCTGTTGCATAAACATGGGAACACCACTGATGATAGAAATGAAGGACTGACCAAATGGAAGTGAGGGAGAGATGAACAAGAGAACAACTCCAGCTTTCCCATTAAGATTAGCAATGCCAGTCCATTTCTGAGATATGTCCGTTCCTTTCAGCAGCTGGAGGAATGGAGAAGTTTCCCCTTCGACACTTGCCCAAGAAATGCTCATCTATCTCTTAAAAGGAGCTACTTGTGATCCTGAGGTGTTGTGAAGGATGGGCTGAGGAAAAGTCTGACTTAGCCATGTTTTACTAGTACAGAGCATTATATTTGTTTTAGCTCGAAAGCTCAGCTGTGTTCAAAGCTGTGTCCTCCGAAAAGACATTTTTCAAGTTAAGAGACTTAAGTAAAGATTAGCAGCTAACTGCTCTTATTCACATCATTATCCAGGTGACTGCATTTCCTGCTCTCACCTTGGCATACTGAATATATTGCCAGGGCAATGCAGTAGAGCAACAGCTGTAGAATCCTGGAAGTCATGAGTTTGTCATGCCGTGCACTGCAGTAATCTGAAAGTGTAACATTTTTGTGATCGAAAGGAAGGCAAACTATCATTCAGGCCATTTGTCTCCTTTCCAAACCTGACCACGCACTCATGTTTTCCTGTGGGGAAGGCCCTGTCTGGAACAGATACTAGAGCCTTGGTTAGCATGATTTCTGAGGGGGGTTGTGATGGAAGTGGCAGGAGTTCACTTACTGAATAAATCCATTCTGCCACATTCCTCTTTTGTTACAAAAGCTTGCCAGGCTTTTTCTGCAAATGGTTGGTGTTCCTAACTGCAGCTCTTGGAACTGCTGCTTGTCGGCTGACAGGGATGGAAGCTGTGCTTCCCTAGTGGCTGACAAGTCATCTCGTAACTGTGTGATGTGCTGAGCCACGTCCTGTTGCTGCTTAAAGAGGGTAGCACATTCACTAGCCATCCTCACTCCGCAGACAGCACCTCTCCACGATCCAAAGTTTTTCACAGTGAGGCACAGCAGCTCACTGTAGTGCCCCTCTTGAGCTGTCTACCTCTGTTCCGCCCTCAGCTCCGCCTTTACTGTAGTGGGAGCCCTCTTGTGGAGGCCTATCGCACGTCATCCCCTTTTGTCTCGGCCCTGCAACGTTCTTGCCTCGTATTTAGGATTAAGAAGGGGAGGAAAAATAAGTAAAATCTTTTCTCTGTGTCCCTCAGGTTTCTTATCCTGTGTATTCCGCATTGCAGTCCCCACTGCTCATTGTACAGCAATACTTATTGTGTTGACCCTTCGGCTCTCTGAAAGGGGATGACGGCAGTAGAAAGCTCTGCTTATGAAGACTGGCAACATAATCCTGTATGAATGAACACAAACCCCCACCTATGCCACAGAAGCTGTGGTGTGGTCTCCTTACAGCGAGACACTGGTATTCCAGCTGGGAGGACCCTCCATGTTCCTGCAGCAGGGCAGGAGTATCATGAGCATCAACATACCAGTTCAACAGTTTGGGATCCTCTGGCTTTGATGCTGCCTCTGTGAACATCAGGGGCCCCGCACAGCCCTGGCAGGCAGCCCACAGCCACAAGCCCCTTTAGTAACACAGAGCTAGCCTTTGGCAGACCCCAGACCCTGACACACAGTCTCAAGTCAGGCTGTGCCTCCATGTGGTGACTGGGAGCAGCTAAAACTTTTTATATTCAGCCTCACACAGGTTATCTGCCAGTACTGTTCTTTGCGCTGGAGGACTTTGGATTTGGACTTGACCATTACAGATGCATGTCCCTTCTCCCCTAGAGAGGCAATAATGCACACACTTTTCACAGAGAAGCACCTTGAGTGAAACTACGTGCCTCATACTTATTTTCAGGGCTAATAGACTTTTTAGGGAATGATCCATACTGACAGCACACTTAGCAGCTAACTAATATTGCTTATCCACAGCAGTGGCAGAAGTTCTCGTAACCTTTCTCTCCTGAAAGGATGGCCTCACCAACCCAGGTACTAACATACGGCTCCTCCACTGAATTACTGTGGGGGCACATTTGACAAAGCACTGTGCTAGTGGTGGTGCACTGTGCACGCCTCTGTGCATACACTTGTACAAGCTCTTACATGCATTCCTTCCTACCCACACTTGTAACGCCGCATTTCTGTAACAATTTGTGGTTTATCTCACATGTATCTACATGCAATGAAATGTAACTCAGCCTTGCTCCATAAACATAGGTCTGCTTTTGTTTGTATATTTGCATAGGATACTTGTTAGGGAAGGCTCTCCGTATTCTTGGGAGTCTCACACAGTGACATAGGGATTTACTTTGTGTTGAATGCTGCCACTTTCTGCTAGCGTTCTCTCTTCCCAGCCGGGACTTGAAGGAAGTACCCTGCAGGATTCTAACACTGGATAGGACTCATCTAATCTGGGTGACATTCTTGCCTACTGTGTAGGAAAAAGTGGTTTCTCATTTTCAGGGGAGAAAAAGCCCCAAGCCCCACGAAGCTTCCTAAGCAAATCTGCATTCTAACCTAAGTCAACCCTGCCCTGAGTTCGACAGATCTGGTTTTCCCTTTTGCTCTGTCCCACTGCAAACTGTACCTGTTCCCTTGCTGCTCTATCCATGTGTGTAGTTAGCAGAGCAGAGCAAACACCATGCCACTCTCTCTGTGGGACGTGTTGTTGCTTAAGCTAGGACACAGCCAAGAAATATTCTACCCACTTCACTTTTTTCTAGCAGGTACATATTGAAAGAGAAATTGCTGGAGGAAATAAGAGGACTAAAAGTGGTTTATAGAGGACTGAGCTACAAGAGGCTAAGGGATAAGAGTTGCTAGTAAAAAATAAGGCACTGCTCCTTTTCTACTCCTGCAGCATCATGCCGCCCCATCAGCTTTTTTACTGTTTTCTCACTGTATGAAGTGAAATGGGAGCTTCAAAACATTCTTATTGAAGGTTTTTTGACAGAGAAAAAGAGACAAGGTGGGTGATAAGGAAACCATAAGCTTTGCACTCGTGAATTCTGGTTGAAAGCAGAAAACAGGTGACACGGAAAACAGTGTTTCCAAAAGGCAACCTTATTGCAGGACTTGGGTCTACAGGCAACAGTGTCTCATACTTTCCATTTCTTCCCATACTTCCTCTTTCCAGCATAAACTACTAGCTTCCTGGAGGCTGAACACCCTCCTTTTGTTATTTTGTTTGCTCATTTTTAACACTGTGCTTCCTTCCCTGCTATAACAATGCATTTCCACCTTACCAACCACACCACAGCCCTGACAGTTGGACCAACACAACCTTTTCCCTCTGCCTGTCCTATGCTTTACTTCTGCTCCTGACTGATGATTGCACAGCCTCCTGGAGAAGGGTTTGTTCTCTGTACTGTGCCAAACCTTTCTGTCACCAGACTCCTCTGACCTTTGAAGTTAACTCCTTCTAAAGGAAACAAAATGTTTCACTGACAAATACGTCTAGCATCAGTTCAATTTTGTACTCTTGTTGGGCAGGTTATTTGGTTTATTTTTTCCTTAAGCACGTATACTATGAATCATGTTTTCTATTGCCTTGTGCTGTATTCAGTGAATTGAACACAAATGGTTTCTATGAGACCTTTTTGGCTTAATATCTGGGTCTTTCTACCAGGTGAGCTGCTCTGTTTATCACAGGTATTTTGTATATAACATTTTTTTCCTAGAGTTCCTAGAGTTTAATTGTATTAAAAAATAAACAGTAAACTCAAGTTTCCTTTCCTCAGTAATAAAAGATGTCTGTTCTATGTGCAGGGAAGTGGTAGAGCCTTTCAAGTAACAGCATAAGCCTCAGTCACCATTTCGCAGCTGCTAAAAACAGACTGTGTAGCATCTAGGTAGCTGGTTGACAAAGCTGTTACAGGTACAGCTGGCATCAAGACACAACTCTCTCTGGTGTGCTCAGCAGCAATGACAAGTGTCACTCAGGTACCCATCTTGTAACTGTCACACACCTCCTGTCTGTTAGTGCATCAGGGGTTAACAGAGCAGCGTAGCTGTGGTGTTCAACATGCAGTTTGCAACTTCTCCCTGCCAAAAAGGGAGGTTCCCTGCAAAAGCAAAACCTGGTGTAAGATTAGTGTATCCCCACTATTCCTGTTACCTACTCAGAAAGTGGAGGACCAATAACGTCAGTGATATGCTTTTGCTGGGGTGGAGGGAAGACAGTGGGGAGGGACCGTTTAAATACATTTGTATTTAAAATACAAGCTCTGAACCAACTCTTCACTCCCCATTTGGACAGTGACTTTGAATACATGAAACAAGGAAGTGCAAGGAATTAAATCCAGCAGGAAAAGGAGCAAACAAACAATGGCTGCTAATCTTGAGTGTGCAGATGGAAGTCTCTGCTTCCCCTTGCTAATGTGCAGCATAAGGACATCTAGCAGCCCTTCCTTCCTCACATGGAGAGAAAAGCCACCAACTGCTACACCTTGGCCCTCCCTAACCTCCCATGCACCAATGGCCAGACACAAGAAAATTAGTATTCTTTAGCCATCACATCACATACCACTAAATAGTACTACAGAAAGACTGAGCAATGACACAGCCAAATGTCATCTCCTGTACAGGTAAGAAAAAGAAGAGAAAAAGAGAAGACCAAATATCATTGTATAACCACAGTGGCAAAAACGTGACTCAGAAAGGTCTGCTGTTTTGTTTTTTGAGAGGCAGAGGAAAATAACACTACTGTCACCAGTACATGCAAAGCTTAAAACAGGAAGGGGGAATGACATATCTGTACCTCTGTTTATTCAGATCCTTCACTCAGGTGCAGAAAAAGGAAACTGAGAGCTGGTTGATAACAACCCCCAAACACGTGTTTCTTCAATGAAAATGAATGAAAGATGCACTACACAAAAAAATACAATAAAATGCTTATTTCAGAAGTCAGAAAACATAACACCTTCCTGGAAGCAAGCTGTGCCAAAAATCTGCTTCGGGTGGGTGGAATATGCTCTGTGGAATTGACTGTTCATCCTTCAATCAACAGTAATCAGCAGTAACAGAGAAAAGCATTCAGCCAGAACATACTGGTAGTATACTCTTTTCCTGGGGGAAGGAGACCCAAACCCCTTGCCTGAATCCAATTCCCTTTAACAGGAAAAAAGCTCTGACAAAAGAAGAGGATGAAAATTATGACTTCTGCTTTGATGGAAATGGCAATGGGCACCCTGGCCCTTCTGGGTACATACCATTAGTCCATTGACTTCAACCCTATCCATAGGTAACAGCTATGACTTAACAGTTCATCTCTGGTACAAAACAATAAACAGAGCTAGTGGTATCCTGGCTCTTGTCTTTGCTACTGCCTGGATAGAGGAATGCCTGACACCACCACCAGACTTCATTGCTGTTCATGGGTGGGATCTCAGCTAGAGCTCTTCTTAAGGGATATTACTCATATGTTTCTCAAGTGCAAATGCTGTACTAACATAAAGAGCTCATGGACACAACCACCACTGCTAGATGGCTTTATTAAGTGTCTTGAACCACACTTTCCCCAAAGGTAATCCCCTAATTCCCAACCTTCAAATGAAATCAGAGGCCTTTTTCTTGTTGGTTAAATTTTCCACCACCACCACCACCAGAAACAAATCATCCTTCTTGTGGCCCTCTCAGTCACACTTCTACTGAGGAACCCAAAACATGCCTTTTTCAAGGTATTTCTCTATCATTCCCAGCTCCTCCACCCTCCATACACTGACTGCAAAATACCCCAGATACTGGAGGAACCACATGTGTTTTTCTGCAAAAAGCCTGAAGAAACCACCATCAGCGGGACAGCATTTGCTGATGCTGAAACCAGGCTCAGTCAAGCTGTGGGACAGGGATGACAAGAGGATGAGGACCACTCACTCCAGTGCTGCCTGTGCTGTGCTCTGACACCAAGGTCCTCAGGTGCTGTCTGAAGAGCAGCTTACACCAGAGCCTAATTACCTTTTGGAATCGGGGTACCTTTAGCAATCAAACTATTCACAGCTTCTTTAGCTTGAGTATTTCTACCTCACTGGTGGTCTGGACATTTTCAGCAAGGAAATGGGTTCTAAATGAGGTTCCGGGGCTGCCCTCACCCCGTGCCAAAGCTGCATTATGCAGAGTCTACATTTCCACCTTCTTGGCCATTCCATGCTGTTGTGCAGTGATATGAGTCCATAAACTGTGTTTTCAGCAAAATGCTTTTTCACAAGCACAGCAGGTGTAACTGCATTCACAAAAGACCTTCAAGACTTCTATTTGCAGAATCAAAATACTTTGTAGCTGCTTACAACAGAGATCTGGAGAAGACTCAACAGTTCCTAGACAGCTCTTGCTCTCTTTGTCTCTGGTCCTTCCACGTTACTTTCTGTTTGGCCTAAGACTTCAGTCACACTGAGCCTGGATTGCCTAAAGAGAGAAGAGAGAGTACAAAGTAATTTTATGCCTGTATCTTCCCGACAAAGGCATTACTGAAAAATCCCAACTCTTGAACTTCTAGAACTGGCACTATTCCTGGGTGTTAGTAAGTCACACAACCAGTGTCATAGCCTTTTCTCCCCAAAGTGTACAGCGATCCTTCTTTTCTCTCCTTAACAGGGATGGAAAGAAGGCAGCAATGAAGTTAAAAACAGAGTTCTGGCCTCTTTCAATTTTGGTAAAGAAATACCAAGGTCCTTGTCCTGCTTGTCTTCACAGCCCCTGCAAAAGAGAAGAACTGATACAGAGTCACTGGGTAGTGGCAGGGCATGAATTCTGTACAAAATACCTTGTTAAGAAAAAAGCAGCAACACCAGATGCTGGGAACACCAAACCAGCAGTTCTCAGACAGGTATGTGACACACATCAAAAACTAAGAGCAGAAGAACTGAGGTCTAGAATAGCTGTTTATCATGGTTTCCTTAAGTGTTTGAACCACACAGACCTTGACACTCTTCTAGTCAAAGACTCGGACAGGCAGAACTGTTCCTTACCACTCTGCTAACTTCTGTTCATACAGCTCCCTGCGCTCACGGTTTCTCTTCTCGTCCAAGGTCTCACCAGCAAACTTCTGCATTACCATTAAGAGGCCCCCTGCAGGGATCCTAGAAAACAGGAAAGTCACAAGTCACCCAGCAGAGACACAACAGTAATAACTTAGTGGCATGGGCAAAAGGAGCATACAGGGCAGCCACCAGACCAGTGGTGTGTAATATTCCCCAGTACTGACACCACACAACAGACTAAGGAACTCATCCTGTCAGTCACCAAACACAGCCTGCCTTCAGCTGTGACTGCTTTTGATTCTGAATTTACCCATTGACAGGCACTCACAGGGCAAAGGGATGGAAGGATTCAAGGTACCCAAACAACCTCTGTAGATCGCCCACCCCATAATTTGGACAGTCAAAACTCTGATCACCTTTTGCCCAGGTCTGGAGGTATGTGTGCTTTCATTGGTAAAGCTCCCTAGGCTGCTTCCAGGCATGGCCACAGCTGACACCATGCTGACGGTGCTGAACAGCCTATATAAAGCTCATTCTCTTGTCCAGTCAGGATCTTCAAATTCACTTGTGAGAATATTCACAAGTTCTGCTTGACAAGTCAGACTTCTCCTGAATTAAGAGGTCATTGTCATGATGGACAGAGCCCCTGTGACAGAACTCAAAGCTCCATGCCCCAGGGAGCTTTAGGAGATATGCAACTGCAATATATGCACAAAGAAAGAGATGTGCCACCTTACAGCCTTGGGCTGTGCAGCCCAACCATGCTGCTTCTTCCTCAGCACTGCCTAATGGCTGGTGCTCCACATTTTGGCTTTGATGGAGCTTGGTTTGTAAATAACCATTTTTATATGGACTCCTAACCTAGGGGCTAGCAATTCTCAGGGTGCCCCCTTCAAAATGCGTCACCATGACACCCAACACCCCTTGTGTGCCATCTGGATTCTGGGCTGCTACAGGAGCAGCTGCTGATGAAGGTGAGGAGGGAGCCCAGAAGCTGTGTTTTACACTCCTGCTTTTACCCACAGACAACAGAATTTCTTAAAAGCAGATATCCAGCGGTTCTGCACACAATCACCAGGTTCATCAGCAACCACGCCAAGGAAGGAGACATGTCTGTAACCCATTTGCACAGTTTCCTATTTAACAGTAGTTAGTGCCTCCTCTAATAAGCAAACAGGAGCAAGTACGATGCTCTGTTGAGAGTATGGAGTCCTTATCACCAAGGAAGCAGCAAAACACAAATCAAGAAAAGAAACCCCAAACAGTGTAAATGTTGGGAGAAAAGTCATCAAAATTATCCCAAGAGATACGGGAAATCCCTCAAGGCCAGGGAGGCAGGGAAGCTTCTGTAGCTTCATCTATGATTTGACACTTGGTGCGTGCAGCCACTGTGCAACAAACACCCTTAAGGAGTAACTGTGTATCAGCAGCTGCCACAACTCACCCAAATGCCGCTCCAAACACAAAGCCTCCTGCCAGTCCCTGCAGGCCCAAGTGGATTCTGAAAAGGGCTCCTGTGAAGGCTAAAGAAAACACAAACCCACTGAAACCACGAGCAGCCCCCCACCAGCCATCACACACAGACAGAGGGAGCTGCTTGCTGCATTTCTCCTTCATGTGAGCTGACATCTACTTTTAACAGAGCAGAAACCAAGGGCAGTGGCAAGCAGGGGGGACCCTTGCCACAGAGTCACCATGGTCTCTACACTAAAGCACTGCACAAAGCTCCTGCTTCAGAAAACTCCCCAAGAAATGTTAAGAGGTATCTATGAAAGTAAAACCAAGCTCTCTCCAGACTGGAGCATGAGCCTTACCCCTGCTGGTTTTTCTGTTCAACAACAGCTAATAATAGTAGCTTCCATGTAAGGCAGAAAAGATCAGTAAAAGATGTATACAACAGTAAGGGCAATCCAGCCCATAACACTGAACAAGCAGATCACTTACCCAGAGCCCTGCTGACAAAAGTGGACATGCAAAACTTAGCACAAAAAGGATGCTTTTATAAACAGTGAACTGAACCGTTACAGCATAGAACTAAGAAATTCTTTCCCTGCTAAATAGGTGCAGGTTATGCACAAGCGCTTCCTTTACCAGACACAAGCACTTTTCACCCAAAAAACTCCAGCAAGTATTTTGAAGATGAACTCCTAACCACAAAACTCCCTCATGGTTGCAGAAGCGCACTGGTATCTCTGTTACACATAAAGGCATGCAACAGCTAAACTACAGAGCCAAGGCACAATGGCAGTCAGTAGATTAAGAAACAAAGCCCAGGAGATCCTCTCAAAACCAGAGGATTTCTCTCTCTGTTTTACCACTTATGACCCTCGCTCATACAGAGAATACTTCTAAGCAAGGTTATAGCACTCTTACCTCCTGCTGAAGCAAAATTACTGATGGTGGTTTTATTGCGGTACACAGACAGACTGGTGCTCACCAAGCTGCAAAGTTAAGGCACAGAATAAGTCAGAAGTTGCACATGGAAAAAGGCAGGTAGCAAAACACAGCCTGAAATAAAGCTGGATTTCATTAAGCCAACCCTTAGGTTGCCTCTAACTGCCTAGTTGCTCGTCTGCCCAGAGCACACAGGCACCAGCCACAGCTGCCTTAATTTCTGTGACTTTAGAGAGGCCAGGGAAAACTGGGATTCCCAGGCTGGAGCAGGGATACTCTTTCTGTTTCTTTTCATAAATGGAAGATTTATTTTCCAGCATATATTCAAGGATAAAATGGAACTGAGCATGAAAAGGTCCCATCAGTCAGTCCTGATGCAGGACCTTCCGCCCAGAAGCTGAAACTGCGTATCGGTCAGATCCTGCTTGACAGACAGTGCTGACCACCAGAGCTAAGTCAGACACATGACATCAGCAGTGCCACTTACTCCTGTGGCATGAGATTTCCCACCAGGGCAGGTCCACAATCTCCTCCAAAACCAGCCCCAAAACAGCTCTGAGTTCAGCAGCCACATCCTCCCCAGCACTTCAGCCAGCCTTTGCATGACATCTACCAGTCAACAGCAATCTTCCTCCCCAGTGCTGGAGCATCACCTTTGTACAAGGCAAAACTAAACATCCGGTTTATGAAACTCAAAGTTTACAGGATGAAACCTTCCACCTGGACTTTACAGAAACAGTTGATGCAAATCTCTTTTCAAAGCCTTCTACAAAGGGGTGGTGAGCAAGGGCGAGGAGCCGACT
Source organism: Pezoporus wallicus (assembly GCF_028554395.1). Taxonomy (NCBI): domain Eukaryota; kingdom Metazoa; phylum Chordata; class Aves; order Psittaciformes; family Psittacidae; genus Pezoporus; species Pezoporus wallicus. Next base: position 2,642,668 of record NW_026638360.1, on the reverse strand, counting down.
GTAGGGGAGACATCTGCTGGAAGACGAGGAGGTTACATGCCAAGGCCAGGAAAATCTAAAGAAAGCAGAAGCTCCAGGAGAGAAAGAACGGATACCAACCAAAAGGAGTCAAAGAAACCAAGAGGGATAGAGTGATAAATTCAGAAAGGAACAAGAAAACTGGGGAGATGGAAATATAACCCAATGCTAGTCAATACTGCTGGTATCTTAAAAGCAGAAGGGGAATTTAAACAATGCAGATATAGGCAATGCAGGTTTAGGACTACACATAAATTTACTATTTTGGTCAGGGAAGGAGATATTCCTAGTTTAAAAGGGCTTTACTCTGAAAAGCATGCTTATTTTGATGTTATATTGTCAGAAATGCACTAAAACATCTGAGGGGGAAAATCAGGGAAGAACACAAGCTCTGTGTTGGTTGTGTGAGTAGGGAAAATCTGAAGGCCTAAAGCAGTACAGACAACTGGTAGGTCTGATGTTCAGTGACTGCTTAATAACAAGATGATAACAGGCATTTGAGGACAAGAACAGAGAATTGTGAGTAATGCTAGTGTGTAAAGATTTGGAGTAATAAGACATCACAAAAAGGAGAAAAATTAGAGTGGGATAGAAAGCTTTTCCAGCAACAGTCAAAGTACTGTGAAAAGAGATGAAGCAAAAGCAGAAAGAAGCCATCAAGCACAGGGAAGGATCACAGTGATTCGGGTTGAAGTGACCTTAAAGCTCAACCAGTTCCAACTCCCCTGCCATGGACCAGGACACCTTCCGCTAGCGCAGGTTGCTCCAAGCCCCATCCAACCTGGGCTTGAACACTGCCAGGGATGGGGCAGCCACAGCTTCTCTCGGCAACCGGTGCCAGCGCCTCACTGCCCTCATAGGGAAGAGCTTCTCTCTTATATTTAATCTAAATCTCCCCTCTTTCAGTTTAAAGCCGTTCCCCCTTGTCCTGTCACTACCTGCCCTTGTAAAAAGCCCCTCTCCAGATTTCTTGTAGGCCCCCTTTAGGTACTGGAAGGCTGCTATAAAAGAACAGTATTCAAGTCAATAACAGCATGGGTCGCACATAAGGAACAGTGCTTCTCCAGTTTCAGGTTTTGTGTTGGCTCACTAGAAGATCTAAATTCTGGGGTAATTATAAAAGGTTAAAGTCTCTTCATATTCACACCTTATCACTCAGATTCACTGCTAGCACAATGCTTTGTGCCTCCATCAACCACAGGTCTCTCAAGTAGCCGCAAGCACTGCTGGCACGAAGGGCTCCTTGCCACTGGCGCTCAAGCATAAGGCAGCTCTTCTCCCACCATCACTGCTGGGAAACACTTACTTGAATAGTGTCACAAAAGTGGCCACTCGCCAGCTCCAGCGCCAGCCATAGCGAATGAAGCTCCTAAGGCCAGCACGATGCGCAGCTTGCTGCAGGGAGAGAAGACAGGTTACAGATCACAGCCCTCCTCCTCCCTGCCTGCACCACCAGCCTGCTGCGACCTGGGGTATATGCTACGGGCTGTGGGAATGACATCACTTGGGAGTGATACCCCGATCCATAGTGCTCAGGTCAGTCACCTTCAGAGGAAGAGGCCCAGCCACCAACAGGAAAATCATGAATTAAATCCAGTTTGTAACATCAACTGGTCTTTCTAATGCTGGTGTTGAAACACACCTGTGGGGACAGGGAGAGCTTTATGAGGGCAGTACAAGAGAGTAGCAGAGAAGGAGGAAGCAGGGACAAACTAGAAACTGGTTCTTCATTATTACTGGTTCACAGGTATTCATAAATAATAACCATTAATAAAAAATAACCACAATAAGTAAGTGATAGCCACCTAATTTAAATGTTAAGAGACCATTAAGCTCTGCAGTTCAGCACTGGCACTCAAAAGTTTGGCTTTTTTAAAGGATAAACAGCAGCTTCATAAAAATTGAAAATATTTCACTTAATAGCACGAAAGAAAATAAAATCTCTCTTCTGGTGTATGCAGTGCAAGTACTCAGCCTCAGTGCACATACATGAGCGCCAGTGCAAGCACAGAGTGAAGCTGGGCACCGGTACTTTGCAGCCACTACATCAGGGGCTGAATCTAAATCAGTGAATGATGGACAGTGAATCAGTGAATGATAGCAGATTTTAAGGGGTTTTCTCCAGGCAGACAGCCCCTGAACTGAATGACAAACCCTTAAACATTCAAATTCACCTGTAAAATGTCACAAGTTGTGACCTCTGTTGTGGGGTACAGCTGTAAGCTAAGAGTACTCTAAACGGTCTTAAAATAACTCACGTTACTAAGGGGACACCACCAGCCTGACACTGTGAAGTCTTTTGCCAATGTGTAATATAATCTAAAAGCCTTCTCAGGACATGTCACTGGCCACTGAACAGACCGGTACGCATTGCTAACAACGCTTGCTGTACCCAAGGACAGTTTCTGCGGCGGTAACCGCGCAGGACGTGAGTGACACACGAGCCGGCCCGGGCACACTCGCACATACCGAACCATGCGATATGTGTGGCCTCTGCCCCGCGGCTCCCGTCCCACCGCAGCCGCAGCCCCGGCCCCCGCCGCCCGGCCCCCCGTGTTATCTCCCAACTCAGAGCGGGGCTCCCGCTGTCGCGAATGGGCTCGTACCACCGCATCGGCGCGGTTCTGGAAGAGCTCGCCGTGGCTCCTGTCGATGAAGGCCTTGCGGCCCTGGTAAAAGGCGGGCAGCCCCCCGTACACCCAGCCTGCGAGCCCTGCGACGAAGGCCGACTTGATGATGTTGATGGTTTCCTCCGGATACTCCTGCCGCTCGCTGCAAGGGAACGGAAGGGCACGGCTGAGGGGGGACAACGCCAGCCCCAGGGCCGCGGGCACCCTCCACCCGCCCTGCCCTCCCTTCCCTTCCCCTCCCCTCCCCCGGCCGGGCGCAGGCCTCACTCTCGCCGCCAGAGCTCGCGGAGCCGCTCCCAGCCCGTCTCCGGCGGCGGCGCGGGGCTGCTGAAAAGCGGCGGATCGCCAGGCCCGTCCGCCATCGCCCTCTCGGCGGCGGCGGCGGCAGCAGCAGCAGCGCCCCCTGCCCCCCGGCGGCGCGCAGCGCGGAGCGGCACGGACGAGCCCTCCTGGCTTCCCCCCAGGTAGAAACGAGGGTCTTCGTGCTCAAAGTGGCGGGGCAGGGCGGGTTGGGCAACGCAAAATAAAGGAAGCTGGCTGGAAATTCCTCGGTGCAGAGGAGATCGACCAGGTGAAGCTTTCAACCACCGCGACCCGATACTGGAAGCAGAGACACCCCCAAACATTACTGTGACAGGCAAAACCAGACACATTGCACCCTTGCTGATGAAACAGACAGGGCTTACCCAGACACTTAATTGGAATTGCGATAAAGTAATGATGTATCCAACAAAACTTTTATTCCAAAAGCATTTCATTAAAAAAGGACTAAAAATATCACACATAACCATTTCAGAATGCTGTCTGGAAAAATCTCCCCAGGGAAGTGATTCTTTGCCTAGAAACGTTGGACCAGATGATCTTCGATGTCCCTTCCAACCTGGTATTCTGTGATTCTGTCTCTCCAGTGACTAAAAATACAAACCCAGAAAGCCCTTTCCACTCTTGCACAGTTCTCTCCCCCAGAAACCAGGCCATCCTAGTATCCTGACCCCTGATGAACCAGCACTGGAGCAGTTAAATCCCTGCACTGGGGCCCGGCAGTGCTGCGAGGCTTCTCGCTGTGTGAGCACATACCTGTGCAGGTGTGCTTGGCATTACTGTTTCTTGTAGTGTTTTCTTCTCCCCTGATCCAAACTGACAGCAGAGGAAGCTGTGAGCTGTGGCAGTCCCTCTCTTTTATTAGCATGCTGCTTCCTGAGCCTTGAGGCCACTTTATCAAGGGTGCTCACCTGGGAGGCAGCGGCCCTCCTGCAATCCCATGCTCTTCCAAGCACCTGCCTGGATGCCAGAGAAGATGCTGCTTCCTCCCAGGCCCTTCAACTCAGGGGCTGCAGAGAATCTCAGAGACTACACTCCCTCTGGCTGAGCAGCCTGCAGTGGGCATAAATACAGTACATGCAAGCAATATATGACTGAACTCAAAATGAGTTGTGAGGAGTAGCTGCCACTGTGTGACTGGAGACATTGCTTCAACCAGACTGAAGGAGAGGAGAAAAGGAGGGAAACAGCTGTGGGGAAGAAAAACAGATACTGAAGTGAGCAGGTTTGCTACCAGCCTCCAAAAAACCCAACCAAAAGCAACCCTAGAAAGATTGCAGAAGGGATCAGAGGAGAGAATCTGTGAACACCTGGAAAAAAAGAAGAGCTGAATTCACCTCTGCATATCCTTTCTCTGGGTTCTTCAGGGTCCTTGGATGCTGACCTTAAGGCCAGCCAACCAGTGGGAGCTTGTTCAAGGGGCTCAGTTCTGCATGGCTGTTTGGGCACCCAGCTCATCTGTTGGGAGGATAAACCATCTTTATCTCAGTTGCCAGACACCTGACAGTGCTACTCAGGCTCAGCACTGTGTAACATCAACATCACTGTCTGCTCCCCTGTGAGGTAGGTAGTTTAACTGTCCAAGGACCACTCATCCCTTCAATGGCATGTCAAAGCCTTGCCATCTGTCCTGGGCTCAGCTGCAAGTTATCTTTCTCTTTCCTAGTAGCTGGTGCAGTGCTGTTGTTTTGGCTTTAGTCCAAGAGCAATACTGGTAACACACCGATGGTTTAGTTGCTGCTAAATAGCGCTTACCCTGACCAAGGACTTTTCAGTCTCATGCTCTGCCAGTGACAAGGAGCACAGGAAGTGGAGAGGAAGCAGAGCCAGGATACCTGACCCAAACTAGCCAAAGGGGTATTCCATACCATCATGCCCAGGATAGAAACTGGAGGGAGTCACCCAGAACAGACCAATTGCTGCTTGGGACGGGCTGGGTATTGGTCAGCAGCTGGTGACTGATTGTATTGTGCATCACTTGCGTTCATTGTTTTTTCTATCTCTTTTTAGTTTTATATTCTCTCCCCTTATTTCCCTTTTATGTTATACTTCAGTTATTGGACTGTTTTTATCCCAACCCGTGGGGTTTACATTATTTCAATTCTCCTCCCCATTGTGCCCAGAGAGGGGCGGGAAGAACGGGGAGAGTGAGCAAACAGCTGTGTGCTGCTGAGTTATCAGCTAGGTTTAAATCACGACACCATCAACCTCTAAACCACCTCTAAAACCTGATATAAACATTAAGCTCTAAGCTACATAAAAAGGTGAATCCAAATCCCAGTACCTGCTTTTGTCAGAGAACACCTAATAGCCTGAGTATTAATACCCTCACGGGTGAGAAAACATTGACTGCTTGCCAAACACAGGGGCAGGTATCTCCTGATTGAATGTCACTGACAGTTGTTGCCTTGCCCACAAGTACAGAGGACTTGGTAAAAAGTCCAGTAAAATTCACAGAAAGATTTCTCATGACTGCATGGGCTTTAGGATCATTCTGAGGCAGGTAAGTAACTAAGTCCCAAATGCTAAGAATCGTCTTCCAGGCCTGACCATAACCACCCCATTCAATAGCTATCATCATCCAACATTGTACTAAACAATCTTACAGCAACAGTACAACTGGGTCCCACCATATAGGAGTGATTTCAGCAGCCTACTGCTGCTCTCTGCAGTTCTAGGGTAAAGAAGTCTGAGAGAACAAGAAAGAAGATACACTGATCTTCAGATTTCCAGAGAGATCAGTCTGAGTTGAAGAAGCCTGGAAAAAAAGAAGAAACAGAGAAGTCTCTACAGTTCTGTTTTCCACCGTTCAGGAGCAATCTCACTGTAGCTCTTCTTCTTTTTCACTTCATAAGTCAAGGCTTGGGAATATTCAGAAAGCAGACGCTCCCAGTAGCAGGAGACATCCTCCATCTGCAAGTGCTCTGTGATGAACTGGCGTCCCCTAGAGATACACAAGGCACAGTCAGAACCAATTACCAGCTCCTACAAGTCTTTGGTTTTGTTTTATATGTATATCAGCTTTCACTCCTCTGTATTTTAAATGAGAAACAACATACACTGCTCTGTCCCGTCTATTTTAATTTCACAATCTTCACTTGCACTTGCAGCTCTAACAGTTGCAGTGCTTTTGTCACCCTGAAGATGGTATTTGTTATCTGGGATAATAACTGTCAGATTTCACGTATCAGATACAGCCTGAGCAGCACCAAAGCATGCTGCTTCAGAAGCCAGTTACTGCCAGCCTACACACACAATGATACAATGCGGCCACGGTTCCCAGGGGTCAGCTCACCTCCTTCCTGAATGAAAGCTCCCAACCTCTGAGAGCTTTCAGTGGGGTTTCTGACATGGGTCACATCTGAAACAAGGACTAAAGCAGATAATCTTGTTCCCTGGTTCCCCCTGCTTGTTACACCTTCTCCAACCCTTCTGCTGTTACTGCAGATCAATTATGCTCAGTCTTTTAATATCAGGTTGTCTTTGATAGGTGCTTTGATAGGCGCTTCAAATGCTGCATAAGCAAATGGTTTGGAAGAAGACTGCCTGAGAGGCAGGACACACAGCTTACCTGTCTGAAATTTCTTGTGCTATGGCATCATTCTCCTTTACAAACTGCAACAGCTCCCTAAATGAAGACCAACAAAACAGCTATGAAACAACTTGCTCAGGGGAGAACACTGTCCCTTAGCTAAACTACTGTGGAGGATGACAGCGAGTCCATAGAAGAGCACCGGAGCTTGTGAAGGGACTGGAGCACAAGTCTTATGAGGAATGACTTGAAGGAAATGGGGGGGTTTAGTCTGCAGAAGAGAAGGCTCAGTGGGGATCTTATCGCTCTCTACAACTGCCTGACAGGAGGATGGAGACAGGACGGGGCTGGTCTCTGCTCCCAAGGAACAAGGGATGGGACAAGAGGAAACGGCCTCAAGCTGCACCAGAGGACAGAGTTCAGGTGGAGATGAGGAACAATTCCTTCCCCAAAGGGTGCTCAGCCATTGGAACAGGCTGCCCAGGGCAGTGGTGGGGTCACCATCCCCATGCAGATGTGGCCCTCAGGGACATTAGTTAGTGGTGGCCTTGGCAGTCACCACTGTTACCTTGGGGTAACAATCTGACTTGATGATCTTAAAAGGTCTTTTCCAACCTAGTTGATTCTATAATTAAGGATCTACAGCCGAGCAAGGGACTGGTGCTCATCATTTCAGAGCACAGAAGAAAATTGCCCTTCTCATTTGTTCCACTTCTGTTCTGGATGGCATGGTGGAATCTGGGAGCATTTCTAGCCTGGAGTTAAGTTCCTCTTCCCCTCTATCTGCTCTGCAGGCCACACTTGCACATTAAGTGCCTAGTACCTGCTGGTTCAGTGAGGGTGACTGACCTACATACTCCAGTAAAACCATTACTATCCAAGGAATATGAGCAAAGGATTCTTTTGTGGCAGTAATACAGAGAAAAGAACACGAGCTCTAAGAGCCTTTGTCAGATGCCTAGGATTGGGGGCACTTCCTAGAGCAATGCAAACCAAACCACCTTCCCAAACACAGGAGCATTTTCCTGTGGCATGCAATGCTCCACTGAGCATGCTTGGAGTCTCACACCTGACATCAGATAGGTCCGATCTGACTGGGATGTAGTGGACCCAAGGCTTCAGCTGCGGATAAAAGAATTCCAACCACTCTTCTCCAACGTGAAAGACAAGTGAACCACATAAGAAAAGGTGTTTCAACCGGAAACTGGCAGCCACTCCCCGGAAATTGAACAGATACCTTTAAAAGGAGAAGCAAAGAGAAGGTCCTTGGTTACACCTAATGCTTTGTGAGGAAATTCACTGAGAAACTGGGCTCTGAGCAGTAGCCAACCTTCCTTCACAGGCAGCCACTGGGAGCAAGGGGATCTCCCTCACACACCAGAGTTGTGCACCGGCCACTAAAACAAAGAGAAAAAGTTTATTTGAAGCTACTCACAGGAAAGGTGAGCTGAAAATAAGGATGTTGTAGGTGAGCTTCTGTTGCCTGTTAAAATTGAGGGAGAAAATCAAGGTGTGAGGCTCTACCTGCCTGTGCCAAACCAAAGGAAACCTCATGGACAGCTGCTGGCAAAGCATAGAAGATCTCAACACGGACGCTGATCCTGTGACTCTACAGCTTCAGAGACTGTCAACCGCAAGGAGCTTTTTCACAATTCTCTCATCTTGCAGTGAGCTTTTCTGTTCATTGCTCTGCTTTGCCACATCTATCTCAGCTGGGGGTTTGGTTTTTGTTTTTTCTCTAGGATTTTGCTTTAATCTGAATCTGATTGTTTCATATTAACTTGGGAATGCAACCCTAGGAGGTTAAAGAGGCTAGCACACAACAGACGGACTTTGCAGATAACAAAGACTCCACAATTTGGTTTTCAGTATTTTTCTGCCAAATCAGTAAAGTGGGCTTGAGTGGGGAGGATTTCTCTTAGCAAACTGTTATCTCAGACGGATGGTTGGTTGTTTACTTGCTTTCTTTTTTAAAACCATGTTTTTCCAATTACATAGAGAGCTGTTTTTCCTGAGAGTAAAACCCCTCAGTTCATATATAACTGATCTTTGAAGTCAAACATTTTGAGCTGGGGAAAGGGAATGCTTCTTTTAATGAAGCTATTTTGGGTGAAATGGGGCTTCTATATTATATGTATATTGAGTGAGATAGGAATTATAGCTAAATTTAGTTCAGCAGCAAATGACAATGAGTAAATCTGAACTGATATTGTGTTCTTTGTATTACCTGGGAGCTCTAGGCCAGCATGAGGAAATCAACAAATACACGTAGAGATTTAACACAAACAGCGGTCTGGAAGCGGTCTGTCCAGTTCCAGACACAGCTCCCACCATCCACGACCTCAGCCAAGTCACTGAGCACTGCTCTCAGACAGCCTGCTGTAGCACCTGCACCACAGGAAGCAGCAAGGAGTTCATGCTGACCCTACCAGACAAAAGTGTGTGAGAATGCCTCAGCCTGCACTGTATGAGAGTCTTAGGAGGCAGCAGAAATGGGACGCCTATGTGCAACAACAGAAGGGAGAAATCTGGGCAACAGTCTAGTGAATATGAAATGAGGCAAGTCAATCACATTTGCACAAAAACACAGATCCAGCCAAATGACTGAGTTCTATCAGCAGATTCTATCTGGCAGAATTGTAATTAGGTAGTTTTAAAGCAAAACAAGCAGCAAAACATCACACATATGAGTGCATATACACTGAGCTTATATTTTTACACAGAAACCCACAAGAATATTACACCAAAACCCCCTCCCTAAAGCAGTTAGAAACTAAAAATCTTTGTAAATCAAAACCCACATTCTCTCAAACAACATACAAAATATGAGTCAATACTATATCTGCTCAATCATATTTCAGGTTCTCTTTTACTATACACGTCCAGTGGCAGTGTTTACCTCAGTATGCACATGAAGACATGATTCCTTAGTTCCCTATGTCTTTGAAGACAGCAATGCTACGACTGTAAAAAATTATTCAGGACACACTACTTGGTACAGGAATGTAAAGAAAAAATGATAGAAAGCCTTTTTGATTAAAAAAATATCTATTTGCTTATTAGTGATCTAAGACCTTTTCTTTCCCCAAAGCAGTTTATTTCTCCTGACCTGACAGGGGAAAGCTGACACTGAAAGAGGCCATGCTCATCTCCCAAATTTTCAACTGCCTTATGTCTGTTCACAGGCTTCCTTATGTGCATGGAGCTGGTTGCTGGAATTAGACCTTAAAATAAAATGAGACTTTACACCATACAAGGAAAGACATAACCTGCAGCCCTTGAACAACTTACTAATCAAAGCTCTTACTTGTATTTGCAGTGATCAACCAGGGGAATTTCCTTTGCAGCAGGCTTTCCTAATGTATCCTTAAAATAAAGAGAATTTTAAAAGATTGGTAAGTTTTATGTGGTGATTTCATATTTGTTTTCATTCTCAGTTAGAAACAAAGCTGAGATCTCAAAGCCCTCTATTCCTACTTCTGAGAAAACCTTCTCTGGTGGGTTCTTAGAAGTATTATTAAGAATTCCCAGCCCTTCAAACAAGACAAAGAGCTCAGTAAATTACACACAGCCTGTAAGCAAATGACAGCACAAACACATTAAATGATAATGTTTAGTTGGCAACTACAGAGAGGAAAACAGCTTGGGACAAAGGACTATGTGAAGCCAAGTATAACTGGATTAGCCAAGATTGTCTGGAGAGAGCTGGACTGTAAACTAAGTATAGAACTAAAGGTTTAGCAGTAGTAGTTATCAGAAAGTTATCAACAAAAAAAAACGGGAAACTGAGATTACAGAAAAAGGTTTAAGGTTTTCTTTCCTTGAAGAAAAAGCATAGATGGAAGACAAACATTTGGTCTCACAGGCCCTAGAGACACCTTCCTTTCATCCTTCAGAGGTGTGGCCATGAAGGGAACTACAAGCCTCCTCCACACTAAAGGATCACCCACAGACCCCAGAAGATACTTCCCAATCATCAAAGCCATCTTGCACTGCTACCCTTTCTGGCCTTCACACTCATGAGACAGACAGCATCCACACACCTTTTCAGATTTCCAAGCCTGGTTTTTGGTGTACTCAGCATCAACGAGTTCTGGGTTTTCTCGGGACAGCAAAATGAGCGGATCTCTCTCAGGGCTCGTTCTGCGAAAAAAAAATGCCATCAGTATGGTCTACCCACATGATCCAACATAGGTAACAAACTACAGGGCTCAAGACCCTGCCTCTTCATGTGGCTGACCTCTCTATGTGCCCAAAAAACATTATTAAGTTCCTACCATATGGTGTACTTCTGTCCAAGGGCATTAGCAGAAGAGAAGGAATTATGTATCCTGAGGTGATTTGAGGCCATGTTTTTTTATCTCGCTTACTAAATATTTAATAGCATTATTTGAGCAATTCCCAAGCCAAACCAGCAGAGATGATGTTTTCTTCAGGCTTTACCCTGATAGGTGCCAAATACTTCAGCTTTCTCTGACTTGGGAAGGAGTTAAGAGATGCTAAGCATCTTCAATGCCAACAGTGATTTAAAACACCACTGATAAACAAGGTTATGACACCCCTGAGACTTGCTGCTCATCACCTCCTGAGCCTACCTGGTATCTATCAGATCCTTCCCTACTGGGGATGGGGGAGAAACAAAGAACTGGGTTTAACATTGTTTCCAAACTGTCACTGGAGGAAGGGCAAAAATAATCTACTCTCTTGCCCCCCACCACTCAGGTAACTTAAAACAAGAGTACTTCTGATTCAGTGTCAAGCACCTGCATAGCAAATAAAAGTCTTCAGAACAGCAAGCAGCATGCACATCAACATAGAATCTTTAAATGTGCATCATGCATCTGCAGTTCCCTTCATAGAACAAAACAAGTTGTTTCCTAGTGTGACAGTTTTACTCATTAAGGAATAACATACCAAATTCATCACAGCTTCTGTTTCCAATATTAGACTTTCATAATAAACTGGTTGCAAATGGCAATTCTGATCGAGAATCATTAACGGTGAAATGCTGCTGTACCGAATGTTTCACTTTCCTTGCTTTAAAAAGAAACTATATCCTGGTTTACACTTGTTTAGGTCTTTGAGATACAGAAATTTCTGCACACAGCTGTCACAGCATGTGTCAGTAGAATCTCCTGCTACAGGAAAATGTGCTCACCTGGATCCTCGGAAATATCCTTTAGAGATTTTTTTCATCCATGGCCATTTTTCTGCAGATCTGAAAATATTGTTTATACACGGCAATGAATGATTTAACATAACCAGGAAACAGCACTCTCATCAGTTGTTACAGCATAATCTCTTTATATTATTCTTTGTTTTTCAATGGAAGTCACTTTCTTCATTAGAGTAGAAAAACCTCTCAGCCAGGTCCAACAGAACACATTTTCCTATGAATATTGTGTTTAAGGCAACATGATACAGGATACTTTTCAGTACACCCCTTAGCCAAAACAGTGAATTGCACACAATCCCCTCACCAAACCTTAAACTTAGGGCATTAAAATTTACCTCAGATTTGAATCCACATTTTGTACTGTTGCTCTCTTTTTCTGTACTTCACTGAATATGGATACTGCAAAATGACTAGAGAGTTTCTAACTAGTTCCCAATTTCACTCATTTCCCAATTGGAAAACCCAAGCAAAGAACAACCACCAAACAACCAACCCTGCCTCATGTTTTGCATTTAAAACACAGGGGTTCATTGTCTTCCCAAATAACTTTCATTTTACATCTACGCAAGTCCTTCAAAACAGCTGTTCACAAGTTTTACTTCTGTCAGTGCCGTCACCTGCCTCCCTCTGGGGAACTCTTTGTGGTACTTTTCTGTTGCACCTGGCTTGACATCTAGGTCCTGATCCCCAAACTGATCAACCTTTGCACTACTTATAACCCAGTGACACAAGTGGGGCTCACTAAGAAAGCAAAGATAAGTAAATGCTTTGGACCTTCATTGTATTACATCACATTAGGCTTCAGCTATCATTAGTCCCATAGATCATCAGATTTTGAAGAAAGAAACACTCAATCTTGACATTGTGTCAGGTGATTGACATAAAGGTGGTTTTCTTATAATGTATCTATGTTCCCTCGCTGTTGAACACTTTGTCACTCTCCATGGGAAACAGCCCCTTATTCTGCTAACAGTCAAAAATCCTGCCAAAAGAAAGACTCCCAGTCAAAAACATCTTCTGTCTTACTCTCAGCCCAGTAATGACTCTTGATTCAGCCCAGTAATGACTCTTGATTCTTGGGAATGATTCCAGGTTTCTCTATTGCACAATGACACTCAAGTAAAACCAGATATAAAGAAGGCTTTCCTTTACCCTTCCAGAAGCTTACACAAACATCCCGGATCATCCCTGCAGTGAAAAAAACACAGCTTCTACAGAAGTAGTTGGAAACGAAGGAAAACATTTCCATATGCCAGGGGAGATGTCTGCAGGCAAAAGATAACTGCTATGTTATTGACAATCTCTATCCCAGCAAAAATGATAGTAATCTGGCCCTGACAGCATGAAGAATGGGTATTATTTTGTCCTCTGCATTTCTGACTCAAGTGTTGGAAACAGAAAAGCTCATTATAACTTCTAGATACATCATCCAAGGTTTCCAAGGAGAATTCCTATACAGTAGCTAGGCTGTACATAGTTAATGAGAAGCAAACAGATAGATCACAGGCCAACAGACCTATGGTCTTAGATTTCTACATTGGCCCGACGCTGCCTAGTGGTTGGTGGATTTTACTGTGCATTTGTCTTCCATTAAACCTCCACACACACATAATCACTTCCAAAACCTACCTTCTGAGGTCCTCTCTCATGAGGTCCCAGCGCCCTAAACCTGTCGGGTAAATTGGCCAAACAGCTGGTCCTCCTTCCCAAAATGTCCAGGCAGGATACATTATATCATTGTAATCAGGTGTCTTAAGAAAAAGAAGAGTAATGTAAGAATAAGGGTAATATCTACTTCAAGTTTACTCACTGAGCCCACCAGTAATGAATGTCACTTCTGGGAGTTCTGCTTGCTTTCTCCATTACCATTCCATGAGCAGCCATGAGAGCTTTGCTGTCACCATGGTGCTACTGGGGTTCTTTGGAATAAAGCCTAGTAATGAAATGTTTCAGTGATGTTAGAAAGGCTGCGTGACAACATGGGACCTTCACACTAGAAAATAACAAAAAAGGTCTGTGACATAGCTGATGAGTAAATAGCAGAAGACCTGAGCTCCATTCATTTTTCTGAAGATTTGTGCCTATGTGTAGCTACAAATGTTTTCTACTAAAAAGAAGTTAAGAAGCATTATTATTTCCTCAGACACAGAATCACTTACACTTTGACATTTAGGTTTCCCACACTTCCATTCATTCCAGCCTTCCTAGAGCTCACTTACTTCACTGTAACAAATACCCAACTCACATAAGAATTTCATTTCCTCACTCCTATTTGGATGCTTAAATCCCCATATAACCAGAGGGGAGAGACCAGCACTTAAGTAAGACTCAGCCCTTTCATGAAACCAAACTATAGGTTGCTTCCTTGCACTAATAATGAACTTCCTATATAATTATCCATCTACCTGTCACCTGGAGATACTGGAGAGGTTCCAAGGCCTCCAACATAGTCAGCAGGTTGGTGCACATGACATAGTAACAGGGGCTGAGGAATGGGTTTGTTCATGCAGACAAGAGGAGGCTTGGAGGAATCTAAATGCTGTCTCCTAATGGAAGAATTCAGATAAGATAGATCAGACTCCTTTCAGAAGTGCAGAGACAGAATGAGAGGCAACAAGCTTTGATTTCAGGAAAGGAAATTCTAATTAGATATTGGGAACATGTTTTCACTCTGACAGAGGTCAAACACTGTCTGGGGACACCCTGTATCCAGGATGTAGCCCACAGCACCCAGATCTAGCTGGTCCTGCTTTGAGGGTCAGGGTGACCTCTTGAGATCCCTTCCAAGTGAAATGAGTGTGTGCTTGTATGATCTGCTCCTTCTCAGTCTTGGCATAAACAGGCATTGATAAGAAATCATAACAGCTCCACCACCACCCCAGGGCTGGCCTTCTGAGGCGCAGAGTAGGACAATCCTTCAATCCCTTATGCTTTCAGCCTTACAAAGCACCCTGTACCAGCATCCTGGAGCCTTCCTCACAAGGGATGGTTAAATGTGAGCTTTGCCTGGGTCACTGGGTTTCAGTTATGGACAGGGCTGAGCTTACAGTTCAGATACTGGAAAACAATGACTGGAGAAGTCAGTTTCTTGCTGGGTCCTGCAAGGCGCCCAAGGGCAGGATGATGAATACAGCTGCAGAGATTGAACTCCTGCAACCTGCTCTGCAACAGTTTGGGTTCTGCTGGCTAGAGTTAAGGCTATGCAAGGGTCAAGACAGCTTACTGGCTTACTACTACATTTGGCAACAAACATGGTTATTGAATGACAGTTCTTGCAATGCTGCTCTGAAAATCCAGAGAGTTTGATAGCTGGGGACTAGCCAACAGGTATAGATCCTATTACGGTTCAGACTGCATGAGCTGAAAACCTGGGTTCAGAGTAAGACACTACAAGTTAGCAGAAACAGAATAGGGCCTGAACTAGCAAGACCAAATGGTTTACTGCCTCTTTCTGCATCTTACTTTCTGCTGGGCTTCAGCTATGACCAGGATCATGATCAGAGTTAGGCAGTGAGGGTGCAGGATTTGGGCACATTGGGCATACACTAAAGCATAGCAAGATTAGCTGAAGCTTGAAGTGTAACAGTATTTTGTTGGAAAGGATGAGACACTATGCTACAGTCAGGTTTAATAATGGGAGAAGTGGGAAAACATATGGGAGGGCTCTCGAGTGTGGAACAGAGAAGCAGAGAGCAAATGTATGCACCTCTGGGCATGTGTGCATGTCTGCAGATGGAAAACAATATCCAGGGGAAAAGGGCTCACAGGAGGCAAGAATACTACTGAGAAGAAAATCGGAAACACTTATCTGTGGTACCAGAAAAGAGAGGACTAAAATATTCACATTAAATGAGATGAACTGGATGATAGCTGACTGATGATCAAAAAAGCCTCAACAACGCTAATAAACTGCAGTTACAATTTTAACAGGGGCACTGCAGCAAATGACAGCAATGCTGGCACATATCCCATCCAGCTGTGCATCATTCCACTGTGGCAGACGTACAATTTTTGACCTGGAAGAGAAGCTAATGAGGTAAAAACTGTTCTATCAATAAATCTGCAAACCTGCCTGCCAGAAAACTGGAAGCAAAAGCAAACATAAAGAGCAGGCAATTTTGACACACACAAAATCTGTGGGAACCATCCTCAAAAGTAGGTTTCCAAGAGAAAGGAGAACATGCATGACTCAGAAATGCTCAGCTTTTAAAGATGTACACACCTTACTGAAGGAGAAGACTGGGATAATGGGTTTCATCCATGTGGGGACCTGGGGGTAGTCTCGCACATTGATCACCATTTCCATGTCAGGGAGGCGGTTGATGATCTCCAGAAGGAAGTGCTCAACTCCACTGCATCTGTAGAGAAATGCCATATGGGAAAGAGCTATAAGTAGAAGGCAGAATCCTACAGTCTCTTGTAGGCCTTTCCCTCTGAATAGGAGCAAAGGAGATGGCAAGCCTAAGCCATACCATGATGCAGGCTGGGAACTGCCTCTAGCAGCATCTAAGCCCCAGTGCAGTACAGACACGAATGAAACAACCCATTCTGGTAAATCTGGCCTGATCTGCAGCTTCCTCTGGGATCCTACAACCAACCAGCCCTTTGTACACTGAAGTGCCACAATGACACATACCTCTTGCTACACTTAAGCCTCAAACATTTTCTAGGTTTCTGTTCTGATAAGGAATTCAGACTTCTGAAATATAATTGTACTCAATGACTTTCAACTTGGCAGCATTGGAAAGAAGTGCTGTGACCCAGCTAGGGTGACAATATCTTCTGCACATCACTTACCTTGCAGGGAACAAGCAGTCCTGCTCACGGTACAGTTTGTTCTTAATGATCTGGTAGTGTGTCCCAAGCTTCCGGCTCACCACATCTGACATTATTTCCTTGGAAATGCCACCTTGAAAAGGAGCCAGGTCCTGCTTCCAGACACTGAAACAAAACAACCAGCCATTATTATGTACAATAAGAAGGATACTGTGCATTAAATTACTGCAGTATACAGAACAGACTTCTAGCTAAAACAAGCTGTCAGTATCTTCCAGGAGTGCTGCTATATGTGGCATAACAGAGAATCTGATTTAAGTCACTTGGAAGAGCTGTTACTCCATCAAAAGTCCAACCTTCACTCTTTGACTATGTGCTGTTTGCCCAAACAGAAAGCCTAACACAAGACTCTGAGGCTAAATCAAAATGGACAACTCCAGTTCCTCTCCTAGAAAGGATCTTACATACCCTGGCAGGTTATGGGTAAAAGTCTTCAGCTCACTTAACCTTTGAATTGCAAAGTTTGTGCTCTGGCCTTCCATGAACAATGGGCCAAGACCAAATTCCTCACACAATGTCATGCTGTTTAGACATTAAAATAGAACGGAAGAGTCTAGTTGCAAAGAAGAGAATCACCCAATACTGCTGGGGGCAGTGAAAGCCAGCCCAGGACAGGCCTATGTAGCATGTCCGCACGTCATCAGTGATCTCCAGGAACACTGTGAAAACATAAACCTAGTGAATAGAAGACAATACAGGAGGAAGCAGCTTCTATAAACTTAGTCTAAAGGTCTAAGATCAAATTGCTTGGAGAATTTAACAAACACTGTCAGATTGTAACAGCCATGGAGACATTCTCCCCACTTTTTGGTAGACACTGACTCAGTGCCTTAGTTTAATTTAGCACTATTGGGGTGATCCCACTGTAAGTGTGGTCAAACACAGGAAGAGGTTGCCTAGAGAGACTGTTTCTCTCTGTTTGCACAGATAGTTCCTATTCTATGAGTTATTCAAGCTTGACTGGCCACAGTCCTGGCAGCCCTGCTTGAGCAGATGGATGGACTTGACAATCTCAAGATGTTCCCTCCAACCTCCAGGATTCTACTATTTTGTAATGAGGTGGAAACCAGTAAAACTACATAAAGACTTGCCATTGTGCAGATGGGCTGACCAAAGGATAAGCAGTCTGGTAGGGATGCAGATGTAATGAGTTTGAGATCAGGAAGAAAGTTGCAATTTTATGAACCATCAATGTCATTGTAGCCTAAGTGACAACTGAAAGGTAGCTTTTAAAAGCTCACACGAAAGACTTGCTAGCAACACTGCACTGAGTGAATAGGCAGAAGTGGATTGTTAAGATATAAATATCACCAGCTATGTGCACAGTTTATCGCATGATCATATATGAAATGCTGAACAGTCCATGGTCAATGTGTATGTACAACCTCAGAGGACAATAAGGAGTGTGATCAGTTTGCAGATGGACATACCTTCTACTGGAACTAGGGAGGTCAATCTGTTTCACACAGTGCCATTAATAACTTCCTCCTTGCAAGCACCACCATCATGAAACACTCCAGGCTTGGGGACAAGTGGCTGGAAAGCTGCTCAGTGGAAAAGAACCTGGGGGTGCTGACTGATGGTGCTGAACATGAGTAGCTTGGACGCAGGCAGCCAAGAAAACCAACAGCATCCTGGCCTGTATCTGCAATAGTCTGGCAGCAGGGCCAGGGCAGTGACTGCCACCCTGCACTGGTGAAGCTGCACCTTGAAATCTGTATTCAGTTCTGGGCCCCTCACTACAAGAGAGACACTGAGGTGCTGGAGCAGTGCCAGAGAAGGGAAACAGAGCTGGTGCACAGCCTGGAGCACAAGTGGGATGGGGAATGGCTGAGGGACCAGGGGGGATTTAGTCTGGAGAAGACAAGGCTCAGGAGGACCTTATCACTCTCTACAACCGCCTGACAGGAGGATGGAGACAGAAGGGGGCTGGTCTCTGCTCCCAAGTATCAAGTGAGAGGACAAGAGGAAACGGCCTCAAGCTGTGCCAGAGGAAGGTTGGACTGGATATTAGAAAAAAATTCTGCACCAAAAGGGTGATCAGGAACAGGCTGCCCAGGGCAGTGGTGGACTCACCGTCCCTGGAAGCATTCACCCTTAGTGACATGGCTTAGCAGTGTCTTGGGAGTCCTGGGTTAACAGCTGGACTTGATGGTTGTCCTGGGTTCAGCTATACCAGTCATAGGTGAACCCAGGACAATGATCTTAAAGGTCTTTTCTAACCTAGCTGATTCTATGATGGCTGCAACCTTAAAGCCCAAACATTCTCAACCTGATTCCCAACCATCAGTGCTAGCAACGGTATTTCCTCTCATGGCCAGAGGCCTCTGCAGGCAAAAGGAAACTGCTCTCTCACCTTTGGTGGCAGCTGCAATTCTCCTTTACACATGGCTTATAGACTTCCACAGCTTTCTTAATTTGGTCCGTTATTTTTTTCCATTTGGCATCTAAAACACACATAGAGGAAGGAAAAGTCATAGCAATCCATCCCTTACACTACCAAAACAACTAGCGGGAGCTGAACAACATTCCTGGTCCAGTTGGAAATAGCGATGCACCAGGGTCTCCCAAAACACGCTAGCACTGTTCCAGTCCCGGCAGCCCAACCAGGGGATGCTTAAAGCAAGGAGGGGAAAAGAGGACCCGCCACTGAAAGGGTCCAGGGACGGAGGAGTGGTTTAGGCGGCCCGCTCTTCCCGGCTTCCTTTCCACCCCAGGCGGCCACCGCGGGGTGCTGTCTGTGGTGACACTCCCTCACAGGACTCGCCGCTTCCGTCCGGACCATCAACCCGCCCCTCATGCAGCGAAGCCGCATCCCGTTCCCCATCGCTCGCAACACCCTCCCGCCTGGGCAAGGCGAGGAGCGTCGTACCCCGCTCACCTGCGGGATCCAGCCACCACAGCAGCACCCATAACGCCAACGCCTGCCGCCGCATGTCGCCGTCGCCGCCGCCGCCACCTCGGCTCTACTGCGCATGCGCGACCCGCCACCGGAGGGACAGCGCGGTCAGTGGGTGATGACGCCCTCACCAAAGATGGTGGCCGCCGCCGTCAGCCCGGCACAAAGATGGCGGCGCTAACGGCGGTTATGGTGCCGCGGTGCTTGATGGGAGCTATAGTTCCCGCGACGCTCAGTGGCGGCGTCCGCAACTCCGCTCCTGTGCGCCTCAGGAATCATAGAATCACAGGCTGGTTTGGGTTGGAAAACACTTTATGATCATTCCGTTCCAACCCCCTGCCACAGGCAGGGACACCTTCCACTGGAGCAGGTTGCTCCAAGCCCCATTCAATCTGGCCTTCAGCACTGCCAGCAGTGGGGCAGCCACAGCTTCTCTGGGCACCTTGTGCCAGCACCTCACCACCCTCACAGGGAAGAGCTTCTGCCTAAGATCTAACCTGAACTTGCCCTGTTCCAGTTTGAAGCCATTACCCCTTGTCCTAATTACAGTTCCTAACGAAGAGTCCCTCCCCAGCATCCCTATAGGCCCCCTTCAGATACTGGAAGGCTGCTATGAGCTCTCCACGCAGCCTTCTCTTCTCCAGGCTGATCAGCTCCAACTTCCTCAGCCTGTCTTCATACGGGAGGTGCTCCAGCCCCTGATCATCCTCGAATCCCACACACCTCATGCAGGATCTTGTGCACCTGGCAGCCCTTGCTCCCTTTGGGATATTTTGTAGGGGAGAGAACTTTCCTGGACACCTGAATTCACCAAGCAGTTTGTCCACCCTCTATGGCGCTCCTTCTGGCCCGACCTCTCGCTGTTTCCAACACCTGATTCAGTTTGATCATAGAATCATGGAATCACAGAATGGGACCTCAAAGATCATCTAGTTCCAGTCCCCCTCCAACTGGGTAACTGAGACTATGAGCGAACTGTGAGGGAGTAAATGAATGTTGTGTGTATTATCTGCTATTAATAGTAACAGTGTCATCGGGTGAAAACCTTGAGCACTCTGCCTGTCTCATTCTCAGCTTCCACTGCACAACCAAAAAATTTTAAAGTAAATAAGGGGAATTAATCCCTTCTTTCCATTCTCTCCTAGAGCCCCTCTGTCTTCCTTTTGATTTCTGCAGAGGGTCTGCTTTCTTCCTTTTCCTCTACAGTCTCTCTCACAGCTGCAGTAGTAACAGATCCAATTCCGAGGCCAGTCTGGAGGCTTCCCAAAAAGCGTGAACCTTAAGTAAGGTAAAAGCAAAAACTGCCTATACTCTTACATGAACAATGTATCTTATACCTTACTCTACATATCATCCCTAACATGGCTAATTCAACCAATATTTCTAGCACAGTTTTCTGTCTTCCCTTTCAAGTTCCAGACCAGATTTTCCTGCTTCTTTCCCATGTGACTGAATAGAGACATCAGCTGTGATGCTCCAACACCATTTCTGGTTGTTTCTCACAGCTCCCTGCTAGTCTCCTACACAGCCAGTAGAGCTGTAGTAGTTCAGTCTGTAGCAAAGGTTATTTCAGGTTCTTTCTCTTAAGCAAAGAGTAGGAGTGGTAGTCAGCATAAATGTTTAATAGGCCCTGAGAGCTAAGACTTTAAGATGAAGCTCCTTTTGAAGCTACATTTACAGCCTCTGCTCTCCCAGGCTTTGTATAATGAAAGCACCCCAGGCCGCTGTGGTATGGTTTTGGCATGCACCGTAGTTCCCTGCAAGCACCCTGGATGGTTGTAAGCTTCAGAACCCCTTGACTCTCACTTCAAACACAGCCTTTGCCTCACCTGCTCCACCTTCTGAATTTCCTGCAAATCCAGAGCTCTGTGCAGGAGCATCTGGCTCTGATCTTTGATACCCTCCCTCAAACACAGTCCCGCCCTCATTTTTTTCTCTGCCAAGTCAAGCACAAACACCCACAATCTACTTTCATCATGTTCCATGTGCCGGGAGTGGAAAATCACTTGGCTGTAAGTCTGGTGTCCTTGCTTTACATATTCATAGGTTAGACGAAGGGTGCTTGGGAAAGTAAGGGTGCTTGGTTGTAAGATTAAGTTAAAGAAAATGTGCTTCCTACATCTTGAGTTTCTCTCAGAGCTGTGGTCTGCCTTTTCTAATCGCTTGTTCGGGGGTGCCGGTGGGGGATTTTCTTCTTTAATTCATCACTTTGTGCTACATGGAGATCCTAGGTTTTCTGAACTCCCAAACGATGGTGAATTTTTCATATGAAGGATAGCCATCCTACCTGCACTGAAGCTCTCCAGAAGTATGGATAACTAGAGAAGGTTTATGCACAGCTGGAAAAGGTAGTGCCAGCAAAAGGGGAAACATCCGGACATTAAAAATGAAGCTTCCAAATAGTAGATGTACGGCTCTTCTTATAACCTGTGATTGATGTTACCAGGGCTTCCTGGGGCTGAGCCCAGTCTTCCCAAGAAGAAGCCACATGGCTTCTAGAGAATCAAGATTGTTTCCTGTTGGTGACCTCCTTGTGGATCTTCTTTTCCCTTTGGCTCTGTCCTGTGTCCTGTAACACACAGCCCTATGGAGGTGTTCTGCTGTGGCTGTCGGGATTTAGGAAAGCTGGCCACATCTGCAGTACATGGCTTGGGGGGTGTTTGGCGTTGAATATTCAAGTAGGCTAATTATGAATCTGTTACAGTAACTGGAGAACTGTGTGAGAAGTGTAGTACCATATGACAGCTAGTAAGGGCTTGGGTCATGAACTGAGGCTCAGACTAAGACTGCGGGGCCTGCAGAACTGCTGAGTTGGACTGGGCAAAGAAAGTGCAAAACAAGTGCAGGAGATCCCACAATTTGGTCTTGATGAAACCCCATCCAAGTCTGCCAGCAAAGGAAGTCAGTAACCCAGCCCTTAGGCCAGCCTGAGGGGTCGTGAAGGCAATGGAAACAATGGAGGAGCCAAGAAAAAGTGGTCAAGGCATCTGTAGCTCGAGCCTGAGGTTGAAGTTTAAGTACTTGTGCATGCTGTGGGAGCAACACAAACCAACTGCATCTGGTGCTTGAGAGGAGACACAAGAACTGCAGTGGTTTCAGCCCTTGAGGAATTTGTATGTGCCAGGGCATGCCTGTGCTCATGACAGTGGTGACAGTATTATAAATACTTTTCATAATGGCAGCAGAGAGTAGCAGCCCCAAAAGGGAAGAGGGACACCTGTTTAGTGTGAACCCTATGTGTAAATGCGTGTATAAACATGGGGTCAGGAGTATAGTTAATCCTTCTAATTTGCACTCCTAAAAAAGGGAACAGGCAAATCCATCTTTCTTGGACAACTTAAGAAAATGTAGGACTCTTGCACAAAGGGATGAGCTGAGGAATTAACAGTCATCATCACCCCTGTACAAACAACAAACTAGAAAAGGCACAGATTTGTAATGCTTCAGTGTGGGGGGACCTGGTAGATTCAGAAGGTAAAAGGCCCTTTGCATTATAAAAGGGGTGTATTAAATATTTGTACCCATTTGCCTTTGTATTTGAGTTGCAGGGCACAAAAAGAAGCTAAAATTAAATATATTCTTATAGAAAAGGCCTTGGCATTAGGGCATGGCTGTAAAGACTTTTTAAAATCTGTTTGAGAGGCCATGTTAACTAAAGCTGATCATAAATCACTTTTTGCCATTGCCAGTGGGGATCTGGCAAACACCTTCCTGCAAACAGAACGTCTCTTTCTTTAGCTACAATTGTATAAATGGCAAATTGAATGTGAACCTGAGAAAGATTTAGTAGTTACAGGCATACTCTCTGGAGCCCTTGACAAAAATGCTGTGGAACAAAGTCCCAGGCTAGATTATGTATATGTCAGTTGGGGAAAACAAAACAGAAAACCCCAGCCCTGTCAGTTCTCAAATGAAATGCAGAATTCTATTGCTAGTGGTTTGCTGAGGATGAGACACTGCAGGATGTAATTAAGGTTCTACTAGAAAATGATTTGCACAGCTTATTCTGTCCCTGTTTCAGATTAAAACGATTTAGATACCACTTCTCTGAGGCATGAAGAAAACTGATCCTTGAAATGCTGCAGGAAAATAAAGATACAGAAAGCCATTTAGAGCCTGAAGGCAGCGTGAGACATCTCTGTCTCCCTCAATAGTCAGAAATACAAGTGATGTTAAGTGGAGGAGAGCATGCTGGTAGAAGACACTCGCCATCTAGAAGGAAGCTAACGAAGTAGGCTTGCATCTGCTTGACGTGGGAGTCCTGAGCAGCCATTTTCATGTACTACAGCATTATAAGGGAGCAGGTTGCTTATGTCTGCCAACAGAGGATTTTATATACATTAACAGTAATGTCTGTCAATGGACCACAGTTCAGTACACACTGATGTTTATTGCAGCTAATCCTAAAGGTGGATGGATTTCCATGCTGGTGGAAAGTGATGTTGAAATACTGCCAGAAAGGGGTCACCATCAATCTGTTGCACTTTTGGCACTACTGAGTTGCAGTGGATTGTCACACCTGTGCTAGCAGAAGCTGGTATCATAGTAAGGGTGGGTTGGTTAAGTAAACAGTATGATTTGGTAGCAAGTAGTGAAACAGCAGGAAACAAGTAGTGAAACAGCAGGAAACGCCAGTTACAGATGGGATGCGCTCTGTGGAGACTGCGTGATCATGTGGAATGGTTGTTGTAGGCAGTGCATGCTGTGGAGAAATAGATTCACATTTTCCAGATTCCAGGGTGCAGTGGGAGGGTGTAAATTGCTGCCCTTCACAATGGTGGTGTCAGGTTAGAGTGGCTGTAATCCAGAAAAGCAAACAGCTAGAAGTAATGGGCTATATGCTAATTAACACGTTTTCCAGAAGACATGGGTGGCAACACAGGACATCTGGGACAGCAGGACATTTATTGAGGGGAGCAGACAGCTTGTATGCACTTGCCATTGTCCATTACTTGGGTCTGCTTGAACTTGGCTGTCCAGTGAAGCTCCTCTTTCAGAAGAGGAGATGCCATTGTGCAGAGGATCCTGCTGAACAGCACCAGTCAGGTAAAGCTCAGACAGTGGTTAATGCAAAGCTGTTTGGAGTTCCTGGTTAGGAGTAATTCATGAACAACACAGAATATGGGAGCTTTTACACGCTAATTCAACTAGCAAAAAATGGCATGTTCATGTACATGTGCAAAGTTCTGAGTGTTGAAAGAGCTCTAGTTCCTTCTAAAGTCCCAGCACTTGCTGCTACCGTAACTGCTGGAGAATTCCTAGATGTTTGTGACTCTACAGACATTAATTCATTCAAGTTGTTAAATCATTGAAGCATTGAACTGTAATTGTCAGCAGCTTTGCTCCAACTACTTTTTTTTTTTGCAAAGCTGCACAAAAATTGTGCTTTTCTGTATCTTAACATTGCTTGAATATAATAGAATTTCCTTCTGCTAATAAACTGAGGCATTAAGTTTCTAATTTAAGGATAGGACAAAATGACTTGTGCTGTGATTTCTAATCATGAGAGAACTCTTCTAATGTGCACACGTTCAGTGTTTGTCTTATAAAAATGATTCCTTAACAATGCCCATTGCAGCTAATTTGTAACTTCATAGTGTAAACATTGATTCCTAAAGTTTTTTTAATAGATCCCCAAGCTACTTAATTATCACCTACTGACCCTTGTTTTCTAATGGTGATTAGTTTAGTTTCCTCAAACTTTGGAAGACCTGGGTCTCAAGTGGCAGTAAGATGGACAACTTCTTATTCCATATTTAATAGGCTAGGAAGGTCTCCAAAGCATTATTAGTTTATGTCTTCCCAGGGGCAGGATCTTCCCTTCACAGCAATACCTCTCTTAGCTGGACATCTAGAATGTTCTTACTGGTTCAGCTAAAGCTTGTATTAAAGTCAGGGATAAGCAAACACAAACCAGAACTTCTCCAGGATTTAAAACATCCCTTCTCTCATTAAGCCTCTTGCTTGTGGTTGGCTTCTTTCAGGTCTGGATTCTTAAGTAGCCATGTCTATGTGAGTTGAGGGGAGAGAACAACCTATTTTCTGAGAACAATTTTCCACAAGGAAAGTCTTTAGGCTAACTTAATCCCTATTACAGATCCACTAATGTGAACAGTTATCAGAGCTGAACTTCACTTACAGGGATAGACCCTTTCACTGCAGTTTTGCACTATTTAAATGACCAGCACATTGTCTGTAACGTCAGAGCATCACATCTTACTCTGATGCTCTTGCAGAGCACATGGTTAGAGAGCAGTTCACGGACTTGCCCACTTTGAACTAGCTATCACCCCCAGGAAAGGGGATGGTTGTAGAAAAAGTTGATCAATCTCTATCTGCATTTGGAAAAATAAAAGGTGAGGCAAGGTGGAAAGAGATTGGAATGGATATGGAAATTATAGAAGGATCATCAGAGACACCAGGGATTTCAAATGCTTTTAAGGCCATTGCAGACTGTAACACACATTCCTTATTGACTTTGTTTTGCTGTATAGACTCATCACTGATCTGTAGGAGGCACTAAGCAACTCACATGTCCTCAGAGAAAACCCTGTACTGCCTCTGCTACAGAAACAATAGTTGTACTTTGCTTGTCAAGTTAAACCCACAGTTTATAGAAGGTGAATAATTACCAGCTATTGGAGATCTGAGGAGCAAGAGATGCATGCATCCGGAAGAGATTTTAAACAGTCGGCACAGGGTTCAACAGATGACTTGCACTCCCCTGCAGCAGCCTGGGGCATCTCCTTGTAAAGGACTGAGAAGAATACGTTTGGGCTAGGAATCTAAGCCCTTGGACCATGTGCTGCAAGCAGCTGTGTTGTGTAGAGTACCCACATGGCTAAAAGCACATATTCGGTCCCCAAAGCAAAATAAATCCTGTCCTGGTAGCATTGTTGGTTACTGAACTATATTTGAGAAGAATTGAAGTAGGAAGTGTGGGGAAAGTGCAAATTAAAGTAAGGGGTATAAAAGAGAAAAAAAAAAAAAAAAAAAAGAGAGACTGATTTTTACTCTATTTAGGTAGAAAATCTGAGAAAAGCTTTTACTGATCAGAAAGGAGAGCTGCTGGAAGGGACTTCCAAATGCAATAGTAGTTGGTTCTCTTGTTACCTCCTATGATCAGAGGGCTAGATCTGTCTTAAAATGGATACTTAGATGGTCTGTCAGTGACAATAGGGCACAGCTCAGAGATGCTCACCAGTCTGAAACAAGCAGTGAGACTTTGTCAAATACAGTATCACTGAAAACTCAGAAAATGGGACTGAAAGATGCATTGGGTTGCCTTCTAGTCCATCCCTCTATACAGCAGCATGGCTAGCTGTATGTGTCATTCTTGACCAACATTTGCCCTTTTCTTAAAGACATGCAGTGATGGAGCCTGTTCAGATTTGTAGGAATTTTTGGCTCATTTTGGCTTGCTTCCATGGTAAGCCCAAATCCTGTCTTCCAATGCTGGCATTGTAGCTCCCGCACAGCTAGTCCTACTACATTTGAATAGCTGATTTTTCCTAAGTAATTGTAGAATTTTGCATGTCTTTTTTTGAATAACATCTGTTTTTTTTCCAGACTTTCTCAGATAATCAAAGCTGGTTTGAATACTAAGTCTTTTCCATCATGTTTGCAGCCCCTCCCAGCAAGGTGCCATCTAAAAGTTTAATAAGTTCAACCTCTGTTCCTTTATTCTTGTCACTAATGAAAATACTGAATAATACAAGTTCTGGGAGTTCTTCACAAAAATCTAGCTTGATGCATCTCTTCAGTTTGATGGAGGAGTAGCAGTAACTTCACTGCATATAAAATTTCCCTCTCCCCCAGCTGACAATCAAGAGCAGATTGTGAAATGTTCCAAGTTTAATACCTTCTTAAGAAGAACAGTCTCCAAAGGCAGGGGAAATGCAGAATACACCTAACAGCAGAATCTACTCATAGATTGTAGAAGATCCAGCTGATTCTAGCTATAAAATCCATAAACATTTAAAGAGAGATGATCTGCTCGAGGAAATTCTTTAAGTATTTATGGCATCCTGCCAGACAGCTACGAGGCCATCTCCTGGCCCTAAAGCTGGAGTGTTACAGAAATAGTCTCAGCAAAAAAAAGACCTCTGTGGATTTAAGTCTTTTGGAGCAGGTAGGACCTCTGTAGAAAGCTAGCAATTCCTTTAAGGCTTTAATGCTTTGGAAAAAAAGCTCTCATGATTTGCTACTTTTGACTTTTGAGTCATACAGTAATCTCATACTGGTGGTACATTGATCTGCGTGTAGCTAAGCACTTCTCAGACATACTTCAGAGGGTGCTTACACATTCAAATGACCAAGAAGAGTGCTTGAATTTTTCAAGGCAATGATGCCTTGCACCTTCAAGATTTAAACCAGCCTCTAACTTTTTGGTATCAGGAAGAACACTCCACAGAAGGCAGATTATTCAAAGTGATTGTGCTGCTGATCAAAGGGACCTCAACAGGCGGGAGAAATGGGCTAACAGGAGTCTCATGAAGTTCAACAAAGGGAAATGCCAATCTCTCTCCCTGAGCAGGAATAACCCCATGCCACCAGTGCAGGCCAGGGCTGAGAGGCTGGAAGGCAGCCATGCAGAGAAGGACCTGTGGGTTCTGCTGGACTCCAAGTTGAACATGAACCATCAATGCAACCTTGTGACAAAGGCAGCCAATTGGGCTGCACTAGGAAAAGCATCACCAGCAGGTGGAGGGAGGTGATCCTTCCCCTCTGTTCAGCACCGCTGAGGCACATCTGGAGTGGTGTCCAGTACTGAGCACCCCAGTACGAGACAGACATGGGCTACTGAAACAAGTCCAGCAAAGGGCCAAAAAGTGAC
This sequence comes from Pezoporus wallicus, assembly GCF_028554395.1. Classification (NCBI taxonomy): domain Eukaryota; kingdom Metazoa; phylum Chordata; class Aves; order Psittaciformes; family Psittacidae; genus Pezoporus; species Pezoporus wallicus. Next base: position 2,614,420 of record NW_026638360.1, on the reverse strand, counting down.
TAAGGGCTTGGAGCATTTCTTATATGAGGAAAGGCTGAGAGGACTGGGACTGTTCAGCCTGGAGAAGAGAAGATTCAGGGGGATCTTATCAATGTGTACAAATGCCTGTAAAGAAGACAGAGCCAGACTTTTCCCCATGGTATACAGAGAAAGGACAAGAGGCAACAGGTACAAACTGAAACACAAGAAGTTCTGTGTGAACATCAGAAAACACTTTTTAACCACTTTTTTCTTTTAGTGTGATGAGGGGCTGAATACTTGAATGGGTTGTCCAGAGAGGTTGTAGAGTCTCTGTCCACAAAGATATTAACAAATCTTACTAGATACAGCCCTAAGAAACCTGCTCTATTTGACCCTGCTTTGACCAGGATTGGACCAGACAATTTTCAGAGGTCTCTTCCCACCTCAATGATTTTGTGATTCTTGGGGACACTCTTACATGTTCCTCCAAAGCACCCATGTGTGGCATCATCATAAACAGGGCACTGACTTGAGTTCCAGCTTGCACAGAATTCCAAAGAAGGAATCTGCATTTTGGTGTAAGGAAACAAGAGAAAGGTATCTGTTTCCTGTGTCTCTCACACTTAGCAGAGACACTACATATGTGCCAACCAATGCCAACTGATATATGCGTATATGTGTATATGTGCCAACTGATGCCAAATTAGCATTTACACATAGCTAACTCTGGAAAGGCAAAAAGAGGCAGTAAAGAAAGCCCTATGTGATTTAAGTGCAGACCTTTCTATATTAACAGGTTTGGATACATAAGGAAGCTTTCTCTCCATTATACATTCTTTACTGCTATAGTTACTGTTTTCCTATCATTGTGTTTTTACTTACAGGTAGAGATGAATGCAAACCATCCCCATTCTGACCTAACGATGAAGCAATTGCATTTTCTTTCCCATAGTGGGAGAGAACAGGGACAAAGCTGATGCCCCAAGCCACAGCCCTGACACAGGATACCATTAGTTTCAAACAACCTGTTTGAAAAAACAGAGGATGGAGAGATGTAGAGCTGCTGTCAGGAGGGTCTATGGGAGCATCACCTGGCAAAGGACAAAAGAGAGCACTTGGTCCAAAGGCAGATTCCAGTTTTTGTATGGGGAAACTGCCTTTGTGCATTTCCACAGTGTTTAGAGCAGTGGCACTGGAATGGAAGACAGAGGTTGTGTATCAAAAAAGCATTTTGCTATTGCAACTGATTTCTTCTCTACATAGAAACAACCCAGCAAAGCCTCAAAACAAGCCATGCAATAAGCAAACAGCATATTGGATTTTTCTCTAAGGTATATTAACAATGTGTATTTTTCTCAGCTTCTCAGGCAGACCTTTTCCTGTCCTGTCTATTTCTTATTTCACATCCTTTATTTCCAAGTTGCACAGTCTTTGTGTTCACTGCAGAGACACCTGTGTAAATATAGTCTCTTTCATAGGTCCTGATATGTAGTTAAATGCTGCTTTCTGAAGGCATATATAACACCGTAAGAAAGAAATAATTCTTCAGTTTATGAGTAGGTCAGAGAGCATTACTTGTTGCTCAAATGTAGCACTCCTTTCTTACTTTGGAGTGCAGAACCTAGAGCTCTTCTTGTGCTCCAACTTCAGGTTGTTCTGTGGGTTACCCTATCAAAAAAGTAAGAAGGAAAACATTTTAACATGTTTACATGTTAACATGTACATAAAGTTTGATTGGTATGTCCATAATGCTTCTCTATATCACAAAGCAATAAAGGTCCAATCTTTCTATACTAGCATCCGATAATTCTTGACTGAATTTGAGGGCTGGCCTATTATTGGGATGTAACTGCTGTGTGAGGCAGAGTAGCAGAAGAAGCCATTATGTCACTGCATCTGGATGCCATATACATTTTCTGTTGCCAACAGCTGGCCTGCCCAACCAGGTGGTTTGAATTGGAATTGCAAAGTGCTGCCATGGTGCTGGTTATCAGCAAGTTCTGGCTGCAGAAGTGTTAGGCTCTGAGTTCCAGCTTCTGTGGAGCTGAACTGGCTTTCTCTGAGGGCTTTTCCAACAGAATCCAAGATGCAGTGACAACACTGCCTGCATTGTGACAACACTGCCTACGCTGTGACACACAAACAATGTAGCGTTTCTCTCTGGTACAACTAGCTGCTGAGCTCTCTGAACCCCAGCCCTGATGTCCTCATAGGACATCTGCAGTAAAATAAAATGGCCTGCAGGTCTGGAGCGAGGCTGCTGGAGCTTCTCCTGTTATCCCAGATCTAAGACACCAGGGAGAAGGAAGAATTTCTCCTTTCCAGAACAATGTTTCTCATTAGCCCTAGTTTCAGGCAAACAATTTTTTGATGAACTGGTATCCTTCATCAGGACAACAGTACCTTAAGTGCACTCCTTTCGGGGCCATGTTCTTCGTGCATTATTCCCTCCTGCCTTGAAAGAAGAGCTGTTTGTATTTACAAGTTAATCTGGACAGTGTTGTTCTACCACATGGAGTAGCATAGGGCGACACTAAGATGTGCCAGACTCCCTGGCTTTTTTTTCCTTTAAGCCACAGGGTGTTCCAGACTCGCTCTTCACTGTGCACTCCCTGAAATGGGAGTGTTGTGTTGCTGAAGTGGTGGCCTTGGGCAAGATGTAGTATGGGATTTCTCCCACCAGCTCTGGGGTTAAGTGCCAGCATTGGAGTGCTTTGTCTTGCTCTCCCCTCCTGTCCTTCTTTCCCTCCCAAGAACCAGGGAGAAGATGTTGCCCCTGTCTTAACCCATATCCACTCAGGACAAAGAGGGCTTCTCTCTCGGACTCCAGAAGTGAAAGCAGCCCCCACTGCTGGAGCATCTTCAGCTGCTGGTGCCCCTCCTGCTGCTGAAGTGTAAATACCCAGTAGCTCTTTTAACCACCCTTCTCATACTACTTGAAAAATAACTTTCTCTTGTCATTAATGCTGATCTATAGCCGCATTAATGTGTGAAATCACTGGGTGTGAAAATAGTGTACTAACCACTACTTAATGTAATATTACGACAGTAATGTCTCTAAAAATATCTTGTCCACTTGATTGCTTTCATTGTGAACTAGAGATAATGTACCACTTACAGCTGATGATTAAAATTCATAAAGCTTTGGTTCTTAATTACAGCAACTTGCAATCAAAGTGAAATGTCAGATCCTGAGTGTTGTTTATCTGTATACAAATTCACAAAACCAAGAAAATATAAGGATCATCTACACAACAAAGCTGAGCTGCTTTGCTTTAAGGTTAAGTATAATAAATACCCATGCACGTATTTATTGAGACAGGCTGGAATTGGTGAGCATGAGATCTTTGACACGGCAGAACTCATCTCGTATGAAATGCACATCCTTGGGAATATTCAAATGTTTAAATTATGGAAGAGATTTGGAAAATGCATTGATGAAGATGGAAATGTAAACTTCATAGAAAACTGTCGTGGGTGGGTGAAGGAATTATTTGATGGACCATGAATAGAAATTTTGCAATTCAGGTTCAAGGTTAAACGTAAGATGGAGATACCTGAAAATGCAGAGATGGATTCACGTAGCTCTGCAGAATTGTCGTGGTGGCAGCATCCTCAGCTTCAAATGTCAAAAGCATATAATTATAGCCATGCTCATGGCCAACATGAAAATCAAGAGGGTTTTGTATGCCCTTAGCTCTGCATTTCCAGAGCTATGGCATTCCCTTTTTTTCCCAGGGTTTACAGTACTCTGGACTGTAATTTTCCCTAAATTTACTAACACATACTCTTAGCCCCAATTCCATGTCAACATAGCAACATAGCTCCCCCGCTGCCTTTTTGGTTTTGTCCTGGTATGCGAGATACAGGCACAGCTAAGTGTAGAAACAACAGTTTTATTCCATTTATAGTCCTACTGGCATTCTTCATTTGTTTTATCTGTCCTGTGCCAGTCTGGAAAAATCCAAACCACAGAGAGCCAATTTCTCATAACATCAGTAAAACAAAATAACATTAGAACAATAGGATCACTTCCTTACTAAATCTGAGTAGTTCCATTTCTTTCTTCTGATTAAATGTCACTTTGAAGATCTGTCCCATTGTTGGAAACTTCTTTAGAAAAGCTAAGGGTTTTTTTTTCCACAGGATACTCCCGCTGTCTACACACTGATTAGTGTTTTGCATCCTTTTAGATGCAATCCAGTAGATTAAAACCAAATCTTTGCATAAATGGGAAATCCAACCTTGACAATGGTATTTGTTTTCCTAGGCTTTCCATACCAACTGTCCCTTCAGGTGTTACTCTTCCTCTTGGTTTGGCCATCTTTGCAGTGACACTGATGAGGAAAGTACTCAATTTTAGAGATGATCCAGTACACCCAAATGTTATTCCCTTGGCAGTTTGTCTTATAGACATTTGCTATTTGCCTGCCTCTGTTCCAGCTACACTAGTGAATGTTTCTGAAACATGAAAACCATTTCCTGTGATGGGTGCACCATGCAGCTCTGATTCACTGTGACTTAACTGGCATGGAGTGTGTCCTACTGGCTCTCGTGGCCTATGATGACTTTGTACCTGTCTTCTGGTGTTTACACTACTTGTGTGTCATGAACAGCACAGCTACTTTGCTACTTCTGTGGCTCTGTGGCTTGGTGAGTGCCCTGGTACGTGCTCTCCTAATGTCAGCCTTAGCCATCAACAGTTTATAACAGCTCAGCACTTGGGTGCTACCAGAGCTCTCCTGCCCAGACTGCTGCTGCAGCAAAAGCTGCTCTCCACATGAATCGTGGTTTGATTTGAGTGAGCCTGTTCCTTAGTGGATCCAAGGTTCGTGGGAGTTCCTGGGGATGATCTTCTGTAGCAGTTTCACAGGTGCCATCAAGAAGCAAGCTCAGCCACAAATGCAGCAGAAGCAAAGTAAGTAAACTTCCTGTCCTAATTCTGCCCTGTGCAACTTCAGGCCAACCCCTTTGAATGGGGCATGGTATGAGTTTGCAGGGATGTTAGCTCTTTGTAGCAGCTTCAAAAAGGCTTCAAGTTCACTGAGTCCTGCTTGGAGCTTTCCCCTATTCAGTTTGTGATCCCTGTTTCAGTGTATAAGATGTATGTGGCACTGTCCAGGCCAAAAAAGAGCATTCTCATAGTGAAAAAAAAAACACCTCCTTCCTCCTTTTGATGTTCCAGCCAGAAAGTAGGAAACTTGATACAAAGGTCCTGCTCGTCTTTGCAGATAATTTGGTTCCTTACATCTCAAGCAATGGGTTTGCAATATCTTGCTCCCTGCAAAATCTCTAAGTTAGCCATTCTTTCCAGTGCCAAATGAATCGTGTTTTATGTCAGGTGGCTTTGCAGCTGCAAGCAGCATCTGTATGTACCTCCTAGTCTGCTTCCAGAGCTTCCAGTCTGCTTCCAAAGCCTGAATGAGCTCATTTGCAGGTAACTGAGGTACCCCTCCCTCCACAGCAGTGCGCACTATGAACATGTCCCTCTCAGTTTCCTTTTCAGTCCAGCTTTTGGGGCTGTTCACAGCCCCTGGGAGGTTTAGGTGCTTCTCCTGGGATTCTGTGGTGTGGATGTGAAAGGAGATGCACCTAGCAGAGCTGTGTCTATGTTGAGCACAGAGGTACAAATAAATGCAGTGCAATAGCAGAAGGCAGAATGTGGCACAGAGATGGGTAACCAGGAGCTGCCTGTCTTGGAGGAGGAATCTGAGATTTTCTGAGCAGCCTGAGCCCACTGAGGACGTGTCCTCAAGAGTCTGACAGCTATCCCACTCACATGAAACACCACATGTTGAGGAATTCAGTCTGAGCACAGTGGGCCAGGTTTGCATTGCGCCTGTTGACTCTTCACACTTCCCAAGTGCTGCAAAAAGGCATTAAAGGGGAGGCAGGCCCTGGCAGTTGCCCTTCATGCCACTGGAAACACTGCAGGCTCCCGCTGCCATATGCTGCAGGTTGCTCTGAGGGAAGGCTCTCTTGTGCCTCTCACGTTAGCCTTTTATTCCATGTAACAGGTTCAGGGCTGGTGATGACAGCTTTGCACCTAGGGGTAAGACAATTTAGAGTAGGCACCTGTTGCTCCCTTGTCCTCTCTGGCTGAGGATAGATCTTCTTTAAATATTCTTTTCTTACTCCGGGAGCAAGAAATCAGACTGTGCAAAGGAGGTGAAGAGGTACAACATGTAAAAAACATGTCCTCCCACTCTCCCTTTTGGAGAGATGGGAGATGTTTGACTTCACACTCGAGGAAGCAGCTGAGAAATCCTTCAGATGGTTAAACATTTCAAATGGCTTGGATGGGTAAATGTCCTAGATTTAAAGAATTTCACAGAAGCACTTGAGTTACACAGTGGACCATGAAATGTTTGTGGACATGTTCTCATGCGACTGACATCAGAAGAAATGATGGAGTAAAGGAGGGAATTTTAGGATAACAGGAAAGTGAATGGATGATGTTAGGTTTCAAAATTAATTTCTCATCCTTAGAAAGGACATGCTACACTTGCCTTGTTTTGGTTTCCTTTGTTTCAGAGAATATTTTATTTCTGTGAAAATCTGCCATTTTGGTTTATTACCATTTATGTTTTGACCAATTTTTAATGTCTCAGAGGTCTGCGGTCCCTGGTGACCCCAGCTTGGGCTAACCAGCTGCTACTGGGGAATCCAAAAGGGAATATTGCCAGTGGTGGTAAATTGCCACTTAGTAAGAGGGAAACGTGTGTTCTGGAATACATAATACTGCTCCCCAGTGATGCTTGGCTTCAGCTTCTCATTCAGCAGACCGGATGTGAGCAATTTTTCTTTCCCTCTGCAGCAAATATGATGTTGATGAAAGGTCCTGGCCTGACCGCCCTGGGAATTGAGCTCTGTGTAAGCCCACAGCAGAGAGGCAAAGGATCCTGGCTACAGGCTGCTCTTCTCATCCGGTTTCAATGATGGAGGAGGAAACAGAGTTTACACAAAACCTAGCCCAACCCCCAGAAACAGCTCTCTTTGTTTATGTTCTGAGCTCAGCCTGCGACTCTCACTGTTTGGGAGAGCTATCCAGACGTTTCTCCATCTGACTGACTTCACATCTCTTCCTTGATCTCATTGAGAAATCTGGCTTTTAGCACCCGCTCGTGGCGTCCCACTTTCCTCTCTCTGTCTCTGCTCTCCAGCGCCTGGAAGATCCCTGTATAACATGATTATGCAACCATGCAAATGGACACGGTTTTCACTGACTGCAAACCCCACTTCGGGTCTCCCGTTATGAAAATCAAATCGCTGGTGAGAGACACGCTGTAGAAGGTAGCAGGGAGGGAGTTTTATGTTACTGGGTTTGAGTGCTTTAAGGTGGTATTAGAGATGGAAATAGACTATTTGAAGTAAACCGGTGTGCCACTATCTCTCCACAGAAACAGGCAATCAGTTAATAGACTCAGACAGCTCTCCTCGGAATCCTTTCTCCTTAGGAAATGGCAGATACTCGCCTTCCTGGTTGTTTTCCTCAGCTGGAGATCTCTCCGCTCCCTGCTCCGGAGCTGCAGGGGAATTAGCGGATCGGCATTCCCAGAAGGCTAATTTGCATCCTCCCACTGTAAACAGGCAGCCGCCTTCTCCACTTTGAACCCAGGCAGGAGGGCCTCAGGGGGCAGCTAACCACCCTGCTGCTGTGCCCGGCACTCAGCACACGGGCTCCCAGCACTTCCCGAGGGTAACTGAGGAGGAAGAATGATGGGGTCCCTTCACAGGGAGGAAAAAACACCTGGAAAATGCACGAAGCCTGTACTACTTGGGTAACGACACCTTGGCCACCTAGTGTTAGCCCTGTAAGCAAAGATGCCCCTTTTCACTGAGGTAGGAGTAAGACCTGCACAATTCTGGTGGCCTTTCTCACCACAGTGCCCAAGAGCCTTGCTGGGGCTTCATGGCCCTTATCCCATCGGGTGATCCCACAGACCATCCTTGCGTTCCATGTGCTGAGAGCAAAGGCAAGGGACAGGCTGAGGTGTGCCACTTATTCAGGCTGGGAGCTTAAGTCCATGCTCCTCAGGCAACCCCTTTATCACTCCGGTGGTGGTGCTACATTGTCTGCATAGGAAAAGGGATGCGTTAGCCCTCCAAGTGCCTTGGGAAAAGCTGGCTTTCCATTCTACTGCCACTGAGGAAGGCCTTGTCCATCAAAAATGGTTCCCTTATTGAGTAACCAGGGCTCCTGTGTTCATCCAGTCCCTTTACTGTGTAACCAGGGCTCCTGCCCCACTTAGGGCAGCAGTTTGCAGCCAGTGCTCTGCAGAAACAACCAGAGCTGCAGTAGTAGGGCAGCCAGCCCTGGGCCTACCGCAGCCACAACGGGCAGCACACGCTACGGGGCGAGGAGGCAGGAAGCAGCGGGGCCGGTGGCGGGGAGCAAGGCCGCAGGGTGCCTGCGGCGGGGCGGGCCCGCCGTGGCTCCCCGGGATAATGGCGGGGTGTGCCGACGGTGCCGTAGCCCGCCGCGGCCGGCAGGGGGCAGGCGCGGTCCCACCACGCGGGGCCGGTGTCTGCGCGCCCGAGCTGGCGGCACCCGCCCCGCGTACCCCTCACCCCTTCCCTCCCGTTTCCCTCCTTTCCGTTTTATTTCCCTCTCCATTTACCCCCTTCTTCCTAATTTTCCCCTTTGGGGTGTGGTTGCTGATGTGCCCCTCCCGGTATGTCGGTCCATTGCTCCATCTCGCTGCTGCCCCTGCCCGGCGTGCCCCCCTGGCTCTGCCCCGCCTCCATCTCTCCGCCCCCTGCAGCCCACTACACGGAATGGAGCTGAGTAACTGCTCCGGAGCGTCTACCCCTGCCCTGCCGTGCGTCCCTGCACACGGGCACCGCTTCTCTGGGGCGGTGCCTTGGATGCATTCGGGCTGGAAGATACCAGGACAATAATGAAACTGCGAATTTCTGCCTGTGCCTCATCGGGTCGTAAGGAAATTTGAAATCCAGCGTGAATGAGATCTGGTGGATGGCTGCACTGGTATTTCCAGCTGGTTTGGTTCAGAGCCGCCTGAGATGCCCAGGCTGGATACTGATGGGAGGACCTTTCAGGAGGAAAGAAGAGGACACCCGGAATGCTACCTGCCATCCAGGCACCAGGAGTGCACACCAAGTCACTCAAGAAAACACCTGTAAGATCATCAGGTCCAACTGTTCCCCAGCACTGCCAAGGCCACCACTAACTCATGTCACTGAGGGCCTCATCTACATGGGTTTTGAACACTTCCAGGAACAGTGACTCCACCACTGCCCTGGGCAGCCTGTTCCAATGTCTGAGCACCCTTTGGGGAAGGATTGTTCATCATCTCCATCTAAACTTCCCCTGGTGCAGCTTGAGGCTGTTTCCTCTTGTCCCATCCCTTGCTCCTTGGGAGCAGAGACCAACACCAACTCATTCTAACCTCCTGTCAGGCAGTTGTAGAGAGCGATAAAGTCCCCCCTGAGCTTTCTCTTCTTCAGACTAACACACCCCCCCACACACCACCCCCCCACACACACCACCCCTCCCCGCCCCCGGTCCCTCAGCCATTCCTCATCCCACTTGTGCTCCAGGCCCTAGCACCAGCTCCGTTTCCCCTCTCTGGCCCTGCTTCAGCACCAGAATGTCTCTCTTGTAGTGAGGAGCCCAGAACTGAACACAGGATTCAAGGTGCAGCTTCACCAGTGCCCAGTGCAGGGGGACAATCACTGACCTGGCCCTGCTGCCACACTGGTGCTGATAGAGGCCAGGATGATGGTGGCTTCCTGGCTGCCTGCCTTCATCAGCAGGGTACCTGAAATGGCAGTAGTTGCAATCACTGTACACTGCCCCCGTCATTGTAATATGGTGTTAGCTGAGGCTGCCTCTGTAGCACCGGACTCTCTCCTCCTGTCCCCTGATCTGCCCCCATGAAATCCCTGCTGGGGTATGCTGTAGGTGAAAAGAAGCTCTGAGACCCAGAGCCATACTGCCTTGTAATTAATGTACACTCAGCCTCCAATGCACAGTGACAACAACTGAAATGTCAACACTCCTGGTTAATCCCTTGCTAACAAAATAGGCGTGGAAAGAGGCGGCTCTGCACAACCCCGAGTGAACAAGATCTTATTTTAGCATTACAAGCACTTGGGAGATTTCCCTAGTTTGACCAATAAAACCAGATTGGCTTTGATAATGACAGCTGTAAATGATGCATTTGATCCCCTCAGTGAAGAAACCCACTGCATGTGGCAGAGCACACAAACCCTCCTCTGCCCAAGCCCTCCTCCAGAGCAGCTCCAGGCTGATCTTCCTGGGTGGTGTCTGTATGACAAGGGACATGATTTCTGTTCTGTGATGTTTGCTGCTCTCCTCTCTGTTCAGCAAGATGCCCACAGACTCTTCCCGAGTCATGTTTTCCAGCCCAAACAGCTTGTAATATTAAAAGGGAAAAACTGATTTTAATACCCTTGCAGGAGCATTGGAGCACTGGAGCAAGAACCACAGGCACATGGTGTTTGGATTCCTCTCTTTAAGTGTTGATGCCAGCCTTGTGCTTATCCTGGGGAACCCCATTAGACCCCAAGTGGCGTTCATGTTCCCTGTGCCTGCTTTAAGCCTTCAGTGTAGGTGAAAGGCAGAGCACCCAAGGTGAGAAGATATTCAAAGCAGCCCAGTGTTTTCAGTGCCCTGGCTCCCCACAGGCAGGATTCCTGCGCTTCTCAAGGCTGGCGTCCTCAGGTGCAGGGCAACAGCATTCCCCAGCAGGATGCAGAGCCAGGGGATACTGACACAGGGCTTCTTGCCTCAGGTGGATCAATGCCTGGGCAACAGGCCCTGCACAAGAACACAGCAGAAAAGGTGGTGGGCCATTCTTCTGGGGATCACCCAATTTAACATGAAGTCCTTGCACCCCCTGGTTATTTTGTCTATGCTGTGCAAGTACTGTTAGGGAATTTTGCCATCCTGCCTGTGGTTTTCAATCACTGGGTTCTTGCATGCCAGAATCACCTTACATTTGATGATAAAACAGTACCCACTTCTTCCTCTTGTTTTATGTTGGGGTTCCTTCCCTTTTTTCCTCTTTGTCACTTCCCTTCTGAAGGATGTCTGAGGGTTCTGTGAGGGATGACCATTATTTCAGTCTCTCAGCCATTCTCTTTCTCACACCGCCTCTCTTTTATTCTGCTTTGTTCTTCCACCACCACCTATCACCACCTATTCCTTCCCTACTGCATTATCTTCTAGAGACCTACCAATCTCCTTTTCCTTCATTACTAATCTCTCCCATTATTTTCTAAAATATCTTCTCCACCTCCCTATTGCCCACTTCCCAAAGCTTGCCCATGCTTTATCCATCCTTCCCCATCTCCCTGCCGTAGAAACAACCCCCACTGAACTCACTCACAGTCACTCCATGCCAGCTGTACATCACCCCTGCACAGCAACACTCTCTTTCGCAGCCCTTCAGCCCCACTTGAGTTCATTCAGTGCCCTATATGAACATGCTGCGTATCCACTGCTATCCTCTGCTGCAGGCAAGCAGCCACAGCTCAGGCTTTGGGGACAGGCAGTCGCAAGGCCACTTGCCCGACCCTGGGCTTGCTGCTTCTCCAGCATCTCCTGCTCACACCAGTCAGGCAGGCTACGGGCTGCCCTGAGCTTTGACTTGGCCCAGCATAGATGTGCTTAAGGGCAGAGCTGCCCCCTCCTGCAGCTTCTCATCACCCTTCCCCAGGCATGTATTCCCCCTGGTATTCCCAATCGCTCTGTCATAGGGGCTCTTGGGAGCTGCAGTTATTGCCCATCTCCATTGTCACTTCCCTCAGCTGCCATCCTCTGCCTCCCCTGCTCCTCACCTCTGGGGCCCCGAGCCCTTCTAGAGCTCTCACACTTCTGGTCCTCTGGACCCCAATGGGGTGAAAACACAAGGGCCTTGTTCAGTTTAAGTCACAGAACCATAGAACCACAGACTGCTTTGGGTAGAAGGGACCTTAAAGCTCATCCAGTTCCAACCCCCTGCCATGGACAGGGACACCTTCCACTAGAGCAGGTTGCTCCAAGCCCCATCCAACCTGGCCTTGAACACTGGGATGGGGATGGGGCAGCCACAGCTTCTCTGGGCACCCTGTGCCAGTGCCTCAGCACCCTCACAGGGAAGAGCTTCTGCCTAAGAGCTCCTCTCAATCTCCCCTCTGGCAGGTTAAAGCCATTCCCCTTGTCCTGTATCTACATGTCCTTGTAAAAAGTCTCTCCACAGATTTCTTTAGGCCCCCTTCAGGCACTGGAAGCTGCTATAAGATCTCCTAAGATCCTTCTCTTCTCCAGGCTGAACAAGCCCAACTCTCTCAGCCTGTCTTCATAGGACAATGTGTAAAGATGTGACTTCTGGGGTAGGATGGGCTCCCTAACTATTTAGTAATGAATCCAAAGTGCTTGAATCCAAATAACTGTTAGAGATGAATTCATGTAGTCCTGAACCACTCTCTTTACCATCTTGCTGTGCCGAAACAAGTGTTCAGCACAGTCAGGTTCTGGAGGGAACTGGATATTTTCAAAGCCCCCATTCTTCTGCAGAACTTGCAGTGCTTCCATCATTCCTTCCCTGCCCCACGTTATTCCTGACTCTCTTCCCATGCACTGTGACTCTTTGCTATTTTTACCCATGAAAAAGGGCTGTGGGCTTAGAGGCTGCTCATGTAGCTGTAGATGTAGAATGCCTGCTGTGTGCTGTTTGTAATGAAAGAGCCACTCCTGGAAATTAACTAATTCACAGACCTAGCTAATTAGCTCTGCAGCCATGTGGAGCTGGGGAGGAGCATCACTGCGCTTTCATTGCTGAGGATGCTGGGCTAGGGAACAGGGAGAGAAGGGAGGCAGAGACCTGTGCCTGTGATCCCAGCTCTTTCCCTGGCCCCTGCAACCATAAGCAGGTCCTTTCCCATCCCTGTCCCCCTTCCTCATGCCCTTGTTCTCTTCTTCAGTTGAGCTGCTCAGGGCAGGAGCTGTTTCTCATTGCACCTATTCAGTGCCTTATACAGGGAGGCCTTGACACTGGCGGGGGCACTAATCACTGCTGTTGTAGAAACAATACTGGAGAGACAACGAATTATGCAGCTAGACAGCTCCAAGTGTCAGTTTGACTCTTTCGGGGTTTTTTCCCTTTGCTATGTCTGTCTCCAGGAGAATGGCCACATGACAAGGGCATGTTGTTTCCTCCCCCATGGCACTGCATCCTATCTCTTCTCTTCCCCTCAGGCCCAAACCCAGTCCTCACTGAAGCCGGTGGGGACATTCCTGCAGGATTACATTGGAAGTGGACCAGGCTTTTCTATCCTAAGCAGCATAGTTTTGACATCAACCCACCAGTGTTTAGAGTACATTGGGAGCTAGATGAGGTCACCCATTCTATTTCAAGGCTACATGTTTGATAGGAGAGGTTTCCCTCCATGACAGGAGAAGTTCGGTATGTTCTTGTTACTCACGCTGGTTCACTCTCCCCTCCATGCATGCCACTGGGGTCTGCTGAGAGCCTGCCAGCATCTTCCCTGACCCCCTCCTCCTGCTCACTGCCTGCCCCTGAGCAGGCAGCACAGTAACTGCAGCTTTTCCTTGCTGGGCTAGGGGTTAGGACTGGGGCTTGCTGAGTAATGAGCAGCTCACATGGGTCTGTGAGGCTTGGGGAAGCCAGAATATGTTAACTAGGAAAGCCCTGTCCCACCGAGGTCCCAGTGGGTCGAGGCAGTGACAGCGGGTGCTGCTCGGGATCAGGGATCATGCCTGATGTTGTGGCTGTGCGCTCCCAGCTGACAAGCAGGGCTGAGCACTCCTGGGACCACATCCAGCATGCAAGGCAGCAGAAGCATTCAGGCTGGGGATCTAGAGCAGGAGAAGCAAAATAATTGCTTGATGAGGGAGGAGATGTGTCTTCAGCTCCCTGAGTTCAGCATGCCTTCCTGCAGGATTGCTGGGCTGAGCTTGCTGAATGTGAGCTCTGGCCTTCAGGAACAACAGAGCAGGAGTGTTTCTGGCAGCTGATGGAAACTAGAGGAGAACCCTTGGAGCCAGGCAGTGCTCACTGAGGGGAGGCAGGATGATGATTGCCTGGCTGGGAGTATGTGAGTGTGCGTGCTGAGGCAGGTTCCTGAGATCACTTTGGGATGAGCACTCTGGATTCCCTCATCAGAAACAAATCTCATGTCACTCATTCCTCCTTCTGCTCCTCCTGGATATCTCTAAGCATCTGGACACCATGACCCAAAAGGTGCAAGGATGCCCATGCCAGTGAAGACTTGAGTCACTATGCCTGTGCAGCACCATGAAGCCCTGCAGACTTCAGAGCTCTGGCCTTGATCCCATGGAGCATGGTACCTTTCTGAAGCTGTGCACAAATAGGGGTAAGACGTGTTACAGAAAGCACACTGCTGAACTGAGGAACTGGGACCAGTGCTGGACCCAAGTGACTCATGTCCCACCGGCTCTGCTATGCCTGTGTGCCCCGGTACAGAGTTAGCAGCAGCAGAGCTAGCTCTGTACTGCTTAGGTGTGTCTGTGTCACTGAGGTGGCAGACGCTGCAGGACCATGCAGATTCAGGGCATTGGCTAACCTGGCAGATGAGCGAAGTGTAGCTTTCATAAGAATTGCTTTGTGACCAGGTGTCATCCCTGTCACTGTAGAGATGTATCCTACTGTGCAACCCTGCCTTGCTTCATAAGGTTCACTCTGGTTATTGCTATGGCTCATGACTGTGAACCTGTAGAGAACCCAAAGACAAATGGAAATAACTGGAGTGTTGAAAGCCTCTTCTTTGTAATTCCATCCTGCAGGACTTTACGTGTTTGTCAGAGCAGATGGTTAGAGGCCAACTATAGGGGCAGAGCCAGAGCTGGGGAAGTGTAAGGGTTAACTTAGCAAAACCACTGTCTGTCTGTGGTTCAAGACTACTTGTGCTTTCAAGTTCTGCCAGGCTATCAGGCTGGAGGTGATGTCAGTCTCCTGTACCTGGCTCACACATGACTTAAAGTCTGTGCTCCTTTTCACACCAGACGTGCCAGAGGTCTGGAGAACCAGCTATGTGCTGGTTGTTACTATGCCCACACAGGTAAGCTCTTCCCTTTGACCTGGCAGTGCTGAGCACCATGCATTATACCAGTCGGGCCTTCCCCCCTAGAACCTCTGCAGTCACCTACATGGTCTAGATACCAGCTCATGCTGAACCTGGAGCAGGCAGCTCAGGCTGATGACAGCTGAGAGCCATTACTGCAGCAGAGGTTTTTTTCCAGCAACTGTGGTTGTTAATTTGCCTGATAATAGCAACAGACATTTGGGCAGGAAAAAATCAGCAACAAAACACCAGTCCAGTTTGAACTTTTAATTCTCCTACTGTGCCCACTCATGGCACCCAGCCTCTGTGCCCTCTTAGTCTGTGTCCTAGCTGTATGCGCCAGCTTTGATTGATAGGTTTCTGTGGATCATCACGTACACATACATGCAATTCCTCTAGCTCATCTCAGCCTCCCATCCCTGATCCGATGTGCTGGCCTGATGCCTGCCCCTGTACTCACCCTGGAGCACTGTACCATCTCAGGAGCTCCTGGGTGGAAGGCTGGGCTGGGGATCACTGGGGCTGGCAAGAGGGGAAATGAGGGACAGCATAAACCGCTCTCACTTTGGAGCACTCTGGTCCGGTTCTGACGGCAACTGGCTTAGTGCTTAAGCACAATTGCTGGAAAACTGACCTCTGGTTGCCAGCTGTAATCTAAATTAATCCACCAGAACCCAAGCACAGACTTCTGCCCATTATTTAGAATCATAGAATGGTTCAGGTTGGAAATGACCTTAAAGATCATCCAGTTCCAAACCCTTGCCATGGACAGGGACACCTCACACTAGACCACATCACCCAAGGCTCTGTACAACCTGGCCTTGAACATTGCCAGGGATGGAGCATTTACCACTTCTCTGGGCAACCTGTGCCAGCACCTCAGCACGCTTACAATAAAGAACTTCTTCCTGATATCTAACCTGAACTTCCCCTGTTTAAGTTTAAACCCATCACCCCTTGTCCTATCCCTACAGTCCCTATACAACTGCTGCTGTGCAAGGCGAGCGGCTGGTACGCTGAGAGCATGAGGACACTATACCCAGAACATCCATCCCTGCCTTGTGCAGCCTGGTGCACACAGTGTTATTGATGTTGGGTGCCGGGTGCAGGCAGGAGGGTGCCTGGCTGTCCCCACTGAGCTGAGGGCTGGCAGCAGGAGGACTGTCAGCTCCAGCCCCAGCCCCATGAGCAGCAAGAGGAGTGAGTGTGAGTGTGTGCGCAGCTGCAGCATTGAGCAAGAGATGCTAATGGAAACCAGAAACAATTCAAGCTGCATAGTGGTGGGGGAAACACTAACAACATTATGGGCTTGGAGCTTATAACAGTCCTGCTGGTGAAATAACTGCCAGTGAAATCACTTCTTTTTTCCCCCTTTTGTTCATTAGGACACAGAAGTTTTCCAGCTTGTTATACCGGGGCCAGTGATATTCTTCAGTGTCAACTTGGGCGAGCCAAAGTTTTTCCTGCTAAGCACTACCAGAGAAAGAAGAGCAGTGTGTTGTATCCCCTTCCCATGCACCAGTCACTAGGAGCATCCACCACGTGTACCCTCTGCCCATGGACAGGCAGAGGGTGCAGGCGGGACCCTGGCAGGGCAGCAGCAGCTCTGGAGGGAATGCTATCCCCATTTCCCAGCAGCAGTCCACAGGGCAAGCATGCTGCAAATGGCACCCATTGGAGGGAGAGGCTGGGAGGGCTGGAACAAGTCTTCTTTTTCCTCTGGGAGGTGGCAGAGCACATTCCGGATAATCATTTCATGCTGCTTGGGAGTGGTGCATACTTTGGTTTCTCTTTGGTTGTGTTAATTGTGTGGTAAGGTGCCTAGAGCCTTCTACTGGCATCTTTATGTATTTAAAT
The DNA here is from genome assembly GCF_028554395.1 of Pezoporus wallicus. Lineage (NCBI taxonomy): Eukaryota > Metazoa > Chordata > Aves > Psittaciformes > Psittacidae > Pezoporus > Pezoporus wallicus. Next base: position 2,597,530 of record NW_026638360.1, on the reverse strand, counting down.
ACAAATGAAGAAAGCATTAAATCGATTGTTTCTTTTTCTTTGCTCTCTCTTGTCTTATTGTTTCTATCACGTACTTGTTTGTTGTACCAGGCTTTTGCTTTTTCAGCTGATTCAGGTACAGTAAATGAGAGTCCTAGGCTGAATTTCCTGCAGACTCGGGGAGGCTGCCCTGAGGAAGCACACGTAACATTACTGTCTTTCCCTGCTGCTATTTCACCTACATTTCAGGGCACTTTCAGGGCATTTCCTAACTTTATTTGCTGGCCACAGCTTTGGTCTGTGGCAGTTTGCAAACCTGACCCTCCCCACAATGCAGAAATGAAAGAAAAAAGGTGAAGAGTATGGCATTGATTGAGACTTTTACCCCTCTTCAGCTACTCTTTCATCTGGATGGGCTAAACCTATGTGACTCGGTTGGCCCCACTACTATTTTAACCTCTAGGTTGTCCTACAGCTAGAAGCAGAATCCAGGATTCCTGGGTTTGATCATCTTCCTGCTATTATCATATAGTTTGTAACCAAATGGAAACCCAGGAGTTGAGGCCCTCTCTCCTCGCCAGACTCCATAAAAGATAATTACTCCTGGAGTTCAAGTGGTGGCATGTTTTGTGAGAGATCTGGAAGCCTAGTATGCAGCTCTCAGATAGCCGTTGTAATTGTGCCTGTGATGATTATTCACCCTCCTTTTTTGCTCCCATTGATTTATTAAACTCACACATTGAAAACTTGCTGGCAAACTAGGATGTCTGTCAACAATCTGCTCATCGTGGTGGGCCAGAGATCAAAGTACCTGTGTGCTGATCTGGGGACATTTGTTATGCACATGGACTGGTGAAAGCAGAAGTGTGTGATCCTGAAGACTGAGGAGTCTGTGGTTACATGGCAGTAGCAGTGCAAAGGCAAACGTAGTCGTTCCCAGAGGTATGACTGTACATCTGCACCATGCAGAGGTCAGAGCAAGGGGACTGGGTTTCCTCTGCTTGGAGTCTACATATCTTATTTTAAACTCTGGCTCTTCTTTGTCTCTGGCAGTATCTGCTGCAGAGGGATGCTTGGCCTCTTTGCTTGCCCCAAATTCTCTTGGACTTACTTCATTACTCTCCTAATGACAAGCTGACAAATGCTTTAGCTTGATTTACTGGCGGTGTTACAGGTGTGTAGAACACTTGTCAGTACTACATGCCTAATTTTTCCAATGGCTGGGTGTTCTAGCTTCCTTTGCAAAACCTCTCTGCACATTTAGCTGCTATTATTCCCCTGCCATAGGCTTATCACATACCTGCACCCAAAGCTTCCAGAGCTATGCCCTAGGATTTCCTTCCCCCCTCCCCCCCCCCCCCCCCCCCCAAAGAAAAAAAAGAATCGGACCATATGGACAACTGATGTAACTGACCTTCTGATAAGGAGAATTGAGCAGAGAAGTGACATTATAGAGCAGCCCTTCAGCTGCTTGTGGGTACTCTGGACCAAGGATGGTCCAGCACCCACCTTGGGATAGGCAGCAGTGTCCCTACTTCTCCTACCCTCACGAAAAGCTCCAGGCTGCCACAGCCCATGGTGCAGGTCTGCACCCCACCTTTCACTTCTCATCTGTTTGTCTTTTTAAGCCAGAACAGGATGTTTTCACTGATCAAACCCCAGAACACAGACCTGCCACCACCTCCATGAGGACATCACCGGAATCAGAAGTTTTGGCACCGAGTGGGGAAGGTTGGAGGTCTCCAGCATTGCACAGCAATGGAACGGGACCTGCTCAGGAACGGACGCACATCAGCATTTTGCACTCACTTTTCTTCACCAGTTGGGCAGAGCATTTCTGCTCTTCTTCTGGTTTTGTTGCTAGGAGAGGAGCGCTCTGCCCTCTTCATGGCTATGAATAGCTCCCTCTTGTTTATTCAGCTCAGCTCCGCCTGCTGGTTACAACCACAACCGGCACCATCTCATTGCATGACACTGCCGTAGAACAATGCAGGAACAGTCCCCGCTTCGACTGAGAACACTTCTGGACACTTCTCCAGTGCGCTGCTCCGGAGCCATCCTGCTCCTCTCACTGCACTCCATGGTGCGTCCTCTGCCTTCAGCAGAAAGGTCCAAAGCCAAACTGCGCCCTGTCACCCCCAGAAAGCAATGCTGACAGGCAGGACCTGCAAATCAGGGCATGAACTCAGAAATCTGGCTTGAAAATATGTGCACAGTCATTTCAGGGTCATTTTCTGCTATTCCAGTGTCAGAGGCTTCCATGAGCTAGAAAAGTTACTTTTCCTTTTTAATGAAGGCTGAGATTCTTGCATAAGCCCATGAATCCAAGATCAAGGACTTCAAGAAAAGTAGCAGATGGCTTGAAAATTGGCAATAATGGGATTCTAGAGATTTTCTTAAGAATATTTTGTCTGAAGTCTGACCGAGAATGAAGCATCTATAGCAATGGAATTAGTTGGGTGTATTGACAATGGGAAAAACTAATGGGGCTGAGCAGAAGATGTTCCACAGTGCTGGAAAATGTGACCCAGAACTGCATTTCAGAATATCTCCCAGGGAACGAAGGACAGGCAGCAATCACAACCAGCCTACACATTATGAGATGGGATGCATGTGTACGGGCAACCACAGGGAGCCATGCAAGGTCAGAGTAGCAGAGGAGACACAAAACTTGCAGCCTTCAGAGACTGGGCACTCAGCTGAGAGGAATAAGCACTAGGCAAGGCAGAGCAGCATAGATCAGAAGAGAAACGGATGGTTGCTGCACAGGTACACATGAACCACCCCTTCTTTTTCAGCATAGTGGGCTTCCACATGTGCCTATTTCCCCAGACATCTCATCTTCCTCCACCTGGGAATTTTGTTGGGATGAGATCTTAATACTGCATGCATTTATCCAGAATTTCCACAAGCCAATTGGGCCTTTCAGATAGCCAGGCTGCTGAACATCCAGAAATTCAGGATAGGTCGACTGCACACAGGGGAGGTAAATTGTGTAGCATACACGCATTATGTGTAATGAATCCCAAATTTGTCAGATGTGTTGTGCATATGCTGTGCAGATGATCTGCATATGTACAGTATGCCCAGTGTGCTCTCAAGGTGCCTGGTCTACCCTGCACCCACAGAACATCTACGATGCAGGTGTATGTATTTCTGCTTGGAAACAGGTCAAACATAGGCTGGTTGTGGGGTTTTTTTGCACATTCTTTACGTATTTGTAGAGGAGGGAACAGCTGAATGCTTCAGTGCAGTAGACAAGGAAACTTAGTACTATTCATACACGTGGAGGCTAGATTATCCTGTTACATGTTACTCATTTTACAGCAGCCACCTAAACAATATAACTGAGGTTGGGGTCGTATTATACAAGACATTGTACATTCACATACTGAAAAGTACCTTTAACATGTTTCCCTGCTCCCCATTCCCCAACCCCCCAACCCCACCCTCCCCATACCATCTAAATTAATAGAAGTGCAAGAAAGGGGCATTATAATTCCTACTTGACAGATGTTGAGCCAAGTAAAAGGAGGACCTGGGTGAATTTTAGACATTGAGTGCAAATTACGATCCTGCAAAGCCTTGTTCAGCTCATGCCTGATGCTGGAGATGCCCAGACTCCTCAGGCCCACCAGATTTGACAGCAAAGCCCCAGGCCTTCAGCAGCTCTGCTCTGCACCTATCTGTGAAAGCCTCCTGCTTGACAAGGCTGAGCACAACAGCAGCAGCAGGAGGAGATGGACACAAAATGCTTCTTTGCCTAAAGCAGCATAGTTCAAGGATGGGCTCTGTGCGAGCCTGTTGCTTCCTTTTAAGGTGCAGCATCCAAAGGGGTTAAAAGCACCCATGGAGGATTATGGAAGACCCAGCCCTCTGCTGCCTCCTCTGCCGAAGGGCTTTCCTGTCTGCATCTACCATGGATGTGCTCCAGAGCTGCCAGCTGTTTTAGAGACAGAGGGCATGCTCACTTCTTCTGCCAAAGGCATTATGACTTTCTTAAAAGGGTTATGGCTTCCCTGGGCACACACACACTGGAGAGGAAGGATCTGCAGGGATCACCAGCCTGGCTGTTTGGGGTTTCAGCAGCAGGGAGGGGGAAGCCCAAGCTCCAGTCCAATCCGGAGATAACACTTCTGACTTTTACTTCACATCTCTTTAACATAACATTCACTATAGGCACTGGGCAAAGGTACCCATGTTTTCCCTCGTACATGGAGCGCCACGAGATCAATGAAATTAAACATGTGCTTACATGCTGTCCTGAACTGGGGCCATGAGGAGACCAATGGGAAAATAAACAGAAGGGAAACGTTATGAAAATGAAGGAAGAGGGAAAATCCACCCTGCCAAAAGCAGCAACTCTCATCAGTTGCAAGAAGATATGGCCTCACCCAGAGCTGATTTGGCATTAGGAAGTCCAGGGTCTGGAAAAGAAGACCAAGTCATCTTCAAGGTTCAAAAATGACCTGAAAGAGTAACATTTGAAGCACTGGAGAAAGACTATCCATTGGGCACAGCCATTCCCAGCGAAGGTAAGTTTAGCCCTGGTTATTGTTTCCCATTAGCAGAATGTGAATACTTGAAATGAGCAGGCTTCAACCTGTGACAATACAGAGAGGCTTCTGATCTGCCTTAAAAGACATAACAATTGAGCCGGATGTTAGGCCCAGGAGATGTGTCAGAGCCTTGCTGCAGACCCTGCTCACAGGCAGGCATGGCTGCTACCCCGTGTCCCTTCTGGAGCCTGCAGGAGATGAAGCTGGATGGGATGATCACTCTGCATACAATCTTGCCTTGCTTTCAACAGGTTGAGTGTGGTGGCCATCCTCTTCTGAGGACCTGCAGTGACAGCTTGCGGCATGCAGCAAGGCTAAGGGGGAACCTGACAGGAGGATGGAGCCAGGAAGGGGCTAGTCTCTGCTCTCAAGGAACAAATGACATAAGAGGAAACAGACTCAAGCTGCGCCAGGGGAGGTTTAGACTGGATATTAGGAAAAATTTCTTCACAGAGAGGGTGGTCAGGCATTGGAACAGGCTGCCCAGTGCAGTGGTGGAGTCACCATCTCTGGAAGTGCTTAAAAATCATGTAGATGAGACCCCGTGACATGGTTTAGTGGTGGACTTGGCAGTCCTGGCCTAATGGTTGTATATGATAATCTTAAAGGTCTTTCCCACCCTAGTTGATGCTATGATTGAGAGTCCTGTTGAGCAGAGTGCCTGGGCAGCCTGCTCAGGGGGTTGACTGACATCTTTGCCCAGGGCTTTGGTGAGCATGCGCTCTACCAGCTCCCAAGTGCCCAACCACAAATGGCTTGAGTTGGTTTTCCTGCCTGTCACATTCTAGACTGTACATTCTCCCACTTTTTTACATTCCCCATGTTGCCTCCAGTCCTTTCACCTAGATCTGTTGGCACTACCCTGCTCTTCCAGCTGGGAAATCTGAAAGAGTGTCTCTGATTTTCCAACCTTCCCTCCAGGCTTCACTCTTCCCCTTCTCCCTTCCCCACAGACATTCTTTGCTGCAGCCTTCCTTCCTCCCTTGACCTCTATTTCTCTTTCCTGGGAAGCACCTCATTTGCATCTGTCCCAGTATCTGAGTACAAACCAGACCTGGTTAAAATTTCTCACAGCGAAACCGTGACTTGTACAGAACTTTGCAGTTTGTGGGGGATTGCAGGAGCTATGTGTTTTGGAAGTGGCTTCTCTGTTGAGCACTTGAGTTCAAAAATGTGCATTCTCCTTCTGCTACAGCTTCAGAAGATGACCTTGGGTAGGTCACTTCATCTTTCTGCATCTATTTTACCACTTGTTAAGTTTAGATAAAAATACTTGCCTGGGTTAGTAAAATGTCTTTGAGGTCACTGGACAAGAAAAAAAAAAAAGCAGCTATCCAAGTGGTGATTATTATGATTATTATAATTACTTTTATTAAATGGAACCAGCTGATGCTTGTGCAATGCTCTTCGGGGCTCCACAGACCTTTTCCGCTGAGACTCACAGAAACAAACTTTTGTTGTCCCTGGACAGGGATGTGTTTTTGAGATTGAATTCTGTGGTTTCGTTATGAAATGTATGACAGTCGGTCATGTGGTTTGTTTTCTGGCCTGACTGAACCCTGCTCAACCCATACATGAGGCAGCACAGAGTTTAATGGTTCACGCCAGCTATGGATTGGTTTAGCTTTTGCTGGATGGAGAAGTGCACAAACCTGAACAGCCAAGAACCCTCTCCGCTGAAGTCACTGAAAAACTCTGCCCAAATCTCTGTCAACATGGACCCAACACAGCACCGCTGTTGGATGAGACCGTTTTTGGATATGCAGGGTTCAGAGGCAGCCATGCCTGGAGACACCCTCACTTCCTCCCTGGAGAACTCGGCTCCGCACCCCTGCTGCTCACAGAGCCCTGGGCTACAAAAGGTTTTGGGAGCGAGCCCACCAGTGCTTGTGCTTGTGATTCACTCCCCCCTTGCCCTCCTCCTGCCGGGCTGCCATGAGGTGGGCTGGCGGCTGCGGGATGAGGCTGACCCCTAGGCCCGGGTCTCCCCCATTCGTTGAATGTGGATATTTACGCGACCTTTGGGGAATCCGCCACGTTCTCCACCGGCTCTTCTGTTGATCGCGACCCTCGAGGAGCCGACATGCCAGAACACACCGTGGTGGTGCCTGGGAAAGAGGGATACAGGGCATCAGTATCGTTCACTTGGCGGGTTTACCGCCAGCTCTGGGGCTGCAGCGCAGCACACCAAGCTGAGGAGCCCGGGAACCCCCACCCTGCCAGCGGGGATGGGGGCCGGCGCCTGCCATTTTCCCGGTGAGGCAGCGTCTTTCTCCCTGCCCCCGCGCCCGGCGAGTGCGGTGCGAGGGGAGGCGGTGGCGAGGCCCGGCCCGCCCGCCTGTCAGCGGAGTTGGAGTTCGCATGGAGGAGGCCGGCGGAGGAGGAGGGAGGAGGCCGGAGGAGGAGGGAGGGGGACGTCTTGTTTGTGGCTTGTCAGCAGCCGCTGGAGACAAGCTTCCATGTGTGAAAGCCGCTTGGCATGAATGCCTGGGCCGTACCAAGCGCCGCGGCGCCCGCGGGGGGAGGCCGCCCCGCCGCCCCGCCGCCCCGCTCAGACAATAGGCCCCGCAAGGGTTCCCCCTAAGTTGCCTTGATGCTGCCCTAGCGCCCGGCGAGCGCAGGCCGCGCCGCCGGCTGGGTCCCGCTCCCCGCCGCCGCCCCCCGACATGCCGCCCCGCGCCTTCGCCGGCTGAGGCAGGTAAGCGCCGGCCCCCCCGCCCGACCCGGCTCGGCTTGGCCCCGCCGCCCCGGGCAGCCTGCGCGCTGCGCTGCCGGCGGGGGACCGATGGCTGGCGCCGTCGCCCCCGGAGCCGCCTCCGCGCCGCCCGGCTCCCTCAGCTCGGCTCGGCGCGGCCCGGCTGCCAGCAGCGGGGGGCGGCGTGTGCGCGCCGGCGTGTGTGCATTCCTGCTGCGGGTGCCGCAGTCAACCCCGGCACGCTGCCCGGCTCCCTCGGCCCGGCTCGACCCGGCGGGGGGCGGAAAGTTTGGCCGCGGTGGGTCGGCGGCGGCCGTGCCCGCGGCGCCGTGCCTCAGTTTCCCCCTGGCCGCCCGCGGCGCGCAGGGGGGGGAGCGCCGTGGCCGGCGAGGGGTCCCGGGACCGACGCGGGGGGAGAGAGCCGGAGCCGGACGAAAACGCGCCTTCCACCTGTTGGCTTCTGTCCCGGCGGCTCTGGGAGGCGGCGGAGCGGGGGGAGAACCGGCGGCGGCGGCCCGCACCTTGCCCAGCACGGGTGTGAGCCCCGGGTGGGGAGCCAGGGTCTTTTGTCACTCCTGCATCCCTCGGAGCCCGGGCAGGGCCGGGAAGTCTGCCGCGGGAATGGGAGATGGCGCTTTTCCCCCTTCCTGGATGCTGGGAGATTAAATGAGATGTATTTACCATTGCCGTTTATCAGCAAGTAAATATCTAGCTAGGCGTAAGAGCAGCAGTGTGAAGCCTGCTTGCTTGCTTTGCCTGCTGGAGGTTTTGTGGCTGTTTACCGACTGTTGGTGAGGTGATAATGTGCAAGAGAAAAAAAAAAAAAAAGCAAGCAGAAAAAGGCAGAGGGGAGAGAAACCTCAGTCCTCCTGGCCGGCCTCATTACAGCATCGGCACTGGATTTGGTTAGAATTTGGAGGGTTATTTTTCCCTTTTGGCGTGAGACGCAGAAAGTCTGCCAGTGAGCTCAGTGCATCCTCGCGAGGTCTGTTAAGTTTGTAATGTGCCGTCATTCAGGTTTCATTGATTGTAGTTGTTTTGTTAAAAAATAGCCTACAAGAATCTGAGCTGCACAAATGTTCATCATGCTCATGTCCTGACACAACCTATGAGAGGCAGGAGCCGAAAGAAGGGGAGAGAGTGAGGATACGTGCTTTCCCAGTCGAGGCTGGGAGGAGAGCATCATGTGTTGAAGAATACGAGCTGGAATGGGAGATGGGGGAGGGAGTCTAAATTGTCCTGAGACCCTATTCAATCCAGCAAGGAAGATGGAGGATCTTGCTGCTGCAAAAAAAAATGTACGGCAGAAATCTCAGCCAGCTTCTCTCTGAGTTGTTACCTCCCTTCAGAAACTAAATAAGCAGGGAAAGAATCAAAGCAAACCCCCATGATTTGCTGTAATGTTTTCCAAGATACCTTTATCCTGCACGCTTTACAGTCAGAGCGTCCAGTGATGGAGGGATGTGAGAAGCAGGGAGAAAGACTCTGAGGTTTATCATCACAGGAGGGGGGAGAAGTATCGAATCGTGTTTGAAAGGAGACTTGTGAGACAGTGAGGTAGGGGAGAAAATGCCTGTTCCAGGCAGTTGGCCTGGGGAGGAGGAGGAAAACCTGTGTAGGGAGGATGTACACCGATGGAGGAGCAGGGAGGAAGGATGTCCAAGGAGAACCTTGGACTGTCTCCTTGGAGGGCTTTAAAAAGATGGGGAATTTTGAACTAGATCAGGACATGAGCAAGGACGGAACGTAGCGAAGCTGAATGTGATGCAGCAGGACTTTATGGCATGGAAGAAAACGGAGGTTGGGTTTTCTGATGTAGCAGAGTTTGGGGCAGTTGACAGGGTAAGGACATCTCTGTAGCCAGCTCAAAAGGTGGTAGCAACTTGTGTGAGGACTGCAGCTGAGGGGATGGGGAGAGCATGTGACTTGCCATTTGCATAGGTGGTTTCTCTGGTAGGGGAACATTCTGTTAAAATGTGATTGTAAATATTTGTTAATTACACTGGAATTTGGCAATGACAAAGACAAAATATTAGTCCCTTATGGAAATAAGTGTGGTGATGAAGTAAAGCTTGGTCATGAATGCTTCCTGCACACCCAGCCCCTGTGCGTGAACAGAAGCAGCAAGTTAGTGCTACACCTTGTTCAGCACGTTCTTCCTCCTGAGGGGGAACATGCACACGTTGTATGCGTGGATCCTACACAGACACGGCCCGATTCTTGTGTTTTCCTCAGTTTACGTAATAGCTTATTCTATCAGCATTGGTATTTGACAGCCAACTTTGCAACAGCACCAATTGCAATGTGAGGCAGCTAGGACTGAAAACCAGTATGTGCCATGTTTTGGCTTTTCTGTTTACAGCAGCACTCCCGTGATGGAGCAGGCACATACCACAGACATCACATGCACGAAAAAGTGACTCCGTAAAAATGTTGTGCGCATACATGTGCAGAGGACTGATCTCGGGTCAGACATACTTGACAGTTGCTCTCTTCGGGAAGGAGCTGAAGCACTGCTTGCGCTTTGCAGACAGAACACACGCAGATCACATGCATGTATGCTCCACCTTTCCTCTCCAAGATCACCTGTTTGAATTCCAGTTGGGCTCTCAGCTTGGGGAAGTTTTGCATTCCCCTGAACGGGGATTTGATGATGCCCTTTCAGTTCCAGCTTGGTGCTGGATGGGCTAGAGCCACAAAAGCTTAACAACAGGGAACGCTAATGAGCCCCTGCTTGGCATGCTGAGAAGAAAGGCCAGGGGCTGAGCGGGCATACAAACAGTGGCTTGGAGCCCCCTGGCCAGAGCATGGGCCTCAGCATGGAGGCTGGGGGGAAGGTAGCAGACCCTCCGGAGTCGGGAGCAAGACGGCAGCGCTGCAGCAAAGGCGTGAGAGGAAACCATGCTGGGGGGAGGTGAGCAGACTGCTGTTTCAACATCATCTGAAAACTCAACCTGCTGTCAGGACAGAAGGAAGCCTTGTGCATATTTTATGTCACTTTTCTCCTTCTAGGCTAAGCTGCTGATCTGATCAGCTATGTGCTTTAAAATCCTTGATGCACTGATCAGCAAGTGTGACTCAAGGCCAATAACCAGCCTTGGCCTCCTGCCTCTGCTCCTTTGTGGACAGTGGTTGCATCTCATGCTGCCCTTCCCCAGAGAATGTGTGCACAATTAAACCCTGCATGCTGCTCCTCAACTACAGCATGGGATGTGACTAGCTGCATGGAGACAGGGACAGAAAATGACAACATGTCAGGGTTGGGCGGGGAGGAGGTGGGGAGGGGACTTGGCCATTTCTTATGCTGTTTGCTGATGTGTGAAAGGAGCCTAAGTGGGTAAATCGGTTCTCCTTTGAACTGGTTGTGTGTTGCTCCAGTCAGAGCTGCTCCTGCCTCCGCTATCTCCAGTGATGGCTCAGGAGTTGGTGGGGTGGGCAGCAAACAAAAGCTATTCTGCTCCTTCAGCCTGGGTTTTGTGGGGACGTCACACGAGAGGATTTCTCCTCGGTAGTTACTCAGTGCTGCTCCTGCATGGCAGAGCCACATGAGACACCGACATTGCTTCTACTTGCTGGAGATGCGGGCACCACTGATGCTCCCTGCCCTACACCTAAGGGAGCAGACATTTTGGGCGCTGTAGTTTGGATAACAGTCTCACACACACGAACACATTATTTTGGTATCCTGTGAGCAAACTGGGAGTCCTGAACACCATTTTGGGGCACACAAGGGAGCGAATATTTCTGCTATGTGAGTCAGAGTTGCACACTTAACTGAGTTAATGTCACCCCTGCTTTCCCCTTCACTTGTCCATTTTGAGGAGCTGGTGGTCTTAAACATGGAGGTCTGAAGCATGGAGGTCTTGCAGAACTCAAGATCCTGATGGGCAGCCGTAGGCAAATTGCTTTGAAGCTTGGATGGATCCTCCTGCCGCAATGTGTAAAATGGGGGCAGCACTTGCCCACCTCCCAGGGAAGGAGCTGCATGCTGTGTTGCTGGTGCTGTGTGAAGTGCTCCTGTGCAGACACCACAGTGGGCTTGTGCACTATACCATGAGCAAAGCCTGTGGCTTTACATCCAGCGTGGCTCATGCTACAATAGATTCTGCTACAAGTATGTGCACACTCGGGCTCTCCTGGACGGTGAAGTCTGTTTTGTCCTTCCAGCAGAAAAGAGCGCAACTTGCCAGTGACACAGGCTGTCCATGTATTCCCATAACAGCAATATTACAAACATATGGTAAACCTGGTATAACAACTGCTCTCTGTGTCCTCATGCAAAACAAGGAACCGATTAACAGCAACTTGAGGCTGTCTGAGGCTCTATCTCCCCAGACTGTGATCTCATCAGCTTTCCCAAGCCAACCTCAACCTGGTCACTGCTCACATTGTAAACTTGTGTGTGAGTGCGTAGGGGGGAGAGCGGTGTGCAGGAATGGCTGTTTGTGCTTCAATCCACTTCCCTCTGACTCAGAACTGAACCATCCCTTGGTAGAGTATTTGGGGATAGTAAGCAGAGGACGTTGTGCATCAGTTTAGTTCTTGGAAGAAGTTCTGCAGTGCCTAGGCTTGCTTACAACTGGGTTTTTCTCAACATCCTTTGTAAAAACAACCCGCTGAAAACTGCTCTATTAGAGATGCCGTGGTAATTTTTGCCAAAAGAAAGGGGGGTGGTCTTGGCCCCGGGCTCTTTGCCAGACTGGAGCTCAGGAAATTGCAGTCTATCTAGGTAAAACTTCCCTATAGTTTAAATGAAAAAAAGTATTCATCTCTTACTGTCTTAAAGGGTTAGCACTGCATTTCTCTGGAGCCTTAAACAGTACATTCTAGCCGGAGAGGTGGTTACAGTTGCTTACTGGGAGAAGAATTTTTTTAATGCAAAACCAGGGGCCTTTCTTGCATTTTTTGGATGCTTCTTATTGCAGAATGCTGGATACATTGTAGGTTATTGCAAAGCTTGAACAAATACGTAGATCAATGTAGAAACCTAATTGCAAGGAAACACTGGTGTGGTGTTTGTGCAGGGGGCAGGCATCTTGCAAATGTGTGTTGTTTTCTGAAGCTGGAAAATAAGGACCAGGTTTCAGTCTTGCGCGTGTGCATCTGGAGGCTGGATTTTGTATGTTGAGCAGCAATTGCTTTTGTAAGCTGCTGCTAAGGCACGTAACTGGCTGTGTGCAATTGGAGTAATGGAATGTGAAAACGCAACTACACACAGACCTGTAATCTTGCATGCAAAATACTGCTGGTCTAGCTCTCCAGGTACAAAAAAAAAAAAATGTCCTGAGATTGTACTTGGCTTTCTGTTCAACTCTGTTCACCTGCATTTTTCAGGTGGCAGCTGTGTGTACAGAGCACTGAATGATTATCCTTCCTGTTTTTGCTCCAAGAATGAGAAAATCAAACCCTTACTAGTGATCAGGGTAGCACATGTGGTGTTGTGGGTGAAGTTGGGTGGGGGGGTTGCAGTGATAATTTCATAATCTCTGGAATTCTGGGGAAATGCGTGGGCAAAGGAGGAGAGGTGTGTGAGCTTCTTTTCCTGGTACAGGCAAGAAGTATTGAACCATTGAGTTGGTCAGCGGTGTCAGGATCTGGCCTCTCCTTCAGCTGTATCCACTACTTTCAGTATGCCAAAACCAGATTGTGCATTTCGGTGCAGATGGATGCAGGGCTGAATACTGACACCAGTGAGGGTGTCTTTGGATATTCCAGCCCGGGTCAGTGCAGAACCCAAGTATGGAACAGGTTTCCTCCTTCTCTCTCAGCGGGTGCATCTCAGCCTGGGCGACACATAGGGGAACAGCTCCTTTTCTCTGCCGCTTCACTCTCCAGTGTCTCTGGTGACAGTGATAACAAAGGGCTGCTTAGCATTAGGTGATACGGATCTCTCTCAGCCCACTAAACCAGAGTCCTGCAGGCTTCTCACTAGCCCTTGGGGCTTGGGTGTCACTGTCCGCTCACTGCTCTGCGTAGCCTGGGACAGTCCCCCTGCAGACTGAAGGCTGCACCTTTTCCACGAGGTCTGCAAGTGCAGATTTCTTCCAACTGAAAACCATGGTTATATTTTGGGGTTATTTCTTGCCATCCTGGGTCCTTGACTGCAGTCAATTCCATTTTGCATGCTGCTCTTTGTAATTGAATCTATCAATGTATATTTAATCCACTTGGCTCCACAGTTTGTAACTAGGCACTGCTTCCCAGCCTTCTGTCACTTGTTTTCACAATTACCGTCTTTAAGTGAGGGTGGATGCCTGCCGCTCAGCAATAAGCCTGGTTGCTGTACTGCCTTGGAGGACCCATGCTTGGTCCGGTCAGCACAGCTCCTGTCTTTGCATCTGGATGTCAGCCAGGTGTGTAGGGCTTTGGTAATGGAAGACAAGCCTGTTGGGTTTAATTCTCCTCTCTGCCACTGATTTGCTGTGTGTGATCATGGGCAAGTCCTTTAACCTCAGATGGCCTCAGCTGACTTACCTACTCCAGAAAGGTGTTGTGATGCTTAATTATTGCCAGCCCTTCAGAAAACCCTGGGGGAAGAAAAATGCATTTTATTCAGAAATGTCTCTGACCTTCCTGCCTTTCTTAGCCATCTTGGTGGTGGGAGGAGATGTTCTCTTTCCTCCCTTAATAATGTTGCTTCCATTTTTCATCTGTGCATTCACCCACTCTCTCAGCTGCATGTAAGAATGCCAAGCTGTCTGAAGTCATGGAAATGTTTTTATAAACTTGACAGCCACGACAAACATTCCTCCTCAGCAATAAACAAACAAGGTACACAACCTGCCATTAGCATCAGTTTATAGCAGAGACCTTCGTCACTCACTGACAAGGGAATCCTAGTGCTAGCAGGCCATGAAGTGGTGTTGTTTGAGGTTAGGAAAATACTGGATCCTTTGGCTTCCTGTGTGCAGTGAGTAACTGTGAAGCTCTGTTTGCCCATGTGTGTACGGGAGTGCAAGCAGGCACTGGGTATTTGGTTTATTCAGGGCGCTTACGAACTATATTTGGCTTGGGTGTATGTGGCTTTTGGGGCTTGGTGTTTGTTTGTATGCGCAAAAAGCACTGTCTTCTGTGAAACGTAAAGGTGGTACGAATTAAACTGGATAAATATTGGACACAAAAAAAGGAGCTGCAGATGAAAGATGTTAGTGGGTGTTGCAACAGCAAAGCCCCCATTGCAGGCTCCTGCACCCTGCTTTGGGTGCTGCTGTTAGCTAGTAGGGTTGGCAAGCACCGGAACCCACACTGCAACATCTTTTCCCTGCAGGTAAATCTCCACATAAGCATTCAGATAGTGCTTGTTTGGCACGTTCAAGGTTAGTTTACTCTGAATACGTCTGAATCCAGATCTCCAGAGACTTTCGTGCTGGCAAAAAAAGACCAGGTGCCACTTTTTCCTGTGACTTTGGGTTACCTCTTGTTCTTCTAGCAGGCCCTCTTCCAACCATCTTGGGGTAGTGGGCTCTCTTTGGTGTGCTTTGGAGAAGAAAGTCAAGACTCTGGACCTGAGGCCACAAAGATGATCAGAGGGCTGGACCACCTCTGCTCTGTAGATAGGCTGAGAGAGTTAGACTTGTTTGGAGAAGAGAAGGCTCCAGGGAGACCTTAGAGCCGTTCCCAGTACCTAAAGGGGGCCTATCAAAGCAATTTGGAGAGGAACAAAGGCATGTAGGGACAGGGCATGGGGAATGGCTTTAACCTGACAGAAGGGAGATTGAGAGGAGCTCTTAGGCAGAAGCTCTTCCCTGTGAGGGTGCTGAGGCACTGGCACAGGGTGCCCAGGGAAGCTGTGGCTGCCCCATCCCTGGCAGTGTTCAAGGCCAGGTTGGATGGGGCTTGGAGCAACCTGCTCTAGTGGAAGGTGTCCCTGTCCATGGCAGGGGGTTGGGACTGCATGAGCTTTAAGGTTCCTTCCAGCCCAAACCAGTCTGGGATTTGTCACCTGTGTGTTTGAAAGAAGACTACTGAGTAGGTAGCTAAGTTCCTTTCTACCATCTCACTCATTCACTGGTTCTCTCAGTCTCTATGCCTTAAGTTCCCCCCTTCTCAAAGTGAAGGTGACAAATCTTCACTCTGCTCCCATGAAACCTTTGAAAGCTAAGGACAAAAACACGTAGGGTTTTTGTTTTCCTTCTCCAGGAGACTGTAAATCCCTCTCTTCTCCCCTCTCTCCTCTCTTTTCTCTCCATTTTCCTCTCATTTTAGGAATTCTTATTATATTCTGTCCCTCTAGGTCTCCTCTACTTCCACTGCTCTTGCAATCTGTCTCTTTCTGCTGTTTCCATATCCCCTTCTATTTGCAGCTCCCTTCCTTCTGTTCATGTCATTTTCTTCTCTCACCCTGTATCTCCTACCCTCCCCCACTATTCATGCGCCACACACTCTTCCTATCGCCTCTCTCTGTTTTATCCCCCAAATTTCTCCCTTACGTGCCTCTCTGACGCAGACCCCTTTTTGTTGTCCCTGTCTGCGTGTCCCTGCAGCCAGGCCGCATCAGCTGGCCAGGGCATGGGATTGGCCAGGCAGCCCCTGGTTGTAGCTTGCCCTCTGGCTGAGCAAGGTAAGACTTCCTCTGCTTATGTCCCGCTGGCTCTTGGGGCTGCCCCAGCTCTTGTTCTGAGCTGCAGCATGGTTGTCACTTCAGTGTCTGAGTTCTTTGATTCTTCCTGGGAGCCTGGTAACGTCTGTAGTCCTGAGTTTTGTCTCCTGATGTCACCTTACCTCCCTGGACATGGCCTTGTGCCTTGTTCTGGTCCTGGCCTATTGTGCTAATCCTGTTCCTCCAGCTTCCCCCTGGCTGTAGACACTCTGCCCTGAAAATATTGATTGTGTTCTGCCTGGCTGCTTGGAGACATCTGTGGTTGTTCCCCTGCGACACTCCCAGTGGAGTTCAGGTCCTCTGCTCTGCCAGGGAAAGCTGTGATAGAGGAAGGAGAACACTGGCACTGGGGGTCTGGGGAGGTGTCTGCATCTTGTGGAGAATTGCACTGAGCCCAGAAGCCAGTACCCAGCACATCAGGACAGCTGTGCTCTGTTCTGGGTGCTTTGGACAGGATGGGAACAGCAGGGTCACTGCCTTAGGGAGCACCCCTTTCCCGTCTGCCTGAAGGATAGCCACAAAGAGGTTATCCCACTATCTGATATACGATAGTGTTTCCTCTGTCAGACAGAGTGGATGCAGCATATTTAGTCACCTCCCTGCAGAGACAGGATTTGGCCTGCAAGGATCCTGGCCAGCAGCAACAGTTGAAAGGTGGTGATATGTTTGGATATCCCTTCATGGACTCTGCCTCCCACAACGGGGACATGTTGAAGTCCTTTCCCCAGGGCAGGGAGAGGTGGCTGCAGCTAGGCTGATGGGACAGCTGGCAAATGAGGGTTCATCAAGTGTCCTGACAATAGAGCACAAAGAGGTCATGTAGGTGGCCATGTTCATCCAGTGTCCTACAGGACAAAGCATGGTGACTTTGTAGCCTCCAGTGGAGTTTAGATCTGTTTCTGGGCAGCACCACATTTGCCCCAGCCAGTCGTGACTCAAGCCCAGGCTCATAAAAGTCCTCAGCCTCAGCTCTCTTAACCAGGCAGTTCCTGATTTCTCCCTTCTGTTTCTGCAACTGACCAGCACTTCCTTAGCTTGCTGAGATGGCATCCCTTGTGTGGCTCCATGCAAGGTGCCGTATACCTTTTCCCATTTTTCCCACAGCCCTTTCTCTCCCTCTCCATACCTGCCTCACCTGTTTTACCTGCTTCTTCCCTCCTGCTCTGCCTCTGGGCTAGGTCTCCAGACTCTTTCCAAAACCTTGTTCCTCTGCCTTGTTTGCCCTCCCATCTGACTTCCTTGTCTCTCTGGTCATGCTGTGAGCTGTCAGCAGCTCCAGGAGAAGGACCATTGCAAGAGCAGGACAGAGACTGGAGGTTGCCTGGGAGAGCAGAAGGGGAAGGCAGAGTGTAAGTAGATCAGGGTCCATCGTTTCCTGTTGTCTTTGGTCTCTTCCAGGTATGTGCTGTTAGCAGAAGTTCCCTTCCCCCAGAAGAGTGATTTTCCGACTGCTTCTACTTCACTGTTGCCAAGCTCCTGAAAGGTTAATGAAGTCATTCACTGCAAAAGGAAAAAAGCCCGTCTTCCCGTGTTTTGCATAAATTAATCTTGGAGATTGTGGAGCAGCCCATGTACCCGGCACAGGGCATGCAGCGATGTCCTTGAGTCTTGTCACCCGAAGCGCAGCTCTGGGAGTATCATTTGGGTGATACTGTCCAATCCTTGAGATCAGCTTAGGTTAAAACTTAGGTAAAAAGCTGTGGCCTCTCCACCATCTCTAATCATCCTTTGTTGTGACTAAAGGGGACTAGGGAGGAGGTGCCCAGGAATGCCCGCAAGCCTCCCCTTCCTCTCATTGCAGTGGGTCCTCATTTCCCACAGATCCTCTTTAGAAAATGCCTTGTATCAGGTTTCATTCCCACTGGATTTTTTCTGCCTGAGAAGTATGGAAAAAATCATTCAATTGGTTTTGAATCACATGAGTGGGAGCAGGAACCAGCCCCAGAAGATAAGTGTTCTGACCTTTACCGCACTCAGATAACTGAAAATAATAACAAATAAATACATCTTGTTTCTCAACCTCAGACTCAGGGATGTGTCCCTGCCTTATGCAACAAGAGCCTGAGCTAGGGCTCTCAGGATGGTTGAAGATACGAAGCTGGCAGCTCTCTACAGTAAGCAGTTTGCTTTCCTTTTGGAAATGCAGCTGGACCAATGCAGATATTCAGGATGGGAGGGGACAGGGACAGTGTCCCTCAGTCTCCTGCCATGTTGCTGCTGGGACCCTGGATGTTTTACCATGACTACTGCTTCATGACAATGAAAATTTGGTTATTTCTGGCCCTTGTCTTTGTCCTTGCACTTTTTGCCTCTTCTTTTAAGGCCATACGGGGCTGGCCACCAACTGGACCTCTGTGTGCAGGCAAACCCTGGATAAGAGTATGGGATTTGCTCTGAAAAAAAAACCTGTTAAAGCTCCCACATTGGTGAATGTTTAATAATGCCTGAGGGAGCCTGTCTGGAAGGAGGACGCATTGAACTGTGACTCACAGTGAGCTCCCTGGGTCTGGGTCTCAGGTCAGGGACTCAAACCTCCACCATTCCCTGCAGGTGCCCCTGGGGAGGTCCATGTGAGGTGGCTTCTCTTTGCAGGCCTCTGGTGACAAGAGATACTTGTGCAGTGCATGCTGAAGTGCTGGTATGGGACTGGAGTATTGTGCAAGGTACTGTCCAGACACCAGGGACAGTCCCTCCTGGAGGACTTACTGTAGTCCCAGATTAAAGCATGCATGGTGTAGTGGTTGTGACTTGATGTTCCTCCACGAGAATGTTGCTTCCCTTCTTTCCTGTGTTACGTAGGGAGCTTGTTTGCTTGGTTTCTGCCATCCAAACCACTGCCAGCTGAAGAGACGCCTGTATGCAGAGCTCAGGGAGGATGTTAGGAGGTTTTTGGCACTCTGTCAGTGTAAAGCATCTTATTTATTAGAGTGTAATGCCCATTTGGGATGCACTTCTGATCTAAAGCTCCTGAATTCCTTCCTTTTAATGCTAAAGATGCCATTCAGAGGCCCCCTGGGCCCAATCTGTGCTTCTGCTGAACACTGCCCTGGTCATATATCTACCACTGTCTTGTTCAGACTTTGGGTTCAGTGATTTTGTTTCCATTAGAAAATCTCCAGCTCACCTCTTCCTGCAGGGGTTCCAGCAGATACCTGAATAATACCTATGAGTACTGTATTGCAGCCTATGGAAGTATGTGCATTTTCAACACATAACCTAGTGTGTGTATGGATGCTTGCATTCATGTTTTCTAGCGTATTTGGGCTGGAGGAGGTAGCAGCAGAAGCCTTGGCAGCTGGGAAGAAAGGAATGACAGGCCTGCGGGGGGTGGGACGGAAGAGTTTGGTAGCTGAGGTGAGGCTTGGGTAGCAACAGGAGAGGCAGATTAGATTTAGGATCCATGTTGCTCGCTTAAGAAAATAGGAGAAGTAGTACATTGTTTATTGGGGATTGTGTTATTCCTGTGCATTATTTATTAATCTTCTGCTAATGGTACTGCATAAAGAAGTAGCACTTGTAGAGGAATTTCACAGACAGCAGGAGGATCAGTTCCAGGAGGTATTGTAACCAGGTCAGGCTGGTGTAGGGAATCCTGCTGGGCTTAGTTTTGACAGGCTTTGGAAAAGAGAAGGTTGTTCAGGAGGCATTTGGAGGGAAGAAGGGAGGTGTCTGTGACTCACCAGGGAACAATGATCACTGTGAGGATAAAGGGCCAGGCTGGAAGAAGACGTGGAGACAATGGGGAATTCCTGATTCTTGACAGGGCTTCAAGATTCCAGCCTAAAGTACTAGAAAGTGTGAGAAAATTAAGTGTTTAGCAGGAGTAATAAAGGTTTAGGAGTAATAAAGGCAGCTGGTGAGAGAAAGCCAAAAATAAAGAGACAGCAGGGTTTACTACACGCTGTACCTTGAAGTGGATCCTGGAAGGCTTGAATTGGAGGAAGGATTTGGAAGAAGGGATGTACAGAAAAAGATGGGCTGTGCAGTGATCATGACTGAGCCATTCTTGACTTGCCTGTAGTCCCCAACGGCACAGACCTGTGTGTCTGCAGCCTCAGCAGGGGTCACAGGCTCAGCAGAGGTGTTGGGGTACTCTGACTGCTTAGGGACAGGAGGCCATGGAGGTTTGTGAAGTTTGCAGCACAGACAGGTGGGTGCTCCCAGACAGATCTTGGGTGCAAGTCCTTCCTGGCACTTGAAAGATGTCCAGTCACCTTGGAGAGGTGAGACTGGTATTTTGGTAGGTGGCATTGTTCCTTCACTCAGCCATGAAACTGAAATTGGGCACAGTATCTGCAGTCCAGTGGTTTAGATGGCAGAAACTAGGAGGTTTCCTCCAGCAGGAGAAAATCACACTACTGGTGCAGCCCATCTTTGGGTGAGAAGCAATTTCTGAAACACTGGCTGACTCATAGTCCCCAGAATACCCAGACAAAAATGCAGTGCTCAGAGGGTTTTTTTAAGCTTTGGCCATGTCAACATTAGGGAGGGAACACCATACTTACTGCTTGAAACTGTTCCCATAAGCCAAGGGCAGGTCTAAATGATCGTATCCTTGGTGTCTCTTTTACCTGAGAATCTCAGTGCTGAGCTGGTGCAGAAATGTTGAGGTTGAAGGGGAGAAGGAGGAGCTGCAACATAAACACAGCTTTAAGGTCTGTCCTTCATTTTTCTGACTGCAGTGTAAAGCCAACTTTGTTAGATCTGGTCAGCTTGTGAACACAGGGAGTCTTGTCGCACAGATGGGCTTTGCAAGGAGCTCCCATTAGCTAGAGCCAGGCTCTTCCCTCAGCCATCACATACAGCACAGCTGAGCCACTGCCACTGCGCAGCGCTGGATGCAGCTTCTTATTACATGCAGCGTCGATGTAAAACATGCAACAAGTACATACAGCTGTGTTTAAGACTTTTTGTTTTAAAGTTATTGTAAGTCTTAACACCACACAGCACCCTACAGCAAACCTTATTCTGTGCAGCAGTCAAGGTGGTGTAGGTAGTGCTAAATGCACTGAGAAGTTAAAATCATAACTGTGTGGTTAACGTGTAGCGTTTGAATGAACCAGGCCATGATTGACACAGCTCTGTTAATCACTGTGTCTAATGGAGCAGAAGGTGACTCAGGCTAACCATCTGAAACACCTTCTGAGAGCATTTCTCTAACTTGGGAGAATTGAAGATCATCTGGGACTTGAGTTTTTGACAAGGCTTATCCATTGAGGAGGGACCGTCCATTTAGAAAGCAAAGTGCTGATGAGTTCAGGAATGATAAAATCACCCTTGGATTTTTTTTTTATGGGTGAGCTCCTAGAAGTCATCTATGTTGGTATAAATGAGATCATTTGGCCTAATTAGTTCCAAGCTTAATTAGCAGTAATTATCCCAACATGGGAGTAGTACTCAAGTAGGAAGTACTGAGTCCTCGATTAGATAGATCTCTAATTGGTGTTACAATATTGTAATTAAAGCATGCTTGTACGCCTCTGCCTCTGCAAGTGATTTGTTTTATGTCTGATTAAACAGGGAGTCCAGCAGCCTCAAGGAGGCCAGGCTATCACTACTGATTGAAACAGCGTATTATTCTGTGTTATAGGAAAGAAATGATGAATCACATGTACTGGGGAACACTGTGGGCCAAATTAATCCTTTGAGTAATTGCTGCTGGAGTTAGGGAAGTTACAACAGGGGTGAATTTGGCCTCAAGTGCATAAGCTCTATCTGTATATCATACACTTAAACAAATACTCATTTGAATGTGCAGTCTGGCAATTATACCATCAGACGAGTGCAAGTAACTTATCTGTGCTTGCGATCGCTGGGTTGCACGTGTGAGTTTGTTTGGCTGCTGGGTGATCATTGTTAGATTGCACACTCTGCTCATGTCTTGCAGCAGGTGGTGCCATGTGTCCCAGGATGCATTCAGCAGGACATCTCTCCTTGTTGGGGTGAGACCCAGAAGGTACTGCTGGGGTCAGTGGGAGCACCCTGCAAAGGGAGGAGATGGACAGATAAAGTATGCTCTTTTCTTCCAGCACCATTGCCTTTACCTTAGCCAGTGTGACCCTCCCCGGCAGCAGACACTTCAGAAGAGCAGGTCAACGGGTGGCTTTTGGAGGAGTTAAGGAAAAAGAGAGCAAACCGGGAACTTTCTGAAATTAGTCAGCTTCAAAACATGAAAGCTTCCTATGTCTTTTTAAGAAACCACCTCCTTAGGAGTTGGCAAGTGCACTGCTTTATTACTTATCTGCTCGCTACATGAGTGGGCGACTGTACTTCCTGATTTGGTTCTTCAGTATAGAGAGATCATCAGCATAGGTCTGTAGAGGACAGTAACTCCTCGCCTACAGAAAGTAACAAATAGGAATAAGGATGCATGTATCTTCTGGTTGTCACAAAGGATTTCAGAGCACATTCGAGTCATATCCGAAGGAAAATGCCAGCTTATTTCTATTTTACAGCTGCAGAAGCTAAGGCACAGATCAGTTACTTCTCTTGCTGTAGCTCATGGAGCAGGTGTGTGTATGGCATGTGTGTGGCAGCACCAGGAATGTGGTGCAGATTTCACCACCTTCTGCTTCACCCCCAAAACAATCTTTCCCAATGGGCAAAGTTTAGAAGGAGGGAGATCACTTGAGCAAGGAAATAAAAGTACACAGAATTCTGTTAAAGCAGTATTAGTGATAAGAATTTAAACCCCCCATATATGGGAATTCAAAGGAAGGGTTTCCATAGCAGCGTTGCTTGCCCATATTGTATATACACTGTTTTGCATTGCTCTCATGTTGTCAAAGGCATATTCTAATATCCGCATGTGCAATATGTCTGAATCAGAGTTGCTATGAAACTTAAGGCTGAATTACACCACAGAGGCATATTCTTGTGCGGTGCAGGGAGGAAATAATAGAAGTAGGTTTTGTTCGGATTTTTCTCCAGTGATACATTTTACTTAGAAAATTGCTGATTTGCCAAAACTGTTGCTATTTTCAGGAAAAGTTGATTCCAGTTTTGTGTCCCATCTTGAAAAAAAAACAACCCTGAGAAAAGTTTTGAAGTTGTCAAAATGAAGTGCTCCAAGAAGATAAAATGAAATCTTGCATTTCATTAATTTGCCCGTAGTTTCTAGGTACAAGTTCTGGAAACAATTTTCTTCCCTTGATCAGATGTAGAAAAATTATTTGAAATCTCTTGAAATCTTGAAGGAATACAAAGAATTCCCTTCTCTTTCACCCTGCATAGTCCTGAACTGTCCTGAAAGTGGGGGGTGACAAAGGAGCAACTGCATCACTCACACCATGTGTGTTGCAGTGAGAGAGGTTACACCATTATGGGCAGTTGTAGAAGAAAATGCCCTTGCAGTACTGCTCGAATCTTTTAGAACACCTGACTCTCTCTAAAACCCCCAATATCACCTGGGTATCCTGGGGTTAAGCCTTTGGACCAGAAGGGTTTTGGGTGGGAGCTTCTCACATCATTAAACCTCCCTTCAGCAGATGATGGGATCAGAGTGATGAGGGAGCCGCCTCTTCCTCATTGACACCTCGCACTGGGGATGATAGGGGCTGAACTTCTCACCTCCGACTGCACTGGAAAAGTGCCTCTTATGTGGCAACACAGATCTTCCCTGCTCTTGCTCCCATGTATCCCCTACTTTCAGCAGCTCATCCATGCTCTGAATTTCTCTTGGGGAGAAGGAAGGATGCTGTGCCCCAGACTGGGAGGGAGTGCTTGTGCTCATGGAAAGGCCCTGTGAGTTGGTTTGGCATCATTCTTCCCACTGGCAGCAATGTTTCCTCACTGCCAGCATTTCCAAATGTTGGTGTAGCCTGTATGCCAATGGCTGCTTTCTCCCTGGTCCCTCATGTTGCAATTGCTAATTTCTGTGTCTGTGCCTGAAGAGCTGTAGTTTAGACTTGCTTTGCCATGCATTGAAGCTGTGCTTGTTTAGGAAAGAAACTGCAAAAGGGGTGTGGGAGAGAGGAAAAAGAAAAGAGCTTTTTTTTTTCTCCCCCTATGTGGCAATGGTGGATGCTGGGTATTGGAGAGAGGCAAGCTGACAAACATCTGAATGAGTGGAAGAGACTCCTAACCCAAAGGGAGGAGTTGTGGTTTAGGTTAAAGCCACAAAGGAAGTGAAGGAGGTTACCACTTTCCTGTCTGTGGGCAGGAGGTTCTCCTTGTGCTCATTTGAAGGCTTAGCTCTAGCTCATTCCTCCCTAGGAACATACTCATCTGTGTATTTCTTGAAAAGCACTCGATCTGGCATCTGATCTTGGGAGTGACAAACATCTCCTTTATCCACAGAAATCAGCAGGAGCTGGGAGCTAAAGAACTGGGAATCACAGTCTAATTTATGGAGCCAGACAGTCTAAAGCATCTTGCTAAGCCATGTGTCTGGTGCTAGAGTACATGGTGTATTTCTCCGTGCATCTTCCTCTTTGATTCCAAGATTGCTGATTTTATTGTGAATTTCCATACCTCCAGGGCCTGCTGGCTCCCCACAGGTCTCACTTCTTTCCTGTTCCTGAGTGATGGGCAAATTATGTAGCTATCCTGCCTGGACCTAGCAGTCTTATGTGCTGATACAGGGCAGATTGTGAATGTGTTGGGTTCCTCCCAGCGTGGCCTGTGGTCAGTATTGTGGTCTTGATTTTCACTGCCTGCTTTTCTTTTATTAGCTCCGAGGCTGTAGCTGTATGTGGTTGAGAAGTTTGTTGTCTCAGCTCTGTAGCTTCACTCTTCATCTGCGAGGAGATGAAAGAATGCAGGAGTGCTCTTACAAGGGAGTAAACCTTGCCCTGAGCCTGAGGGGCGCTGGCATGCAAACCGGAGCTATCACCTGGCGACTGCACCATTAGAACACTGTCAGTGACAGTGACTTCAGTACGTGCCACCAGTGCCTTCTGATCACAGTGCACTGCTGTACATGAAAAGAGCACCTGAAAGATGCTCCCTAAAAAGCTGTTATGTGGTCTCTAACCTTCCATTACCAGCTTACCTTAGCCCCTAACCCTGGCCTCAGGGTGCAGCACAGTCATTTCATTTACCAGGTGTGAAAATCATATTTTGCCATGTGAGGATGATTGCTCTATCAGGTGTGTTACAGTATGTGGTTTTTTTTTGTTGGATTTTTCCTTTTTAAGTCTTTGTTAGAATGACAAGATATCATTAAAGATTTATGTGTGGCAAACGTGTCCTTTTTTTCCAGAGTGTTTCCTTTCAGAGAATTTCACGCTATTGATTGCAAGTAGATTTTCCTCCTCTGTTTTAAAACATTTCCTTTGCCTATGGATTTTCAACATTACTCACTGGATCTGTGTTCAGTATGTTCCCCAGACTATATTATCCAGCCAAATTCCCTTACTGTTGGCCTTCAGGAGCCACTTCTGAAGTTGGAAAGACCATTCATTTGCAGTGTTCACTCAGTCCCGAGCAACTATCCAGCATTGCATCCTCCTTACTCCAGGATGTACGCTGTCGTCTAACTGAGCCATGGTCTGCTTTCAGCATGTGCTTTAGTGGGTCCCAAACCCAGCCTGGCAACAGCCTTGAGCTACCCCTTGCTTGGAGTGAGTGGTGTTTGCTTGGATGTTTTAGATGGAAAGGAAAAACTCTATAATGGGGCAGTGAAGAAGCTGGAGTGGTAAGCAGCTGAAATTGTAAGTAAGTTTATTTGGTTTTGGCATCAGTATTATGTTGCTTGATCTTATCCTTGTGGCCATTAGAGCAGGGTGCAAGATTTATTTTTGGCGAGGGCAGAGGCCTCAGCAGGGATGCTGGAGTGCCAATGCAGCCCAGAGCCCAGAGCAGTGAGGTACTGCTGCCCTTTCAAGGGCAAGTGCCCATGAGGAGCAGGCTGGGGTCCACCAGCATTGCTCTCCCCAGGATGAGACCCTGTGGCCCATGTTCTGCTGGTGGGTGAAAGAGCTCTGTGACAGTCAGCTGTATCCCACCTCCTGTGGGTTCAGCCATCTTTTGGTGGATCATATGTGAAAGTCATTGAAGACTTGGATTCAGACCTTAAAGCTTATGGTATTTGGCTTTGTTTACTGTAGTATTACAGCCTTAGGGCCACAGAAAGTGCAGCTTTCTTGAAATCATTGGAGTGGTGGTTGCTTATGGCAGTAGGGAGCTGGGGACATGTTTTTTTGGAATGTGTTGCCAGGAACTTAAACCCTTTTCTTTGGGAGATGCTTTGAAAGGATGGCTCAAGTGCCTGGGAAACATTGTCCTAATGGAAACAAGACATGGGAATGATCGGGTCTCAGAACAACTCTTATTTCTTCCCCACATCTGTGACTTTCAGAGCCCACCATTCTAAGGTTCAGTCCTTCTTTCCTTCCTCGTTACCATCAAATCTTAGTTTTAAACCTTATATATACCACCAGGAGCTGGGAAACAATGGGGGACACTGCAGTCTCTGCACATGGGAGAAATAGGGACTTGATGGCACCCAGGCAGGCTGGGGTTGTGTTAGTGGATAAAACAGCAGACATCCTCATTAGGTGATTCTTAAATGGAAGGTACCCATGCTTTAGCATTTAAATGCTTAGAAGAGATTCATGCTACAGCCTTTGATGCTGGATACTCATATAAAAACAATAACCAAATATGCAAGTGGTTCTTAAAGACACTGTAGCTAGTGTATTACCTGCACTCCTTGCATGCTGGCTGGACTGCTGGCATTCATTTTGTTCTGGTTTGACAGAAAGGACAGGCAAAAGGTACAGATTGTGTGTAGGAACAGCCCACCTTGTGAGCAAGCCAAGGCACAGAGAGTGTATCCCATCACAGTTGCATTACCAAGGCAGGTCCCCTGAGCAACAGCGTCTCACATGTTAACTGAATGTTTTAAAAATATAAGGATACAGACAGAAAAAACCATGCTGTCCTAGGTGTCTCTCAGGACCTGCAAGGCAGGTATTGTCAGCAGATACAATCATGCTAAGGAATAAACAGATAGCATTTAAAATAAGCTGGCAGATTTTGTGTTCAGATGGAGTAGGAACACTCAGGCAGTCTGTTATTGCAGTTCAGCTGTGAGAGGACTAGCAAAATGTTTGGGCAGAAGTATGTCCAGCCATGACATCTGTTGCTAAAGTGGTCCAGAGTTTGCACCATAAAAGCACACAAGTGAAAATGCAAAAGAAGGAGAGTGAAGCATTTCCAGTGAGTGAAGAGCTAAGCCACAACTCTCAAGTGTCCTTTAATAATAAAGAGTCCTGTTTTTCTTGGTATTGTCGTCTATCATCTATGACCTTGCAGATCTGAGAAATGCTGATGATTACTGCAGAAGAAAGTCAGCACCACACTGATAAGCCAATATCTGAAGAGCAAGAGGGAAATCTGCTTGTTTTCTTTGGAAGGATCTCACTGTTTATGTAATCTTTGTATAGCACCTGCAAATCAGTGACTGGTACTTTTGAAATGTATTTCCTTCATCAAAAGCTATTTGAAACAACAGGTAGCACCTATCCATTCAGTCTAAGCTCCCTTGACATTTTTAAATGACAGATAATGAAAACTGTCTTCATTATTACTCAAGCAATTTCATCAGACTGTCACCAGCAAACAATGGCAAATTAAAGACTGAACAACCCTCAACTCTACTCTCTGAGGTATGTGTGCGAGAATACCCGATGTCTTTTCTACAGCTCCTAGGAAATAGAAGAGGTGATTTCGCAGGTGAGAAGTGTTCTGATGTGTGAGGTACTAGAGGTCAACAGGAACATGTTAAAATCTATCTGGAAGCCAGTGGTCAGATGGCATAAACAGGGAGCACAAATGAATGAGTGATTGTGGGCGGGAGATGAGGCTTATCTAACAGAGTGCTGAGTTCTGCGCTGCCTTCAGTTTATGAATGGAGTTAAAGCTTGGTGCCAAACAGAGCATATTGCAATTGTCTAATCCATAGGTGACAGAGGCAGACGTGATAGTAGGCAGAGCTGCCTCCAGAGAGGGCTCATCGGAACAGCCAAGTCAGCCTGGCATTATTGCTACCTGATCGTCAGGAGCCGGTCCAGGCCCCTGATTCTGAACCTAGCTGAAGGAGCCACTGTTGAGGTGTGGTGTGAGCTTATCTTCCCCTGCTTCCCTCTCCCCAGACAAAACTGCTTCAGGCTTGCCTGGTCTGAGCGTCAGTCACCTGCGTCCTTCCCCCTCAGCCCCCTGAATTCATAGACCTCACCAAGCTGCCCCCTGTGGTTAGATTAAAGGGAGATAGAGAGTAGAAGGGGCATTTCACAATAAAACATCATTTATATGAGCTGGCTGCGGTATGGAAGAGGCTAGCACCAGGGAGTGAATTATAGGGGTCCAGAAAAGAAAGAGGCTACGGCAGAGAGAGGGTTGTTATTGGAGAACACAGGGGGCGAAATGACTGAGATAGAGGGTATAGATAAATAGTTAGAAATAACCACAGTGGTGTGATTTGGAGGGAAAATCAGTCACTACTTCAGTTACCAGTGGTGTTCAGTTTAGGGAGCCGAGTGGTAAATTACAGGCAGGTTAGGACTGCAAGAACATCTGTGACCCTGTGAAATGCTGGAGAGAGAAAAGTTGCAGTAGCAGTGAGTAAGATTCAGATCTCATCTATCTGAACATGAGTACCTCAAGGTGAAATAACAGAAGGAGAGGAGGCGGGAATATTGATTTCTGCCTCACAAAACAGACAACAACGCCTACTTTTTCATAGCAAGAATTTAACCATTTGCTTTAATGGGCCAGTCTGCAGTACTGTGGGGGCTTGGTTTCTTCTTTGTGTGCAATCTCACGGGGAAGTCATGCTGAAGTTGTATTTATTTTATTGTAGGGAGAGACATGAACAAAATTTCACCCTCAGACACCTGTGTGCTGATTGCAGGGGCAGCTGTGGTCTGTGAGTGTAACTTGCCTGCAGTTGTTGTACAGCCGGTGGGTACCCTGAGCAGCCGGAAGCTGAAGGAGCAGCACTGGAAAGCACAAAAAGCCTGTTATGCCAAGAGAGCTGTTATATGTGTTGGCGACAGATGACTTCTTCTGTCTGTCTGAGGGCAGACTTAGCTTCCTTCTGTTTATCCCACAAGAAAGATTCTCCTAGTGAAAGGACAAGGGAACATGCTTTAAGCTGAAAGAGGGTCAATTTAGATTAGTCCTTGGAAAGAAGCTCTTCCCTGTGAGGGTGTTGAGGCTCTGGCACAGGGTACCCAGAAAAGCTGTGGCTGCCTCATCCCTGGCAGTGTTCAAGGCCAGGTTGGATGGGGCTTGGAACAGCCTGCTCTAGTGGAAGGTGTCCCTGCCCATGGCAGGGGGTTGGAACTGGATGAACTTTAAGGTCCCTTCCAGACCAAACCAGTCTGTGGTTCTGTGGTTCCGTGAAATTTCCTTTTGTTGGTTTTACACCATGAAAGCACAACATGTGTAGCTCAGTGCTGTGGGGGGGCATGGCAGAGAACATGGCTGGTAGCTGTGCATGGGCTTGCTGTCTTGGACTAGGCTCAGCAGGTGGCTCAATGGAAACAGGAGGTGAGTTTGGCAATTTTCTGAGTTGCTGCCATGTCTCTTCTCGTTGAGGTCAGAGATGGTCAAAGGGAGTGCAAAGTCATGGCTGAGAATCTTAAAAGGCTTGAGGGTCAGGCACTTCCACAGCCAGGTTCTCCTGGCAGCACCACAGCATGCAGTGTGTGTTAGCAGTTCCCTGTAAAACACAGGGATGGTGTAGCAGAAGCAGTGTTCCTGGGCAAACATTGATTTTGGAGTCTCCTGTATGCCAAAATTTCCCACCCTTGTTTAGTATGAATTCATATTTTTCTTGTGCTTCAGAGACATATGTTTCCCCAGATTCTGTTTACCTGATTTCCCTTCTGATTCAGTATCTCTTCTCTCCTTCTTCTCCCTCTTTTTTTCTAATGCTGATCATTTATCTCTGTGGCTGCATGGTGTTTGCCTCATACCTGCTTATTGACTTGAGAGATGACTTTCTAAATAGTGCAATAGCTTCCTGCAATTAGAATGTTATAAAACCTGGAATTTTTTCATCACATTAGAGTTTTGATACGGCATACTGTCTTGAACGGAGCCAGACCAACTAGATGGCTCTCTGGAGATCCCTGAGAGTATTTTAACTGTAGGCCCAGTTCTGTGCTCCAGCCCAAACTTCATTAAGGCTCAGATTGTTCAGGTGCGAACAGGAAAACACAAGCCAACTCTTCCTCTCTTTTTGTTGTAGGTAGGAAAAGAGAGAGCAAAGCCTTTCTTGCCCAGCTGAATTTGCCATCGCCTGTACGCTGTTGCCATAGGGTGATGTGTTGAGGGTGATGTGTTGCAGGTGATCCAACAGCCAGTCTTCTTCCTAACAGAGAGCTCTGTGCACTGTGCAGCTGGTGAGGCGGTAGTAATTGGTACTGGGGAGCTGCAAGTGGTCTTATGCCAGCAGTGGGAACAGTAGGTGTGTGTGTATATGGATACTGATATTGATGCGAATGATGAGGGACTCTTCACCCAAACCAAGTTAAGCATGTTCTCCAGTGTTTGCAGCACTGATGTTCAGCAAACACTGGGAGAACTCAGGGAAATATCTAATACCAAAAGACACTGGACTAGAAAGAAAGCCACAACAGTCTCTCCCCCTCCCCCAGGCCTGATTTCCTAATCTTTTAGGAATGATTTACAATAAATAAAAGGCTTTCTGAAAGAAGGATTTTTTTTTTTTTTTCCAAGTTAACAATGGATGTTAAACTGCCCTTCCCTGTGGTCCTTTCCCATCTCTTTCACACTGTCCAGCTTTAGGCTTCGTCCCACAGAGATTCATGAAGGCAGCTCCCCCGTGCCCATGCAGAGAGATCACTGCGGGTATGGGAACCATAATCACCTGGATTTCTTACAGAAATGGGTTGTTTCCTTTCGAGAAGGCTCATTAGAGCATGCAGCCACGGAAAACTCAAAGCTCATGAGAAAAAGGTTTCACAGAGCCTGATCTCTCTCTTGTCCTGCAGCTCCTCTGATCATTTACACCAGAGCAAAAAAGAGGGCAAAACCCCCCAAACCTAAAGCAAACAAACAAAGCAAAACATCCTCCTAATGATGTGTGCTCTTCATTTCCAGCAGTGACAGCATTTTACACCCACTTTGTGCAGGTGTGCATGAATGCAGAAGTTGGGAGGCAGTACAGAGAGCAAAGCTCTTAAGGAGTTAGTAGAGCTTCTCTGCTGGAAGGTTATAATCACACTGAAAGAGGGAAATCTTGCCTCTGCAGACAGGAAATATGTGAAGCAATTTCAGCACAGAGTTGCCAGAGATAAAATAGCTCATAAACTGAAAAAAAAAAAATTAATGTAGTGAATACTTAGCATTGTCCAAATGTGCCATGTCAAAACTCAGAGTTTGACTGCAGAAGGTGTGTACAGGCTACAGATGTGCACAGTGGCTACATCTGTTACCTGCAAGAAGCACACATCACTGGTCCTGTGTATGGTGATTGCTGACAGATTCTTCTTAATGGTTACTGGTTTTCTTGAGGAAAGGTTTTTAAGCATGAGTGACTGAAAAGGCTTGATTTGCTGTTGCATTTGAGGTGGAACAGTGGAACAACTGTGTGGTTGGGGAAGAGACTCCACTTCAGAGAGTGGATGCTCAGGAGCAGGGTGTGATTTCAGCGTCTCCAGTCTTCACATGCTACAGCTCCATGTCGCCATTTCGCCAGTCCTCAATTCCATCTTCAAAAGTTCCTGTTTCTCAGATCTTTCCACCTCCTCCAGTTGTGCCAGTTCAGCCACTTGCAGGGATGAAATCTATGTTTGAGCTGGTCTGATGTTAAGGATTTGTTCTTGTTAGTAGGGCCTTTAAAAAGAAGTTGGATCATTTAAACAGCTCACCTGTGAGTGTGGCACTAACTGAGCGTGTGGCCAGATCCTCCTAAACTGGGTTTGCTGCAAGTGGAATAGTGCAACAGGGCCACATCCCTGTACACGTTGTTCACATTATTTGTGTGAGTTGCTCCACTGTGTTTCAGTGGGACTCTACTTACACATATAAAATTAAATGTTTGCAGGGCTGGGCCCTTAAAGAGAATAAAAGCCATGATTGGGGTGTGCCATGCTCTGAACCATGTATAGAAAGCATGATGCAAATGTATTTTGCTGGCTGGCCTATCTTGTCTGATCTGTCTGCTCTGTAGAGCTTGAGCTCCTGCAGCAACTTTCGTTAGGCTTGGTTTGCACTGGGTGGAAGAGGACCCTGCTGATCTTCTGTCCTTGAGGCAGCCAGGGAGTTGTGAGGAGAGTACACAGGCTGTAACGTCTCCAAGATGTTCCCAGATTTGCTGGAGTGCTCTGAAGAGCCGGGACAGCTGGCTTCTCTGGGGCACCTTCTATGAGCGTGGCTGAGGGAGAGCAAGATGGGGGGATGCTCTTGAGGTTGGCAGTGGCTGCCCTGGGGTCTGGGGCTCTGATACCTGAAATTCTGCCTTGCAGCCTGTCATCACAGTTGAGATTTTTGGGAGCCTGTTGTTATCAGATCCCATGGTAAAGTCCTTCAAGGGCAACAGAAGGGATTTCTCAGCTGAGAATCCCTCCCTTTGGAATTCACTGCTGATGGCAGTTTGCTGTGGCAGATTCCCAAAGGTGAAGCAGCAACTTAAATCTAGACAGTGAAGCAAAGCACTTTGGTAGTTGCTATCCAGAGCCCCAAAGAGAGGAAGGAAGAGACATAAAGCCGTTGGAGGGGAGAGGCTTGGTGTGGTTATTTGAGACTGCTGCCTGCAGAGTTGCACAGTCATTTATAACTGCTTGAAATGTGGGGGGATGGGGTCAGGGGGATGGGAGGGGGGTTGGAGGAACCACAGCATCTGTGAACTGGTAGCGTTTTGTGCTCCTTTTCCCTGGTCTGACTCCTCAAGGGATGAGACAGCAAAGTCCAGGGTCAGAAGAGGGAAGAGAACGAAAAAGGGAGTCTGCTAACACCTCTTATTTTATCACTGCTCTCGTGTGTGTCAGGATTGAAGCACAGGATAGGATTTTCAAAGGTACCTTTAGGAAGCGGAAGTTGGGTGCCTGGCTTCCTTAGGCTCCTCAGAAAAATCCCAGGTTCTGCTGTTCCAGGGAAACAAACTTCCTGTAAGTGAACCACGATGGGTCCCTGGTGTTGGTGATAGCAGAGCCAGGTTTTCTGTTTAAAGCACCACGAGGCATGTTCATTCCTTACACCCTGATTTGCTGCCTGGCCAGTCTAGTCTGTGCTGCTACTGCTGTTGCAAGCTTTCCTGGACTCAGTCCACTGAACCCTTTCTGGTGTGGGATACATGAGGGAGAGGAAGAATGGTAGGTGTTACATTGAAAAAGACATGTATCAGCGTAAAACCAGAGAAGGCTTTTATGTTAGGCACAGGAGCGGGCTGAATTGATGGTGACAAAGGTGATCGTTCAAGTAGAGCTGATCAGTTTGGTTTCACCAACGCTTCAGCTTTCAAAAGTCCTGCTGCCATCCGTGGAAAGGTATAGGTAGAGCTACTGTTGGCAGATGAGTTGGAAAGACTGGCCAGAGACCAACGGTTTCCACCTTTGGGTCATGGATCATGGGAACTTGTAGCCTGAGGGACTTGTCTAGAAAAGGTAAGGGAAAGGAGTCAAGAGGCAGCAGTGGTCTGCCCGGTGGGGAATGTTCAGGGGCTCTGGTCAGTGTGTCAGAAGGGGTTGCAAACCTGCTGTTGAGAAGCATCCCCCTTCCTCAAGAGTATCTGCTAGGATAAGAGGTGTGAATTAGCTACAGTTGCAGTGATCAGGAAGCCATACAGAGTTCATCAAGGATGTTTCCAAGCGAGCATGGACAAGGGGAGGAGCAGAGCGGGACAAAGAGAAAAAGCCCCTTAAGGACTGAAGAAAGAGGAGACGGTTTTATCTGTCAGCGCAACACCCAGTGTGAATGCTTAGTGTGAAAGGGTCTTCTTCCAAAAAGCCGAGTTACTCAGAAGTGGGAGTTGGACGAGGTAAAGAGCGGTTCGCCTGAGGATAAAGAGAGGGAGAACACACTCCGCATTTCCATTCACTTCTGTTGTATTGGCAAAACAGGTTATTCAGGCATCGTGGATATGCAAAACCGATCAGCTTGCTTTCTCTGGTTAGACTGCAGCGGTTCTGTGCATCTGTGTGCCACGGGTGTTTGGAAAGCTCTCCCTCACAACCCACAAGATCGCCCATTTTAAGAACATTTTGTAGAGGTGAAGGATAGGTGGACGTTGAAAGCGCTCTTTTCACAGAGTAAGTCGAAGACTGAAAAGGCTGGAGGATTGCTACAGATCTTCACAACTCTTAACTGCTAGCCGGTTTCAAGCTACATGGATGTTTAATCCCCCCAGACACGGAGCGTTTGTTCAGGATAGGGCCCTTGAGCATATTTAGGAGTTGATAGGTTGTGTCTGTTTGTCATTACAGTCTGGTTCCTCCCTGTTTAGTTGCAAGCTGCTGCTTAACCCAGGGCTTTCTCCCATCAGAAAAGGCCCTCAGATCTCTCGGGGCGGCTCCACCAACCCGCTGGCAGCCGGTGGGCAGGCAAGCTCCTCAGCCATCAGGTAGGAGAAATATGCTTCTCCTGCAGGAGCTACCTCCCGCTTTCCTCCTGCCCTGCCGGTGCCCAGCCATCGCTTTCTTGCTCCACAAATACTGTGGCAGGCACATTTCGTGCCCGGCTGGTGTCAGGGCGCAGAGCCACCGCGCTGCCTACCCACCAGCCGGCCCCAGAGACTGCGCCCGCGGCTGGCTGCAGTGCCCAGCGTCCACCTCGCCTCCCCAGCGCATCGCAGCCCCTCCGCGGGCGGCTGGCGCTGCCGGGAGGCCGAGGCGGTGCCCGGTGGAGGTGCCATGGCGCGATCTGCCCGGGCAGCCGAAGCGGCGCCGGGCAGAACGGTGCTGAGCAGGGCTGGCAGCGCACCCAGCCCCTGCGTGCGCCTCCCCCGGGGGCCGTGCGAGGCATCGGGGCTTGGCGGCGGAGAACGGCCCCCCTTCCCCGTGCCCCCGCGGGGCCCGCGCCGTTTCCGTTAGGGGTGCCGTTAGGGGGCGGGACCCGCGCGCCTCCTCAGCGGAGCGCGAGGTGGTCGCGCGCCGCCGGCGGGGCGGGCCAGGTAGGTGCGAGGGGGGCGCCGGCTCCCGCGCCCCGCGCTCACAGGGCCCCTCCCTTTCGGTCACTTTAAGAAGAGCCCTGGGCGCGCGGTCTCTTTAAAGGTTGGGGGGGAAGAGGCGGGGCCGGCCCGAGGCGGGGGACAGGCTATGTTAATGGCCGGGGCGGTGCCGCGGCTGAGAGGGGTGGAGGGCGCTCGCCGCGGCAGGCCTGTCCCTTTAAGAGCCGGGCTGCTACCACCGTGTAGGCGAAGGCGGGAGGGGAGCGTGTGCGGGGAGGGGGGAAGGGACTCAAGCTCCTCCCCCTCGCTGGGGAGGGGAGGGGAGGGGGGGGCCGGGCCGGGCGAGACCACGGCCCGGAACGGGGAGTAAGAGGCGGTCCCGCCGGCAGAGTGAGTAGGGGACAGTACCATTCCTGGGGCGGGGCGCGCGCGACGGGCGGTACCATTCCTCTCTCCTGGTTGCGGGACGCGGCGGGAGGGGGGAGGCGTAAAGGGGGGGGGGGGGGGAACGGTGGGAGGAAAAAGGAGATGGGGGGGAGCGGGCGGGGGGAGCATGCGAGAGGGGCTTTATGGGCGGTACCATGTGTGCGGGAAAGAGAGGGGGGAGGCGCTGGCGGACAATGGAGCCTGTGTGTGTTTGCGGGAGGGGGAAGGACCCGCCGTCGCCGGGGGGAGAAGCTGCGCCGCCCTCTCCCGCCCGGGGCTGAGAGGAGCCTCGGCCCGCGCCCCTCCCCCACGGCCCGGCGGTGAGTGAGGGGGGAGGCGGCGCGGCGGGCACCGCGCGACCACCGGCGCCGCCGCCTGCTCAAAGTTTGAGAGTTGGGGGAGGCCGGGGGCATCGGCGGCGGGGGGCAGCGCTGTCTCTGCGGCTCCGCGGCTTGACCCCGGGCTCCGGCACGCCGAGGGTGTGGGGTGCCCTGGGGATGGAGGGATGCTCCGAGGTGCGTGTGGTGTCCCGGAGCTGCGCTCCGTGGAGGGCCGAGCGCGGGGTTGCCCCGAGCTAAGGGAGGGGGGAGCCGTGATGCTGAGGGTGCACTGGGGGCTCTGTGCGGTGGAGGGATGTGTGGGGTGCAGGGGGTGCCCTGAGGCCACACTCTATGGAGGAATGTGTGGGGACCAGGGAGTGCTTTAGGGATTGTGCTCTGTGGAGGGATATGTGGGGAGCAGGCAGTGCTTTAGGGGTTGTGCTCTGTGGAGGGATGTGTGGGGTACAGAGGATGCTTTAAGGCTGTGCTTTATGGAGAGATGTGTGGGGTGCCGGAGATGCCTTAAGGCTGTGCTCTGTGGAGGGATATGTGGGGTGCAGGGAGTGCTTTAATTCTGTGCTGTGTGGAGGGATATGTGGGGTGCAGGGAGTGCTTTAAGGCTGTGCTGTGTGGAGGGATCTGTGGGGTGCAGGGGATGCCCGGGGCCGTGGAGGGATGTGTGGTGTGCTTTGGGGTACATAGGAAGCCCTGGAGCTTGTGCGGTATGGAGCTTATTGCGTTGCGGTAAAGGGGATACCCTGAGGCTGTGCTGTACTAAGGGGTGTATGGGTTGCTCTGGCTTGCAGGGGATGCCCATAGAGGTTGTGCTGTGTGAAGGGATGTGTGGTATGTCCCAGGTTGCTCTGTGGTGCGTAGGGTGCCCTAAGAGCTGTACTATGTGGAGGGCTTTGTGGGGTTCTCTGTGGTGCAGGGGATGCCCTGCGGCATGGAGGGATGTGTGGGGCGCTTTGGGTCACACTGGGGTGCATGGGGAAGCAGTGTGGCTGTGCTGTGTAGGGTGCCCTATGTTGTGCTGGGAGTACTGGGTGCCTGCGTGGCTGTGCTGCGTGGAGGGTTGCGGGGTACTCTGGAGGCCATGCTTCATAACTACGTGTGTGGAGTGTGCTGTGCTGAAGTGCGCTGGTGGGGCTGTGCTGTGTGGAGAGGAGGATGGCGTTGGGTGGGTTAGAGAGGTAGTTCTGAGTTTTTAGTCTCAGTAAGGGATGGGGACATAGGGTAGGAGAGATTGCAACACCAGGGCTGTTGGGACTGAGGTGCAGGCTGTCCTAGGAAAAAGAATGGGGTGCAAGTCGGGTGAGAGCTGGTGTGTAGAATTTGCAGTGGGCCTGAAGTGAGGGGCTGGGGGACAAAGGTTTACAGTAGGGATGCAAGGAGTGAGGTATGAGGTGAAGCATAGAGTGAGGGATGGGAGATGGTACTTGGAACATTAGATCATCTCGGCTGTGCTATGAGGGAGAGATTGAGGGGCTTTGTTGTAGGAAGAACTGAAATACAGGTGTCCACAGGAAGGGATGTGGAGAGGTCGATGAAGAAATGTGGACTATGAGATATGCTGGCAAGAAGTAAACTGGTACATGAGGAAATGGATGTAGTGATGGGAGGATGTGAGGAGCTAAGGCTAGAGTGGTTGGGAGAAAGATATAGGGGAGTGGGATTGTGGTATGGCAAAGCACTGGGTGCCAGAATGTGGGCTAAGAACTACTTTCAGCTCAGGGGAGGTGGTGCACATGGTTATAAAGGGAATTATAGGGGTCCAGAGCTGGGAAGCAGTGGAGATTGTTCAGGGAAGGAGGAATCCAGGGAAGCAAAGCATGTGGTGTGGAACTGGTATGTGGGATAGTTGTGCAAGAGGAGTTTGTGGGAGAAGATCTTGTATGCAGGGATTGTGGGGAAGAGCAGGGGAAATACGTGTATTTGGAATTGCTTGCTAGGTAGAGAAGAGGCACTGTGCATATGCATGAGAGGCAGTCTGAGCCCTGGCCTGCTGTGGAGAGGTGTGAGGGAGGCTGTCAGTGGGATGAGAAGCTAATTCTGTAGATGTACTGAACCTCATCAGGTTGAGGGCTGGATGGCAGTGGGGAAAAAGCCCCAACACTGGAGGCTTCAAATGCTTTGGGAAATGATGGAACAGCTGGATGCATGTAAGCAGCAAGGATCCACTTCTAGGATGAGAGAGAGCACCCTGTGTTTCTGTGTTGTCCAGCTCGATGTCCCTGAGCCACTGCATAGGCGATGGGATGATGGGACTAAAAAGGCCTCTGACAATTGAATGCTTGGGATGTAGATGGTGGATGCTACTCTGGGCGGGTAGAAAAAGCATGAGGACACAGATGGGAAGAATCCAATGTGACAGTCAATTGTGGGTTGTTATTTGGGTATGAAATATTAAGGTGGGATGATTACATGGTTAGTGGTTTAATAGTAAACAAAATGAGAAATCAGGAGACTGGCACGTAGCAAAGAAAGTATGAGAAGTGGCACAGGATTGTGGAGTGGTTCAAAGCCTGCCAGTATGGAAAGGAAGGTGCATTTGTGCTCTAGGTGCCAAGCCTAACCTGGGACTCTGAAACTGGTCTGGAAATAACCCTGATGCTCATGGTTACTTTTCTGGGAGAGGACCACCAAGTCTCGTAGCTCTTACCTTGTAAAGTAACATCTTCCCCTTAGTTTGGGCATTAGCCTCATTGATTCTGGGGCAGAGGAGAAAAGGTTGAGCCAAGCCAAGTTTGTCTCGTTAAGGCTCCCTGTTGGTGTTGAGTTGCTCTACTGTCAAAACACAGTTGGAGGAAGCGGGGGAGACAGTTCTTCCAGTTTTGAGGGGTTTCAGAAACGTTTTTTGTTTCCTTGAAAATATTTTGTCCTCAATTTCTCTGTGAAAAGCCCACACACATCTTAGGGTGCTCTGAAGCATCCTTAAATGTATCAAGCTTGAAAAGCGGGGGGTGGGGGGGGTGGGGGGGAGGAAGAAATGTAGATATTTTTCCCCTTTCTGTTTTGTTCGAAGATAATATTTGGTCAGTCATTGTTCAAAATATAACAAAAACAAGTGTGGAAAGCTGGGCAAGGCATTACATGGAATCAAATTAAAAAACACAGAGTAAGGAATGAATTAACA
Source organism: Pezoporus wallicus (assembly GCF_028554395.1). Lineage (NCBI taxonomy): Eukaryota > Metazoa > Chordata > Aves > Psittaciformes > Psittacidae > Pezoporus > Pezoporus wallicus. The sequence continues at coordinate 2,558,735 of NW_026638360.1, read as the reverse complement.
TACCTAAACAGCTTTTTGTTTGCCTTTCCCTGCTGTATGTTGGGGCTGTAATGCCCTATTGCTGTCTGCAGTGGGGTGTTACAGGTGTTGCGCTGGGATGGCTTAACAGAGGATAAACGCACAGGGCTGTACACCCTGTGCTCGCAGCAGAGCACATGCCCACATCCCACAGATCGATCAGCTTTCTTAGGCTTCACGGGTTGCTTTGGTGGAATTCTGTAGCCATTCTGGACAAGTTGCCGTGATGGCTCTGTTGTGTGGTGGTTGAGTTGTGGGTTTGTTGTTTTTTTTTTTGTGTGTTTTTTTTTTTTTTAATAGTGATCTCCAAAGAGATTATTTTTAATGAATGTGTCCTTTTTTTCTTACTCGAAGCAAAAAAAAAAAAAATAAAAAAGGCTCAAGGGCTCATATTCTTTCCCTGTCTCCCTGGCTGGGCCCTCCTCAAACAACAAAAGAAAGGCATGTTTCTGTTTTTAACTTTGAGTTAGCAACGATGTCACTTTAGGGATTTCGGACTTCTCTTTTTTTTATTTTTTATCACTTTTTTTGAGGGTGGGTGGTGGTGTTGGAGTCTCATTTTTTTTTTTGTGGAGGGGTCTGTGAATCTCGGGTCTCTGCACTGTTGTGAACTCTTAACACCTTAATTGAAGGGGTGGAGATGCTGAATCACTAACAAAGAGCTCCTTTATCCAAAATGTTAATCAATCATTGACGTTAAATAAGTGTGAACAAAACCAAACAAAAAAAAAACCCACCCTAAACAAGTTTTTGTCTCAGTCCCCCTCCCCTTCAGCTGCTCATCTTTGGTCAGGAGACCAGAGATTCTTTCAGGGATGCATTTTGTGCATGGGGATGTACTTAGGTTTGGCGATGTTCGGTGAAAGTTCTGCTGCTGATTTACCGGCATAGTTTTCCCAATACAGATTATTGAGCTCACAGATGCAATAAAGATGTTCTGGGAGAAACTGCAGTCTGCTCTGGTGCGAGGGAAGTAGCGAGGCTACGACAGCACTGTTGTAAACAGCTTTCTGTGCGCTCGGGGTGTGTGTGCAGAGGTGCCTTTTGAGTTTTGCTGTTGAGGTTTTTTGGGAGGGGGGTGGGGAGATTTTGCTTTCCTCTCTTGTGATCAGTTAACTTGTTTATCAGCAATACAGTCTTCTGAGCTAGGTGGGACCTAATTTTTAATGTGAAAGAAAATAAGTAGGTTTCTGTTGGTACTACCAGAAACTTTGTAGATCTCTCGTGTATGTTATGAATACAAAGGGTGTGGACTCGTTCTTCCCTGTGCTTCCCCTTCTCCCTCCCCCCATCTTGCATTTCATCTTTACAGCTCGTGTACTTGGATTGTTTTCAGTTAGGTTTAGTCCTCAGCCAGAGAAACTGCATTTGTCACTAAATATCCAAATATAGAAACTAAGGGTAACTATAAACCATGAGGCTAATATATTCATATACAGCAGCTTTTCTGAGCAGTCTGTATGTCTGAGGTGGATAAGAATGGAGTACCTCTGATCCATATTTCCTTGCTGCTCTGTAATATCCTGACTTTTCATAACTATTTCTACTTGTTTGTTTCTAGACCTTTTTAGCTTTTGATTTTCTCATATGGTGTGTCAGTTCTGTTGCCTTACAAACTGTGCCAATGGCTTAGGATTTTGCTGGGTCTCTTACAAATTCAGATGAAAAAGGCCCCCAAAACTATAACAACTTTATCCCACGGAGCAATTTATACTAAAGTGATTGTTCAAACTAATTCCCATCTTAAACATGAGCTGTGTTAGCTAGCAGAGTTTGATGTCTTCTGCTTTCTAGAAGTTTACCAGACTTTCTTTAGAGCAATGCGCACAGCCTTCATAAAATCATTCTGTCTAGTCTGCATGGCCTTGGACTTCACAGAAATCTCAGTGCCTCGCTAAGGTCTGTGATCTGTTTACATAGATATGAAGTCCTTTAACCCAGCAAGATTTGCTGTGGGCTTGGATTTCCTTCTTACAAGCTCTGCTGGAGTCCCTCTAGTCTTCCTGCTGGCAAAATGAAGGTGTTAACATAGGTTTTCGGAGCAACTTGTGAATGGAAGGAGATTTCAGTGATGATTTTTTTTGTCTGCTAAAACTGCTTTCTCCCTGTACCTTTACTTGTCTGATAGGTTTGGGTTTTGATTTCTGTTTTTAAAGTTTAATAATTTTGGAGCTGGACCCCCTTTGTGGTAGGGACTCTGTGCAAGTGCAGAGCAACAGGGACCTTTTCATAATAGGAATTCCAGATGATCTGGAAGAACTCGAGCAAAAAAATCCATCTGTTGGGGGAAATTCCTGAAGAGTTGCCTTTAAGACCATGCAATCTTTACAGATGCTGGTTAACAACAATAGTAAAACCTAAGGTGACATTTGAATGTGTGCTGAAGCCAGATGAACTGTTACAATGTTGGCTGTGGTTTATGTTTTTGAAGTGGGGTTGTACTTTCATTTTACACCCTTACCTATTGGCCTATCCACCTTTACCCCCCTGGTAGCATGCCTGTGGCATTTCTTTTGGTGCTAGAACCTGGCTTTTGAGGAGACCTTGGCTTTTGCCCATTTCAGCTCTGCACCAGCCTTCTGTGTGTGCTGTTACTGCTGTTGGAGCAGTTGGATGCTGAAATGGATCAAGAAACTCATCTGGATTATGAGGAGCCTGGCAAAAAAGAAATGATTATACTCAGCCTGCATCAGTTTGCCAAACTGGTTCACGGTTTGGCCACGCAAAAGGCTGTACGGGCACATCAGACAGTGTGGTGCAGGGGTGGAAGTAAATATTGGTAGCAGCAGCTCTTTAAGCTGGCATTTCTGCCAAATGATGCTCATCTGACTATACCCGTAAAAGTCTTCTAAACTTGCTAAGTGTTATTTACACCTATTTGTTACAGCTTTCCTTGCCTGAGAACAGTTCCTTCAGCTTACCTTGTTCTTTTTGCCAAAAATGTTTCTCATTTGAGCATGTATGCAATGCGTAAAACCAGTCTTTAAGAAGTGTTAAACCAGGCAAAAACAAGAGGATAGTGACTTAGCTATGGAAGAGTTTCTGCTGCTTCAAGACTTGTCTGGTGATACAAAACATGTAGTGTAAATTGACAATAGACTATTTAGTATGGTTGCAATTATGCAGTGAAACTCACGCTGTGAGAATCATCAGGAGCAAGAATTCTAGAGTTAAAAAGGATCTGATGTCTGTAGGAATATGAAGAATATTCAGTTATAATCAGTGACAGTAGAAATCTTGGAAGAGGTATTAAGTCTGTGGTCTAAACCTTGATTTTTATTCTGCTCTAACAGATGTGCTTCTATATTAGGAAAGAGAGGGAGGAAACAGCTTGTTGTGCCTGAGTTTGCTGCAGGATTCTCGCACAATTCTCTGGAAACTTGATTGTTTCCAGTGTGTGAGATGTCCCATTAAACTGCACAGGCTTCTGGCTGCACCCTGGTGACCTATCCTGCAATAGGTCACCTGCCTGAGCTACTGAACTGCTCCTACCTGACTTCGTGCATTTATTTACTCCTCATTCTGAGGGCTGTTCTTACCTGCTCTCAACGCAGTATTTTTTATCTACTTGACAACACTCACTGAATTAATTTTAAAGACTGTTATGAAATTACAGTTTACTATATCTAAAGAATGAATGTTATCTTTTTAGAGTAGATAGACATGCTCCAAGATCCCTGTTTTTCAGAGAGACTTAAAAGCAGAGGTGAGCTTTTCCCTGTTTGGTGACTGAGAAGGCGCTTATGGAATAGGGAAAGAAGATGAAAAGTGGAACTGTAAGGTGGTTGGCTTGTTTGTTTGTTTTTAAAGCCTAGGTAGAATCCATTAAATCCTTCTGAAGGCAGGAAAATGAAAAGTATGCTTTACCAGTGGCCAGTTTCTTTCAACAGCAGGGTTGAGAAGGGGTAGAGCAACAGTGGCTGAAAGGTGATGAAGCAGTGTTCTCTGAGACACTCAACTGAAAATTGGGTGCTGTAGTCTTGAATACAGTACTGGTTCTAAGTGCTCTTTGTTGGTATATTGCAAAAAGAGTGTATGGTGTACACTGATTTAGCTGCATATGGGAATGTGGGAGAGCTTATGGCTTTCTGTAGTGACTTCAGAAGAGCTGTGATTTGGGTAGAGAGCCATACAGCTGCCTGATCGATTCCTAGCATTTGCAGTTATCCTGAGCTGGTTGTCCTGTTTTCATGGCTGCTTGGCCTCTTAAGAAAGCGTGCCACTGTATTTTTGCTGCTTCGCTTTGTGGTGGTGTTGTCTGCATAGTAACAGAGCAAGGGAGCTTCAGATTTCTGACCTCTCTTGTCACCGGATGGTCTCCATGTGCCCCCTGTTGTCCTCTGTGCCTTCTGAACAAAGGGTGCAGATATCTGGTTTACCTTATCAGTAGTGTGGCTGGGGCCCATCCACTCTTTTGAAACCAGGTTAGGTTGGATTTAGTGGTGAACTTGAGAACAGAACCTGTCTCTTAATGTTCCTACGATTTATTTACTCGACCATGTTACTTACACTCTACAAAATGCTTTAAACCTTTGAGTTTGTTTGTATCTGTTGAGTGAGGCTATCTTTGCCACCTTTGCAGTGTGTATGGAATAATGCAAAACCTGAAGCAAAATTCTGGTTTAGTGATTAAGATTAAAAACACTAGGTAAGAACAAGTACTAGACCCTTTTTCAGGTTGCTCAGAGCTACACTTTCTGCACTTTGCTAAACTGACTTCTTCAGGTGTCTTGCTATCGCTGTTCCACTGCCTGTGAAATGGCAGCATTGTATCTAAGTACCAATCTGGTTTTGTTTGAGGATTGATTAGAAATGTATTTGCAGTGTAATATAAAACAAAGCTGCAGCCTGTTGAGGTGAGCAGCCACAGCTTCTACAGCGAGTTTAGGCAGTCTTAGGTATGGAGACACTTCTCAGAGCTTTTGCTAGTGGGACTGAAGTTTTCCACCATGTTTTATATGTATGTATGAGCCAGGAGTAAAGAACTTCAGGCCAGAAGGGGCTTGGAAGAAAACATTTTCTTGCTAACGTCTCTTAAAATAAAAAATTATTTAACCTTCTTGTGATTCGTGATAGAAAGTTGAAATTGTCAGGCAAACATCCACCATCCAGCAGAATGTTCTTGTGAAAGCCAGCTTTGGTTTGACAGTTGTGAGCCTTTGAAAATAATGCTCTGTTTATCCAATACAGTAAATACTTTGGAGCACGTTAGGCTGTGCTGTCCATAGGTGGCTAAATCAGCAAGTATTAAATATGTACATCTTGTGTTGAGGGAGGGAGGATCCTGCAGCAATTGCACGTGTGTGCTTTTCATACTTCCATAAGATCATGTCAAAGCAGTAGATCTGGTAATAGACCTGATTATACAATTGCTTAATTTCTTGTCAAAACAGCATTTTTACATGCAGTGTTGTGAGATCGTTTTGGTGACCTCATGTTATTTATCAAATGTCAGTTTTTCATCCCAGCAGCTTTGATATAATCATGTAGCATCGTGGAGTACTGTGTTCATGCAGTCTTTGCTTGCTGGAGTTCTTTGAAGTGCTTTGCTACTTAGAAGAGTCATTGCTCTGTCAAAGATCCTACATTTAACGACCAAGAAACCAGTATACAGCAGAATACTGCACTGTGTCACTAAAGGTTGTGCCTAATTGTGCCTAACATGCCTAATTGTGAGTCGAAAAGCAGAGAAATGAGAGGTTCAGGGCACCAGGAACCCCTTGACACACATCTTGCCCAGCAGTAAACTGCCAGGGATACAGTAACTGCAGCTTTGTCCCTGTGGGAATGCTGCTTTGCAGCTCCGAGCTCCCTACGTGTGAGCGCCTGGTGCTGTAAAGCAGCGGGAGGGCTTGTGTAAGGGAGAGGAGCAGAGGGATGGCTGGTTGCAGCAGTCCTGAATGAAAACTGGGCTTGCTGGCAGTGCTGAAAGGTAGTGATGTTTGGGGAAGCCTTGGAAAACTGCTCATTTGGGATGAGAGAGACACCAGATACCTGTGAAGATGAAGGTTAACATGACGGAAGGTGTGTGGGTCGCCCCCAGCAATTCTGACAGGCATTGTGTGTGATGTTCCCTTGCAGCATGCTGGGGATTACTGCTTGCTGTAGCACTGGGTTCTCCTCAGAGGAGGTCTGTCCTGTACTGACCCAGCCCAGTCACACTCGGCTTATGAAAACTGACAAGATTGCAGCCCGAGGAGTTATGCCTGAGGATTGTTTCTTGTCTTTCATTCTGGAAGCCTAGCGAAAGGATGCCAAAATGAAAAGAAAAAGAGCTTGTTTTTTCCCATGCTGAACTATCAGCGGTTATTTCTCCCAAGCCTTCTGCTTAAACCGTGTGGTGTTACTGCATGTTGAAGAACAAACTGGTGTCTCCTCGGTCGTGTATTCTCATCTATTATTTCCACATCATTTTTTTTCCCTTCTCCACAGATTAGTTACTGAAGCACAGGCTGCTGAGGAGCTTGATACAGGTGTCTTTTACCTATGGCTGTTTGTGCTGATGTCTCTATTTAAATTAAAAAAAAAAATAAACTCAGAGAAGTAAGGGTGAAGAGATTGCCTCTGGCTCCAAACACATTGCCTACTTCCTGATAAGTAGATGAGGTTTTAAAGGAAGGTGAGGCTATGAAAGCAGCATGCGGAAAGCTGTAGCATTACCCACTGGATTCCTGCATTTAGTGCTGACCAGTGCTGGGGCTGTTAGCTGCTAACATAATGTAGAAAGCTGCAGAAGTCTGTCATTCGGAACTAGATGATCTTAAGGTCCTTTCCAACCTTAACTATTCTATGATTCTATCATTCTATATATGAGGGAAGTACTGTTAAAACATTTACTGAAGAATCCCTTATTGCTAGAGCTTTTGACCTGTATCTGTGTTAACAATAGCAGGAACTCTATAGCGCGGACAGGCTGCAGCTAAGGTATGCGATGCTTTATGTAAAGTGTTTAGAACTCCAGCTGTAGTGTGCATAGACTGCTCCCAGCATTGCTAACATAGGTGGAGCTGAGCCGCTGCAGGTGGCTGAGCTGGAGGACACTGAGGTGGGGTCAGTGTGATGGCATAGCACGGCAGCATTTCCAAAGCCCTGGCAGCACTCTTGTCCATCTCTACCTGCAAGTGCCCCCAGTGTTGGCAGAGCTGGAATGGTGTGAACAGCAAGGGGAGGTGTCCATAGCATTCTTCTACAGAAATGGTTTGTTGTAGTTTAGGCTTTGGGGGTTTTGTACGGTTTTTCTTCCGGCTTTTTTCCCCACACAGCTTTCTGGAACTGTGTCTATCTGCCAAGATGCAGTTCTAGTCCCAGGTGGACCAAGTAGTTCAAGGCTTTTTACATAATAGCAGCTGGGACATTGAAAGGGACTGGTGGCATTCAGCTTCAGTCTGCTTACCAGTGTCCCCAAGTGTCTGTCTCCTCTGTTACTTTGGGGAAGGAGTTGTGGGAAAAAAAAAGGTTGTACAAAATCAGGAGCTGTTTAAGATAGCCATTAATGCCCACAGTACTGGTAACACACTGAAGTGTTGATAGATGCACTGAAAATGAAATTTATCGGATGTGTTACTGTCCTTTGACAAAAAGTGTGTTACAACTCTTGCAAATGATGGTTATGAGAGTAGCAGACAACATCTGTTGCAAAAGACTTTTAGAATGATTTCTCATAAATACTTAAAACCAATAGTTCACATATTCATGTAGCAAAATGAGTTTAAGTGACAAGTTCTTGATTCTTCTTTTGATTGAGAGTAGTTTCTGATATAAGACTGTGATCAAAGAGGTAATGCTTTGCAGACCTGGGATTAGCACTGATTTCTCTGAGGTGCATAAGGAGCAATTCTTGGCTCTGGGAGACAGCGAGGGCTTCATATACGCCATTGCTTTTAATTGCCAAGATGTAAAGTAGACAAGTCCATACTGTTTCAAGATAAGTTAGAACCACCTAGAAACTGATCACTGGCGGTGAGTTGCTGTCTTGTCAGTTTAATGTTAATAAGTTAGCTCTTGATGTTGAGCTAATAGTTTATAAGGGATTTATGTCTTACTGGGGAGCGACAGAACATGGTATTTTCCCCAAATCAGCAGCTGTTTTGGGTAGAATATAGCCCATATTCCGCATGAGATGCCCCTGCTACAAGTGGCCACCGTGTTTCTGGTGGAAGGAGTACAAGTATATCAGCTGAAGGTCTACTATGCGATGATGATGTGGTTTGATTAAAGAATGAGGTCTAAAAACCCTGCAATGGAAAGAACTAGGGCAGATAGTCAGGCGTGCTTGTAAAAGCAGAGTTATATTGTGTCTAGATGACATGTGTATTGATACTGTGTCTCTAACCCCAGCAGTTAGTTCTTCAGGTACCCATGTGTTTCCTAACCTTGTTAAGAAAGAGACGGTGGGACCTGACGGGAGCAGAATGCAAGTGTATTGGAACAACTTGCTTATGCCTATGCTATCAGTCACTGTTGGCTCCTTTGTGCCAGTGCCAGTGAGCGTGTGGTCACCTGGTAGGCGGAAACAGGAAGCTTGTCCCCTGAAAATGGATCATATCTTATCTGGAGTTAAGTTTTCAGGTGGGTCACAGCTGCTAGCAATGGCTGGAAGGGATAGAGTTAGATAGACTTAGGCTGGCTGGAGTTGCTTTCTGGGTCTGTCCAGCATGCGCTTGGTGTGCATAAGGTAAGCTGTCACTTTTAACAAACCTGTTTGAATGCTGATCAATCCCATACTGGTTGTATTACAAGCACATGCTGTACACATTCATGGGAAAGGATGAGGAGGACAGCTTTTGCTAAGAGGTAGAGGCTGATGTAAAGGTGTCATTAAAAGCCCTTAGTAAGGGCCATATCTAGAAATTGGGACTGATTCAAGGGACTGAAGAGTGTCCTGTGCCCTTGTATCCTCAAGTGTCATGGGGAGATGCGTGGGGTGTAGAATACTCATGTCCATTTATCTTTTTGCTTTTACATGATCTTAAGAGAGTCTGACAATTCAATAAAAGCACTGAGTAACACTTCCTGCATCCTCCTTGTATCCCAGTTGCATTCTTTATCAACGAGGAGTGTAATCAAGTACTTTAGTAAACAGCAGCTTATTAAAAAGTGACATGTGCAGTTCAATGTTACCAGTTTTTTGTTAAAACTGGCAAATGCAGCACATGGTGAAAACCAGTGTAGCTCTTGAGGTGTGCTGAATGTAGTAGAGTCACCTTTTCCCAGTGCAGCTGTTCTCCCTTTTACATGGTTGAATAAAGGGTTGGAGAAATAGGATGTGTCCTTCCCAGTAAAATTGCACTGAAGGAGCCTGTGGGCTTATTCATTGCCTTACTCCACCCCTTGGGTCACACAAGGAATCCACTCCTGGATGCACATACAGGGGTTGGCTTCAGGATGAGCCCTTGTTCAAACAACTCCTGGTGCTGGTTCTGCTGTGACTGGTCCCTCTGGAAGCTGCTGCTCTTCCCAGAGCAGTCTCTTACTCCACTGTCTCCTTCCTTGCCCATTCCACTCTCACAGCTACGGGTCAGGGTGCTGGCTCAGCTTGTGTTCAGTTGTCTATTTTCTGTACCAGCAGGTCTCTAGTCTGTTTTCTTTTTCCATGCTGGTTTTGGGCTTTCACCGCCCTCAGTCCAGCACATATGGACAGTCTCAGGCCACAGGGGGGTTAAAAAGAAGCATCCTCTTTCTTGTACACAGAGAAAAAGGTTTCTCGCCTTTAATGCTTTGTGTCACAGTAAGGCCACAAGTTCAGTACTTTTATCTACTTGGTATGCCTTTATTTCATCTCTTCACATTCTCCTTCTCAAAGAGGAAGAAAAGACTGAAGTGATTCAGTGGTAACTGCAGCTGTTCCTGTTGAAGCAGCCGTGATGATGTACACCTCCAAGTACCTGAGCACTTGTCACTATCAAGCTTTTGCAGTTTAAGGACATAAAGTAGGAATAAACTAGTCTGGATGTTTTTTTTCCCCTTCCGTTAGCAGTATGATAATGGGTGGCTACTTCATAGAAGTACAGGGATGGTTTGTGAATACTTTATCAACAGGTAAATTAAGATGTGTGTTTGTGTCTTTAGTTACTCTGTGGTAGTAGCTGCTTGTGTGCATGTTTCCACCCTTTTGTTTTTCACATTCCCTCTGAAGTTGTCTTGTGCTAGCTGTGAGATAAGACTGTGCAGGTGAGCAGCAGAGATGGTAAACTAGGGGGTGGAATTAGGCTGCAATAACTGTCTGGGTAGCCTTAAAAATGGATCGCGTCCTGCAGTCCTGAGCTATGGTCTGTGAGGCTGCCCTGCTCTGGTGCTTTGCCAAGGTGGATTTGAATGTTTCAAGCTCTGACCATTGGCTGTGTTAGATTCTCTCCATCTTGATGTGTCCTGGTGTTCACATGTTTTCCCTTTCAAGGGAAAAGGTGATTTCTGTTGCTGCTTTGATAGAGGTGTGTCAGTACTGGCATGGCTTAGCCTGTATTGTTTGGTTGGGTGGGGTGGGAGAAAGAGGAGAGGAGATACAAATGGGTAATTGGATTCAGGGATGATTGTGCTGCTGTAGTAGGTTTTACTGGATGAAGCAGTTTGTTACGATAGGTGTTTGTTTCAGCTTCTGGCTCCAGGTGTGACTTGGCTAGATAAGGATGCTCTATCGCGATGATTTCATTGTTTGATTTGGCTGGACTGGGTGGGGAATGTAGTTGCATTGTTTGGGACTGGCTTTGTAGTTTGATTTTGTTGAAGTGGATTACATGGCAGCGCATTGCTATATTATTAGGTGAAGCTGCAGTCGATAATAGTTGGAGGATGTTGAAGAGAAGAGAATATGCCCAGGGTTTCACAATGTGTAACTAATTGAGCCTCGCAACAGCTCCAGCGTTCCTGCTGGAAGATCTGGTCAGCAGAGTGTGTTGGGATTACACAGTAAACCTCTGGTAGTGATTTCAGTTTGCAGTTGTTCTTTAACTGCAAGGCTGGCTGTGCTGTGTAAATAGCTGTGAGTGCTCCATAAGACCATGCTGGCTCCAGCAATGTGAACCTTGTCTGCATTCATACTGTTCTTGCAGCCTCTCCAGTGTTCACAGTGGGTGAGGTTGAAGCTGGAGGTAGCTGCTCTCTGTCTTTACTGACCTCAAATTTACCATTAAGCCATTCCTCAGAGTACATGTTTCCTTGTATTACTGAACTTGCGCTTAAACTTGCTTTAACGTTGTGAGTGAGCATTGATGCAGGGCTGTCTCCACCTCTGAAAGTGTGGTTCATCAGTTCCTGGGCTATGGACTCTTTTGGCCTTACAGGAAATAACCATAGTGCAAGGTGGGGTTAACCCCTCTCTCGTAAGGAAACTGTCAGTATGTCTTGCTCAGGAAGGTTTGCAGTTGGATTACCTTCTCCCTGTAGTGTAGCACAATGATACGAAGTAGGAGCTGCCAGAACAGTAGTGCTTCTTCCTTCCAGAAGCTGTCTGGTTTGCCCCTAGATGTGGCTTTACCTGATACTTGATGTTTTTATTTATGCATTGTCTGGCTGTGGAGGAGGTTGTATATATGAAGCACAAGGTTTTGGCAGACATTGCTGGGCACAGTGAGGGGAAGGTGAGCCTTTGCAGAGAGATGGGTACAGAGAAGGGGAGGTTACATGTCCAAACTTTGTGCCAGCTTCTCTAAGAACAGATGAGCTCATGGGAATCCAGCTAGTTCAGCTGTGGGAGTGCTATTTCCCCTCCATGTGCAGCATCCATCTTCAGACTCTTCCAGTCTGATGGTGGCTTTTTCGGTACTGACAAATCTTGATAGTCTTGTTGCCAGTGGCCAGTTTTGATTCCTGTGCTCCTGTTACTGGATGCATGGGAGGGATGCACAGTTTGGGTGTGCATTCTTGTTGGTGAAACTCTCTCTCTCCTTTCCCCAGGTGATCATTTCTTGTGAGACGAGTGGTTCGCAACTCATGGCCTTCAGAATGAGTACTGCAGTGTCGTGACACCAGGGGTCTTGGTAAGCTACTTGTTGGAAAGGGGAGCACCTAGCATATCTCCACAAATGAAGGTTCATCTCTTCTTGTCTCTGCTGTTGAGCTTTGAAGTAATTTTAAGCCATCCAAATTGTAAACTGCAACCAAATGGGGTGAGGCTGCTTTTCACATGTTCTCACCTCCTCTTTTCAGCTTGCAGTGGCACTGATGTGGTTACATCAGCAACCAGATCAGTGAACTAATTCAGCTGAATAGAGATTTCTGCTGTTGCCCTTGGATTAATTCCCATTCAGATCTTTCCCTGATGTGGTCAGGAGAGAGGCGGTGAGAATGAGTAGCCAGTGGAACCATCCCCTTTCCCTGCAGCTGTTGCCCGGCATACCTTAAAGCAATCCTGAAAATACAGCCTTGGATGTAGCTTGCCAAAATATCTGGAAAAGCTGCTTTACCTTTCACAGTGACCCTACCTCTATAATTTTAGAGCAGTGATAAAGGCTTTGCTATGGCAGGCAGACTGCAGCTGCAAAAATACATTACTCTAGAGCTTTTCCATTATTGAACCATAGATTCCCAGACATACATATGTTAGAAGTGCATTTAGAAAAATCGTGAGGAATTCCATTTCACATGATAAAAGATAGTACATTCCCAGCGTGCAGAAATGAGAGGCTGAGGAAGTTGAGTTGCTGTTTTCCCACCAATGAGTATATTGATGTATCCTTTATAGCTTTGTCTGGTAAGAACTTTAAACTGAGATTGGAATATAGTTTCCTTGCAGAGTACGTCAGTTCTAATAGATGGAAGATACATGTATTAGGGTAATAAAAAAGTAAGGTTAAAAAACCTGTAACTTTTTCCTCCCCCCTTGAAGTACTTGAAAGTTCAGTGATGTCAGAAATACTGTGCAGCCAGTGTGATCCTGATTTTGTTCCTCATGTTTTCTTATTGTACTGTGCAAGGCTGGGAGTCTCAAACTTCTCATCTTGTAATAAAAAGTAACATGATAACACATAAATACCAAAAGTGGAAAAGGAGAGGATGAAAGGGTAGAATATGTAAGTTGATCACAGGCATCTGCATCCTGCTTCCAGGATTGACCTCTGCTTGCTTTAAAGCTATTGTTCCCTTTTTATTTTTTAACACAAAATTCACCTAAAGTGAGGACCCCGAAGTATCACTGAATTACACTGACTTTTACAGATAAATGAATCTCTTTTGAAAAGTGGTGTTAGATTCTGTTGATGTTATGGTTTTGTTGTCAAAACATACATAGGAGTAAAATTTGCATGCAGAGATGGTACAATTTAGATACTTGTAAAGATGTGCTCTCTCGTCTTTAATGTATCTTCATAGTACCAGCTCTAGTTACAGCATGATAATAGTAACAGTAGTAATACAGTAAGTCCGACATTGTTCTAAAAATCAGAGGGATAACCATCTGATAGCCCCACAGAGGTATGTGGATCTGGTGATGTTAATCTGATTGTGCCTAATAGGAGGTATTACAAATGAGACCTTTATTGCAGAAGCATTCCCCACATGAATGGGTTTGTGCAGCACAGCGGAAGTGAGAAGAGGGAGCAGGGTTATTTCTCTGGTTCATGAAGGAGGCATGTGGTCTAGAGGAGACTTCTTGGAGATGATGCAGAGCTTCAGGGAACAAGCTGCCGTATGGAGCACTGTCATGTTAAAGTACAGCAGTGCAAAGTCACTAAAAGGTCTAATGGCACACCTCACAACAATAGAAATTTGTGGAATTGGAAAATCATGGTGCTCAATGCTGCAAGTTAGTGATGGATCTCCTTGACCAGAGGTAGTCATCTAGTGCCCATGTTTCATAATCGTTTGTGTCAGCACATAAGCAAGCCAATTTTTGTTTTCCAAATGCAGTTTGCACAGCAGTTTCTTCATAAAATTCAAGCCACCCCCAGACTGGTGAGATTTATTTTGTTTCATTTGATTCACACAGGTAGAAACTGGTGCTTTGGTGCTGAGAAGGCTTATTGGGAATATTTACAGTTGAATAATATTTAATCAATAATGCTTAATACATTAACAATAAATCTTGGTTAGACTCTAAATTAAGTGATTTGCATCTGAGTAGGTGAGATGAACAGGAGAGATTTTGTTGAAACATAAACAAGACAGAAATTTGTTCCAAAATAATTTAGCCCAAAGGACATACAGTGATGTTCAATAGTTTCCTCCTCCAGAAATGGTTGCCTTATTGCATGGGTTATGCATACTGGTTGCTAGAAAGAAGCTGAAAAAGTGCTTATTTTTAGGTGGTGTTGGTTGTTTTTGTTCTTTTCTTAAATCCTCAGTATCTGTATAGTGCTACTGAGCAAATTTAGAGGGTTAGTTGTCTAGTGCTCCTTTGGCCTTTCTGATAGAGATGTTGAGTGACTAACCTGGTGCTTTTGGGGTAATCACAACATAGCTGGTTGCTTACAGGTGGTCAGGAAGGCATTTTGGTTTATTTTCCTCCCTTTATGCAAGCCTTAGCACACATCTTTGAATGTATGTCTAGTTATATTGGACCAGGGAGACAAAAGATTTGAGCAGAGTTTATGTTCTTAAGAAATATCAGATTACAGCCATTCACAAGGGAATTCTGGATAGCTAAATCATGTTGGGGATTTGTAATTTGGGCTTCCTACTGACTTGCTATGAGGTGTCTTCAAGCTGAGCACAGATGTGGAATCAAAATGTCCAGATATGAGGCCCTTCCCTGTTTTGTTGACTCCAGAATGATTTGGTTTGGATGAAGGGGGAAGATGGCCTCACTGGCTGTAAACTGAATGGCCAGCCAGGGCTGCCCTGGTTTGGTATACACAGCTGCACTTAGCTGTCTGAAAGCTCTTCTCCTATGTTCTCAGTAATGGGGGAAGAACTGCCATTTACTGCTTCACACCAGACACATCTGCAGGGGCAGAAGTTCCTCACTGGTTTTCTGTTCTCTTCTGGTGGGGTGGTTTAACAGTGTGCCCTGGAGATGCGAGACTTCCCCTGGGCAGCAGGAGGCATACGTCTAGAGAATGCTGGAGCTGCAGGAGGGAAGCGCCCAGTGCAAAACCAGAGAGGAGCAAAGAGAAAAAAGGCAAGCAGAGAGCCAGCATTGAGAGAAGCGGGTGGCAGAAAGTACTGCAACGCTGCCTCTGGCAGCCCACTCCCAGAAGAACTTGGCGAGAGCCCATCTGCATGCGTGTGAGACTGTGAGCTCAGGATTCCTGTCAATGCATTCCAGTAACCCCAAAGTGAGGAACTCCCCGTCAGGCAACACACAGAGGTAAGGAGAGGAGCCTGCAGTCAGCTGCTCTGAATTTGTATGTGATGCTGTCCCTACTCTGCTGCAGGATTAGCCAAGTGCTGCTGTGTCTGACTTACTGGTCCTCCTTTGTGCTCCCATTGGGCTTACCTGAGCACTGGCTGCACAGTTCTGATGGGCTTCCATGTTTGCTAGGCTCAGGGTGAGCTGAAAGCTGTAAACACATGAGGTGCAGGTTCTCCATTCCGTGCACCCTCCTCTCTCCCTAACCCTATGCAGGTATCTGAATAGGCTGTAGGAGAGTACATATGCTGTTTCTGTCTGGATTTTTTGTGTTTTTTTTTTTCTTCCCCCTCTTCTAATTACCTGTTTCCCCAAGTGGTATCTGGGCAGCAGCAGGTCTTTCTGTCTGCACTTTCACACAAAATGCTTCCTCCATATTATTGACCTGAACAGCCTGGAAAGCTGATCAGCTGTGCACAGAGATCCTCTGCATCATTCACCTGCTAGTGCATCAGGTCAGCATCTCTCCTCTGCTAATTTGGAATGGGAAGAATATGGAAGTGAAGCAGTGCCCAGGGACTTAGAATGGTGTGATTGACAGCATTCTGGAGTTTGATTATTTACTCCTAGGGGTCATCTGGAGCTTGAGAGAGAGTAATTCAGAGGGAATGTCTCTGAGTCAGGTATGTGTCCAAAGGAGGAAATGGCTTGTGGAAGTCCCATGGTGAAGATGCTAGTAAACCCTGCCTGTTGGAAGTGATAGTGATTATGGGAAAACACAATGCAGAAGATCCAATAGCAATGGAGTAAGTGGAGGCTGAGGAGGAGGGAGTGGCTAATATGTGTGTAAAACCCAGAGAAGCAAAGTATTTTTAGGATGCAGTTTGCTGAATGGAAGAGGGGAGGAAAGACTCCAAATCCCCTTTGGCAAATTAAAGAAGCTTCATCTGCCCCATTCTGCAGGAGTGTGCAGGGAGATGGTATCCTTCTCTTCCCTTATTCAGAGGCAGGTTGTGGCTGGTTTAATTGTTTTCATGGTCAGAGGTTTGTGTTTTCCTGGCAGCTCCTCCCAATGTATGACAAATGTTGCAGTAATGCTGGGTTTTCTTTGTGCTCCCTGTAGAACTGGGTAAGGAGGTGCAAGGTGGGGAGGAGGGAGTTGTTAGGGTCTGCTCTCATCAGAGCTGCAGTGTACAGTTGGGGTCCAGGAGAGTGGTGAGGTGCACTTTATTGTGCCTTGTTTGTTTACTCTGAGCTTGTCTTGCTGTGAGCTGCTTCTCTGTGCACATAGAAACCGTTGTCTTTATTGACAGAAGCCCTGGAGGTAGGTCCTCATGTGACAGCAGTTCCTGGGATCTGGCAGGTCTGTAGCTTGCCGTGGTGCCTTCTTGAGCAGTGAGGTCCCATCTTGGATAATAACCCTTTCAGGGCATGTTCAAAAAAGCACCTGTGTGACTTGAAGCTTACAGGCATTTTTTATTTGTCAGCAATTGCCTTAGGTTGCAAAGAAGGTGGCAGTGTTTTTTTCTGCCTCTAATCTGTTCCTATAGGGTGGAATGAATCAATGGTGTGATTTGTCACTATTTGTTTCCTTTTCCTTCCTTTGCTCTGTCCCCAGTAGCCCCAAATCAAAGCAGGAGGTGATGGTCCGTCCCCCTTCAGTGATGTCCCCGTCTGGCAACCCCCAGCTGGATTCCAAATTTTCCAACCAGGGCAAACAAGGGGGCTCAACCAGCCAATCCCAGCCCTCTCCCTGTGACCCCAAAAGTGGAGGTCACCCCCCCAAAGTGCTCCCTGGCCCAGGTGGGAGCATGGGGCTGAAGAATGGGGCTGGAAACGGTGCCAAGGGGAAGGGGAAGAGAGAGAGAAGCATTTCAGCAGACTCCTTTGAACAGAGAGAAGCTGGGACTCCCAATGATGACCCTGAAATCAAAGGTATGTTTGTTAGGATCCATTGCAAGTGCAGACAATTAGTCAGAGTCCTCTGAGATGCAGAATCGCTGTGAAGTGTTAGAGAAACATTTATTTGTGTGGGGTTCCCTTAAGTTCCAGCCAGTGAAGTCTGAAGGTCTCAAGAGCAGGCAAGGGTTGCCATAGTGGCGTTGGTAAATGTCCTGTTCACACTCAGTTGAAGTGCAGACCTGAGTCTGGTGGGAAAGTTCCTTTGTAACTTTGAAACTCCTCCAGAGAATTTGAAAGTACAAATGAAACCTGTTGGTTTCTTTTTGGCCTTTGGCCTTTCAGGAACTGCTCCGTTGTAACTGGGATTTTGAACAATATGCAAGCCTGTTTTGTCAACACACGTACATAACCTGTAGCACCCTTACTGGTAACACAAGCCAGAGGGTTGGGATTTCTGTATTATGTTCCTGGCTCCACCATTGCCTCTGTAAGGCAGTGCAAAACCAGACTATATGTGCAGTTTTCCATGTTTCCTTTGTCCATTTGCTAGATCCTCTGGCTAACGTGGCTGTGGCGTGTGGTGGTGGAGTTTCACAGAGTGGTCTCCAGACACTTACTCATTTTGGTGTGTGGTTTTTCTTCTGTTCTGTGTGGCCATTGGAGAGTTAAAGGGGATCATCTCTGGGACCTGCCACTTTCCTTGGAAAGGGACAAGATGAACTTTGTCCCAGTGGTGTCTGAAGGGCAGCATGGCATTTGAGGTAATATGCCTAGTGTAATAGGCAATATGCCTTTAATGACGCTTGAGGGAGAAGCAGGAAGTTTCAAAGGAGGAAGAGTTCTCATCAGTTTCCAGAAATGGTTTCCATAAAGCTCCCAAGGTAGTGATTCTCTTCTTTTCCTCTTTCTCCACTTCCAGACTGCAATTCTGCTGATCATGTGAAATCCCAGGAGTCTCAGCATACACCACACTCCATGACACCTTCAAACACTTCAGCCCCAAGGTCTTCCACACCTTCCCATGGCCTGGCTGCCACTTTGGAGCCAGCAAGTGGGCAGAAGACTCCATCCAAAGTGGTTTATGTCTTTTCTACTGAGATGGCCAACAAGTAAGTAGGTAGATGCTTGAACATCCTCAGGGAGCGGGGCTTACTTTTGTGCTCCCTTTTGAAGAGATTCTCAAGTGCCCTTTCTCCATCAAGTGCATTCCTGTAGCAAAAAGTCATTACTTGTTTGGGATCCTGAAGGGGCTGGAGTGGAGACTCACCACATCTTGCTCTCTGAGAAATTATTATTTATTCCGCTGAGGTGTGGTTTGCTTTTTGGGGTTTTGTGTTTTTGGCAAGTGCTGATGGATACTGTTTTGCAATCCATGCAGTGAGTAGCAGCCAGTATGTCTTAAACTGAGACATGAACCCTGAATTCTAATGAGTTTGTAGATGTAAGCATTTTTCTTTTGCTACTCATCTAGAGTGAAATATGTGTGGTTAAGGCTTACTCCCCTCTGCTAGCTGAAGGAGAGGACGATGTTTAAGAAAAATTGCTTCTCGGCTTCAACTGGGTTATATGTGTGTGTCTGTCTTTGCAGGGCTGCAGAAGCTGTGCTGAAGGGACAGGTGGAAACCATCGTGTCCTTTCATATTCAGAACATCTCAAACAGCAAGGTGGAACGAAACACTGTACCCTTGGTAGGGAATACCTGCATGTGGGTGGGAAAGGAAATGGTAAATGTGCCTGATTCTGAGAGACGGATGATTTCTTACACTCTGAAACAAGATTTGGGGTGGGAAAGAGAGAGACAGTTGTTATTCTAGCCGCCTTCAAATAAATGTCTTGGATCATCAAAGAAGAGCTTGAGTCTTGCAGTATTTGAGTAGTATATGTCCAACCTATTGCTCATGCAGAGCTAGCACAGAAGCAAGGGGCACCTATGATAATGTTTGAGCAAAATAGGTTTCTGTATGGCCAAGATGCTGCTCTGTAAATTGCTGCATGCAGGCTCCCCTTCCTTGCAAGGTGTGGGCTGGTGGGGTTGAGACAGGATGTTCTGTTTGCACTGCTGCTTATGTGACATGGTTGTAAGAAGAGCAGGTGATAGTGTGTGGCTTTCTCTTGCAGAACCCCCAGATCACTGCACTTCGGACTGAACCCAAGCCCCTGCCACAGGCTCAGCCTCCTGCTGCCCAGGACCAGAACCCTCCCCAGAATGCCAAAATGCAGCCGACTCCACCCTTGTCAGCACCTGTATCCAAATCCACTGCCCCCCCATGTCCCATAGATCAGGACAGTCCGAGCGTTGAAAGCAAAGTGATGTCTGTGGGCAGCCCTGCCAACTCTACCCCGTTGCAGACAGAAGGATTTGGGCAGAGTTCAACCCCCAATAATCGAGCAGTCAGCCCGGTTTCCCAAGGTAGCAATAGCTCCACTGCAGACCCCAAAGGTCCTCCACAGCAGGTGTCTGGTGGGGACCCAGCCAGTTTGGGTGAGAATCCAGATGGACTGTCACAGGAGCAGCTGGAGCATCGAGAGCGCTCGTTGCAGACCCTGAGAGACATACAGCGCATGCTCTTCCCCGATGAAAAAGAGTTTGCAGGAGGGCAAAGTGGGGGGCCACCTACAAATGCTGGGGTTCTGGATGGTCCCCAAAAGAAACCTGAAGGGCCGATACAGGCTATGATGGCTCAATCCCAAAGTTTAGGCAAAGCTTCAGGGTCTCGGACAGACGGAGGGGCCCCATTTGGCCCTCAAGGACACAGGGATATGCCTTTTTCCCCAGATGAAATGGGGCCACCACCAATGAACTCCCAGTCAGGACCTATAGGCCCAGACCACCTGGACCACATGACTCCTGAGCAAGTGGCCTGGCTCAAGCTGCAGCAGGAGTTCTATGAGGAGAAGAGAAGGAAGCAGGAGCAGGTGGTGGTGCAGCAGTGTTCCCTGCAGGACATGATGGTCCATCAGCATGGGCCACGTGGAGTGGTCCGAGGCCCTCCTCCTCCCTACCAGATGACCCCTGGGGAGGGCTGGGGACCTGGGGGTCCAGAGCCCTTCCCTGAAGGCATGAACATGTCGCACTCTCTGCCCCCCAGGGGCATGGCCCCGCATCCCAATGTGCCTGGGAGCCAGATGCGCCTGCCTGGTTTTGCAGGAATGATGAACCCTGACATGGAGGGCCCCAGTGTCCCGAATTCTGCCTCACGGCCTGGGCTTTCGGGAGTTAGTTGGCCAGATGATGTGCCAAAAATCCCAGATGGCCGAAACTTCCCTCCTGGCCAGGGTGTCTTCAGCGGCCCTGGCCGAGGGGAGCGGTTCCCCAACCCACAAGGTCTGCCTGAAGAGTTGTATCAGCAGCAGCTGGCTGAGAAGCAGATGGGCCTCCCTCCTGGCCTGAACATGGAAAGCATCAGGCCCAGCATGGAGATAAACAGAATGATGCCCTCCCAGAGACACATGGAGCCTGGGAGCAACCCCATCTTCCCTCGCATGCCAGTGGAAGGGCCAATGAGCCCCTCCAGGGGGGACTTCCCAAAAGGAATACCCCCACAAATGGCCTCTGGCAGGGAGCTGGAGTTCGGGATGGGCCCTGGCAGCATGAAGGGGGACATGGGCATGAGTGTCAGCATGGGCTCCAATCCACCCCTGGTCCCTCAGAAGCTGAGGGAGGCAGGAGTCGTGCCGGAAGAGATGATGAAACTGCGCCCCGTTGTGCCGGAGATGCTCTCCTCTCAGCAGAAAATGGTGCCACTGCCGTTTGGAGAGCACCCGCAGCAAGAGTATGGCATGGGTCCCCGGCCTTTCCTCCCCATGTCTCAGGGCCCAGGAGTCGGTCTCCGAAATCTCAGAGAACAGATCGGGCCTGACCAAAGGACTAACAACCGGCTCAGCCACATGCCGCCACTACCTCTCAATCCCACCAGTAACCCTAATAGCCTCAACACTGCTCCCCCTGTGCAGCGCAGCCTAGGCCGCAAGCCCTTGGATATCTCTGCAGCCGGTCAGGTGCATTCACCAGGAATCAACCCTCTCAAGTCCCCCACGATGCGCCAGGTCCAGTCTCCCATGATGGGGTCTCCCTCGGGGAACCTCAAGTCCCCTCAGACGCCCTCCCAGCTGGCAGGAATGCTTGCGGGCCCCACTGCTGCAGCTGCTGCTGCCTCCATTAAGTCCCCCCCTGTCTTGGGGTCTGCTGCTGCTTCTCCTGTCCACCTCAAGTCTCCGTCTCTCCCTGCACCTTCTCCTGGATGGACTTCATCTCCAAAGCCTCCTTTGCAGAGCCCTGGGATTCCCCCGAACCACAAGGCGTCTCTCACCATGTCCTCTCCAGCCATGCTGGGGAACGTGGAGTCGGGTGAGTGCCCTCTGAGAGTGGATTTGGGTCTTTGGTTCGTGTTGGGACACTCTGATTTGTGCAGCAAGATGGGGGAGGAAGGTTTTTGCAGGGTGGCAGAAGCTAGATAGCGTTTTGCCCATCTGAAGGGAGGCTATACTGTGGGTCCCTTGGGTGGCTATGCGAGTGGAGTGCAAGTGCTTCGCCTCCTCCCTCTTTGTATTTGTGGGTTTGCTCAAGTGTGTCCCCACATGAAAGTGAAAGGGTGGGGTCAAGAAGTGTGAAAAGATGTTGCGTGTTGGTGGGAGAAATCTCTCCTTGGAGGGGTTTATGGCCATTCTGCCATAGCTCCTGGTGTTCACAGCTTTGTGGAGAAGGTCCTGCTGATGTTAGGAAAGCACTTTGAGATAAAACGCTCCTACAAAGACTGTGCTGGGCATAGTTAACCAGTATGTACTGAGATATGGTTTGGGTGTGGTAAGTGCTTCCTACATGTACCACCACAGACAGGGAGGTGTCTTAACATTTGTTCAGGCTTCTACCATTTTGGAGAGCTCTAACCACCACCACGTGGAGCACCCGGTGGTATGTTGGAGCCGTGCTGTGCCTGGGATGCCGGTGTGCAGATGCTGGCACTGCCTTGCCTGCTCCTTAGCATCTCTGGGCTGCTGCCCTCTGTTCCCTCTCTCAGACCCTCCCGGGCAGGTTCACCTGGGAGCCCTCTCGCCCCTCCGGCCACAGCTCAGTTCACTCCAGGCTCCCAGCACCGCAGACCGAGCGGGCTCCCGGCGGCGGAGCTGTTTGCCCACGTTGCCCTCTAGTGCCGCTCCCGGTAACAGCGCGGCGGCGGTCGGGACGTGTCTGCCGGGCACGGGGGCCGGCGGGGGTCGGGTCTCCGTGCCTGAATGTTGGTGTCTGTCACGGCTGCTGATGCCGTGCCTAGTGTGAGCCCCGGCACATATGAGCCAGAACGGAGTGCTTTTAGGCCATACCTGGTGATGTGCTTAATGAGTCCTTTCAGGTGTAGTTCTTCCAAGGCGTAAATGCTTTGGCATTGAAAGGTTTCTGTATTCTCTATTCTCCTTTCCCTTTTTTTTTTTTTTTTTTTTTGTTGGGGGGTGGGTGCTGAGGAATGTGCAGTTCATTTTCAGTGACAGTACAGCTTCAATTTAGCATCTTCCCTTCACGTGTGGTCTGGATGGCATGAAGCTCATCGGTGACGGACAAAGGGAACTGGAATTGCAGTTATTTCTATTATGGGGAGAGCAAAGGAAGATATTAAGATAAAAGGTGCAGAGAATGCTTCTTTCACTGGGATAAGCAGTAAATATGTGTATATGAAACCTGAAATAAAACATAAACAGGGAGTTTTACTTGTAGCTGCAGGTACAGCTTGTCAGAAATCTGCTCACATGTCTCAGTATTTTATCTGCTACAGCTTTCATTATGCTGTGTCTTTTGTTCTGGGTTGATGCCTCCTAAAGAAAAAAGGAAGGGAGTTACAGTTGGCATTTGGTGTATGTAGGAACAATACTGTAGATTTTGATTTTTATGGCTGGACCTGGTACCTAAGTCTGTCTTCAGTGTATGGAAGTTGAACAGTATGATTTTCAGAGTTACCTGAGAATTCTTCATGTAATTTTGTAGAGGCTCAGGATAGCTCCAGTAGAAGTGCAGAATCTGGGATAAGAGATGTTAACCATCTTGACAAATAGGCTCATTTTTCTGGTTATCTTTCACAAGCATTGACTGCGTTAGTCACATGGTCTCTTGCAGTAAAAAGGTTTTCTAGTTTTTGAGATGTGTAAGAGGTGGGTTTAAGGGGGAAAAAATGGTAAGAAGGGGAAAAAAATTAGTCCTCCTTTTCTTTTCTTTCCTCCCTAAGGTGGCCCACCTCCTTCCACAGTCAGCCAGTCCGCTCCTGTGACTCTCCCTGGAAACCTTCCCTCTAGCAGTCCTTACACAATGCCTCCAGAGCCGACCCTCTCCCAGAATCCCCTCTCCATTATGATGTCCAGGATGTCCAAATTTGCCATGCCCAGCTCTACTCCACTTTATCACGATGCCATCAAAACTGTGGCCAGCTCAGATGATGACTCCCCTCCAGCACGCTCCCCAAATTTGCCACCTATGAACAGCGTACCAGGTAAGAAACTCAAAGACACATAAGACCAAGCTGTCAGGCAATACAGTGAGGATGTCTGTATGGGGCCTTCGTCAAATGAAGATGGTGAGAGGGGAAAATCTTTGAAGAATATATAGCCATGGGTTAGTTTTGAGAAGGGCAGTTGCAGTTCTCTGAAGTGAGGTGACAGAAGTTCTCCTTCCAACCAGTTTACTCTGTCCTTCAGAAAATGTCTAATGTGGAAAGCTGTTCTGTATGGGAGAGACTTTATGCAGGCATACTGGAATTACTTGTGTGAGTGAAGGCTGCTTGTGGGAGTAGAGTAGAGAGAGAACAGAGGAAACCGTTCTTCCCCTGTGTTAAGAGGCAGTGTCATAGAAGCTTCATAGTTTGTGGTGAAGCCACAAGAGCTTGTGCTGAATGACACTGCATCATCTGGTCTATTCTTGGGTTTCGTGGATTGCCTTTGTTATAGAAGAGGGTGTTAGAGTGCTTTCTCAAAACATGCATCTTTTCATATAGGCAATGTGTAATGGCAGGTGTCCTCAGCCAGGACTGAGGGGAAACTGTCCTAGTCCCTGCCTGAGAGAGTTAAAGGAAAAGTAAAATAAAACATTGTGGGGCTGCCTTGTGGGTAAACATGTTCAGAGGAGAAATCCAGTCACTGCTGGTAGCTTCATGTTTGTAGGGTACATATTAAATACAAAGTAAGCTGTAGCCCCTCTACCCAATGAATTGACGTAGATTAAAGAGGGGATGAGTAGCTGTATCATGAAAGTGGCACTTGGTAATGAATTCTTGATGAGTTTACCTGTAGCTTTGCTGTGTGCTTCACGCAGTAATGATCAGTGTGACTGGATATACCTGGGGAAGCTGCCTAATTGAATAAGTTTCTGATGACAGCTCATTAACCTCATTGATTGTTCCTCCTTGTCTTACATGGGTTACCTCATTTATCACTTCTGGAGTTTTGAAAGGACATTCAGTCACTTCCCAGTGGGCAAGCGTCCATATGCTGATAATCTGGCACAGACATGTTTGTTATCTGCCTGCCTCATCTGGATGGCCAGGGAAGTTGTAAAAGTATGAATTGGATTGAGATCCTATTTACAGAGCAGGCTTTAGGCACTTCCTGCTTAGGGAGGCAGCTGTGCAGGTGGCATCAGTTCTCTGCTTAAAATAACATTTTGCAGAGCCACTACTGATGTTTTTTTGCTAGCACTAATTTTTTGCTTATGTGTGTGTGTGCGCAGACTTGGTAACCTTGCAGAAAGCTCACTGGTAGCTTTGTTGATCATTATTGGTTGTTCTCTAAATGTAATTCCTTATTTCTTCCCTAGGAATGGGCATTAATTCTCAGAATCCTCGAATTTCAGGTCCAAACCCAGTGGGTCCAATGCCAACCCTTAGCCCAATGGGAATGACCCAGCCTCTTTCCCATAACAACCAGATGCCCTCTCCAAATGCTATGGGACCCAGTATACCTCCTCATGGGGTCCCTGTGGGACCTGGCCTGATGTCACACAACCCGATGATGGGGCACAGTTCCCAGGAGTCTCCAATGGTACCTCAAGGACGCCTGGGCTTCCCACAGGGGTTCCCTCCTGTACAGTCCCCACCACAGCAGGTGCCATTTCCACACAACGGGCCCAGCAGTGGACAAGGCAACTTCCCAGCAGGAATGGGCTTCCACGGAGAAGGTCCTCTGGGGCGTCCTACCAACCTGCCCCAAAGTTCGACAGATCCAGCACTTTGCAAGACTGGAGGCCCTGGTGGTCCAGACTCCTTCACGGTTCTTGGAAACAATATGCCTTCGGTTTTCACCGATCCAGAGCTGCAGGAGGTGATCCGTCCTGGAGCCACGGGAATACCTGAGTTTGACCTGTCCAGGATTATCCCATCAGAGAAGCCTAGCCAGACACTACAGTATTTCCCTCGTGGGGAGGTGCCGGGCCGCAAGCAGCCGCAGGGTCCTGGGCCTGGCTTCTCTCACATGCAGGGGATGATAGGAGAGCAGGCCCCGAGGATGGGACTAACACTGCCTGGCATGGGAGGCCCTGGGCCAGTGGGAACTCCGGATATCCCTCTTGGGACGGCTCCATCCATGCCAAGTCATAACCCGATGAGGCCGCCCGCCTTTCTGCAGCAGGGCATGATGGGGCCACACCACCGCATGATGTCACCAGCACAGACGGCGATGCCTGGGCAGCCCGCACTCATGAGTAACCCTGTGGCCGCCGTAGGCATGATCCCAGGCAAGGACCGAGCCCCTGCGGGGCTGTACAGCCACCCGGGGCCTGTTGGGTCACCTGGCATGATGATGTCAATGCAGGGCATGATGGGACCCCAACAAAACATCATGATTCCCCCACAGATGAGGCCCCGAGGTATGGCTGCTGACGTTGGCATGGGAGGATTTAGCCAAGGCCCTGGAAACCCAGGGAACATGATGTTTTAAGCTGCTACCATAAGACTGGACTTTCTGATCCTTGTCAAGATGAGATTCCAAGTCCTGAGGGCTTTTTTGAGAGCTTCAGGAGTACAGTTTGGCCATGCAATAGGTGAAAAGAGACCAGAGGACGCTTTGGGAAATCTCGAATGTATGGAATTACCTTAAAAAAAAAAAAAAGGAAAAAAAGAAAAAAAATCATTTTAACAGGTTGGGGTTTTTTTTTGTTGGTTTTTTTTTTTTTAAGATTTATTTTTTAAAAATTATTTTTGTGGACTTGGGTATCCCGTGAGGCACCTGCTTTGAGAATCTGTAGCTGTATTTTGAGAATTGCCATTTGTCACAAGTTGCACCATTCTCTGTATGTTTACGTCCTTCGGACTGGCTTCTCCCAGGACTCTCGGTTATTTTGGTTTTTTGTTTTGTTTTGTTTTTTTCTTTGTGTACTGTACTATATTGTAAAAGGGATTTTAGCAGAGACTTTAGTCTTTGGGGTGAGAGGAGAATGGGATTCTAGGCTGTTTAGGTGGAGAATCCATCTTCAGAACTTTGGACTATTTTCCTTCAACTCCAGTGTATAGAAAAACCAAACTACGACCTCAGAGCAGAGTATTAATGAAAAGCACAAAAAAGGAACTTAAGTTCAGTGAGGGGAATCTTTTAAAAGAAATAAATAATAAGTTAAGGACATATTTTTCAAATTATGGCGTGCTGTCCAGCACCTTCTGTCTCTCCCTCCCACTCTTTATTAAATAGGCTTCTCTCTCCCTCCGTCCCCCTTCTGTCTCCTCCTATGGCAGCTGCAATACATTGTGTTATTCTGGGGAGTAAATCTAGGAGAGCCTCTCCTCATGTGGGGAGCCTTCCCACTTTTAGGAAAGGTCTGGACTTGGACACTGTTACATCCTACAGTAGTCTCTCTCACTGTTTCCTAATCTCCTTTTCTTAGAAACCCCAAGTGATTTTATTAATGTGGGAGTGGAACAGACACTAAAAGTTATCCAGGATTTTTTTTTGCGGTTGTTTTTTTTTCCTCCCCAGCGTAAAACGTTCTGTGTAACCTCCATTAAATTTGGTACAAAACCACTTGCCAGGGCTGTGGTGTCAGAAAAATAAAATATATTGTTTCTTACAAAAATGAACTGTCTTCTTTATCCATTCCACTTGTTTCTGTGTACATCACACAGCTGGCCAGGTGACTGTTTGCTCTTCTTTCTGATCACAGCCAGCCTAGGGGCCAGGTGGGGCAAGTTTTGGCAGTGTGGTCTTGTGGGCAGCAGATGTTTCTTGTGAGGTACTTATGTGTGCTTAATGCTGAGCTGAGCTTGTTTTTCCTTGGAGCGAGGTCCTGTTTCAGAATGCCTCAGGGTGATAGTTACTGTCTATCTTAGCTTATTGAGGGTCTAGGAATGGATGAAACTTGTCTCCATCACTTCCTCCTGGTGAGTGTTTGCAGCACTACAAGGTACACGGGTTTGATCTTTCCTGGAGTCCGGCACTGTGCAAGGCACTGGGGCTGTGTGTCCCTGTGGGGGCTTTGGGTTGGGTAGGGCCTCTCGGAGGCTGAGAGAGTGGGGATGAACTTAAATAACAAAGGTGAGAGAGAAACTGCCAGTGAGCAGTTTTTATGAGGACACCCCTGCTGGGTAAATTGTTGCTTTGCCATAGCTCTCACTGATCGCTTCCTAATCCTTTGTCTTTTCAAACCTGCCTCTTGAGAGGATTTCAGCAAGAAGCTTTTATGGTTTTGTCTGTGAGGAGTGAAAGACTAGGTGAGGAAACATGGATTGGGAGTTGAACCCTTCTGGAGAAGACTGGGATGAGCCAACTGTGGATCTGCAGGGCAGGGCGTGGGCTCTGTGGCTGTCTGTTCTCTGGTCCTCCAGCGCTGTATGTGAAGTGTGTAAACTCTGTGCTTCCTTCCACTTACTGTTACTTGAAATGATTTCAATGAATAGTTTCCTCAGAGAGCTGGCTATTAGTGTGAAACTTCACGTGGAGAATGAATGCCTTTAATACGCTGGAATGTGAGAGTTTTGCAGAATTAACTGATCCTTAACAGGTGGAAAAGGAATTGCTGTCAGTGGCTTACCCAAATTTCATTGATAGTGTTACAAAGTGAATGGAACCATGCACTGTCAGAGGCACACAAGCCTCAGAGCCTTCTGTTGCCTGCTTCCCAATTTACCTTTGTGCTGTCATGCAAATTTACAGTGATTTTGGGTGAGAATTACTCTTTTGACAAAGTGTAGGTTGTATGTTGTGGTGCTTCCCTCTAACAAGACAAGCAGTGTGCCTGAAGCAGGGACTTGTCAAGATTTTAGAGAGAGCTGACAATGACACAGTGTTATGTCTGCAAAGTGGAGTTGCCTCTTCTTTAAATGGTGGTTGCACAGCTCCCTTTTGAGGACCTTGCATGGGAATTGTCACAGTACAACCTTTTTAGGTGTTCTGCCATGACTCCTGACTGGTTTTACCATGTTGAACAAAGCGAAGTTCTTGATTGACATAGAAATAACCTGGTTTTTTGTGTGTGTGGTGGGGGGTTTGTTGTTCAGTTTTGTTTGGTTGGTTTTTAACAGTCTTTCTCAGTGCCTCTTCTGCTTGATCTGGTGTTTTGACTAGCAAAGGATTTGAGGTGACTGTGATTTATTCTAGAAAAATCAGCTTGGTGGATTCACTGTTTCAGAATCATTTGACAGTGAAACAATACATTTTAAAGATGCTGGATGATTAAAACTCCTGCGTCTGTCTAACTTAAGATGCATTTGGTATCTTAACAAAAGTCATGGATTCTCCTGAGTCCATGTTGGTGCACTTAATCTTAGGGGTGCTACCTGGTTTTCAGTAGCTGATGGACGAGATGTTAATGCCTTAGGTGGCTTCAGAAAAAATGACTTGGTAGATACAAACTGAAAGTCTTTGTTTTGCTGTGATTTTACTTCTCCCCTTTTTGCTTTGCAAATGCAAAAGCTTTCTAGCTGCCAGCCTTGAAAATTCACCTTGGGATCTGTAAGTCAGGCTCTGTTCTCTCCTTCTTATTTGTAATCAATAGTAACTGTGACTCAGCTCTGGTAGTCATGGTGCAGTTGAGACGGAAAGTGGGATTACCATTTTTAGTTTCCTTCCCATCCTTTTTTTTTTTTCTTTAAACTTTAAAATCCTCCTCCTCCTCCACCTTTGTTTGAAAGAATGAAATAGGCTTTATTCATACATGCTTGGCTGCTCTTCCTCTCTAGTAACATGGGAGGAAACAGTCTGCTGTTCAAATTATCTCATCCCAGATGGCTGCGCAGCCGGAGCACGGAGAGACTTAAAAGGTAAACCCAGCAGATGGTGAACTTCTGAAATGCAAAGTAATGCGCCCGCTAAATCAAAAGTTTAAACTATTTGAAATTTGCTTGTTTAAGGTAGTAGACTGTTGCAAACAGGTCATCTGTGAAGTACACTGACACGTTTAAGCACCCTCCAAATAAACTTGAGCTTTGTACCTGTATCATGGGCTACCTAATCCACCAAAGAACATGACAAGTAAGTAGCCAGCCTTAAGAGTTTAATCCTGACCTCCTGGTGGTATATAATGGGGAGCATTTCAGAAGACAGATGAGGATGTGGAGATCTAATTTGCATCAGCCTTGGCTGGGATTCAAATGCTGGTAGTGCTTCTGGTACAATGTAAGTATCCTGACCTGGAACAGATGTGGGTACCCAACTCTTCCTGGGGTAAGTGTGTAACCCTAAGCACGCTTCTTAGACTGTTGGAACACAACATTTGTCGTGCCACAGTGTCGGGGCTACTACAAATATAGTATACACAGGGCTTGATTTTTGTGGTGCTTGGTATGCTGGCTGTCTGCTACGTTGGTTTTTGTTGTGGTGGCAGAAGAGGCTGCCTTTCACTTCTGTGCTCCCAATGGTGAACGCTTCCGTTTCACAGCCTTGGCAGGCTGTTGGCTGAAACCTATTCCCTATTTTGATACTGCTTGAGTAGAAATGATCCATGATTGATATAGGCCTGTATTTAGTAGAGTGTATTTCACTGTATTGATTGGTAGCAACTCTTAATACAAAAAAAGGTAAGTTGTCTTGCATATGTGCTGTGTCATCTTTCTGGTGAGGTGACCTCTAATTGAAAGATTTTTCAGGTTTGAGTCAGTGCACATAATTTCCAGTCACTTCAGTTTCTGTGTAACACCTAGCTTTATCATGCTTTTTCCACTTAAGGTTGAAGTGTATTATTAGGAGTGTTCTTCAAGCCTTAATAAAAAGACCCAAACTCAAACTTCTATCTTTATTATGTTGGGCTTATTGACAAATACACCAGGCTTACTATCCTCTTGATCTCCTTTGACTTTCAACCAGCAAGCTTTTTGTGCAGAGAGATGTAGGTCCTCATGATTGATTACACACTCAGGTTTTAAGCTTACCATTGTTGTTGTCCGAGTCAGAGCATGAGTCAGGAAAGGAAAGTGATGCTATGTTGTCTGGTGTACTGGAAGCTTTAAAAGAGGATGTTTTACCTGAGAAAACAAACCCCAAAATTTAAGTAGTTGTCTTTCCTGATGATTGCCTACTATACTGCCACTGCCTTAAATGAAACATACTATATGAGGATAGGTTTGCAATGCAAAATGGACAAAAAGTCTTCTAGTTTTCAGTTGACCAACCTGTGTTAACTGTGTTGTACTAAAATGGCAAGGGAGGCAGCCTGACTTGGGATAGCAGCTCCAGCTTGAGCCTGGAGGCTTGAGGGAACCTGAGGTTGAACATGTTAGCTGCTCATGTCAGGAGCAGGTCTTATATCAACAGGGTAAGAAAGTTTTGGATTTTTTTTTTCTGTCCCCTGGGATTTGTCTTTCCCAGTTCTTGCAGAGAGTCTGCCTATTCATGTGAATGCACTGATTCCTTATGGAATTGTTTATTTCTGTAAATGTTTGTTCCATGCTCTCAGAAATGCCTCGGCTCTTCCATGCTGTGTTTGCAGCTCAGCACTTCCCACTTACCTGTGTCTTAAAACTCTGTCCCACCAATCCTCCTCTGAAAACATTATTTATGTTAGTTGTGGTCAGAAATAACTTCTCTTCCATACTCTGGGCCATGGCTACCATGGAGTTGCTCAGTGGGATGAGACTAATGCATGGTCCAACCACTTCCATACCAAGAGGAAGGGTAATGCTGGAGCACAAACCCTGCAGGAGACAACAAAGAAGTAACCTGTTCCCAGTGGAGGCTTCTTCCTAGCTAGTGCCAAGAAGCTGGCCTATATTTGGTCGTCTTGTTACTGAAATGTCTTGTTACCCTGCCTGGAGTGATATGATTGCCTTAACAGTGTGAATGCAGTACTGTGTAGCTATCTTACATGCTCAGCTTGTGCTGCTGAGTTCTGTGTTGCAGTTTTTAACCTGGTTGGCTGCTGGTCAGTTTTGCTGAGAGATGCTCCTAGCTCTTCTTTAGGAGAAGGTATTTGAATTCCTCTTGTCTACTGGTATGGCCAAAGCTTCTCATGGAGGCAGTCTGTGCCTCTCAAGTAACTTACAGTTGTATACATAATATTTCCATCAGTGTTCTCCATATGATTTATACCATGCATAAAGAGAGAGCTGATGAGAGCAGAACACACTGTTCTTATGCAAGGGTAGGACATTGATTTTTATATAATGGCATTGTTGCTAGGCTGTATAAAAACTTGGTGGAAAATGACAATGTTTTGTTTGCTTTTTTGACTGCTTCTAATAGCAGTGCAGTGAGACCTCCAGCAATGTATTTAGTAGTCAAATTATTCTGCTCACTGTGAGGTGTCAACATGTAATTGTGGTGGGGGCAGGCTAATGAAAGAGTAGAGGTAAATCCAGCCCACACTTCTCATGGAGAAGGCACTGTAGTGCCTCCAGTCATGTATCTGTCAATGACTTACATTAACATCACTGCAGTCTGGTTTTGCTAAGTGAAAAGGGGTAACACAGAACCAAAACTGCAGGGCCATTTTAGGCAGTGGTTCCCCTATTTTAGCCTTTACATATGCCAGAGAAAGTAGGTCAAGATACAGGTTTTATTTACTGACTGAAAAATGAGGGGTTTGACAACATAGTGATCCTTGATACTGTCTTACAGGGGAAAAGCATTATCATTTCAGTTAGAAGCACTTCTGTTGGTTGTGTTCCTGTTTCAACAAGTGCAGAATAGATGCAATGCTGCTCAAAGCCAAAGTCAGTAGCAGCTCCCCGGACTTCCTTGTTTAAAGCACATTAAGCAGAGTTCACCAAGAGTGCATGTTCTTGTACTTGGCCCACTGTGGTTGTTTTGCTTGTTCACAGCAGATTTCCATAATTAAAAGAGTGCAGGGAAGACGCTTGGAGGCTTTCTGTCCCTTTGGAGAGGTTTTGTGTGCCCAAAAATGCCATCAAGGAGATTGGTAGCTAAATGCTATGTGATTTTGGAGGTTCATCTGTCTGCAGAGCAAAACCTCCAACATGACAAAAGACAGGGAAAGGCACAGTGGCTTCTGCAGTTCGCCATGCATAGAAGCAATTGTTATGTCAAAGCTCTCCAGTCTGGTAACACAGAGCAAGCTGGACTTCATCCCACAGCCCCAGCATACAGGGAACAGATTTTTCTCTCGTATTCCTGAAGCAGCAGGGCAATTTGAAAAGGTCTGTTCTCTCCCTTGCTGTTTTCAGCCTCTCTGTGCTTTTGTGTGGCTACCTCAGAAGTGAACTCAAGCCATTCTATTACACAGCTGCTTTCATCTTGTTGCTAGCAGTGAAAAGTGACACTGTGCCACCCTGTGTCTGGTAGGGAAAAGTCCCTTCATCTACAACACCTTTAGACTAGGGAAGGCTGGCAGGAATATGGGAGAAAAAATAGGCAAAGATTGTGGCAATAAACTATTTTTAATTTAAGCCCACTTCATCATGAGTCTGCTTGCTGATTCCCCTCTGTTTGGGAGCACAGGCTATTGTACTCCTCTGGACTGACCGAGTACTGTGAAATAACTTGTAGGAATTCTTGGAGTGGGCAGAGACCTGCCCTGCATCCTTTCATCACTCGCTCCTGCAAAGGCAAAAAGACAAAATCACCTATCTTGTGCACTGCCAAAGCCCTTTTTTGCTGATACCGATACATTCTGTGGCAGGGGAATGGCGAAGACATGGAAAAGTTCAAAGTCTTTGCCTAAACTCCCTTGGTTAACACCCAGCTCAACAGAAAAGAGATCTTGGCTACCATGGATGTGCCGTAGGTGTCCTACTCTGTTATCTGGCTGGATGGCATGCCCAGAACAAGTCTTGTTCCACAGCTTTACATGGCAAAACCAGAAGCCCAAGATTTGTGTGAGGGACTCCCCCTGGGATCTTACCTCTCCATGGTAAGACATGCGAACAAACCACTCTTTGGACTGCTGATGCTGATACAGTTCCAGGGTCACATCTGCAGCATAAGGTGGCCACTTGTGATCAAAGGTGCCCAGTGCCACCATGAGAGGAATAAGCGTAGTGTCATGAGAAGCATAGAGAATGAGCTTTCTGGTAAAAAGGAGAACAAAACAAACCTAAAATGTCGGCTCTGTTCCTCCATGGATAGCCAGTAGCACTCAGGCTTTTGCTAGTAGGTAAGCATTCATTCTCTTTACCCCACACATTCAACATCTTTCTGAACCAGCTTTTCACACTGACAGCAAGTGAGAATTTCTAACAATTACAGGAAGAGATTTGCTTTGTACCTGGCCTTTTCAGCTGGAGATGAGGGATCTACTGCTTCTGTAATGTTCTTCCTTAAGGTATAGAAAAGGAGACCAACACTCATCTGAAGAACTTCTCTACGAAAGAAGCAGAAATAAATCTACTGGTTTTTAAACTTTCAAATTAAATTAAACCAACACTTGGGAACCTGCTTTTCTCCTACAAATTGATAATGTGTATTGAGTATAGTTAAGAACTATTAAATGCAATTCCTGTGTTTAGGAACAGTTTGTTTCAGTTGCATAGTCGCCACAACCATTCTAATGTGTTTGCAGATTGGGAGGGGAGAGGTGTTAACAAACCATTTCCTCAGGTGTGGCCCACACAAAGGAAAACTATATATAAACTCCTTAATGTGCTCTATACTATGTTGTTTCCTTAGGTGTGATTTTTGGATGCATGGTTTTCAGCTATGCTAACTGTACTTAACTGCAACACAGCAACTGAAGTGGTTTGGGTCTCTGGTGGGGAGGGGTAGGATTCAAGAAGGTGGCAGCTATGTTTAAAAGTAAGTTTTTATCTCAGTATTGAACAAAAAGGAGATCTTTAAATAACTTCTGGTGTGAATAAACTCCCTCTACCTAGTGAACACATCAGTGGAAATGGGGGGGCGAGTGTGACCATGGTTTTCCCAGGTGGTGTAGGAGTGGGGGAAATCAGTCTCTCAGTACCCAAGATCTCCAATACAAGTTAAAGAAGAGTCTAAGGGCAACTGCCCTAACAGAAAAGGCAAGTCCTGTGCCACCACCTGAGAAGAGCTGGTTAATAGGGCAGCTGCAAATGAATGTACAAACAGCTGCTAGGCTGGTAACTCGGCCACCTTTGCAAACAGCTGTGGAGGAGGTAATTAACTGCAGCAGATTCTTTTACAAGCAGTTACATGTGTGCAGGGCCTGGCATCATCTTTTCCACTAGCACCAACACTCCTCAGCCTAGCTGTGCAGGTGCCACCCCTGGGATGAACTTCCTAGGCTGGAATTTATAGTGCACTTGTAGATCTGCAAGGACAGACTTCTCTGTGCAGCCTCAGGCCGGAAGCATCTCCTACTCTCTTCTGCTTTTCACACAGGTTCACATAACAACATGGCAACTGAGCATTCACTGCCTATCCCATGGCTTACTGCTGTTCCTTGGAGAC
This sequence comes from Pezoporus wallicus, assembly GCF_028554395.1. Lineage (NCBI taxonomy): Eukaryota > Metazoa > Chordata > Aves > Psittaciformes > Psittacidae > Pezoporus > Pezoporus wallicus. Next base: position 2,523,817 of record NW_026638360.1, on the reverse strand, counting down.
TACTCTCAACCGTCAGCAAGACGGGACGTAAGCCCATGTCTCAGCCTCTTCAGCATGGACACAGTTTCCTAGCTCATACTCTTGACCTGAGGCACTGGACTTTACACTGCAATGGCTGAGGTACAAACCTCATGAGGGGGCGGTAGCCTCTGCTGGGGGAATGCAGCAGATCAGAAAGGACTTCCATCTGCCAAAATAAGCTGGTGTGGCTCATCCACCCTGGGTAAGGCTAAGACAACCCTTAAGGCTGGATATAGGCAATCACCTTGAACCATCTTCCAGAAGGAAAAGCAGCGACTCGACGGATCGACGCTCAACCATCTGCTGGAAGTTCTTCAGCACAGGGCAGCTTGGCAAATTATGCACCTGGAAGGAGAAGTTGCAGCATAACAATAGGGAGTGACAGATCACTGGAACAGGTTGCCCACGGGGGTTGTGGAGTCTCCTACGTTGGAGATATTCAAGGCCCGCCAGGCCAAGTTCCTGTGTGAACTTATTACCCTGCTCTTGCAAGAGGGTTGGACTAGATGATCTTTTGAGGTCCCTTCCAACCCTTAGGATTCTGTGACCCTTTCTAAGCCTAGTCTGAAGACACATGGATGACTGCCTACAGAAAACAGCTGTTCATGTCACAGCATCTGTATTACAGTACTGTGCTATGGTATTCATGTGAGGAGTTCTAAGATGGTTTTAAACACACAGACTTGCTCTGTGCACCAAGAGGATGGATGCTTGTTCTTAAGAATACATTAATGCCTTGAGCTATTCAACCAACAGCCAGACCAATTACCATTAGCTCCAAGAAAAAAAAAAAAAGGAGGTACTAAGGGGGATACAAACATGCTCAGCCCCTTTCCAGTTGCAGAAGCAATCTGGCTCATGGGTAGTATGCTGGAGCCACTGTTAAGATGACCATTAGGTGCTGACTGCAAAAAAAAAACAACAAAAAAAACCAAAACAAAATAAAAGGAAAGCATTTTGTTAAGCAAGACCCAACTGTTCTTTTAGTTTTATACTTGAAAGAGATAGTGGATTTCAGTGTAAGAACATAAATACTGGAGATGAGTCTTCATCCACCCTAGAGCAAGGCTGACTCCGCATCTTGTTTTTAAAAGGGCCATGTTATTTCTGTTAACTTTCTGGATTGCGTAGAAAGGTACTGGGGTATCACTGGTATCAGCGGGTGTTGGCACTCCATGGTTTCTTGTGCCTGATAAACAGATGTTTCTTTCTGTGATAGGATGCCCAACTCACCTGCTCAGCAAGAATGTTATCAAGGAGGAGAAAGAAATCCACAAATGTATCACTGTCAATACCCATCTTCTCCTTAATTGTTTTCAAGTCGTCAGAGATACCTGGCTGTTGCAGAGCATCCTTCAACTTATGCCTGTCAGCGAAGTAAGAAAACAAAAACTTTTCACACATCAGACTTTATCTTTCGTATTCTTTTTTGTGATCCCAGCCCAGTGGAGTTGTCTTGCAGCAGTGAGGGATAGAAGAAAAGCACCACAGGATACTGAGGGATTCCTGATGTTGGGATTTTGAAGTTGCAGACACATTGTCTAGATGTCAGGGATGGAATCTGTCTGCTCTCACAGGTGGGGTTAAAAAATGAGCTGTGAACACCTCAGAAGCGGTTCCCATGAGCAAGGGTTGTGTATCAGTTAACAGATCTGGTCATACTGGAACAGTGTAAGTCTGTGTCTTCAGGGAGTAGCCTTGAACTGCCTCATGAGAAGAAAGGGTAGGAGCTTTGAACTGATTACTGTATGGTGTGGGAAAAGGGAAACACCTAGATACTTGTAGCTCAGAATATGAATGCTGGCCATGTCCTTCAAATCTGTTGCAGAGGTTTTAGATCTGTTGCAGAGGCTTTATTTTTTCTGACTCTGATGTGTGGGGGAGGAGGTGTAAGAAGTTCATTTGCTTTTTGTTTGGGGTTTGGGGGGGGGGGTGGTGTGTTTTGTTGTGTTTTTTTTTAAGAACATCTCTAGTTTCTGTTTGAAATCAAATATGCTGCAGGTTCTGGCATAGGCAGCCTGTAAGCTGGGGCAGTGCTTCTTATTGCAGCTTAAATCCACCCTGGCATGTTCACAAAATGTTCTTGGTGGGCTGGAGGGGGGAGCAGAAGAGCTTGCAGTCTACTCCCTTGCTGGTCAGTTGACGTTACTAGAGGAGGCTGAATGTACTGCTTCTATGGGCTGTCACCTCTGCACTGTCAAGAGCAACATTTGACTCTGCAGGCAAAGGATTATATAATGAGCTTTTGTGAGTGAATTCTGACAACTCTTGAGGTTTTGAACAAAAATATGCTAATGTATAATCCAACCAAACTGCCTCTGTTGTTCAGTTTCCGCCCTGTGCCCAACCTGGCACAGACATTTGGAGTACTTGGCTCTGCAAGTTTTTCCTTCTATGTGGGATGTTCCCTATTTTACTTCATTAGTCTTTGTTAAATGTGTCAAGGCTGAGTATATTTCAGTTTCTTTGAGGTATAAATGTGACAGGAATGTTGTAATAACCCCCAAACCTGAAACTGTGCATATAAAAAGGAGGCCCAATATGTTCATGCTTGAAAGGCTTGTTAAGGGAAGTAGGTGACATTAATTCTGCCCTGCAGCAATGCCACAGAATAGCTGTACATTAGCTAGTAATGAGCGTTTGCTAGACACAGACTAAATTAAATTGGTCAAAACGTCTGTATTTTTTTCCTTCTGGTGTCACTGCTTGGTATATGACTCCGCTCACTAGGTGTTTTATACAACTAGCTAACCATTCCCAAATAGCAGTAAGTGGCAGGGGAAGACATTGGGAAATGGGAAGAAAATGTGCTCTTTTAAATTACTGCTGCTGAAATGGAGCAGCAGTAAACTCATACAGGGAGTATGGCTAGCAATTACCTGCTCAAGCATTTCAGGCGCTGGCAGTTGTGGTAATTGGGATAGAGGATTTCAGAGCTTGCTTCGTCAGTGACAATGACAATGGATCCTGTGGACCAAGAAGGAAGTATCACATCACCACTGCATCTTGTATATTTAGACTGTTTTAATCGCTGTCATGGTCTTTGTGCTCAAGTCCATCGTTGTCAACTAGCAATGCCCCCTGAGCTATCTATCACTTGCAACACAAGCCACTGTACTTGTTTTGTGCACACAGCATTTAATTCCATAGGGATGTCTGCTGTGAACCTTATAAAGTTTTCTACTTGTGTGTTCATTTTTTTTAGTGTTTGCATGTGCCAAAATCAGTTTCTGTGTCATGAGGTGTAAGGAGCTCTGGTAAGTCACTTCTATTTACTCCTAGAACTGAATAGGGAGGAAGCAGTGATGAGATCTTCAAAACTCAAGAGTGTACTTGTAGGACATACAGGTAACTGTCAACTGCAGGATACAGTTGAGAGTTACTCCAGATACCAAACTTGTAAAGGATCGTGGCTGAGATACTCGAGTTTCTCTGAGAAACCTTTTCAGATATGCATCTGAACACTGGACCTAGACCTTTTTGCCCTCTTGATTCTGAAGTGGGTTAATGCTAACCTCCTCAGTAGGTCTGAAACTGCAGCATTCAGGCAACAGATCCAAGCTGAGCACCAGCAGAAAGCTACACAAAGAGAGGGAGCAAGTGACAAGTTGATAAAGAACATTCAGGACCAGGAGACTATGGGGAAGAGGGTCAGGTGCAAAGAACCAGGGAAGAAGTAACAACCATGAGGCAGAAAGAGGTGGGATATGTGAGGTATCTACATCTAGGGAAGACTTGAGAAAGGAAAGGCACTGGTCAGAAGTCTCCCCAACCTTCTTTCTGCTGTTGGTACAACCCAGCTAGCAGGCACCGTGTGGACTCCAGATTCCGGAAAATATTAGTGGAACGGATGCTGAAAGAGAGAAAGCAGTTTGTGAGGCAGCACTTTCTCCTTCATGCTGCAGCTGGGGAGGGCTTGCTGGAACTGAGGGTTCTGCCCTTTAACTTCCCTTCAGAGACAGTGGAGATAAATTGGCACTTCTCTAGTGTAATTTTTATCTCATCCTAAACCATTCGCTCCCAGCATTACTGATGTGAGCAGCAGGGATGTGATTCATCTCACTGAACTTTAGCTATTTCATCTATAGCAAGTTAAACTGTGCTCCAGAAACACCTGCTTCTCATCACTCCCCATAAAGGTTATAATACCACAGTCAATGGCTAAACATAGGTGAGATGCATTTGTCCCTGGCATGGCTCTCGGGACTGCTGGGGCATCAGATGTTTTGTGTTCAGAGTGAGTTCTAGTACCTGGCTCAGCAGGCTGTGCAAGATGAAGGGGCCAGCCAGACTGCTGTAAGATGGAGAAGGGTTTGCTGCTCATAAAGATTTCCTAGCACAGGACTACATGTTACGAAGGAGGAAGCAAGGGAAGGTCCAGGAGGGAACTGAGAGACTCACAAGACTTCAGCAGGCTTAAACGTTGGTGAGAGAAATCTGGCTTCTTCCACATAGCTTCTCCTCAGCCTTTCCCCCAAGGCAAACATCTGCTGCATCCCTACTGTTGTCAGTTGCCCTGCAATTGCACCACCCTAAGTGCAAAGAAAAGGAAAGGTCTCCAGTGGAATATGGAAATAAACCAGTCTACAGAGAGAACGTGAAACCACCATGAAATACAGCCTTACCTTAAATGTGATCTTTCTGTAATGTTCCTCATAGGGTGAGGGAGGTTGAGGCCCTCCATGTAGGTCAGTCACCATGTAATCAAACTTAGTCTGAGCAGGCACGTGTAAAAGTGTGGGATGCCATTCCACCTGTTTCAAACCAACCCACCAAACAGTGCTTCAGTTTGTTGGACTTTCAAGAGCATTAAACCAAGGCTGTGCTGTTCTGTGCTGCACGAGGCAAGGAGCTATCTTTGTACAGCACACACAGAAGAGACAGCAGTGCTGCATCCTAGATGTGCTCTGCTGTGTATGGTCCACAGATGAAGTGCAAGAGATTCCACACCCGTTTCCCTCCCTTTACAGGAGAAGGACCTGTAGGAAATCGCTATTGCTGCTGTTAGTTACACACCAAAAACTGCTTTAGCACAGCACCTGAACTACCGTATGTCGGCTCACCAGGCTGCCCCGTCCGCGGCTGCGGGCAGTGGCACCGGGGCATGTCAGCGCACGCTGGCTGAGCACCAACGCGTGGGGATGGCTTAGCGCTAAAGGGGAGCAGTGGGAGGAGCCGTGGCTGCGGCCCGGGACGCCCATCCCCACGTCCTTCCTCCGAGGGCTCCCCGCAGCCGCAGCGCCGGCTATTCCCTCCACCACCACCCGTCCTGCTGACAGCAGCGGGACCGCGCTATCCCTTCCCGTTCGAACTCGCAAATCCCCGCGTTTCTCCCAGATGTAGTACCTTGGGATGGGAAAAAACCCAAACATTTACAGGGCTGATGGAGGCAAGGCAGCCGCTCGCCATCGGGCACACCCGCCCCGGCCCCCGTCCCGCTCCGCTCCTCACCGGCATTCCCCCCGGCAGGGGCCGCAGCGGAGTGCGCGCCCCGTGCCGGAACACCACCTGCACCAGTTTCAGCTCCAGCTCCCGGTCCCGGTCCCGCCGCTCCGGGGCTGCGGCTGCCGCTGCCCGCCGCCGCTGCGCCCATAGGGCCAGACCACCCAGTAGGCACAGCCGCGTCCCGCAGCCCATGACGGCGGCGCTACCACTGCCGGCACCCGGCAGCACAGCCACCGCGTTGCGCCGGCCCGCTGCGCGGGGGCCGACGGGAAGCGGAGTCTCCCGCTGGCTGGGGATGGCGGCTAGAAGGCGTCGGCGGACTACAGCTCCCAGCGGGCACTGCGCCGAGGGAGGCGGGCTCAGCGGGACGCCGCCGATTGCAGGCGCCGGGTCGGGGCGCGGGGGGGGGGTCTAAGGCAGTAGCGGTGGCGCCTCGCGGGCGGTACCTGCAGCCTGTTCTCTCGGTCTGTATTAGTTCTTTCCCGGGGGGGTAAGGCCCCTGCCGGTTTACTCGCCGGGGGCAGGGGTGCGGCTGTCCCGGAGGGAGAAATCCTGCTGGGTTGGCTTTTTCTCCTTCCCGCTTACCCTCTGGAGGCCACGGGAGTTGGGAATCGCTCGCGGAGGAAAAGGGCCCGGTTGTGCTTAAAGTGGCTCGAATTTGGTGCGACAAAAGAGCCTGCGAGGAAGCAGAAGGCTCCGTGCTTTGTTGTACCTGTAGGCTTCCTGCCGCTGTGATTTTGGGCTGTTACCAATGGCAGGGTATGCTCTCCTATTCCATTTTCTTCTCCCTGGTTCTCAGCTGCACTGCTTCCCGATTAAATCCTTAAAAGAAAGACAAAGATTGTTTCCCGTGAGGTTTCCCCCTGGAGAGCAGCCTTGCTTGGATACACGTGGCATCAGCTCCACTGTCAGCCGAACTGATAGCTCAGTTGGGAAGGAAGCTCGGTGCAGGATGGCTGCACATGCCTGCAACCCGCGAGCTCCTGCTTCTAGGGGGACCAGCTGGAAGCTTATCTATACCCTGTGTCACCAGGGCGGCTCAGTGCTTGCCAGGCTCTACAGGCAAGTGTCCCCAAACCATTCTGCAGTACAAATGCTGTGTTAGAGACAGAAATCTGTGGCAAAGACAACTGAGTAATTTGCCTTGTGTTGGCAGGAAGACCTGGGGGTAGCAACCAAGTTCAGTCAGTGTCACTTCTGAGGATGGCGTTATCTGTCTCCTAGGAACATGACACAGCATTGATTCAAGCGCAGCTCACAGGACTTCTGATTGGAGCGGTGGTGGCTGGAGACACCAGGGTGTCACAGGCAGCTGGTACATACAGGGAGCAGGACCAGGGTGAAGAGCAATAGGAAGGACAGGATGGTGACCTGCACAAAAGCCACAGGAGAATAGCAGTTTGTGAGAGGCTGGCATGGCCACCTGGGTGTGCAGATAAGCGGACCTGGTGATCTCCTCGTGTCTCTCAGAGCTGTGCTGTTCTGAAAGGGTTACCTCAGTTTTCTGAGCTTGGAGCATGTGAAGCATAAAGACATGACAAGAGCAGAGAGAGAAGGACAAGAAAATGTTTCAGAAGCCAAGAAAATAACAGATGGAGGAATTAAGCCTGAATCTTGTGTTGTAGGAGGGCAAGAGGGCAAGGATACTAAGGGGGAGAGAGAGTAGGAAAATGTAGTTAAGGGAAGGGGGAAAAGAGTGAGAGGTGATCTGAAAGAAACAAGCAGAGGTGGGACGAGGAAAGAGGCTCACAGTGAGTTTATTTGAACCGCATTTAAATAGTACCCTGGAAGAGAATCCCAGTTCCTGTGACTGGGACTGCAGGGTCCCTCCTGGGGGATTTGGCTACTGCCAACAGCTTCACTGTTGAGATGTTTTTGGAATACCTCGGGCCACAGCAGGTGGGTGCCTCGAGAGGAGAATAGCATTCTCCAGAATAGGAGCGGCTGTCAGTGTTTTGGCAAATGGTGCTGCCCATTTTTCCCTTTGTCCAGCTGTGTAGACATTTATTCCAAGATGTATTATCTTTGCAGGAAGCTTTCCAAAGGACCTGTTATTTTTACCCTGCTGTTGCTTTCTGTGACCAGATGAGGAGCAGAAGGCCAATCCAATGGCTACTGCGGGTGAGTTTTGTTCCACTGAGGGAAACAGATGAACTCTGTCAAACAAGCAAGTTTCAGGAAACTTTCCACTCTGAAAGCAGGGTACACATTTCCTCCTGGCTGGAATTTAACCAATTACAGTGCTTACTATCTGCAAAATATTGCTGTTGCTATCAGTTGCCCTTTTATAGTGCTTCATGCATGTATCACACCTCAGGATGCTCCTGTATGACAAGTTTGCATTTATATCCTCATTTTCTTGGAGAGGAAATTGAGTTATAGTGAGTTTTGTAGTTTGATCAAGCTGTGCAGTCACTGAGGGGCTGATACACTGAATAGCTAAACAACCAGCTATCATGATTAGATTTTTGTTCCCGTACATGGATTGGAATTAAGTAGTGTTTAAAAAGTGCCCACCAGTGAAACAATTCAGCCTGATGAGTTTCAGTGTTTTACTGTTTCTTGGATTAGGCAAACACTTTCTCCCTTATTTTCTGTAACTTGTTGTGGTGTGAATCAGAGCTGCACTGTGAAATGTTCATGCAGTAGAGACACAAATAGCATTTGGAAATCGCTTAGGTAGGTGGGGGTTTTCCCCCCTGAATGGTGGGGGTCAGAAAATAGACTTCCATTACCTTGGCTTTTTTGGAACATGTCTTAATGGCCAGGTACTTTGCTTGCCAGAGCCAGAGTGTTTTCCTACCCTTCCAAATACCCCTTCCATCCTAAAGTGTTCCCATGACTCTCTGAGTACAATTAAGGTGCCTTCATTCTTGTCCCTTGATGTGACTATGGCTGCTGAAATCTCAGGTATTGTAACTGGTCCCCGCTCTTGGATCGTGGGCAAGAATATAGCAGTACTCGCATTCAGAATCACAGACTGCTTTCATCATTCCCAGCTGTAGAGCTAGCGATGATGTTTTTCGTGTCCTGCAAGGATCGGTGACCACAGTGGCTATTATAAACTAGTCAGTCTGGGCACATAAGCTGTATTGCGTTCACAAAGAGCAGAAGCGTATTTATAAATTGTTCCAGTGTGCTATATTGCTTCATGTGGAACTGTAGCACTCTTGTCTATCCAGTCTGTCTGTCGTCGTGAACCTAGGAGCCAGCTGCTTTGTGAGCAAGGCGCCTGGGGAAATGGAAGGAATGTTTCCACTCCTAATTTCTGTGATCCTTTGGGGTGGAATTGGCAAAAATAAACTCCCAAATGTCATGCAGAGCCCTCCCCACGAGGCACCATTCAAGGGACAGTGTATAGATCTATGCATTTCATCTCCTTTTTTGCATGTTTTCACATCAGCTGTTTACCTTCCAGCAGTGAAAATGGTGTGTGTCGAGACTTGCAGGTCATACTTTTATTTCTGAAGGTTATATGGGACAGTCCTGGATGTCCGAATCATGGCATGTAGGGTTGGTGTAGTGAGGTTTTCTTGTATGGATTTTAGAAGCAGTACATCAAACAGTTGTTTCATGTCCCTTTTGCCTGGTATTGCATTATTGCCCCTCTTTTCCTTTTCAGTTACGGACTTGTTCATTTGGTCATTGTTGAAGTGGCAGCAGGAGCCCTGGGAGCTGGCTGTGTGCTGGGTGATTGTGTGCAGGTCCATCCGCTGCCCCGTAACCCAATGCAGAAGATGGGCTCCCTGCCTTCTGTTTCTCTTTTGTGCAAACTTTGTCATCCTAAACTGGATGATGCCTACAGCCATCTGCTGCGTTTGGTAGTCTGTGGCATCCTGCCGACTCAATTATGCGCCTCTCTGGGATAACAGCAGGCCAGTTTTCTCTTCAACTTTGAAAAAGTGCTTTTCCTGCACAAATGAAGGCTGACATAAGTAGGAGCCCACAGAAACAAGCTGGATAAGCTGTTTCCAAGCCACATCAGGTAGACTCTCCATGTCTGAATGCTGCCAGCGGAGCTGCCAGTCTTTCACCGTTCCTGAGATGCTGCATCCTGGGGCTTGGCTCTTGGATGTGGCGGCAGATGTGCTCCCTTCTGGCAGCATTTAACCATGCCGCAGCTTCAGTCTTTACCAGCTCCTTTGCTTTTTGTGAATATACATTACACCAATTGGTTTGGTGTATCATATTAAAGAAATGGTGCAAGTGTAAATTCTGGTTACATTTTTACATATGTACCAAGGGGAGAAAGGGCTTACAGTGGGTTGAGTCTTACAGTGGGTTCCTAGCAAAGTTGTTCCATTATGCTTTCATACTCGCACAGAGGTGACCAAGCAGTAGAATTTGTGTATGCGATACAACCTGTCACCTCAGTCATCTTCTGGGGAGACATAACTGGAATTTGGGGTAAAATGTTATCCTTTTATTTTGCTGCAGGCTTAGGATAAATTTCGAGACTCCAAGACTGCTTCTGGTTTTCTTCGCCTTCCATGCAGGTGGTGGACCTGATGGTTTCAGCGTGCTTTCAATCCAGGCTTGCTAGTACCTTGCTAGTACCTCCTAGCTGTCCATGGTGCCCTGATCCTTTTCCCGTTCACTATATACTCTTTTTTCAAATGAGGACAGGGCTCAGATCAAGTGGTGGGGAGCTGGAGGAGGGGACATCAATCTCGTCTCAGGGACCCATGCTATTTACATTCAAGACATTTCTGGCCCCACCAGCTGTTCCATGTGTGTTATTTTCAGAAGGGCAATAATCCGTGGGAGGTCAGGAGGGTGGAATTGTGTGAATACATCGGATGAAGGAGATCAAGACACTTGGAAGTCCTCAGGCCTTGTCATGACAGGGAATCAGGATCCCAGATAATTATGGCTTGCAGACTGGGAGAACTCAAGGAGAGCTCTGAATGTGCTGCTTGTATGGTTAGGAAAGGCTGCTCAGCTGGGTGTTAGCTGTTTTCAGGAGTCCTCTGTGTTTACACTGCTGGCAGGATGTTTCTGAACAATAATACATATATATATATGTGTGTGTGTGTGAATATTGCTGCATTTTTGCATTTATTTTTAGCCCTTTCTAAAAACCCCCGACAGGTTTGAAAGATGCTGTGGATTGAGAGTGGTGCCTGGCGGCATTGCTCACGTTGACGGTTGTCAGAATTTCCATGATAAATCTCTGCTTTGAAAGGCATCCTTCTATTCTGGGTCCTGCAGCTCCTGGGTACTGGGAAAAAAGTCCCTTTAAAAACTGCATTTTCCCCACAGGTTTGTGAAAATCGTTTTTGTTGGCCTAAACCAGGGCTTTTCAAAGCAGATGTTGAGTCTTGTCACTTTATTTTTCAGAGCCTAATTGCAAAAATGTGGCAGATCTCTTTAATGTGTTTCATATGGTCAAATGGAAAAACTACTTTGCGTATCAGACTGACACAGACACTGGATGGTGTAAATCAGTAGGGAGCCAACAGCAGGTAGCAGCTCCCCACCACCAGCTATGATGAAGCACAAAACCACTTCAGTTATGGCAGAGGCTGTGCAGTCTCCAGGTCTGGTGTAACTCCACTTCATAGAATCATAGAATGGTTTGGGTTGGAAACGACCTTAAGATCATCCAGTTCCAGCCCCCTGCCATAGGCAGGGGTGCCTCACACTGACCATGTCACCCAAGGCTCTGTCCAGCCTGGCCTTGCACACTGCCAGGGATGGAGCATTCACACAGGGTGAACACTCCTCATATTGAGAACTAACAGAGGGATGAGACATACTATGGGTTTTTTATGTTCATAAGCAAAGGGCACGCATATTACTGTTGCAGCAAGAGGAATCCAGTACAAATCAGCAGCTGATGATTTTAGTGAACGCATACATACTTATCACTTACTAACTTTGTGGTTCATATGTCCATAGTGTCTTCCATCCATGTGGTGCAAAGCAGCTCACAGGCATTAATGTGTATCATTCCTCACTGAAGTTGTACACACATCATTGTGATTTCTGGTGCACACCCAGAAGAGACGGTGTTGTGAGGAGATTGAATGATGTGCTCTGGTGATGCTGTGGATGCATGGCAGAACAGAGAACAGCACACAGAACCCGGATAGTGCAGCAGTGCTACAAGGACTGAGCTGCATCTGTTCTGAGAGCTTTCACCTTTATGGAAAGCTGCTGAAATGTTAGCTGCAATAGTGCATTTGTATGCAGATGGTAAGTGCTAATTTGGAAAATGAAGGTAAAGAGCTTGAAACTGGGTCCTGATATACAGTGAGAACTGTGGAGGGAGCACTGGGAGCTTGAGTCAGTGTAATTTCACATGCAGCGTTCAGCAGGCCATTCAAACTCAGATTATCTTTTGGCAGATGGGAATAATACTTACTCCCTGGCTCACCAGGAAGGCTGTGAGGTACAGCACAGGCAGAAGGCTTTGTATATGCAAGAGCTCAGCTGTTCTTCAATCTATATTAGCTGTTTGAATGACAGCTATGACCTTTACTTCAGGTCTTGCGTGACAGCTCCGGACCCTCATGGTCACAAAAGCAGTGTTGCTTTTGTGCATGCTGCATGGGTAAATGCACAGTGCCATAGCTGTGTTTTACTGTAGCTCCAGGCGCATAACAGACACTTTTTTATCCTGATTTGTGTTCCTCTGCAACTGATTTTCCTTTGGACACATGGCTTATTGAGTAGGGATATTTTTATTTTATTCTGTTTTATTTTAATTCTATTTAATTTTATTTTTAATTTTTATTATTATTTTAATTTTAATTTTTGGTTTTTATATTTTATATTGGGGTGTTCTATTGTTCTGGTTCCCCTGTCCATCCATCTCTTGCCTATTTCAGGATACTCCATTCCTGTAGGACCTCAGCACCTCTGTGGCAGGAGGCAAGGGCAGATGGCTGTTTTGGGCAAAGCCAGACTCTGGTGATGTGCCTGTTCTCAGACACAAAACCTGCAGCTCCAGGAACATGAGGGCACTCTCCAAAGGCTCAGGTGGTGCCTAAGCTGCTTGTCCAGACTCAGTGTTATCTCTCGCTGCTGTTCCGGTCCCATCTGGCTGTCAGCTGCACCAGCCACTGCTCCGTGGGTATTTACACTGCTGCCAGTTCTCATGTCTCAATTGGGACATTTAATGCGGGTGACTGACATTCCTTGAGAGGAAGAATTCGAAGTATCCCAGACAATGGTGTGGTTAATATTGGTCTGGTTGTAAGGCTTTTTTAGTATTTATTTTAAGGTCTGTTAGCACACAGAAGTTTTTCTAGGGCTTTACTATATGTGATTTCAGGCACAAAAAGTGTCAGAGGCAAAACAGTAGAGTTTAATATCCTTTCCTTGTAAGATAATAGAATAAATGGGAAGAGAAACATATGATTTAAACTGTTCAGTGATAGAGAGATCATAAGGAAGGGACAGTGCAACATTTTTCATGAGGCATTTGGCATTTCTGGTGAAAGATTCCTGGTAAAACACGACCGCGAGCCAACAGTCAACAAATGAATCAGAGAAGGGACTGGGGCACGTCTGCCTTGGTAAAATACTTTACTACATGTTCTCTTATTCTCAATTAGCCTAATTTGAAGCGGGAAACTAATGAATATTGCTAAATGGATTGAAACAAACAGCAGCACTGTGGACAAAAAGTAATCATTATCAACTGTGGCGTATCGACCGCAGTGGATTTTTCACACATTTGTAGGTTTTAATCCTGGGGTGGCTGCTCTGACTGTGCATAGTGCAGGGGGAGAGGACCTTAACCAGCAATTTCTGATGGGGTCAGTAACTTGTATTGGTAGCAGTGCATGGCTTTTCAAACCCCATTGCAATCGTTAGAAATTACCTCATCCCTAGGCTGTGCTTTCCAAATGTTAATTAAAACATTTAGTCTGGAGAAGAGAAGGCTCAGGGGGGATCTTATCGCTCCCTACAACTGCCTGACAGGAGGATAGAGACAGGAGTGGGCTGGTCTCTGCTCCCAAGGAACAAGGGATGGGACAAGAGGAAATGGCCTCAAGCTGCACCAGGGGACAGGGTTTAGGTAAAGATGAGGAACAATTCCTTCCCCAAAGGGTGCTCAGGCATTGGAACAGGCTGCCCAGGGCAGTGGTGGAGTCACCGTCCCTGGAAGTGCTCACACACCGTGTAGATGAGGCCCTCAGTGCCATGGGTTAGTGGTGGCCTTGGCAGTGCTGGGGAACACTTGGACTTGATCTTACAGGTCTTTCCCAACCCTGTTGATTCTGTGATTCTAATAGTTTTTCTAAGCATGCTTCTGTTAGAAAAGCAATCTGTTGTCAGAAACGTTGTCCCCATTGCAAGTACTTGTGTATCAGGATTAAAATGCCCCTTAACTTTGTTGTGTTAAGTGAAATAGAGCAAGCTGTAGACTCCCATTGCAGGCCAGCCTATGATGCAGAGGTGCTGGGAGTAACATTGGAGCTGGCACAGTATGCAAGTATGGTGCAACCAGGCCAGGCTGTATTTGTGTTTCTGAGTCTGAGATGATACAGATGTGAGGTGCTGTGATGGTCTCTGTACGTGTGTGCACTACAGCCTTGCTGCTTGCCTAGAAATGCACATGGAGTGGTGACAGCTCTGATTTGACTTGTGGGGAGGAGTGCTTTGAACCATAGAAGGCAGGCTGATCACCTTACCCCAGGTGTGCACTAGGAGAGGAAAAGGGTTAATGTATCTCAGTGGGTTTTTATCTTTGCCGTGTCTGTGCTGGGAGCTGTGATGTGCTTGTGCAGTTAGAAATATCCATCAGGAATCTGAGGATTATTGGTTTTACTTGTTCATTTAATTAATGTCTTGACTGCTGATTTAGGACTGGGTACTTCAATAATCTCCTCAGAAAGTCTTCAAATTTGGCATTTCTTTGGCATTGCCAGAGACTGAAAGAATCTGGAGAAACTGGAAATACGGAAAGTGTAAATTTATCCTAAGAAAATACAAGACCACAAATGGGAAAAATAATCCAAAGCCTAATTTCAGAGGATAAAAGGGTGAGAGTTCGCATGATCTATAAGGGGGAAATGAAATGGGAAGGTAGGGGGGGAGGACATTTTTCATTGGAATATCAGCTCCTACATAGGCACTTGGGTTGACAGTTCATGCTATGCAGTGAAGGTGATGGTAAATTCTGCTATACAGTGTACCTGCTTTCCCAGATCTGGGCTTAAGTGGAAGAGAAGCAAGGTGGGAACCCAGCATGGCTCTACTGGACTATGTGATTGAGCAATGGCTAATTTTAGACACTTGTTTCTGAAACATCCTGCCTGTAGCCTGGCACCCATCAGACTTGTTCTGTCAGGAGCACTCTCCAGCCTCAAACTGTGTTCCCAGGCTGAAGAGCTGGCACAGCAGTACTTAAAAAGCAAACCCAAACAAACAGCAGCAAGTTTCTGACCTCAGGCTTGCCTCTCCCTGCTAATCTGATTCCTTTTAAGGGTAGGAGCTGGAGTTTAACGTGATTCCTAGTGAAATCGTGTGTGGAACTCAATATGAGAGTGTTGGGTTTTGCTGGTTGTGTCCTACCAGCCCATATCCACTTCTAGAAAAAACTCTTGATGTGTCTTTTGCTTTCTTTATATTGTCATAGAGCTGAGCATTGCTGACATACCTTTTTAAGGTTAGGTTCATGTCCAATATGAACAAGAAAGTTTAACTCTCTCTTGGGTCCCTAACAGTTCATTTTGACCCCATCTGTCTTACCCCTTCCCATCTAAATTAACCTTGTGATAGAGAGAAGCTTCTGAGTATGAATAGTGAGTCGGAAAACCCAACTCTGAGTACTCCCCAAGCACCTTCCTGCTATGATACAGCCCTGAGAGATGGAGATGTCCTCTCAAAAAGTACCAGGGGTCTGCAGGGGGCTTGGTTTTGCTCCTGCAAACACTGCAGCAGGGCTGCTGCCTTGCAAGAATTTGTCACGGGCCAGCCAAATGGAGTTTGTAATGCAGAAATCAAGCAAGGGAAAAAGTGCCCAATCCCTTAATATGATGCAGTGACCTTGAGGGAGGAAAGTGGCTTAATGTAGCAGTCCTACAGGCCTTGGTCCAGAAGTAATTTTAAAGGAATACACAAATATTGTACCTTTTCCGAGTTTTGCTTCCTTGCTTGCTCTGGGGGAATACTTTTAGGCAACAAATGTGGTATTAGAGCTTTTATTCATCCAGAGACTGGTGGTTTTGCATTAACAGGTAGGTTATGAAGCTCAGCATGGCAAACTGCTTTAGAGAATGGGGGAGTGTGTTTTATGCCAGTGCTGTAGTGCCTTCATGGAGCTTTTGTGTGCTTGGGAAGCTTAGGGTTCTGCAAGGGGGTGATGAAACCCTCTGCAGGAGCACAGAATGAGGAAAAGTGGTGTTAATGTGGAGAAGCTGCTCAAGGACTCAGACCTTCCCATGGCAACTTTGTGAGCAGCCAGGAAAAGGTCTTCTCTGCCCCTTATCCGCATCCATCCTGCTATGGTATTACTGCGTGGGCATCAAGGATTTCCAGTGGGCAGCACCTAGGGACTAGTGAAAGGGAGCTAAAACTGAATTTGAAGTAACCATTATTTCTACCAGGCAGTACATCGTGGTTCTCAGATGTTTGCTATTTTTGATTTAATGCATAACTGTCTTTAAAACACCTTTTGGTGTGTATTTATTACACGTACTCCCTGGTGGAGGTGCGCTGTTTGGTTTGTGACTGGCAGGATTGGTTACACAATACTGTTTATGCTTCCTGATGGCTGGAGGGACACGCAGCTGCCTCTGGGGTGGATATTGGCCAGTATGAATTTAAAGTTTAGTTTCCATGACTGACGTTTGCTTTCTGAGAGCTGTTGCCCGTCAGACTCAATGGCTCAAATGTCTGTGGGAAACCGGTGGTGGTATGTGAATGTGGTCTTGGCAAGTTAACTTGAAAACCAATGTTCAGTGGAGGAAAAATGAAGCATTTCTGCTTTTTTTTTTTTTTTTTTTCTTGAATGAGTTTATAAGCTCATTTGATCCTCTTTCTGTCATATTTTCATGACAATGTTTTTTCTATATCTCTATTTCTATATGGTATTACAATTCCTGTGGTCTCTAGGAAGATCTTTAATTATCTAGACCTTATAAGCAGCAAACACTTAAGGCAAAAGCAAAGCTATTAATTGTATGCTTCAGAGTCAAGAGTTTTTCCCCCTGAAAAGTGTATCTTAAGATAAGCTGCTGCTCTCCATCTTGGTCTATCTGCACCTCTGCTGCGGCTGGTAACCTAAGTACTGAAATGTTGCTCCTTCTTCACAAATGTGTACAAAAATGAGCATCAGCCCTGTACAGGATCTCTTCCTGTAAGCCCTGCTGAGGTGCCAGAATTCATTGGGGCAGTTAGAGCCTGCTGAGCCAGGCTCATGAAGAGCCCCAGCCAGACCACAGTGTTGCTGAGAGCCTCCCAAGGGAGCAGCAGCAGAAGAGGGGGATCCCCTGGGGACAGCAGTTCCCCTCCTGCCTTTGTTAGTGCCAGGCTTCCTGGGAAGCAGCAGCGTTGGAAGGAGTGCTGCTCTTCCATGGTTCCTGCTAGTGCTGAAGGTTCGGAGCACTTGCCATTGCTGCGGGCTGGGCCCTCTGCTATGCTACACTGGCTTTCTGCATTCTTCATACTTGGGCTATTTGCAGCCCAGTCAAGCATGTTCTCATTGCTGTGGACGCACTGCTTTTGTTCTTTGGGTGGAAAAGTGTTTGAGGGGGGATTGTGCAGTCTGGCATCTTCTTACTTGTTTCCTTTAATAGTCTGAAACACTATCAGCTCTGAGTTTGCATGAGTATTGCGTTGTTCACATATTCTGAAGGAGGAAACAACTTACTTGACTGTGCTCTAGATCAGTCAGTGCTTTTAGTATCCCTTTCAGTTTCTGCCTCCTTTGCCTCTTGGTCCGCTCAGCTGTCCCACTGTGCTGTTTGGGGAGAGGGACTTAAAGGCACGACCTTGTCTCGATTCATTACTTTGTTAGTTTTGGCATTCTATGTATTTTTAAGTATAGCTTTTCCTTTTATAGGATTAAGTATTTGTGTTTTAAGAGCTTGTTGAAACATACGTTTCCCTGTTCTCCTATCTTAGGCTTGGCAGCTGATCAGCACAAGGCTGTAGATCAGAACTGACTTCTGACTCCTTCAGACACCAGTTAGGGGCAATGCTGGAATGGTTTGAGGTGCTGACCAAGGAGATGACTGAGGATGGTGTTTCTGTTAAATGTCGGTTCCAGCTGTTGCTGGAGTATTCAGGTTTGAGAGGCTGAGTGGTTCCAGACTCTGGAGAAGAGAGGGACAAGAGCAGAATTAAAAGTTTTGCATTATCCCACTCGCTGACCCTTTTCTTTATAATGCTGCCATTTAAAGATTGAATGCCTATCCAAGGACTGAATTTAATATATAATGTTGTTTTAGGGCCATCCATCCATCTGGTACAAAGCAATAAATACAAAACCTAATATGACAAGCCGGTCTCTCTGCTCACTGGCCGAAGTAAATGTGCTCCTACTGTGGTGTGATAACCTGCCCAGCCTTAACAGTTGGATTCCAAGAATCACAAGTTTATGCTCTGTCAGCCAGTGTGAACATCCATCCATCAACTATTCCCCTCTTGCTATACCTATAAGACAGAACCAAGGAGGCATTAAGAAATGAGTGGCAAAGGGAGATTATCTGCCTTGATACATGTATTCTCTAGGCTGGAGACAGGTGGGCTGGTTGTATTCCTGTGATCTCAAAAGATCACCAGAACACCACCTGTGAACCCACTTGGATCTTAAAGGTCCAGAATGGCATAGAGGAGTTCCTTATCCTCATTTTTTGGTTATACTTTGCTCTCCAGCAGAGACTGTAGCTTGGAGTTCTTAAATTTTGGGCTATTGCTTTTTATAAACCAAGAGCAGTTTATTAAGCAAGGCCTGGGTTAGTGCTTGAGTGGCCCTTTGAAACAGTAATATTCAATAGACAAGCTTTCCAAGGAGCGTGATTCTGACTTACTCACTGCTTATTTCTCCCAGCAAATGTCACTCTAAGGTGCAGATATGCTCAGGGCTGTGCACATGCCGACTGAAAGCCCCAGGCCTGCAGGACAAATCCTGCCTCCTTGCTGCATTTTGTGGCTCCTTTCTGGTCTGAAAATCCACAAACCAAGGGTCCTTTAATCTTAACGGTTTTGTGCAGTTTCTAACACAGTTGAAGGTGCCCTCACTGAATTCCAGTTTCATTCCTTATGCCCCCTCTCAGGGTCCTTGTTGGGACCCAGTACTTTACTGGTCTCCAGCTTCCCAGCCTGCAGAGTCCCATGGGATGGGAGACTGCGTGGAGAAAGGAAGAAAAGGCACTTCCTTTGAATGGACAGGGGAACCAGGGTCAGAAGGAGGGAGCCTGTGAAAGTTGGAAAGTGGGAGCAGGGGATTAAGTTCAGAGAAGGGGGCATCAACTGGGGAAAGACAGGATTTTCTTTGGTCTGGGCAACTACATCCTAAGAGAGCTGAGTACCCACAGGAACTCTCTGCAGAGATGTGTAGCAGTGGATTCTCAATGTCCCTTAAGACCTTTTAAAAAGCCTTTTGGAGCTCTGTTGCTGCATGGACAAACAGTCAGATGCTCAGGGTTTTGCTACCCTTTCCCTGCTGAGTTGGCCTCACGCTGCAGGTGGCCAATCTGGGTGCAGAGATGTGCTAGGGAATGCAAGAAGGGAGCGTTTCTATTGCAAGAGGATGGAAGCTCTGCAATCTGGCCAGCTCTTCCCACTCTTCCTTGGTAATGCAGAGGCAGGCAGGGGAGCTGGAGGGGGTTTCTGTTAGCCAGTCAATCAATCATTTCCCCATGTTTGTTATTTATCCCCCTGGCTGAGCCCTCCTCTCAGCCCTGCCACTCCAGCGATGAGGATTTCTGTGATCTCTGAGCAGCAGAGGCTGGCGGGCAGCCTGGTTGATGCTAGCGGCTCGTTCTCAGCCACGTGAGAGGAGGAACTTCAGCAAGGAGAGATGGAGTTAGAACTTTATTAGGAGAAACTTAGGCACGATTGACTAAAGTCTCATGTTAAGGAGAGCACGAAGGTCTTTCCAGAATTAAAAAATACACATATATAAAACACCTTACAAACAAAAGAAATGGTTTCCCCCCTCTTTGTGTGAATGTGTATGCATACATACAGGGAACTGTACCAAAGCTAATTATGTATCAGGAGCAAGGATTCACAATCCCTTTCGGTGGCCTTAAGAGAGGGAATGGCTCAGTCCCCTCATAACCTGGTCCTGGCCATTCACTCATACAGCCCAGTGTTGGGAAGCTGTGTCCCATGTCCAAAACAGCAGTGCAGGGTAAACAACAGGGAGCAGCTTAGCTCTGTTTAGCAAATCTCTTTAAAAGAGAGATGTCAGCTCTGCACTGGGGTATCTGGAGTGGGAGCTGCCTACAGATCTCACCCACCAGACTCACTGTGCAGTGTTGGGCCCCAGTGGCTGCTCTGAGTAGTTACAGAGATGGGAAAAGCTGGTCCATGGGTGGTTTCTTACACAATATACACTGTGGGATAGAGTGGAGATGAAGGTGACTTGATGGCAGAATAGGGGCTTGCTGCGAGGACAAATGGCTTGGCTTGCACTGGCTGGGCTGGCAGGCTTGAGAGAGCAGCCAAGATGTGATGTGCAGGACCTGGAGAGGACTCTTGCTTCTGGCAAAAGATGCTGAAGTGTGTTAGTGAGTTAGTGAGGAGAAGACACAGGCCGTACCTGTTATGCAGATAATCAGAGGATTTTTTTCTCTCAAGTTGGCAGCTGGCAGCACCCTTTCAGCAGCTTTCAAGTTGCTTGAAAGATGAGTTTTAAAAGGGAAAAACCCTCTTTGTTTCCACATGATAATTGCTCTTTTTTACTAGTGAGTTATCTGTTCTCACAGGAGACTATTTCTGTTAATGGATGTCCTGCTTAGAATTGATGGCCTAAGTGTCTTGGGAAAACTCCCTGGTCTTCATCAACCAGTCATCTAAGTGATATCCCCCGGGGCCAGTCTGCTGTGCTGACTTAGGAATGAGGAAGGGATTCCAATGTTAGACACAAGGCAGCTGTGCGTGGGGGCCATGGACATCCATGTTTATGGGGCACTGTTATATATACAATGTCAAAAAATTCAAGTAGGCTTTATTGTATAGGTAAACTGTTGTAAAATATCTGGGCTCAGGAGGAGAAAGGGAGGGTTAGAAAGGCTGAAAACAAAGCAGATGAGAAAGTCTTTCAGAAGGCCTACCAGTGTGTTTCTGCCTCCTGCAGGTGAGGGAAGCTTTAGCTCTGTATAACTGCCAAGCTGATGTGGTAAATGTTGAATAGACACAAAGATGTAAGGAGGTTGAGGTTCAGTTTGTTGAATACAGTGTCACAGCAGATACCTGCTGGTCAGCCTCAGGAGTCTGCTGGCCTGTGCTCTTCTAGGCTGAGGATGGTGAATCTCAGTGCATCCCATGATGAAAATATGGCTTGGAGCTTCACATCTTGAGATGGGTGCTTTTCTTCAGTGTGTGTCTCCCGGTGGCTGTCCCTGCCTTAAGCTGTGACAGGCGCTGTCTGCGATACAGCAATGATGTTCACTGGAAAGGAGCAAGAGGGTGTTAAAAAAGAGCGAGGTTAGTGGCAAAAGTCTGGAGTCCACTTTGCAGAAGGTCCACTAAGTGCTGAGACTGCTCCTTCTTCTCATCCCTCCTAGAGCCAGGTCACACAGACAAGTCATCTGACCTTGCCTTGCTGCTGGCACGGCTGGTCTTGCTGAACCGACGCTTCTCGTTGAAGTAGTTCTCAGGGAAGGTGGGTGCTGCGCACTCGTTGGCCACCTCTGGGCTCTCCGAGTAGCTGGACTTAATGAAGGGCCCTTCACCAGCAGCATCATCTTGGCCATGGACCCTCTCGGTGGCAAAGTTGGCGGTGTTCTGCTGGGAGGCCATCTTATTGTTGAAGGGGCTGATGAACTTCCCGCTGGGACTTGACAAGCACTGGTTAAAATCTGGTGGAGGAGTGTACATCTGGGCCCTCTCTGCTTGCGGGGCAGACTCCAGTCTGCCAGGGACTGTGCTGGGGCTGGGCTTGTAGGATCGGGAGCACCTCTCTTTGGCTTTCTTCCAGCCCAAGTGGTACAGCTCGGCCAGACTGAGGAATAGGGAGAGCACTGCCACAGCCAGCATAAAGACAATGAACACGTTCTTCTCTGTGGGGCGGGAAACATAGCAATTGACGGGATGGGGGCAAGGTGCCCTCTGGCAGATATACAGGGTCTCCAGGAAGATGCCGTACAAGATGTACTGTCCCACAATGAAGGCCACTTCCATGGCTGTGCGAATCAAAATGCTATAGACGTAGGTATTCAGCAGACTGCCCCTGAGTATGATTTTGCCTCCTGATTCATCCCAGCAAGACAGTTCAGCCTTCTCCACCACAGCAGACTTCTGCTGGTAATATGTGTCACCATTGTTCTTCATCTCACGGGCCTCTAGTTCTGCTTCCTTCATCTTCCTCTTCTCCTCCATGCGCACTGTGTGCATCGCATGGCCCATGTACACCAGAGATGGGGTGGAGACAAAGATGATCTGGAGGACCCAAAACCTGACATGGGAGATGGGGAAAGCCTTGTCGTAGCAGACGTTCTCGCAGCCAGGCTGCTGGGTGTCACACATGAAGTCAGACTGCTCATCCCCCCAGGAGGACTCTGCTGCTGTGCCCAGCACCAGCATCCGGAAGATGAAGAGCACAGTCAACCAGACCTTCCCTACCACTGTGGAGTGTTTGTGAACCTCCTCGAGGAACTCTCCCAGGAAACTCCAGTCCCCCATTTCTGCTTACCAGGAGGGATGAGAGATCTTGGAGGGAGAATCGGGGACAGCGTCTGTGGGAGAAAACAGAAGACTGGTTCTAAGGAGGGTTAGGAAATGCTCAGCTGGGAATGTGTGGAATGAAATTATTCATTTTCTGTCAAAGGAAATGTTTGCATTTGATATGAAATGATTAAGGTGTGGTTTGATGAAAACTTTATCTTGCATCCACTGAAAACAATGCTTTGTTGTGGTTTTTTTTTTTGTTTTTTTTTAATTTTGTTTTTTTTTTGTTATTTGAATTCAGCTACTGAAACAAAGAGTGATCTTTTTCACATAGCCCAACTACAATCTGTTAAATGGGCTGCTAAACTTTGAGGATGAGCCAGATTTATTCTTGGTTCAGAAAGCTCTTTCGCTGTGGTCTGCCTATTGCATCCCCTGTGGACTGTGTAGTTAAATCATCTGTCTGCAGACTGCTCTCGGGATTCCTTAATGGGCTGATCCCCTGGGAGGGAAGACTGGAGTCTGCAGCTTGGTCTGAGCAGTGCCTTGGCACTTTCATATGTTTCCTTTGTGTGACACCTGCACTGACACCTGGGACATATAGTGCCTGCAGCTCTGGGCTCAATGCCACCACCGAAAGAAATGCAGAGAAAACCTTTCTGTTGCCCACCTTTGCCATAGCTTTTGCTCTGATTTTGCAGTGTCACCAGTTGCAAGTGTTTCATTTACAAATTGCCAATGTTTCGGGGAGCGTAAAGACATTGATGAGCTGTGCCAGTCCTGTAAACCTAACCTGCTGCCTCCCTGTCACACCTCTCTGAGAAGGAACTGCTG